>NC_090307.1:13213802-13838802 GCF_039906515.1 Pseudorca crassidens
GAATTGAAAAAATGTCCCAGGTTCTCCCTAATCTACACTTTAAATTACCTTCACTACCATCTCCTCGCTGCCCCCCCCATTGTATTAACATTAACGTAATTAAACGGCTGGTTTAATGAGGAGACAAAAGAAAATCTATAAACAGGGAGGTTAGTCCCACTATTCACTTTAAATTGCCAAGTCTTATTAGGATGCAAATATCAAAAGTTTTCAGGCTCACACAATAATACAACTACTTAGGGTGACCTTTCAAAGAGGCAAAATGTGGTAAAAATTTTCTTCCAATAATCTCCTCAGTTAACACAGGCATTTTATTTATTTCATCAGTACTAACTGAGCATTTACTATGTGTTGATCGGCAGTATGAAAATGTTCTAGCTCCAGTTTGCTGCTCAACACTTTGCATATGTGACCTTGAGCAAGTCACCAAAGTCTCCGTTATGTCTAATTCTAACCCGTAAAATGGGGATGACACCTTCCTTGTCCTACAAGGCAGCTGAGAAAATCAAATGAACGTATGTGCTGGTGCTTTGCGAACAAGGAAAAGCCACGGTGATGATGATGATGACGATAACCTATGGCTTTGTGTCAATAAGAGATGAATAAAGTAAGGTGCTTGTCAACAGATTTAGTAATTTAGTGAGGAACCAGATATGCTTTAAAATATGAAGTATAAAGATACAAGTATGTGATAAATGTCATACATGACGTAAAATACAGAGAATGGTCAAAAAAGATGCTATGCAAGAGGAGCCATCTCATCTGAATCCCAAGGGCAGGAGGAATTCAACAGATGCAAATGGGAGAAGAAAGGCGTCCATGAGGAGTTGCTGAATGGCCTTCGGACTTAAGAGAAGAGCACAAGGTGAGTTTCATGCGTGGGTGTAGGGGTCCCTCAGGAGTGCAGGCTATGTGAGAGGAGTGAGAATATGGCTACAAAGGTGGGTTAGTCAATTAATATTTATCAAGTACTGTGCCTACTAAGCGCTAACACTGGGAACTCAAGGATACATAAATAAGATCAGTGCTTCTCAAGTTATCTTGGGTGAAGAACCTATTTTCTTTTTTTTTTAAATTTTATTTATTTATTTATTTATGGCTGTGTTGGGTCTTCGTTTCTGTGCGAGGGCTTTCTCTAGTTGCGGCAAGTGGGGGCCAGTCTTCATCGCGGTGCGCGGGCCTCTCACTATCGCGGCCTCTCTTGTTGCAGAGCACAGGCTCCAGACGCGCAGGCTCAGTAGTTGTGGCTCACGGGCCCAGTCACTCCGCGGCATGTGGGATCCTCCCAGACCAGGGCTCGAACCCGTGTCCCCTGCATTGGCAGGCAGATTCTCAACCACTGCGCCACCAGGGAAGCCCGAGGACCTATTTTCTAAACTTCTAATCCATCACAGATGTGTAGTCATATGCACATACCAGGACACAGCTCACCGCACAAGCAGCTCACCACTGCAAGTTCACCAACACCTAAACTAGTCTACTCCCTGTACAATGAGGTGAGTCTGCTTATATGAGTCTACTTGGATATTGTGGCAATGTCAAGTCACTGTGTGTTTCTAAGATATTAAGTCCCAATTTCTACACATATCTCATTGTAGAAAAGGAGCAAATAGTCAGTTTGCTAGCACAGGCTGGAGGACCACACTTTGAGCAGCTCTGAGCTAGCGCCTCATCCTCAAGGGATTCACAGGCTAGTGGGTTGAAACCAGATGCGAGCCCTTGAATATCTTGAACTAGAGAACTGAAGGCTCTGAGCAAGGCTGTGCTTGCTTGAGAGGCTGCACAATGGCAGCAGGCAGCTCAGCTAGGAGACAACAGCAGCAGCGAGAAGGCAAAGGAAGGGGCAAGGAGTCAAACTAGCGCGCGAGGACTGACGGGAGCTGGTGGCAGACTAGAAAATAAGAGTCAACAATTTTGTGTCTGGATAACCAATGGAGCAGTGTGGCTATCAGCAAAATTAGGAATCCAGGGGAAAGAACTAGTTGAATAGAAAGAAATTAAACTCTGTTTCGCATGTAATTTGGGTGAGTGTGTCAATAGGAGAAAGCAAGGTGAAATTATCCTGCTGGCAGCTGAAGTGGAATTAATCCCAAGAAGAGAAATAAGAGTTAGAGAAAAATTGAGGAATATTTACCATGGAGATGAAAGGTAAATGATGAAGTGAGTACAGGGAACCAACCACCAAGGCACAAAACAGAAAGAAAGAGAGGTGATCGAGGAGAAAGACGTAATATCCACATTTTGGACAGAGAAGAGGAGAAATTATTAATGATGCCATAGAAGAAACAATATCAGACTCAAAAATGTGAATATGAGAAAAAGAATAAGATTAAAAGAAAAATGACTACTTTTAATCTGATGTAATATTTCCATCTGAAGGAATAAAAATTCAATCAATAAAATTAGCCCTCTGCTTACAGAAACTAAGTGAAACTCCCCTTAAATCATTCTACTAGCTTCAGTTTAAAATATTAAGGCAGAATTATAAGCAAATCTGACCAGATTTCTGCCCCCTCAGCTCAGTGGTCTGAAGGGAAGCAGTTACCTACTCATGATCATTCAACATTTACATGTACAAAAGTCTATTCTGGTATTTAAATATCCTGTAACTAATCTCATCTAAAAAAGACCCAATTAGAACTAGAAATCTGAAGAATTTACGAAGCTCTTAATAAGAAGTTACTTCCAAACATATTAGATTGATCTCGTTTGTAAGCTAATTCAGATCAAGAAAAATGATGCTTTCTTACCCATACCAGGTAACTTATAAATCCCCTCATGCTTGCTACCTGAGGTCAAAAGGACCATTGTTATACCTCTGGGTGGCTGAATTTAAAAAGGGCTCAAATTCTTGAATATGAAGGTTTTCTAAACCCAAGTGACTCAGAGGCAAATAACGTTAACAATTTAGAAAGTTAACAAGACAAAGTGTTCAGTTCCCTATCCTGTCTCACTCCAAAAAGTTCTCAAAGTCAGATAAATTATTACCATTTGAACTCCCTGAACTAAGAATTCTAGGTCTGCAAATTGCTAACACTTCCCCAGGTGCGCAGGCTTGATTCCTTTAGTCTGAGGAAAGGTAAAGCAAATCAACTCTTTGTGGGACTGGAAAGAATGGGTTCCCCGCGGCCAAACCATAAGAATGGAGATGAAAGGGGAGCAAAAGGTGATGCTGCTTTATACTGATGAACAGGCCTGAGTGAGGGTCTGGGGTTATCACCAGAGAGGAAAGTGGGTAGTAAAACAAGGAAAGAACCATCAAACAAAGAGGTGAAAAGATGCCAAGACTGACAGCTGAGCAGGGTTCATGAGTACGAGATCTCAGCAGGTAATAACAACAATATGTAACATGTGCTGGGAGAGTGAGGCATTTACTCCATTCCTTCCAAAACTCTATGAGTTAGATTCTGTTATTAACTGTAATCTAGAGATGAGGACACAGCTGCACAGAGACATTAAATGTCTCGCCCAAGATTTAATGTGGTCGTCACTCCCTGGTTAATGGGAAAGTTAGTTTGGCTGAAAAAGTATCAAATTGGGCAAGTTAATATTAAGGCCTAAACCTAATATGTTGCTTTGCAGGAACTCAAGCCCAATGACAGGTTCTTGTTTTTCCTTAAAAAAAGAGAAATTTAGAATGGCTTCCTCCTTGTGTATTGGTTCTTTGTGCATTAGAAAGTAAAACTGAAGTTTACACACGAAGGGATGATGACTGGGCATCTGTGATGTAGCAAGGATTGTGTTAGTGTTTTCAGCTGGAGTTTAGTGTGATCAGATTCAAAATGCAGGTTCCCTTGTTCTTGCAAGGGGTGAGAGTGGAGGTTCTGGCCAAACTTGGGCCTACCAAGAGAGTATGAGTTTTACATTTTTGTAAAGAACTGTAAACTAAGGGCAGACCCATCTGGATAGAGAGAGAGAGAGGAAATTAAAGTAAGTAAATTAAATCAGTAATAAATTTAATTTAATGAATATATTATATTAAGGAAGCCAAGGAAGGGAAAAAAAAATTTGAGAGATGCTCAATGGTGTCAACTAGCCTCAAGCCACAGAAAAGTAGGAATAAGAGAGAAAAATATCCACTTGGCTCTTGATACAGTTTTCATTGACCATAAACAGCTCTCTCTGACTCGATGGGCCTACTGATTCACGCTAATTAAAACTGGGCTCAAACTTGCAAAATCAACTAAGACCTTCAAGATAGGTGGTCACTCATCAGTGAGAAAAAAATTTTTTAACAAGTTTCAGGCATGAGCAGACCCTACTACCAATCATTATACTTCCCTCTGGGCAAAAATAGCAAAGCGGGCCCTTACTGCAACTAACCAGCCTGCTTGCCTCGACAGAAGAATGCCACCAAAAGGGCTATAACCTACCCCCCAAATATAAGCCAACCACTCAAATGGGATATATTTCTTTAAAATGGTTACCTTAGATCCACATGTTTAATGTGAGGCATTTTCCTTAAAGCCTGTAGCCTAAGAGTCTCCATACAGTTTCCAGACATGCACAGCTTCTCCACAGCAGTCAGTTTCTCCAATACCTCTGGAATGTCAGTGAATTCATTGAAAGAAAGACCAAGATAACTAAGCTGATGCATGTTCTCCAACTCAGCAGGAAGGGTCTGGAGAAAGTTTCCATCCAACAAAAATGTCTGTAAGCTATTAAAGAAAACATAAGAATTAGAAAGAGAGTGTATAAATTTTACATCTTTATTATTAACATACGAGTTCCATAAGTATAGATCATATTACCAGAAAAAGAAAATATACTATTCTTTGCAAAATGCTAAGGACAGGGCCTGAGGCAATAATACACCAGAGAGAAATGATCAGAGATAAACATCTTAATCTTTTACTGAAAACGAAAATTATGACCAATTTTCCCAACTTGGATAGGGATAAATGAGAACAACACAAGCTGACTGCAGTGTGAATCTGCCCAAATTCCCATCTTTCATTGTTATTCTAAAAAATTAACTTCTAGGTCTTAGAATTCAACATAACTCAGGAAATGAGAAAGTAACCCCTCCTCCCATATTTAGACACATTCACCTGTAGGGTCTTCGTTCTAAACAAGTATATTTTAATTTTTTACAAGAATCTGAAAGAAGCTAACAAATGAACTCTACACAAGAGCATGATCTCTTGATTTGGGACCAAGAGACCAACATACGACCAACATAACAAGTTAACTAATCTCATGTGCTGCGACCCTGATGCAGCTTTCTGGGGGTTTCTGAGAGATACTTTGCAGCAGGGTTTGAAGTACATACTTGTGCATATCTCCAGCGGCTGCCGGGACTGCTCGGAGGGCATTGCAGGACACATTCAGCTCGGCCAGGGTCGGAATATTGCAGACTGCTAATGGGAAGTCCCCTAAATGATTATTGGAAAGGTTAAGACTCTTCAACTTGCTGAACCTATTATAATAAAAGGAAAGAAAAGACAAATATCATAGATGCATAACATCACATGATTTTGGCATAGCCTTAGAGATAATCTAGTCCAACTCTAATTCAGCTGAGCAGAAAAAGGAGCCCTCAGAGGGTAAGCAAGCAGCAGAGCTGGAGTGCACATCTTCAGACCCTAAGGCCAGCGTTTTACCTAAAATATAAAGATTACATTTAAGAACAAACGTCACTCTAAAATAAGGTTGAATATTTGAGGCGGTGAGTTTGCTGGAGTTTTTTAGCTTCACCTTGGCTAGCTTAATTAACACCCATGTGAATGACAACAGAGAGGAAGGAAAAGAACACCGATGTAGCTCTTCAGGATTTCTGTTACCCCAGACAAGTCAAAAACTTTTCTGCTTCCCTGCTCTCCAATCCAAACCTGAAATAACAAAAACTTCACAATTAATCAAAACTACACTCTCTCTAAGGGTACCAGTTTTGCAGTTCCAAACTGAAGAACCAATGACCATTCCTCAGTCTCGATCCTGCTAACCACACGCCCTTCCATGAAGAGCTCTTCTCATCTCACTCTAAGGACACTTTCCTCACCTAGCCTCTTCCTAGCTCTCTCCAACCTTTCCTCCTTTTCTTCTCTTTTCTTCCCCATCTCCTCTTTCCTACCCTACAGTTAGGTACTCCTCACAGATGTGCTCTTTGTTTCTTCTCTCTTTACATTGTCTCCCTTGGAAAGCATTTTACTACCCTGTGGACAACTCTCTCTAACCCTATCACACAGCATCTCCTCTCTGTTGACCCACACTACAACATTTCCAGGCCAAAACCGAACATACCATCTTTATCCCAGACCTGCACTTCCTCCTGCTCTATTTTTGTTAATGGCTCTTTCATTTTCTCAGTTGTCCAAGCAATTAAAGCAATTCAAGAAGTCACCTCTAGGGCTTCCCTGGTGGCGCAGTGGTTGAGAGTCCGCCTGCCGATGCAGGGGACACGGGTTCGTGCCCCGGTCCGGGAAGATCCCACATGCCGCGGAGCGGCTGGGCCCGTGAGCCATGGCCGCTGAGCCTGCGCGTCCGGAGCCTGTGCCCCGCAGCGGGAGAGGCCACAGCAGTGAGAGGCCCACGTTCCACAAAAAAAAAAAAAAAGTCACCTCTAAGTTTGAGGGCACTTCTCTGTGTACTCTCACATTTGGCCCATTGCCAACCTCGAGAACGTTTTCTATTTGAGATGAGAATCAGATTAGTTATTGCATTATGCTAATTATTTTATAAACTGGCCAAGCCTAAATACTAGGCAATGTGTACTATGCCTAGAACAGACACATCTTAAAAATAAACCCAATTCAATCCAATCAGCATTTTAAAGAAACTGTCATGTGACCTCTTTATTGAATTTTATAATAAAAAATGTAAAGCTTTGTTCTAAATGGCTATGTAAATTTTATTCTAAATAGAAAGCTGACAATGTACCTATCTGACAGACTGATAGCTATTTTGACAGAGTAATTTTATTTTATTTGTTTATTTTTGGTGGGGGTGAAATTGAAAAGAATAGTTTTATTGCTTTGCCAGGCAAAGGGAGCCACAGAGGGCCAATGCTTTCAAAACTGAGTGTCCGGACCTGCAGGGGGTAGTGAGGAGTTTTATGGTAATGGTTCAAAGAGGAGGGTGTGATCAGCTCATGGACCTTCTTCTGATTGGTTGGTGGTGAGGTAAGTGGGAGTCAGCATCCTCAACCTTCTGGTTCCAGCCAGTCCGTGGTCTGCCTGTTGCGGCAGCAGAGTTAACTTCTCCCACCTGGCGGGGGTTTCAGTATCTGGTTTCAGGACTTAATGAAGCCCAGGTTCTTGATGTCTCATGGCAGAAACAATTCAGTGAGAGACAAAGTTGGTAGGTAAGAAGTGGATTTATTTCGAGAAACACACTCCACAGATAGAGTGTGGGCCATCTCAGAAAGCGAGAGCAGCCGACAGAGTAATTTTAAAGTAAAAAACAAAACAAAACTTAAGAATTACTGCTAAACGTGAATAATCATTTTAAAATTTGTTTTGTATTTTATGATTTGACTCATTAGTCCTACTTAAAACAAAGAGTGTTTATTCTGTATTCTGATTATCTATGACCTATCTAACACACAAGCTAGAATTAGAGGGTCTATTATTCCTAGCCCAGGGGTTCTCAAAGCATGGTTGGGGGACTGTGGAAGAGGTCCTTGAGATCCTTTCAGGATATTCTCAAGGTCAAAACTATTTTCATAACAATACTAAGATGTCATTTGACTTTTGCCACTCTCATTTTCTCCCAAGTGTCCAGTGGAGATTTCCAGATGGTACATGTCTTTGTGATAGCACACCTGATTAGAAACAGAAGGAGACTTGAGAATCCAACTATCTTCTACTTAAGCCAGGCATTAAAAGAGTTGCAACAATATAAAATAATAACATTCTTCTCCCTATTTTTTCTTGTTATAGAAGGTAGTTATTTTTCATAAAAAATACATATGTTAACAAGAATGGGGTTTATTATTTTTCTAAATGAATTACTATATATGAAAATATTTCTGTTTAAATTTCTAACACAGTAAATATCAACAGTTTAATCCACAGAAATAAAAGCTGCTTAGGGTCCCCAATTTTTGAGACAGTAAAACAGTCTTGAAATAGGGTTGCCAGATAAAATACAGGACATCCAGTTAAATTTGTATTTCAGATAAACAACAAATAATTTTTTAGTAGAAGTATGTCTCAAATGTTGCATGAGACATACTTATGCTAAAAAATATATATTCTTTTTTTTCTGAAATTCAAATTTAACTAGATGCTTTTTTTCTTCTAATTCTGGAAACTGTATCCTGAAATAGATAAAACTGCTCTTCTAGTCCAAACAAAAACAGGACCCTACCTTCTAGATTTGTATCCTCATTTGTTAGAACTGGCCACAGTTTTAAAATATGCATGCAATTAAACTGAACTTTTTAAAAAAAAAGTTCCTCTAGGAAGGAAAAAGACCCTAGACATTATCCAAAACAATATAGCACAAAGACTTCAGAAAGTGGAGAACAGAAGGATTACAATTCCAGTAATTACTCAAGATGGAAAGTGGAAGCATTGGCTTTTGGAAAAGTATTTGTCAATAACAGGGGGATAAAAGGTATATTCATCTATGCAAACAAATTTATTAGGACCATACCATTCCTGAGAAGAAAGGCAAGCAGCAGTGAGTTGAATGAGTAAAAGGCAGCTGACAAACTTGAATGGAAGAGAAAAAAAATAGTTAAGTACAGGCCAAGTGCCCCTATAGAACAAGGAGTTTGGGCTCCCTTGGCCTAGAGCTGTACTGTTTGGTACAAATACCACGAGACCCAGGTGCATCTGAAATGCACCCGAGCATCTGAAATGGGGCTAGTCAAAACTGACATGTTCTCTAATTATAAAATACACACTGGATTTCAAAGACTTAGTACAAAAAAGAATGTAAACTCGGGCTTCCCTGGTGGCGCAGTGGTTGAGAGTCCGCCTGCCGATGCAGGGGACACGGGTTCGTGCCCCGGTCTGGGAGGATCCCGCGTGCCGCAGAGCGGCTGGCCCCGTGAGCCATGGCCGCTGAGCCTGCATGCCCGGAGCCTGTGCTCCGCAATGGGAGAGGCCACAGCAGTGAGAGGCCCGCGTACCGCAAAAGAAAAAACGAATGTAAATTCTATTAATAATTTTTTAGAACTGATAATTTTGATACATTGAATTAAATAAGCTATATTATTAACATTAATTTCACCTGTTTCTTCTTCCTCTTCCTCAATGTGGCTACCAGAAAATTTAAGATACTTATGTGGTTCACATTATATTTCCATTAGAGAAGCATTCTCTCCATACTAACAATAAGCAGGATCCTGGAATTCCTTACCCAAATGACACCTTATCTGTTTTCAGTGCTTGTGTGGGCCTCTTCCCTGGGCCCATCCGCCCATGAGTATGTGCACCCATAGGCCCCAGGAGTGGACAGAGCTTGGACACATGGGCTGTGTGTCCTGCAGGATGAGGAATAGAGTCGGAGATGGATAAAGATGAGATTTGGGCCACTGAGCCAGTTCCCCCACATACAGCCATATCCAGTGCAGAATCCCAAGGGGTCTGAGGATTATATAGACAGAATTCAATAAATTTGAATCTAGAGGTCATCATAAAAGTATATTTGTGAAGGTAGGAGGCGAGAATGTGTTTTATTTAACAGTTTGTTAGCTTAATTTTAAATTAAATATTTAGATATGTGGGCTGGGGCCTCCATTTATACTCTTGCCCTAGACCTATACATTTTAAGGGCTGATTCTGATTTATAAGTGTCCTAAGTTTCTCTCGTTCCCTCTCCACCTCCTTCGTAGCCTGCCCTGCACAGCCCATCCCCCAAATTCTTCCCAGAAAAGAACACGACGTTCAGTAGACTTGTTTAGCAAACAAAGCATGGATTGTTTCTGAGAACTCAAGTTCTTGATCAGAACACAGTAAAACTCATCTGTTTTGGAAACTCTAACCCTTAGCCTTCTTAGAGGTCCACTTTTTCTTTATTTATGTAGAAAGCAGTCAGATTATAGGCATCTGCCAATTCAAAAACCCCTTCTTAGAAAAATAAAAGTCCACCTAGAATCCACTTCCCTCTGGTCTTCAAATGGGTGAAACAGATACCTGAAGGCAATGTTTAAGAGAAAGATAAGAGATCAAAGTGGGGAGTGGGTGACCTTTCCTCCCTTTACCTTCATTTTAAAAGAATGCAGAGGAGAGAGCAAGGTGACAGCACACTGTTACAGAAGAAAAGACCAGAAATCTCTAAGTCTCCTACAAAATTAAAGACTTTTAGCTCTGTCATGCTAACAGGTGAGACAGATAAGTTATCAAATGTGCACAGGCTCAGATTCTAAAATAAAACTTGGCTGGCTTTGGAAAAAAATGCATATTTGGTGAAATATTTTAAATAATTTTATTTTTGAAACTAATATTACAGTTCTTAAACCTTAAAATTAAATCCTTGAAATGATGTTACATTATATTCAATCAGGCTGCAGATATCCCCTCAGAGCTGTTCAATATAGGAAGTAGAGATGATCAGAGCATCACAAAATTTACGACTAATAAAAATTATTTTAATGACGATTGTAATAATTACAGTTATGAGTTTATCAATAACAAGAAAGGATTCTTTTTGATACTGTAGAAACTAAAAGGACAAGAAACTGCGTGGTTTGTTTTTTAAAAACATCTGTTATACGTACACACACACACACACACACACACACACACAGTGCCAAGGCTAAAGAAAGCTACTTAAAGTAGCTATACCTTCCTTATTTCTCAGGGCTATCAAAAGTGAGAACAGACGGGGCCTTTCATTTCCCAGGGTCATAGACAAAGAAACTAGGCTCAGAGAAATGGTGTGACTATCACATACAACTTGAATCTACTGCCTTTCAACATCAGTACTACTTCTCATCTCTCCCGCCCTTCTTTTATTACATCTTATTAAAGAGTTAAATGTAAATAGATATCACTTACTAACAATTCTAAGTCACAGGTCAAAGAACTGCCTCAGAGTAGTGTGTGGAAAGCACTCCTTTTTCACCCTCATTTCCCTCTATAGAGGGTGGCATTATCAGCCCTGGAGGATAATGAATATTTTGAACACTATGTACATTTACCTTCAAACAAATTCAGGCACAGTCCATGCTCCCAAACTACCCAACAACCTGAAAAGACTGACTTCACTTTCCAGAGCAAGCAGAATGCTTTAAGGAAAGAGATATTAACTCATGTTCATTTGTTTCATATAGAGCTCAGAGTAGGGAAAAGAAATCAAGTTAACATTTAACAGTAATCTTAGTTCTCTAAATGAAGTTACATGGCACAGTATCACATTTAGCAAATGGCCTCTCTTTATTTTCTAAGGAGCACTTGCTCCCAATGATTTTAGTCTGCAGTATTTATGGGTGCCCAATGCCATCCACATAAGATATCACAGTTGAGAAAAACAAACACACAAATGCTGTCAAGTTTCATATACCGCCCTGTCCTGGGCGTGTTTTATTATGATCACTGATGTCCTTAATCTTTTCTCCTTTCTCAGCATTTATCCATTCAGTCTATCCACACTCAAAAATTTATGTACAAGGTTCTTTCTGCATCTGAGTTAAAGGTAAGGGCTACATAGCCTGTATAGATTTAGGAAATAAAACCAAATAAACAGCATGATAACTATTTGGAGACATAATACTAATTAGCTTTAGATCCATCTAAATCTTTAGTAATTTTCCTTCCAGGAACTAAGGGTACAGTACTAGGAAAACTTGACTGTAAAAGAAAATGACAGTATGGTAGAAGTAGTTCTATTTTAAAACATATTCTAAATGTGCTTAAAATGAGTGTCACACACTACACTCATGAAGCGGAAACCACATTTGTCTTACTCAACAGAGTCAAAGAAAAATCAATATTACTTTCTGGAGTTATTATTCCCCACAAGTGGGTCAGTTAAAAAAAGACTCCCTGGGTGACTGGATTTCCGTATCATAGTAACAGTCTAAGTTTAACTTGTTTTTTTCCCGTGGGGGGACAGGCTAATACATGTTGGAAATCATTAGGCTTCGGTACTAAGTAATGAAGGCCCTGCTTGAGGACTGGAGCTGTAAGCCTAGCTCCAGGCTTAGCCCTCTGCCTTCCATTAATTATTAATTATGAAAAGCAGGTTCCCTCATGGTCTGGAGAGCTGCACCTTAGTGGAGAGATGCCAACTCTCAGTGCTCTGTAATACAAACTGTATTGCTTTTCAGAGAAAAATTGCTTTTATTTGGTGACCAAATTAATACATGCTCTTTTTAACAAGTCAAACTCTAGAAGCATGTAAACAAAATGTTAACAGTCTGCTACTTCCTTCCAAATCTCATCCTCCCGAGATAACCAGTGTCTAGAGTCTAGTATATATCCTTCCAAAGCTTTTCTTCCTTGTAAAACACATACATGCGTAAGTGGGTGATAACCTCCCTCCCTCATTTTTGAGTGGGACTGTACCACACGCTTCTCTTCTACAACTTGTTTTCTCATCTAATACAAACAGATCATCTTTCTGCGTCAGTATGTTAAAATCTAACGCACTCTTCTGACAGCTGCATAATACACAGAGTACAAATGTGCCACCACCTATTCCATCCCTCTGCCGATCGACACGGAATGCTTCCGGTCCTTTGCTGATAGAAATAATTCAGCCTATTTGTTTGTGCATCAATGATTCTATTTTGCAGTATTTATGGGTGCCCAATGCCATCCACATTTTTGAAACCCAACAGGCTCTAAAAATTCAGAAGTTTTTCTTTGATTCATGTGGTGCCAAAAATGATTTAAACTTATGTGAATATTCATCTGTTCCCTTTAGAAATATAAACGTGTTTGCTTATGGGGTGCTGTCCCAAACCTCGAGGGAGGTGTTATACAATATACAGTAATATGCACCGTATTATCTTTAATAACCTGAAAATCTCTGAAATCTGAAACACAAATGGCCTCAAGAGTTTTGGATAACAGATTGTGAACCTGTATTTCTAAAAGTATAACTGTGGGTCTAAGAGTTTGTACAATTAAAATTTTTTTAAACTTTCTTATATTTTATATAACGTTTAAAGGTTACTTTCCATTTACAGTTATTACAGAAGATTGGCTATATTCCCCATGTTGTACAATACATCCTTGACCCTATCTTACATCCAATAGTTTGCATCTCCCACCCCTATATATATATTTTTAATCCATATGGCAAAATTACCAAAAAGTTGTAGAAATTCATACTCCCAATTGGCCACACAGGAGAGGGTTTCTTTCCACGCTACCTTCACTACCATTTAATGTTAGCATCCTTGGCATTATTGCTAATCTGATGGGCAAAAAGTTGTATCAGGTTATTTCAATTGCTATTTCTCAATGAAGTTTATCTTGTTATGAAGTTCATCTTCTTTGAAATACACAGTCATGTTCTTTGCCCATTTTTCTCCTGGTTTGTTCACCTTCTACTTATCAATTTGTAGGAGCTCCCTGAAAACCACGTGCCTCTTGGTGTCGTATGACGCATGTGTGTCACAGGACACTCTAGCCTATGGTTTCATTTTTCCCGCTTTGCTAATGCTGACTTTAGCCACACACTAATTTTAATTTTTATTTGCTCAAATGTGGACATTTTTTCCTGTATGGAGTCTGTTTTTCACCTTGCTTGAGAAGGTCCTCTTACCCTAACCCAAAGTGGAACAAATGTTCTCCTATATTTCCTTCTAATATTTATATATTTTATTTTTCACATTTAGATCTTTATTTCACCTGACATTTATTTTATGTTAGGTGGAGGTCTAACAATTTTTTTTCTGGTAGCTAATTATGCCAATATCATTTATTAAATAAACCATCCATTTCAATTTCCATTCAATTTAAATAAATTTCATAGAATAGGGGAAGAGAGAACAAAAAGAGAAGCTTAGTGCCCTTCCAGTAAAACAGATGAAGAAAAAGGCTTGGGTAAAAACAAGCTGCATTTACTTTTTCTTTCTCTTTTCTTTTTTTCCAAGAGAATTGATAAAATCAAGTGCCTGTATTTTTGTCCTTCCTAAGAGCCCACTTTGTGGTTTTGAGTCAGCAAAATGCTTTAATAAAATTATTAGTTTGATAGAGTAGCTTTTCTCTTTTCTCTTTAGAAGGACAAATCTTGGGAAGGGTATTAAAGTACATTTTGAAAATCTGTACTGAATGCACTTTCTCTCAAGAAACATTAGTTAAGTCAATGAATGAAAGACATCAGTCAGCAACTTCCTGATCCATCTTCCATGCACTCCTCAAATCCCAATTCCTTTAGTATGGAACTTTACTGGCTTATGAACTTAGTCCTACACCATGTTTTAATATTTTTGCCCCAATCCAGGAATGATAGAGGGCAACCTGAACATGCTCTGTTATGTAAGAAAGGCAAATAATCTGCAAAACAGTTAAGAGGCTCTCTCTCCTGGATGCAGGAGAAAAGAAAGGATACCTTTTACTCCATGTTCTTCTTGGACTTGTCTGCAGCTGTGGTGGCATGAGACACATTGGAATCTTTGGGCCTGCTTCAGAATTGCTGGGAACACCTACCCTTCAGACTCATCTCCTTTTAGCTCTCACCAAACTGTACTGTGCTGAAATTGAACTCTCATCGGTGACTTCTCCATTTCTTGGTGCGGCACTTTTTTCCTGTTGTCCCTTTACCACTTTGAAATGAATCCACGTGAACTTATGTATGCCATTCTGTTCCAAGGCTCAAATGGCCCACTGGCCTTGTTCCCAGCTAGCACCTGCCAGGGTCTTCTGGGAGGTTCAGTGCACCCAAATGCTAATGCAGCACACAGCCAGCTTCTCAATACTTGAGCAAAATAAACACAAACCACCCCATCTTCGTCCTAATCACCATAAATGACTGTCAGTATAACCAAAACAAGCATATTACCTTCTCATAGGACTAGAAAACAAAAATAAACACATGCATATTTTACCTGGATAAAATTTAAAATTTACAGCCACAGAAGAATTTGAGCAGCATTTTCCTAAGGACTGCTGCAAATGTGAAAAAGCAGAAAAAGTATACCAAAGCTACAATTCATAAACATAATTTTTCCAAAATAATAATCAAGGAAATAGAGAACACTCAGTGCTGGCAATAATTACAATGGACATGTTGCTGGAAGGGCAAATTAAAGCATCCCCTAAAGAGAGAAATGTTTACTTTAATCCTCCCTTTTAAGATAGTTCAAACAAGAGGCACTTATGGGTTACTTACTTTGTGCCAGATCCTAGACACAGTTAACCCTATGGATACAAGAGGCAACAAGACAGAGCTCCTGCCCACAGCAAGGGAGGGGTGGGGGGGGCATGCAAGGGCAGGCTCCCATGACTCAAGTAATTCCATTATACAGAAAACCACTCCAAATCACAAGACGGTAAGCATGCGGAAAGAACAGTCACTAGATCTACAGGAACTGTGCACTAACTAAATTCATGAAAACAGTAAGTCCTCAGTGGCATAAATCTGTCATTTTCTGATTCTTTTATAAATTGGCAACATAACAATCAAAAAAACAAAGAAGAAATATGTTATGTTACAGTTAAACATCTCTTATGAAATAGTTTCTCACTTTATCTATGACTACATTTTTTCATTTTCTTACCAACAGATCTGCCCATAGTTAGCCAATTTAATTGAGATACTATTCAAGAGATGTTTAATATTAACCACCACACTAGTAGGACAAATCACAAAATATAAAAAGAACATTTCTGGGCTTCCCTGGTGGCGCAGTGGTTGGGGGTCCACCTGCCGGTGCAGGGGACACGGGTTTGTGCCCCGGTCTGGGAGGATCCCGCGGAGCGGCTGGGCCCGTGAGCCATGGCCACTGAGCCTGCGCGTCCGGAGCCTGTGCTCCGCAACGGGAGAGGCCACAGCGGTGAGAGGCCCGCGTACCGCAAAAAAAAAAAAAAAAAAAAAAGAACATTTCCGTAACAGGCAGAAAACGGATTGCTATTTCCACAGTATACTCAGATTAAATCCCAGTTGAGTCATACAAGGATATGTAAAAATGAAAATCAGGTAATGTCTCTATCAAGGATATTAGATTACCAAAGGAGAAGGCGAACATAAGCTAAAGCCAGAAAGAATAATCATGTCACGAAAACATGCTCAGACATGGAAAGCTTAAGCTCACATCACAAACAGACCAGGCATATCTGATAGTTAAATAGAAAAAATAAAAAATCCAATACCCAAAGTTTACTAGGTATAATAAAAGTCCGATCCTAGGACTGAACCATTCATTCACTAAACATTTTCTGAGTTCTTATTAGGCATAAAGGGTGTGAAGCATACACATGTGAATTAGGCATGGTTTTCACCCTCCAGGAACTTGAAACAGTTTGGGAGCAAAGCTGCTATAATAAAAAGCAGAAGATGAAACGTACTGGAAAAAAAAATACCATAAATGCTTGCAGAAGAGAAAACTCATTTTTACCTAAGGGACATGAACAAGAGTTCAATAGGCAGATGGGGAATTGAAAAGAGAGCATTCATAAAGAATAGGCTGGTGTGACTGTTTCTCAAACTTCAGTAAGCATTGTTAGAATGCAGATTCATGGGCCCCATCACCAGAGGTTCTGATTCAGCAGGTCTGGGATGAACACCAGGTACCTCTGTTTCTAGTAAATACCCCAGGTGATTCTGATGTAGGCATTTCATAAATCACATTTTGAGAAACACTAATTTGGGGGGCAAAGACTCCACGGTGTTCTTGGAAAACGTTAAGCAAACTATATTGTTAAGCAGAAAGCACTCCTGGGGTCGTAAAGGATGCTTAGAGTATTCACAGAGCACCTTGAATTCCAGATGAAGACACTGCTATTTACCTATGAATTTTTTTTTTAGCTTTTTTTTTTTTTTAATTTATTTATTTTTTGTCTGTGTTGGGTCTTCACTTCTGTGCAAGGGCTTTCTCTAGTTGCGGCAAGCGGGGGCCACTCTTCATCGCGGTGCATGGGCCTCTCACTGTTGCAGCCTCTCTTGTTGCGGAGCACAGGCTCCAGACGTGCAGGCTCAGTAGTTGTGGCTCACGGGCCTAGTTGCTCCGTGGCATGTGGGATCTTCCCAGACCAGGGCTCGAACCCGTGTCCCCTGCATCGGCAGGCAGATTCTCAACCACTGTGCCACCAGGGAAGCCCTACCTATGAAAATTTTTGAACAGGGGAGTCTAGAACACATGGATTTGTGTATTACATAAATCAAGTAACAGCTCCCTTTCCCTTCTTGTGCTTCCCCTACACACACACACACACACACACACACACACACACACACACACACACATGATCTCTCTATGTAGGGTGAAAGTGAGGTTTCTGACAGAAATCTTTAAATTGGAGGAAAGTACAACTATTTGGAAAGTCAGACTTTCCCTAAGGTTTCTTGTTAATTATGAGTCCCAAAGACATCACCGGGGAGGGATGGGTGTGCCCTACTTTCGAGAGGCCTCTGTCAAATACCTTGCCAGCTCTAGCATCACCATCCTAACCCAGCCATGGGAAATGACAACAGGAATCTGACTCTTCCATCCAAAGCTCTATTACTGCAGAGCGCATGGTGAGTGACATCAAAATTGCAGGCACTCTTAGGACAAACAGAAACCCTCATGGGTCTTTAATTTTCAAAAGTTACACGTGCGTGTTGTTAGAAGGAAGTCCAGTGTTAGCTGTACTGTTAGCTGTGTCTGTCTGACATGAGGCAGAGGGGAGAGGGAGAAAGAGGAACATTACTGGTTTCCATCAGCATTCTCACACTAGCAACCAGAACATTATTTCAGAAGTTATCAGTAATGATGTTAATCATGTTCCCAAGTCACAAGTTACTATGCTATTTATCCATCAACAACCGCAAAATAATTATCTGTTGGCCAGCTCACTGCATGCTTATCCTTTTCCCCTGAGAGCTAGGCAAAGTGAAAAGTTGGTTACCACTCAGAATAGCAAATTTCTGCAAATACTATGTTTAACATTAAACTCTTACAGTTAAAACTGAGAGAGTACAGCGAGGAGCTCAACTAAAACAAACAGAAGAACAGAATTGGCCAGAATACAATAGCCTCACTGGATTCAAGCCAAGGCTTCTGAAGATCTCTCCCCACTCTTTATTTAAGTGGGGAAAAAAAAGTTAAAGAACATCTTAAAGGATCCCAAGAAGGCAACAGGGCAAACTGAATTCAATATAGTCTGGCTGATAAATAAATCTTTTGTTTCTTCTGAGCTCTCTCTTCTAAATGCGCTGTATGAGGGCAGAAGAAAATAGGCTATTATTGCCAGAAATGAGGCCGAGAGCCGTCACCAAGGAGAGCACCAAAGGCTACACAATCTCAGCTTCCCAAGCACCAAGCAAACGCCTTCCTTTGATCACACGCTCAGGGAAAGAAAATGGGAATTGTGTGAGATGGAAAGCTTCCCAAGAGGATCAAAACTCCATCTGAAAGGCAAAGCTGCATAAAGAAAGGAACTTCAGTGTTGGGAAAAGTTAACTGGAAAAAGGGCATTCCGTACAGTCTCTGAAATTCCTTAGACATTCGGCAAGCCTCACCAAACCCAGTAGTGAAAATTCCTTCCCAAGCCCTGAGCAGCGACTGTGCTCAGTGTTTTGTCTTTAATGCATCGGCTATGCCCTTCCTTCAGCAGTGCGTGGCTCTTGTTTGCTTGCAATATTTTTTATATGACAGAGCATCTTTAAAGAAGCTGAAACTGTTCTAAGAACTGCAGTCTATGTCTGGCAAATAAGCTGAAGAAATATTTTAGCATGCCACCCCTGATCCCACTATGTTAATGAATCATCACTGTTTCCATTAAAAGTGAGTCACTGATAAAATCACTGATAAAAACAAAAATTAAAATCTCTCTTTCTATAAAAACCTGGAAATGCGAACTTTTGGTAAGGATAAGTAATTAAAACGAATGACTCTGTAGCTCTGGACTGCCAAGATCCCCAAAAGAACAGAGTAGGAAATAAGGTCATTTGTTTTCCATTTCATGGAGACTAAAAATGTAGAAAATTAAGCTTTCTAAGAAGAAAGGTACTTGATAAATGCCAGGCATAATTATGAGTTTCTCAATGCTCATTTCTTCAATAACTTTCATTCTTTTACACCCACATACTTGCACACCCAACTCAACTTCATTCCTTCACTCCCATTTGAAAAATTCTCATCCCTCCCATCTCTCTTAGTCTTTTCAGCTGAAAGAAATTTCACATCTAATCAGATAACATTCCAAGTACCGGGGTGGACAAAGCTACCAGAAACATATACATACGAATTATTACTATCAAACTTGGCTTTTGAGTTTGCTCTTGACATTGCTCTTTGTAAACACTGCACTGGATATCACCGTAAAAGAACTCTGAGCTATCATCCCTTACAAACTTTAGATCTGTCAATACAATATTACGACACGTGAAATTTTAATAAATGATAGATTTAGCTCTTTTAAATGTAAAAGTACATTTGAAACGTTTGAACACCAATATAATTTAGTACAAATAGGTTCACGCTGCTTTGATACCATATTAAAAACAACAAAATTAAGACATGGGAAGGAAAATTATATACCTTGAATTTAAGCCAACAAAAAGTTGTCCTCTTCATTGACTTTACAAAGAAACTTACTATATTTTATTAAAACAATTCTCCATTGCAAATAATAACAATTTAGTACTAATACCATCTGGGTCATCTAAATGGAATACGATTATAATATAAGTGAAATACTACGTATTAATAAAATAGAGGTAAATAATGATCGTAATTATTAGTAACATACAAAATCCGGAAAGAAACCATTAAAACTACCAAAAATTACTCTGATTTTGCCTTGACTCTATTTTTGAAAACTAACTGAAGAGTTCCAATGCCAATAAAGGAAAAACAAACACTGGTAGTTCCAAGAACAATGTTTTCCCTCTGAAACTGCTGGCCTGTGTGTGTACATCAGCATGCCATCTTTCCAGAATTAGAATGTTGTTGCAAATACCATTTTAAATGTTCTATGGAAATTGCTCATTTGTTTAAGGTGAGAATTTGCAATAGAAAGAAAAATATTAGGGGGATATGTGGTTAAGAGAAAAAGTTTTAGAACTCCTATGCATTATAAATGCTTTGTATGTAAAGTTTCTCTCTGGATATTCACCCTGACGCTGTAACCTAAAAATTCATCCCTTGAGACTTTGGTAAAAACATAAAAATAAATTACCCTTTGGTACCTCTCTAACATATTCCCTGTGAAACATACACTAGAGATCAACACAAATTCCTTAAACATACAACTAAAACTAATAAATTAAATAAATGGCATATCTCAAAAATACCATACTAACTGTATGACCCTAAATAAGCTACATTAGTGCTTTTTGAAGTATAAATGAGTTTTAAATATACATAATTTCAATTCCTAGCATCGAACATCTGTGTGTGTGTACACATATACTTACAAACTTACTACTTTGAAAACTTGGCAATAAAATCTTTCATGAATAATAGGGATGGGAGACAAAAATCTCACATTAGTATGTGGAGAAAAAGAAATTGGTTTAAAGCCTAGTTTTTCCCGAAGGGCAAATACAACCTCACCTTCACCAGCTGCTCAGCCTCCACATCCGAGTCCCCTCAACCTACCTCCCCCACGCACAGCTCGGGACATCAGCTCAGTGCTTTGTGACCGCCTAGAGGGGCGGGATAGGGGGGGCGGGAGGGAGACCCAAGAGGGAGGGGACGTGGGGATATGTGTATGCGTATAGCTGATTAACTCTGTTATACAGCAGAAACTCACACAACGTGGTAAAGCAATTATACTCCAATAAAGAGGTTAAAAAGAAAAAAGCAACAGAAACTTAACAAACCTTCCTGGCAGTGCAAAACTGAAAAGTCTCCCACCTTAAACAAATCAAAGTCATGGCTTTATACTACACACTATACAGTGCAAGCTGATAATATGTAACTTGATATGCTTTGTTTTGCTTTGTAAAAACAATGTAAGTGAATGATGCGGGACACAAGTACATACTATATGACTCGTTTATATTATGAACAAAACCAGGCAAAACTCTTTATGGTGTTAGAAGTGCGCACAGTGATTATCTTTAGGGTACTAAGAGGAGGGGTGCAGGGAGGGCTTCTGTGCCCTCCCTGAAAATAGTAATTTTCTATTTCTCAGTATGAGCACTGGTCACATGTGTTATTTTGTGGAAACCCATCGAACTGTACACTCATTATACTTCTACAAAAAGACTTCCAAAAGATTATATAAGGAATATAAGGAATTACACGAGACCCCAGATCCTCTCCCCAATTCCAGCAGGAGACAGTTTATTCCCTGGAAGAAACTGAATCCCAGAGTCCTGGCTCCAAGGCATCAGGAATAGTAGAAAACACTGTTCTGAAAACGGGATCAAATAAAAATCCACACGCTAAACCCTGAGATTGCAGCTCTCTACCCTACTCCACTCCCTGAATCTTGGCATGTAATGCCCAGGCAGAAGACCAAAGGATTCCTCTCAAGTAAAACTGACATGTCCTAGGGAGAAGATCCACAGATACTGTCTTTGGAAGCTCCCCAAGGAAACCACAAGGCTCACCCCTGATAGCACTGCAATGGAGGAGAAGCGCTGTCCACAGACCACAGCACCTAATTCGCTTCTCAGTGGCTCACCATTAAATAGGAACAGAGAGCAAAGGATCTCCAAACAGTGAGGTCAAGTTCCTAACATAAAAGTCAGACACCCACACAAACAGGAAAAAAAAAGAAATCAAGACAGTGCAAGAAGGAAATTAATTAATTACTTTAATGTCCTCAGAAAGAGAAGGAATGCACCCATGGCAGCGGTGGGGAACAGAATGCTGTTAAAAAGCACACAAATTAAACCAACGAACAAGAAAGAGCTCTTAAAAAATATCAGCAGAAATTCAGAAGGTTAAGATAAAGTAGAGAAAACCTGTCAAGAAGTAGGGCATTAAGAGAAAGAGGAAAATTACAGCATTAGAGGACAAATGAGGAGGTCCTGCCTAACTGACAGGAATTCAGAGGAAGAAAAGAGAAAACCAAGGTGCGGATGAGGTTATCAAAAAACACAATGAGAAAGTTTTCCAGAACTGAAGGACGTCATTTTTTTCAGATCAAGTGTTCATCATAGCTGCTGAAATGAATAAAGACTGCTAAAAAAGAAAATCCTAAAACCTCTTTGGGGGTTATTAAAAAAAAAAAAAAGAAAGGAGGTCTACAAAGACAGGAACCAAGAGTATAACACTTTTTAATAGCAACTGTAGAAGCTAGAAAACAATAGTGCACTGGCTTCAAAATTCTGAGGAAACATGTTTTCCTATCCAGAGACCAGACAAATTATCAATCAAGTGTGTGAGACATATATTTTTAGATATACAAAGTGCCTAGTAAAATTGTCTCCCATGTCCCCTTTCTCAGGAAGATCCTAGAAGATATTCCATTAAAAAGAGGGAGTAAACCAAGAAAGAATCGCTAGACACAGGAAGACATATAGAAAACAAAGGAGAGACGAAAAGGGAATTACCAGGAAAATGACAAAAGGTAACCCCGGGACAACAGCTCGGTAGCAGGCCTATGGAGCAGGTGCCTACGCTGGCTCCAGGAGGGAAGAAGTCTCCAAGACAAAGGTGTTGAGAAGAGGGTTAGAGTTCTGCCACCTTAACAACACTAGAGAAAAAAATACACCAGTGAAAAAGAGAGGCTACTATCCAGCCAGCACAGGAAAGGAAATGTAATTGTTGCATTTAAGTGGCTTAGGAGAATCACAGTTCCATGCTCAAAATAATGTGAGCCCTCAACATCTACTTAACCAGAAACGGATATCTGTACATTGAGAGGATGGGGGAAGTGGCGGTCTGGGCATGTGGCATGGGGCTGAGGGGCTGTGAGACAATCTAAGAGTTAAATCCTCATCTTCTATTGTAATATGCCAACCCATAATGCCCAATAACAAAAAATTCAAAAATAGCAGTACATACATACTATTTCAGAAGATGGAAGAAAACAGCAAGAAGAGTCCTGAGAATCAAAAGTAGTTGCCTAGGGAACAGGACTTGGGTATAAGGATGGGCTGGAGTTCCTATTTCCTATGTCTTATTGCCTATTAAGATTTTTTAAAACTCTATATAGGATATTACTTTGATGGGACAAATGTTTAAACTTTTAAAAATACAAAACAAAACAAAACCAAAAAATGCACAAAATAGTAGGCAAGAAAACTAAACAGGATGAATTGCTGTGGGAAAATGACAGTTAAGACAACCATTTCTCCAAAGCTCCTGCAATAGCCCCTGTGAGAGCTGAGAAGTGCTTCCCCTCACAGCTGGGTGGAGAGGGTATGTGCTAAGAGACAGAGGAGAAGCAGCAGAGGAAGCAGACAAGAAAGGTGGACGTGTTGAAAAGCTATTTACAGATTTAGAATCAACAGATATGAGGAACCAATCAGGAGATTCTGAAAGCACCAACAGGCAAGGCAATGCCCCAAATATCCCTCCATCTGGGTATTTATTTATTTAGTCCATATATGCTGACCCTTTGGGACTATCATATTCCCCTATGTTATGAGAAGCATTTTGATTTCCTTTTTGTTTAGGCTTTAATTTTTGGATTATTATGAAATACACAAATAGAAAAATACAGAAAATAATAATGATCATCCAAGTATCCACTATTCAGCTTTTTCAAATATTAACATTTTGTCTGTCTCTAATTTTTTGTAAAGAAATAAACATTTTGGATATAGTTAGAGTTGAAATCCTCTTCAAACCATTCCCTAATCGCATTCCCAAATGCCTCCCAGAAGGTAACCGTTAACCTGATTTTGGCATTTAACATCTCCCTCTACCTCATCTCTAAAATGAGAGCACTGGTTTGGATAAATTCTAATGCCCCTTTCTGTTCTAAGACAGCAAGATTTAATAGCATGATATAAAGTTCTTGATGTTCTGTAATGAAGTGCAGAAGCCTACAATGCTGTGAAATACACAAGAATACTTCAAAATAATTTCAAGCCTCAAAAACAGATTAAATCATGGTATAATCCTTTAGCAAAAAATCATTGTAACTTTATTACAGTACTGTCAGTAAAAATAGTATTATGAGTGCATAGGGCATATAAAAACCTAAGTTCAAGAAGTTCCTGTGGTTCCCTTTCACTGTAACCATCAGCTCCAGGGAACAATAAGGAAGTGCTGGAGCACAATATCATTCTGGAGTTCTTACTGCCTATGGAGCTAATTCAGTGCAGCATCAAACTGTCCCCATTGTCACAGTATTCTTCTCTGCCAGGCAATCATGGCAAAAATATTCTTTTTAAAAATGCATAATGCTGAACAAGACAAGGATGTCCACTCTCGCCACTATTATTCAACATAGTTTTAGAAGTCCTAGCCATGGCAATCAGAGAAGAAAAAGAAATAAAAGGAATACAAATTGGAAAGAAGAAGGAAAACTGTCACTGTTGGCAGATGACATGATACTATACATAGAGAATCCGAAAGATGCCACCAGAAAACTACTAGAGCTAATCAATGAATCTGGTAAAGTTGCAGGATACAAAATTAATGCACAGAAATCTCTTGCATTCCTATATACTAATGATGAAAAATCTGAAAGAGAACTTAAGGAAACTCTCCCATTTACCATTGCAACAAAAAGAATAAAATACCTAGGAATAAACCTACCTAGGGAGACAAAAGACCTGTATGCAGAAAACTATAAGACACTGATGAAAGAAATTAAAGATGATACCAACAGACGGAGAGATATACCATGTTCTTGTATTGGAAGAATCAATATTGTGAAAATGACTATACTACCCAAAGCAATCTACAGATTCCATGCAATCCCTATCAAATTACCAATGGCGTTTTCCACAGAACTAGAACAAAAAATCTTAAAATTTGTATGGGGACACAAAAGACCCCGAATAGCTAAAGCAGTCTTGAGGGGAAAAAAACAGAGCTGGAGGAATCAGACTCCCTGAGTTCAGACTATAATACGAAGCTACAGTAATCAAGACAGTATGGTACTGGCACAAAAACAGAAATATAGATCAGTGGAACAGGATAGAAAGCCCAGAGATAAACCCATGCACCTATGGTTAACTAATCTATGACAAAGGAGGCAAGGATATACAATGGAGAAAAGATAGTCTCTTCAATAAGTGGTGCTGGGAAAACTGGACAGATACATGTAAAAGAATGAAATTAGAACACTTCCTAACACCATGCACAAAAATAAACTCTAAATGGATTAGAGAACTAAATGTAAGACTGGACACTATAAAACTCTTACAGGAAAACACAGGAAGAACACTCTTTGACATAAATCACAGCAAGATCTTTTTTGATCCACCTCCTAGAGTAATGGAAATAAAAACAAAAATAAACAAATAGGATCTAATGAAACTTAAAAGCTTTTGCAAAGCAAAGGAAACTACAAACAAGACGAAAAGAAAACCCTCAGAATTGGAGAAAATATATGCAAACGAATCAATGGACAAAGGATTAATCTCCAAAATATATAAACAGCTCATGTAGCTCAATATCACAAAAACAAACAACCTAATCCAAAAATGGGCAGAAGACCTAAATAGACATTTCTCCAAAGAAGACATACAGATGGCCAAGAAGCACATGAAAAGCTGCTCAACATCACCAATTATTGGAGAAATGCAAATAAAAAGTACAATGAGGTATCACCTCACACCAGTCAGAATGGGCATCATCAGAAAATCTACAAACAACAAATGCTGGAGAGGGTGTGGAGAAAAGGGAACCCTCCTGCACTGTTGGTGGGAATGTAAATTGATACAGCCACTATGGAGAACAGTATGGAGGTTCCTTAAAAAACTAAACATAGAACTACCATACAACCCAGCAATCCCACTACTAGGCATATACCCTGAGAAAACCATAATTCAAAAAGACACGTGCACCCCAATGTTCATTGCAGCACTATTTACAATAGCCAGGTCATGGAAGCAACCTAAATGCCCATCGACAGATGAATGGATAAAGAAGATGTGGTACATATATACAATGGAGTATTACTCAGCCATAAAAAGGAACGAAACTGGGTCATTTGTAGAGACGTGGATGGATCTAGAGACTGTCCTAAAGAGTGAAGTAAGTCAGAAAGAGAAAAACAAGTATCGTATATTAACGCATATATGTGGAACCTAGAAAAATGGTACAGATGAACCGGTTTGCAGGGCAGAAATAGAGACACAGATGTATAGAACAAACGTACGGACACCATGGCGGGAAAGCCGCGGTGGGGTGGGGGTGGGATGAACTGGGAGATCGGGAATGACATGTATACACTGATGCGTATAAAATGGATGACTAATAAGAACCTGCTGTATAAAAATATAAATAAAATAAAATTCAAAAAAATTGCATAATGCCAATTTTACTTAAAAATGTCCTTGATGATGCAAGGAAGTTATTTGTATTACATCTCAACCGCTGAATACATATCTTTTTTATTTTCTGGGTGATAAAATGGGAAGTATACATAAAGCACTTCTGCTGTATAAAGTATGATGGTTATCCCAAGGAAAACCCTTGTACGATTATTTGAGTTGTGAGCCAAACTAGTCACAATGTTCATGGAATATCACTTTTACCTGAAAGAACGACTGACAAACTCAGTATTCAGACTTGGGTATTTGGCAGACGTTTTCTCTACAATGAAGTAAGAAGGTCACTTCAGGAAAAACAACTGACAGTATTTGTTGCCAAGGGTAGCCTTCAAGCCTTCAACTGAAATTTAAAATTTTGGAAAACTTGTTTCCACACTGAGCCTGACAACTTCCCAATACTTAAAGATTTTTCTGATGGGATCAGTGGTGATATTAACAACTGTTATTTCTTGAAACTGCATAATGAAATACATTAACATCTGGAATCTCACTGTTATCCAACAAACCAGTATTTTCCAAATGACCAATACTTGATGCAATAAAAGGATGTATGGGGCAAAGATCCATTCAAAGTATGAGAAAGATCAATGGATCCTAATGTAAAAGAATTTTAAAAGTCCACTGATAGGAGTTTACATTCCACACTGCAACCAACATTTAAGAAATTACCACTTGTCAAGTTTTGGTATAATATCAAAGAAGAATATTCACAATCATCTGAAAAGAAAATTAAAATATTCTTCCTTTATTCTACATGTCTGCACAAACTTTATATAAATACTTATTGGATTATTCTTTCTGGATGTTAAAAAAACATAAACACATAATCATAATGGTTAATTTCCATAGTTTAATCTCTGATGATTATCAATCATTTAAGAACAAATGAGCTATCCATTATTTATTTAAAAGTTATATCCTTCTGTAGTTACAGTCTCACATATTTGCAACAAATACATATCAGAGGTTTCATTTACCACAGAATCAAGATTGATCATTGCTCCAAAAAAGAAAACGAAATGAATATGGTAAATTCTTAAATCTGTTTCAGATAAATGCAAATAAAGTCCCTTCCCTGTAACTAGAGGAGCAGACCCTTTGCATTTCACATGCGACTCTTGAAACCTATACAGTAATCACCCAGATGATGTGGTATTAATGAATTTAAACTTTCGTTCTTAAATTTCTAAGGAAATATCTTTTCATGGAAAAAACTGACCTTTTGTAAATTTTGAAAGAAGTAATTAATCTGACCAAACCCCTATAGTTCAGAGGTAACACAGCAAATATCAACTTTTCACAGACCCATCTGTAAACAGGTTAAGAAATACAAGTGATTTAAAGAGAAGCGTTCTTCTTATACAAATCTATCCAGGTAATGACTATCATAAATCATTCATTTCAAAGGCAGAGACCTTGAAAAATATTTCAGAATGAGAACTGAAAATGTCTCCACTACTAAAGTCCTATTACCCTGCCTCTGAAAGAGAAAGGTTATTAACTGTAGCTTTTTAGTCAGAATATTCAAGAAACAACCAGAAGCTGACACCCCCTCCCCTTCCTAATTATCTACCCACTTCTGCATGCTCACCTTTGCAGTTCATTGAGCCCCCTTGCAGTTGGTAGACTGGGACTCTGCCTTAGGAAGTTTTGTTTTAAATTGAGATGAGTGAGGTCTTGGCTGTAGAAGAGGTTGGCAGGCAGATGCTCCAGGCTACAACATGAGAGGTCCACTGAGCTAATACGCTGTGATGCAACCTAGAAAGGGATGAAAACACAACTCAATTTTCATACCATCCTTTATCCTATAACTGTTTTCCACGGACAGAAACAAGATAACCCCATTTGGGAACACAGACCCGCTATGCAATTAGCACCATTATTCAAATATAAACCAAGAGTATTTACTTAGACAGAACTGAGCAAAGTATTACAAAGGCAGGAAACAGTGTCCCTCCGGGGAAGGTACTTACAGTAACCTAGTATAGGAGACAGGTTACAAAGAGCACAGATTATCCTATCAAGTTTAGTGATATCAGTAATCTCCTCCAACTGTAGGGGTTATGTTCCTGAAAACATTCATGGTAAGAGAATTCAGAGCTAAATAATACAAGACTTTAGAGTAAATACAAGGTTGGGAGATAGACACTGAGATCTACACAGAACCTACGAAAGCCCTTGTATATACTGATTTAAAACAGCACAAAGAAACGCAGGATCAGTGGCCTTGTACATATCTTTAATAATAGTGGTAGCAAATAATCAGATTCCACTGCTTGCCTGCTGTGAACTTCTCGCGTTGCCTCTCCCACAGTTTCCATTTTGCTTCACATAGGTATTCTAAGTGGAATTTGTTTTATGTCTAAATGTTTATCCACATATTCAAAGTTTTCCCGGTTAAATGGCTCCTATGACAGCCAGAGTCCCAGGGCTACAGGGCATGCTGGAAGCAGAAAAAGCATTGGGCAGCGTGTGTTCTCTCTCCCACGTTCCAGGGACTGTGGCGCCAGTTTATGCCGCGGCACATGGCTTTAGGCCCACGTACACACACCTTGGCTCCTTCTTCCCTCACAGAGGCTGTGGGGTTATTGTTCCAAGATCTGGGGTGATTCCTCCTCGTGCTCTTTATCTTTATCGAAGCTTTATGGCAAAAACTCCATTCCTTATTTGTGATCTGTTCGATGTCCTTTTCTATTACCAAACCCCAGCTGACCAGCTTTTTTTTTTTTTTAAACAGCTTTTTTGGAGTATAATTGCTTTACAGTGGTGTGTTAGTTTCTTCTGTATAACAAAGTGAATCAGCTATACATATACACGTATCCCCGTATCTCCTCCCTCTTGCGTCTCCCTCCCTCCCTATCCCACCCCTCTAGGTGGTCACAAAGCTGATCTCCCTGTGCCATGCAGCTGCTTCCCACTAGCTATCTATTTTACATATCAAACCCCAGCTTTACTCTTTCATGATTATAAAAAGCAGCAGAACATGGTCCTTAGGAGTGTGGCTCTGGTGTCAGTGTGTGGATTCGCATCCCGGCTCTACCACGCAGGAGCTGAGAGAACTTGAGTGCATCAGTGAGCTCTCCAAGCTCCCATTTTCTCACCTGTATAACAGGCATAAAGATGACACCTCCATCTACATGCCTGGTCAGAAAAAGCACTCAATAATTTGTGACTGCTATGACCATTTATGATTGCTACGACTACTTCCAAATACATCTTATACCCATTGGAATCCACATTCTCCTGATGCTAAAGAAGATATTCAGAAGTAACTTTGCATAAAACACATTCTGCTGATGGCATGTCTGAGGTTAGAAAGAAATTGCTGTGCACACATGAAAGCTGAGAGGACAGTGGGATGAAAAAGGCCTGGCAGGGCTCAACTCTAAAGATTTTACAAAGGAAGCCTGAGTTTGCATTTTAGCAATTTCATCTTTCCTTGAATTTTCACTATTAAATAAGAAAAAGAAAATCCAAAACAGGCCAAGTCACCCACACAAACCAAATGATGTGAAAAAAAGCCAGAATTTAATGGGCAGAAAGGTAGGTGCAAACATGTCACAGCAACACAAGATTCCCTGGCAGGAACCCATTCACGGGAAGTGAGGTTGTAAGTTATACTCGGTGGAATCATTCAGGCAAAAATATGTGGTGAGGAGGGAATGGTGTGTCAGACCTTCCATTTCCTGAGGTACAGGAGTGAAACAAGACAGACACAGTCCGCCCTAAAGGAGCGCACCTCAAGGAGAGGTGAATTAACATACTACTTGACAATATACTAAGTGCAAGGGCACAGAGCACAATCTAAGGAGTCAGGGAAGGCTTCCCAGAGGACCTGATGTCCAAGCTCAGGGCTGAAACTCAAGTGGCAATCTGTGTTTCTGTTGGCCCCAAATTCTTTTCCACTTCTTTCTATAACAATCCTTCAAATGCATGTGATTCTGACGAGAGTGGCAGCGTAGGCTGACCCTATGGCTACAGCAGCAGGCATGTACTCCCAACTCGAGCAATCAAAGCCCCCCAGTGCTGAACCCACAAATTGATCCAACGGGTACTGGCATGTGACCCAGGCTAGGCTAATCAAAGGCCTTCTCTGGGATATACATTCTAAAGCCAGGAGAGAGAGAGAACCTGCCACTTAGAGCTGCAGTTAAAATGACTGAACTAGGGCTTCCCTGGTGGCGCAGTGGTTGAGAGTCTGCCTGCCGATGCAGGGGACACGGGTTCGTGCCCCGGTCCGGGAAGATCCCACATGCCGCGGAGAGGCTGGGCCCGTGAGCCATGGCCGCTGAGCCTGCACATCCGGAGCCTGTGCTCCGCAACGGGAGAGACCACAACAGTGAGAGGCCTGCGTACCGCAAAAAAAATGACTGAACTAGATTTGTATGTGTCAACCTGGATTGATTAAAAAAAAAAAAGCCAGCTGCAGAATATTACATACACTATAATGCCATGTATGAAAACCATTTTTAAGATAAACACACACAACAACTCCGTATATTACATATGAATGGTTATATGTGCAGTAAAGCTACACACTATGCATTGGGCATGTGCCAAATCGATGACAGTGACGGCCTCTAGATGAGCAGGGCGGGAAATGGAAACAGGAATGGGAGCATAGGGGATTCGGAATTTAGCTGTGATGTGATTTACTTATAATAAGAATGGAAGAAAAAGAAAAGAATGGAAGATATGGAGGAACTATGTCAGTATGTTAACAACTGGGGAGGCCAAGACCAGTGCGTGGAAGTTGTAATATTACTCTTTGTGCTCTTCTGTGTGTGTGTGTTTAATTGGAAAAAAATAATGTAATCTCAATGAAGATTTCAGTAAAAAGGGGTGACATGGATGATTGCCGTCTCCTGGCTTTCCTCGTATCCTTGTGTTATACTACGTGGTGCATCAGAGATGACTCTTCCCCCTGTAAGGATCCCAACCCCTTGTAGTGGGCTGAATGGCGGCCCCCCAAAAGGTATGTTCACGTACTAATTCCCAGAATCTGTGAATATTAGTTTACGTGGCAAAAGAGTGGATATTATCTTACATGACAAAAGATGTGATTAAGGATCTTGAGAGGAGGTGCTTATCCTAGATTATCTGGAAGGGCCCTAAATACAATTACATGCATCTTCATAAGACAGGCAGAGGGAATTTTGAGAGAGAAGAGAAGGCAATGTGACCACAGAGGCAGAGACTGATGTGGGCCACAAGCTAAAAAACGCTTAGAGCCACCAGAAGTTGGAAGAGGCAAGGAATAGATTCTTCCCTAGAGCCTTCAAAAGGAGCACAGTCCTGCCGACACCTTGATTTTGAACTTCTGGCCTCCAGAACTGTGAGAGAATAAATTTCTGTTGTCTTAAGCCATCAAAGTTTTGGTAATTTTTAACAACAGCCATAGGAAACTAGTACACCCTTCTTAATTCTTTTCCATAGTACTTTTCATTTTCATTCATTCAACATGTTTATTGAATACCAACTATATGCCTATTACTGACCTAGGTAAGCACTCAGTATGCTTCAGTAAACAATAAGAAGATCCCTGCCCTCATTAAACTTATCTCACAAATAAGTATATTATATGTTAAAAATTGGTAACTACTATGGAAAAAACAGAGCAAGGAAAAAGGGGTCAGGATTGTTGGGAAGGTTGTAGGTTGTAATTTATATAGGTTGGTCAGGATAGGCCTCACCTAAAAGGTGGTATTTAGACCTGAAGGACATGAGGAAGTTAGCTGAAAGCATTTATCTAGAAGAACACTCCAGGCAGAGGAAGTAGCCAGTGTAAAGGCCCTAAAAAAGGAGTGTGTCTGGTCTGTTCTAAGAACAGCATGAAGACCAGTTAAAACAGGGGAGAGTGACCTGTGATGAGGTCAGAAAGGTAAGGGGGTTGGGGGGGGGGAGCAGACCTTGCACCGCCTTTTAGGTTATTGTAAAGACTCTGGCTTTTTGGGTTTTGCTGGTGGCGCAGTGGTTAAGAATCCGCCTGCCAATGCAGGGTACATGGGTTCCAGCCCTGGTCCGGGAAGATCCCACATGCCGCGGAGCAACTAATAAGCCTGTGAGCCACAACTACTGAGCCTGCGCTCTAGAGCCTGCGAGCCACAACTACTGAGCCCGTGTGCCACAACTACGGAAGCCCGCGCGCCTAGAGCCTGTGCTCTGCAACAAGAGAAGCCACCGCAATGAGAAGCCCACGCACTGCAACACAGAGTAGCCTCCGCTCGCTGCAACTAGAGAAAGCCCAGGCGCAGCAACGAAGACCCAACGCAGCCAAAAATAAATACAATAAATTAAAAAAAAAAAAAAGGTTCTGGTTTTTCATGTGAGCAAAATGGGCCGTCGTGGAAAGGTTCCAGAAGAGTCTCTGTCTCTGACTGTAAGCTTATAAAGGAAGGATTTGGGCCTATTTTGTTCACAATGTGCCCTGTGCTCAGCACTTAGGACGACCCTCAGGAAGTACTGGCTGGAAGAATGACAGGGGATACTTTACAACCCTTCCTTTCTCACCAGTTTGCATCTGACCCATCTGGTGTATTCCTCCATGTGGGGACTACTCTGTAGAGGACACATTCCACTTCAGCTGAAGCATCATACTGAATACTCTCTTTGGACAGCTACAAGATAATGATTAAATGTCAAGTCGTATTTGATTTCTTTCCTCATTCTGGACCGCAAGCTGTTCCTGCTGGAAACAAGGGGGAGGAAAGCACAGTAACAAAGCTACAGCAAGCAAACGTGGTCTGTGGGAGTCGCAGCAGAATGGGGAACAGGGACAGCGAGAACAGAAATTAGACAAGCCGTGATGGCAGTGGGGCGGTGAGCAGCCAAGGCGACCACAAGAGCTACTACCACTAGCTGCACCTCTGCCCAGTCCCACGCCCTGAAACAAAGGGGAGATTTAAACGCTTTCCCCCAGATCAGCCTGGGCACGTAAGGACACCACCACAAAGAGGTTTTGCGGGACTCCCAAATGAAAAAACTACCAAAAGGGCTACCCAAAGAGGCTGTGACCCACCTATATAGCACCTGTTAAAACTAACATCCTCCTCAAGATAAGAAATTAAAAAAAAGAGAAAGCCACCTGTATACACCTCAGAGCAAGTAGCCTTTTATTATTCTAGCTTTTTTTTTTCCTAATAGTAATAACAATGATAATAGCAGCTAACATTTAAGGGGCACTCTTCTTTAGATGTAATGTTAAGTTTAATCTTCACAATAACTCAGCATAGTAAGGACTTATCCCCATCTCAAAGATGAAGGTTAAAGGGTGTGCCCAAGGTCACACAGTGAAAGCAGCAGCAGAGTCTGAATGACAGCATATGCCATGGAGTCAGGGCCCCAACACAGTTCAAGTCCTACCCAAAGGGAGCCTCCTCTAACTGCCACAATCAAATCCTAACATAACCCTCAGCCCAGAGCAAAGACGATTTGATGTCATCCCTCACAGACCAATCAATGAACTGCACATGAATGCATTCAAGTTTTAGAAGATCAGTTAAGTAACCATGGCTTGGGAAATCAGTGCTAGTTTATATTAACAACAACAAAAAATTTTAAGGCTAATAATTTAGAGTTAGTAAATCAAATGGGATTTTTTTCCCCCATAAATGGCTATACTTTCGGAGATACATTAAAATGAATATGAATCCCAACCACTGGCTCACGTTGTCTTCTTTTCCAAATGACTTGTGAACACATATGAACCAAAAGCTCATTGGGTCCTCAAAATATTTCCCCCAAAGACCATTGCAGAGTAACCATAAAAATGATAATGTGAACAACAAACTTTCCAGATTACCTACTGGGCTTCTACACAGGTCTAACATCCTACTCAGCCTGACACTGTCCTGAGTCGTTTCTTTACCAACCGTTAGCACACTTGTATCAAGTATCTCTGCTCTGAGTCTAGCTGGGTTGCATTTCTAAACCAATGTATCTATCCTAGCCCTAACCTATCCCCTCCGTGCTTTCAAAATTATCATCTTCCCTTGCAACAGGACTGCACTCTGTATTACTCACATTATTCCTGATGTTCACTTAGTGCACAATCTTCTTTTATAAGCAATGGAAAGTTCAGAATAACATTCACGTGATTTTTTTGTCCCCACTATACTTTAGTGAAGTGGTATTTATCCTTATTATGTGCAAAGCATGCTCAAAATTGAACAAAATGATTCTGAAAGGCTTGGTCAAAGCAGCTGAAATAGCACAAATAATTCCGCTTGTGCAAAGTAAAATACTGCTGTAAACTGGCATTATGAGTCATTAATTGCTCTGGCCTAGCCTTTAGTGGTTTGGGAAACTATGCCCTGGCTACAGGGATAGTCTCTGGGGAGTTTACCAAGCTTCTGTAAAAAATTCTTAACCTCAACTGACTTAGTTTTAATTCTCATCCCCCAAAAATGCTTTGGGAAGACATGAAGTTGGAGAATATAAATTTAGAATAGAGTTTATTCATCTTTCTTAGCTAAGCACTCTAATGACTTATTTTCAATTTCATCCTCATCAATAAAGTTTTATAATAATATCAAACAAAAAATTTCCAATTTTAATAAACTTTAAGCTGTCACTGCTCCAAAACATGCAATCATTTCTTTAAAAAAATTCTACAAATATAGGAAATGCCTTAACCTGACTGCAGACATTTTCACAATGACATCTCATTTCTCGATCCTGTACTAATTAACATTTTATACAATCTGTTTAACAGCAGAAGTAGAAAACCTTCCTATAAAATTAATTACAATATATACATTAGTCATGTCCGAATAGGGGCATATCAAACTGCCAATTTGGGACTTAGTAAATTCTACGTGGAATTCTGGTATTTTATCATTTCTTTGCCTTAAATGAGTAAATGATATGAAAAAATTTTAAACCCAAGAAATAAAATACACAGATTTACACACCATTCCAAACCACCAGATGTAACCAAATCAATGAAGACAAACAAGAAGATGTGGAGAGTCTATCATTGACAGACAAAAATGAGAGATGGAACTCTCTGAGGGCAAATTACTCAGGGAAGGGAGGGGACTACGATTTTAAGATTAGGCTTACTAAAACTATAAGGTACCAGTTAAAACATCGTTAAGGGACCAAAGAATAAAAGAGTATGGAGAGGGCTTCTCTGGTGGCACAGTGGTTGAGAGTCCACCTGCCGATGCAGGCAGGGGACACGGGTTCGTGCCCCGGTCCGGGAAGATCCCACATGCCGCCAAGCGGCTGGGCCCGTGAGCCACGGCCGCTGAGCCTGCGCGTCAGGAGACTGTGCTCCACAACGGGAGAGGCCACAACAGGGAGAAGCCCACGTACCGCAAAAAAAAAAAAAAAAAAAAAGAGTATGGAGAAAGCTGCAGGCTGGAAAAGGAAAGAAGGAAGGCGGGGGTTGGGGTTGGGGGGCGGGGAAGAGAGACAGAAAAAGAGAGCAAGAAAGAAAAGAGAAGCGTTAGATAGATGACTGATTGACATATAAGCAAACAAATAAATAAAACACACGACTCACTGTAAAAGCACCAGACTATAACAATAAAGAAAAACAATATTGAGAAATTTAGACTAAGAGTTCCTCCTAGGCGTCCCGACTTCTCTTTGCAGGTGAGTGGAGGGGATGAGTGCACCTTTCAACATGGATCTACCATTTGCCTTTATGAAACAGACACTGGACTTGATATTGGAGAGATGCACATTTCGTCTTCAAAAAATGGGTCCCTTGAAGGCACAGACATCTAACAAGTATAATTCCAAAATGCACATGCAGTGGTGTGGTAGGGACACACAGAGCAGAGAACACAAACCCCAGAGCTCCCCAGGCCGTTCCAGCACTGACGGTCCCCTCACGCGCCAAGATGGGCGGGTATTCCCTGGCACCATTGCAGAGACTGGCACCCCACCATCAGGAGCAGGCAGAGCTGCAGGATGTGCCCCGTGAGCTCGTGGTACAGCCTAAACTAGAAACGCACACCTGGCACCTCACCCTCTCTGAGTGTGAGAGGCTCGGAGAAGATGGTACCCGCGGCCTCCAGAATCACTAACCGCGTCCCTCTAACAGTTATCTTCCTTCCACACACACAAAGCCCATTGTGTTTCTCAGTAAGAACAGAAAAATAGAGCTTGGCTTGGGTGGAGATCAAATCTGAACTCAGAGTTCCTTCCTCATTTCCTTATTAGCAAAATATGCGTAAACAAGCTCTTTAGAATATGACCACCTGAGAGTGTCTCTGAGCTCCATCACGGCAGCCCCCAAAGGGAGCATCTCCTCGGCAAAGGAGAAGGGAAAAGATTGCTAACCACAAAAAACTTACATTCTAATTTTCTATTAAAAGAAGTAACATAAATGCACACTTATATGATGCTCTCTTAGAAACAGGCTACTTGTTTTCCATTTAAAATACAAATGACACATACACCTCACTGGTTAAGTACCAGTCTAACATACAAGGTCTGGTATGTTTAACATAGAGAGTTCACTGATATTTTTTCAATTATTCCAGTATTCCTTACTTTATAAAATAAATCAGACCAGTGAGTAGAAGAATTTAACTGTTCAGAGCAGTTGCAGATAATCCAATACTCTGGGTTACAAATATTGGGGTCTTGCAAGGCAAGTAAATATATCACGGAAACTAAACTCATAAGATACTATGTATTTTTACATTAGTCTAAACACTCAGATTAAAATGATTTAACTTCAAAATATAAGACGACCAGATGTAGAGATCTGGTTAATCATATATGCTAAGTTCCTGATATAGCAATACTTGACCAGTTTTTGAAGTCAGACAACAGTAGTCCCCTCAACACTGAAACCAATTTAATTTGCTTTGGGTGACTCAGAAGGCATCTCAGATTTCCTAAATACGTCTTGGTCATCATTTAAGAAGATCAGTGATCAGTGGCTATGCTCAAGTGTCCTTAGCAGCACACCCCAGTCAATACACTGCCTGGTAAATCACCTTTTATCCTAATACTGAGCTGCCTGGATTCTACTGACAACTGTGTATTTGAAGTACTTCTCTTTGACATTTTCAGTAAATCTCAGTTATTATTATTATTATTTTTTTTTTTTTTTGCGGTACGCGGGCCTCTCACTGTCGTGGCCTCTCCCGTTGTGGAGCACAGGCTCCGGACGCGCAGGCTCAGCGGCCATGGCTCACGGGCCCAGCCGCTCCGCGGCATGTGGGATCTTCCCGGACCGGGGCACGAACCCGTGTCCCCTGCATCGGCAGGCGGACTCTCAACCACTGCGCCACCAGGGAAGCCCTCAGTTATTATTTGAATCTTGTTTTGTTTTGCCCCTTCGGGCCACTGTAAAACATTGGAAGTACAATTAAAGAAAAAGCAAGGAAGAGGAACTCCCTGCATAAAGCCGTGCTGGATACTTTACATCTCAGTTCCCTCATCTGCAAAATGGAGATGATAATATCTCCTCAAAGGTTATTTCCTTTTGTTGTAAAGCCCGACCTCACACAATGTTATGGGCACCGACCTCACAGGGATACTATAAAGCATCTAGAATAGCGCTTGGCACACAGAAAAAAGTTACCAAAATGTTAGTTATCACTATTTGTTGTCACTACTGCATCAATTCAGTTGGCTAAATGATTATATTATTAACAAAATATATCTATTAACAATTTGGGGGGAAAAGCAGAGAGTCTTTTTATTTTGATGTTGACCTCATGAATGAATAATTCACTTTGGACATAATGTCTAAAGCAAGGAAAACCATGGTCACATACTCTGTGCTCATCAGATAGTATATGCAGGTATGTCAAGAAACTGCAGAGCACCCAAAGGAAAAAGCAAGAGAAGGGATCTGGAAACCAAGTGATGACGAAATTGTGGGAATTACCAGACATGTTTCTCCTAAAAGTAGATTGCTAAGAGGTGGGGGAGGGCATGGAAATCATAGAAACTTCCAGTTAGAGGTTATCAAATAGGAGAGTGAGTACGATTACCTTTTGTTAAACCAGAGAGCAAAACTAGGGTCAGTGAGTCAAAGGCATAGGGATAGAGACTTCAGCTCACTTCTAAGGAAGAGCTGTCTTGTCAGACACTACAGGTATCTGAAAGGCTGTAGACCTTTTCTAGGCGGGAGGTAAGTCTGGGAGTCCACAAGGTCCTTCTCAAATCTTAAATTCTAATTCTCTCAACTAAGAGCCACTTGATGATGACTAGACTTTAAGGTTAACGAACACTTTTAAAGAAAATGACAAGTAATTGTTAAGGCAATTGTTCCAGAAAACTAATATTACCTTTTGGGCGACTACTTTACAAGGGCCTTTCCCAATCTTAAAATAACATGCTATAACTTTAAAACACAGCTGTAGGGACTTCCCTGGTGGCACAGTGGTTAGCAGTCCACCTGCCAATGCAGGGAATATGGGTTCGAGCCCTGGTCTGGGAGGACCCCATATGCCGTGGAGCAACTGAGCCCGTACGCCACAACTACTGAGCCTGCACTCTACCGCCCCCGAGCCACGACTTCTGAGCCCATGCACCACAACTACTGAGGCCCGCGTGCCTAGAGCCCGTGCTCCGCAACAAGAGAAGCCCGCGCACCGCAATGAAGAGTAGTCCCGGATTGCCACAACTAAAGATAGCCCGTGCATAGCAACGAAGACCCAGTGCACCCAAAAGTAAATAAATAAATAAATTTATTAAAACAAAACAAACAAAAAAAACCCACAGCTGTATGTTCCTCCCTTAAAATCTAAAATGTATTTTACTAAAGATAACAACATACAGATAAAATACAGGAGGAACTCATTTCTTCCATTTGCTGAAGTCCTGACGCTAGAAGTGGAGCCTAGAAGAATGCCTAGCACAGAGAAAAGGTGGAATAAATATTCTCTCATTCACCCTTCACTACCTTCTGCCCACCCCCAACAACAGAGCTGTTGACAGAACAGGGGAGGGAGGGTGGGAAGACACAAGAAGGGAAGATGGAGACACATGGGATGAGTTTAACATGTAAAGTACACAAGTCAGAACTTCACAAAGCATGCTGCTTCTGTCAGGATACAGTAAGCAAACTAGCTATCTTTTTCATTTGTATAAAAGTGGACTGAAAAACTCTAAAGAAAATAAATTTAAATAATTTTAAATGGAAATGACTTAGAATGAAGGAGAAACCCCTTCTTTAGGAATATATTCACTAGGATTTCAAAACCAATAGTTACTATAGAAAAAAAAAAGAAGGGATTAGCAATGTGGAAATAAGATGAAGCATAATTATAATTGCAAAGAGAGCATTTTAATATTTTCACTAAATCACAGTATTATGTATTAGAAAAACAAAATTTAATGTAATCCAAAATACTTTATCTTCAGTTTAAATTCAAAGCAGAATTTCTAAATTCCCTAATTTCATAAACTATTTATATGTATAATAAGGAAAGATTCCACAATATGAATTTTTGTGTAATTATGCTGGGAAGTTAATTATGATGTTTGGTAACATAGTCAAATTTTCCCAAAAAAATAAAATGGAATGAACAGGAAACCATCCAGATGGGCAGTCCTTTTTTTTTTTTTTTAAGATTTTTTTTTTTTTTTATGGCTGTGTTGGGTCTTCGTTGCTGTGCGTGGGCTTTCTCTAGTTGCGGCGAGTGGGACCTACTCTTCGTTGCAGTGCACAGGCTTCTCATTGTGGTGGCTTCTCTTGTTGCGGAGCATGGGCTCTAGGCACACAGGCTTCAGTAGCTGCGGTGCATGGGCTCAGTAGTTGTGGCTCACAAGCTCTCGAGCACAGGCTCAGTAGTTATGACGCACAGGCTTAGCCGCTCCGCGGCATGTGGGATCTTCCCGGACCAGGGATCAAACCCATGTCCCCTGCACTGGCAGGCGGATTCTTAACCACTGCGCCACCAGGGAAGTCCTTGGCAGTCCCTTTAATTTTAGCTTCCATTTTTTCCTTTCTCACGTTGCTCAGACATCTGCGATATGACTACACATTTACATTCTACACAGTTGTACCTCTGTAGATATTTTCTCTCTCCTTGAAATGCTCTTTCCCCTTGTCTTTGTTGTGAACTCCTATTCATCCTTCAAACTCAGCTTGCTCATTACCTCCTTGAAGCTTCCTGTACCTAAATATTTCATACACTGAATTTCCAAACTTTTCTCATATCTTCACTACAGAATTGGTACAAGAGCAATTCTCTAGGGATTGGGGTGACATTTTATAAACTAAAATCCATGTCACTCAGACCCTCAATTCTACTTCAGATTCTGCCATAGACTTGCTAGATTGTCATGGTCAAACGGCCCTTGATTCTTTATCTAAAGAATGGGTATAAAATGTGAAGGGAGGGTTTCCAAAAATAAAGCCCCTTTAAGCCCTGGACTCCTTAGCAGAACAGGATTGAGATCACAGCTTCTTACCCTTATAACCCCAATGTAACCAGCAACAGCAAAATCCCTAAAAGACAAGTGACCAACCATGCTGACAAAAAGCAGAACACTCCCTAAATTACACTTCAAATTAAGAGACAAAATACGTGTAAATATGTGCAAAAGATGACTAAGTGATCTTAAAGGGTTTCTTGCAACTACATCAAATGACACAAATTTATATGCTGGAAACAATCCTATTCCACCAGACTGATTTGACTCTGTGATTAGTGAAGTATTCTTTGAGTAAAATCTGGACAATAAAACACTCTTTTTAAGCACATGAAAGCGAAAGTTCAACTGTGATTCACCATATATCTTATTCTTATTTAAAGGGTGATGTTTACTCATCATTTCACGTGAACTTTAATTCAGCATGAGATGTTGCCCTGACTTGCCTACACTATGCATGTTAAGGGTGAACCAAAATATCACAGCAACCACAACTTCAACGTGGTGACTTTTTTTCATTAAAAAAAAAAAAAAGATGGCTTAGAATTAAAATACTACGATTAATACTAAAAGAAAGATAGCCAGAGAGATAAGCACTGTGATAGCCACCATGGCTGGCAACTGCCAGCCTGTTAACCACTGATCAACAAGGAAAGAGATATGTGGACAAACTAAGTGGCCTTATGAGGCGTCAACTTATACCACTGGGTCATACAACATATTCATATAACACAACTGGCCACAAGCTAAGAATTGGGGAAGCTGAGTAATAGGTATGTGTGTATTATCTCTACTTCTAAATATTTGACATTTTCTATAATGAAAAGTTAAAAACACATTCATGCATACTTTAATTAATTAACTAATAAGAAATAAATGCCTTTCACATGGAAAAAAAACAACAAAAACAAACAAAAAACCCCACATTCATGCACAACACCAAATCAATGATCTAAATCCCCTTTTAAGCTTCCTTGAAATCAAGAAACAGATTTTAATGTGGGACAATACAGTGTCCCAGAAGTGACTAAGACTTTAAATTTAAAATATGTACGACTTAGGCTATAGATTCACATGAAGACTAACTTTGAAGAGAATCCACAGGATCAATCAACATGTCTAAAACCAATGTACTCCAAAAAGTGGGCCACAGAGAGGGATAGCCGGGGCAGCATTTCTGTAAAGTCACTCGTACTTTACAGAAGTACTGGAGCGCTTCTGCAATTCCTGTTCTTCCCTCAACTACTACCCTCCCCCTCGCATCACTGCCCCACCAACCACTTTGAAGACACGCTGGACAGGTACCCATGTTGAGCTAGCAGAGTCCTTTCTACACAGCATACAACAGGATGTTTGCTGAATTTTTAAAGAGTGCCGTGCATTAATATTTCAGGGATGACTTTAAAATCAACATTGTAATCCTCCCAAAGGAGCCATTTCTTCCACAGTAACTACCACTAACACCCGCCCCAAATTAAAAACTCTAAAGGGACAGCCTCGGGTGTTATTTTGGCAAGCAATACTAAGGGCTAAGATTAAGTTTAAAAAATAATAAGTATATAAGAGCCTATCTTGGTAGAACACGGCTAATTAATAACCTTTTATATATGTTCACAAAGTCAACTAAAAAAACTGGAACAAAGAATAACATTTTTCTTGCAGCTAAGATCCAGAAGCATAAACTGAAAATAAAGAATTTTTATTTTAAATTAATTATCTAATTCATTTTAATTCAAAAATCATTGGAATTTGCTTCTTTTTGTCTTCCCACCCTGGGGTGAGGATGGTCATTAAGAATCAGAAACTCAGATATTTCTTCCTGTTGTTGGTTTGTCTTTCTTTCAGATAGTTATTAAAGTGAATCCTCATTTAAACATCAGGATATGGACAATCCATTCTGTGAATGTTTTGTTCCTCAATAAGAAGAAAAGAAAAAGAAACTGTTTCCATAGTAACCCTGAGTGTGACTAAACTGTATACCTTCCTAAGACCTACATATAAGGAAGAACAGAATGGAAAGGAGAAGCCAGAAGCAGAAGTGGCCTGTGATGGTCAGCCGGTGCCACTCCACGCTTCCCATATACACATTATCCCAAAGGGACCGAGTTCTAATCCTCTTTCCAGCAGCCCCAACCTACCCTCCCATGATGTGGGGTTAAAGGAAAAGACACTATCATAGGATTTTCCTCAACATACAAAGTTTAAAGAGTGTGGCCATATTTTATATGGGTTTCATACCCAAACAGGGAGTTCTCGCACTTATTCCTCCTATAATACCTAACCTCTTTAATCAGACCCTTATAACTCATTTCCCCTTTAATTCACTAAGTAGAACAACTTCTAAAATTTTTTGAAATGTGTATCTGGTTTTTAGGGTTGACGAAAAGGAAGACACTGTATCTAAAATCTGCATTTATTAAAATATTTGCCCTCTATTCCCTACCCCTGACTTTTCAGGAAGAAATCTTCTTTCTCCCCAATGTCTGCCATGCTTAATTACTTTACCCCAAAAGGCTGCTGTCCTGGTTAAGAGCAGCAGAATGTTCCTTGTTCAGAAAAACTAAGCATATGTGTGTCTTATGCTTAAAATAAACATAAAAACAGAAAATATTAAAAAATATATATATTGTCCAGCCAGTCAGTGATGATGGCAGGAGTGATGGTCATAAAATTATTTTTTTATTTATGTATTTATTTAGTCAGTCATACATACACACACACACTTACTATGTGCCAGTGTAAGTCCATGACACGCATATTTCATATAAGCACTAAGAGGTAAGTGCTATTATTATTTCCTTTATCAAATGAAAAGGCTTAAAATTTATAAACTTAGATACAGTCACACGGCCAGTAAATGTTAGAACCCAGGTCTCCTTAGTTGAGACTCAAACTCTTTACTCCTACACCATTTGGCCTCCCCAAACATTCAGAGCCATTCTGAAGGGAGAGGAGGTTAAGGTTCTGATTCAAGTTCGTCCTAGTTAGTATCAGTTAACTACCAGTTGAGTACTTAATACTAGTAATCTAAGGTAATTAACTCAAAGTCCCCCCTCCCTCCTGGGAGTGTGACATGTAAGCTGCAGTCTTGTGTATGTACATGTGTGTAGTTACATTACATTTCAGCGCGTACCTATCGGATGGTTCCTAACAGCCACACAATAATGAGGGAAAAGGGAAACTCACACCAACATTCCTGTTCCTCATTCTGCCACCATCATGTGCTCCTGTGTCACAGTTCTCCCCCCCACCCCCTCCTACTGAGAGGTCTGATGTCTGAACCAGTTCAAGGTTTGGATAATCGGAGTGACAGCCTCATTACAGAGACACCACCCTATTAGACCATCGAAATGGCACATTAACCAACCAGCAACAGGGAAGAGTACTAACCAAGCTAACACTTGACATTTACAATCACCTGCCACAAGTTAGAAATGAACATTTTTCACACCTTATTTAAGAGGTATTTAATAATCTTCCTCTTGCACTCCACCTCTCTGCTGTCTCCCTAGGAACAGAAGCTCTTTGAAGTGAAGAACTGTATTTTGCTAGTTTTCAAGGTGCAAATATGGAGTCTAGTTCGTGCTATGGTTTCTGACTGAGGCTACAATCTACACAGCAATTCAAAGAACCTAGAAGCCATTTTTTATGTTTCCCTTTTCCTCATGCTCTTTATGTAATTTATCAGTAAACCTGTCACTTGATCCCCAAAACACATCTGTTCACTTCTCTCCATTTCCACCTTCACCTCTTGCCTAAAATACACCACAAGAGCCTCTTGACGGTCAGGCCCCCCCGCTTCTATTCTTGCCCTCCACAATCCATTCTCTACACAACAGCCAATGTGATGTGAGATCATGGAACCTTCTGGAAGAAAACTCTTTAATGGCTTGCCATTATGCCAATGACAAAATCCGGACTTTTCATCCTCTTCTATAACAGAAGACCCTTGTCTTCTCTGACCTTCACCATCCCTCCTTCCAGTCTTAGGGCTCTCTCACTCCCTTCTCCCACTACCTGCAAAGCTACCCCCACCAGATCTTCAAATAATCAGATATTTTGTTCACTGAAGTATCAGTTTAAATGTCCCCTCCTCAGAGTTATTCCTCTCCCATCCTTCTCTGTCATATCACTTTGTATTATAGCATGATGATTAACTGATATTTTCTTTCTTTTCTGTTTACTTATTTATGGTTTGTCTCTCCAGTATAAGCCCTACCCAGAGAGGGAAACTGGACTTGTCCTTTGCTGTATCCTAGTGCATAAAATACATACCTGACATACAGAAGGTGCTTAATAAATGCTTGCTGGCTTTAGAACAGTGATTTATCAATTGTGTGGATGTTTAATATACAAGACTATTAAATTCAATACCGATTAATCTTTCTGTTATTATTGTTTCAATCAAAGCAATCTGTCATTGGTAAGCTTGATAATTTACATAAACTTCTATTTACATCCTTATCCATGTTTGTTTAAGAATTTATACCTCTGACTTGTTCGAAAAAGAATGTAAAGCAGCTATTACACTGCATTTGATATAAAAGGTCAAAACATCTCCATATAGGACATTCTATAAAATACCTGACCACTACATCCCCAAAACTGTCAAGGTCATGAAAAACACAGAAAGACTGAAAAACTGTCAGAGATCAGGGGAGACAAAGGAGAAATGACAACCAAGTGCACTCTGGTGCCCTGGATTAGATTTTGGAACAGAAAAATAACATCAATGGAAAAACTAGTGAAATCCAAATAATTTCAGAGTAACGTACTGATGTTGGTTTCTTAGTTTTGACAAATGTATCATGGTAATATTAGATGCCTGGGAAACCAAGTGAGGAGTATACAGAAACTCTCTATACTGTCCTTGCAACTTTTCTGTAAATAGAAGATTACTTCGAAAAAAAAGTTTATTTAAAAAATCAACACCTCCATATAGAAAGAAATTTAAACTGCAGTTTGACCATAGTTTGGCATTTTATTCTGAATAGAGTATGGGCCATTGACTTATTGTTTTGAACCCATACAACCACTTAATGTTAAAAGCACGATATTATATTTGTCTCCTCACATTTGCAACAACCAGAGTAATTTTAAAACAACTAGACAGATATACTAGTTGCCTCTAATATCACATTAATTCTACATGCAAGTCTGAAGGAGAAGTGTCATCTTTCCCATTTTCTCTAGTAGGGGTGCTGTCCTGTACGTTTAGAACCTCCATTTGCCTACTAGGTTGGGAGAATATTCAAAGTCCTATCAACCTAAACTCTGTCCATTGCTTCTTTCTAAAAGGAGAAACTAATGTTCCCAAGTAGATTGTATCATCAGAGAACACAGTTTTCTCCCCCTGATAATTCAAATGCGCCCAGTATGTCAAAAAGACTTTCTAGACATTATTCTCTAATTTTCTCTTAACTCTTCTACAAAGTTATTCCCTATTCATTCACTTGACAAATAATTACATCATGCAGCAGTCTGAATCACAGTGAACTTGAATAACAAACTGGATTATAAATTCAAAAATATGAAAGCAAATTCCACTGTAATGCTTCTGCCCCCTAGGGAGGTTTCATCATTTCATAAACACACCCAAAACCAAGGCACAAAGTACTGCAATCTAACCCACTGTACATAATTATACAAATGTGATATAAAAACATTCTCACACACAGCACCTGAAATACCAGCATTTCTTTATCTTATTTATCAGTTTATTGTGGGTTCCAGTACACACACACACACACATACACACACAGAGGTATTTTGTTTCATGGGTCATGGTAATCTTATTTAAACAGAGGACTATAAAATGGTAAAAATAATTAAGACGAAAAAAGAAATCAAACCATTCAAAAGGCAGAAATTGAAAAGGTGAAAGGGAGATGGTACAAGATTAGACTGCTTATAAGAAAAAATGGTCAGAGGAAAAGGGGAAATTTGTCGTAACAATTCTCTGGGTATTTTGTGGTTTTGTAGTTGTCCTACCCTGGGCCAGTCCCTTAAATATTCTCAACCTCATGTTCCTTCTCTACAACGTTAAGATAATAATGACAGTCTACCCACTGAATTCTTTTTTAAGTATAAACAAAACGGGCAAATAAAACACAATTTTTAAAAAGCTACTTTTCACCAAAATGTGCTTTTAAAAAGACTGAAAATTGCTAACTACTGGCAGTATCTGAAAAAAAAAAAAATGAGTGTATAACTATATTTTGTAAAGCAGAAGCAACTCTTTAGCCAGCCAGAAGCTGAACAAAGTTCCTGGTTAAATGCTTACCTTGGAGACTTGTCGAAGCCACCTTAAATACTCTGTGAATGTATCAAAACAAATGTAGTAAGTCTGGCTTTGGGGTCCAGAGGAGCTAAATGCTAAACAGTGCTGGTGTTTTTTCACTTCTTCTACCTATAAAAACAAAGAGTGACAAAAACAAGTCAGAAAGCAGGACATTTACCAAGCTCATTAACTGTCCCTTAGACCAGTGAGCCTGCACAGCTTTGCATCTATCTCTTTATGTGTGCCTCTTACTACTTAAAGCATGTTAAGTTCCTAAGTCTGACCAACCAATCTGAATCACAAGGAAACCAAAAAGGGGACTATTACCTTCAATAGATTTCCCCACAACAGTGAAAGTCTCTTCTTCCTGTTTAAAATTGTAACTGACTCCCTTTTTTATCCTTCTATACCCTCACAATAGGGTGCTTAGGTTCTTACTTCCTCTTAAGGAGGACTTTTACTGAAGATTTTACTTAAGAATTTTTACTGCAGGTGAATTTTTACTTAGGGGACTTTTGTATTACTCTGAATTACAACTTTTTATTAAAAGAGGTCTTCAAGCATGTTAAATAAGTTTTTTTCTTTTACCTTATTGTGAAATTGAGAAATTTCAAGTCCCAATAATGCAGCGATACAGTCAAATCAAGTTTCCACTCCCAATAAATTCTTCATAAGGAGAAAAAGTCCAAACAATAAAGTAACATGATATTACACAAACTCTTATGTTTAACTTACAGAACCTGTATTTCATTTACAAAAATGACCACAAACCAAGTCACACAGAAAGTGTAAAAAACTTCAGAAAGATCACACAGACTACATTCTGGGACCAAAATAAAATCAAGTTAAAAATCAATAATAAATCAACTAAAAATCTACATTTAGAAAGTTAATACACTTCTAAACAACTCACAGGTAAAAAAAAGAATCTGTAATCAAAACACAGAAATTCTTAGCACTAAACCATTAAAAGTACTACGTACTGAAATTTATGGAATGTAACAAAAGCAGGTACACAGAGGGAAATTTATAATTTTAAATACTCATATTAGAAAAGAAGGCAGAAAATTAATTTAATTGGCATGTATCTCAAGAACTTAGGGAAAAAATATCAAAAACAAAAACGAAGTGAACTCAAAGCAGAATGAAGGTGATAATAAAAAGCAGAAGTTAACGAAATGAAAACTGGGACTTCCCTGGTGGTGCAGTGGTTAAGAATCTGCCTGCCAATGCAGGGCACACAGGTTCGAGCCCTGGTCTGGGAAGATCCCACATGCCACAGAGCAACTAAGCCGTGCACCACGACTACTGAGCCTGCACTCTAGAGCTGGCTAGCCACAACTACTGAGCCCACGTGCCACAACTGCTGAGCCTGCGAGCCACAACTGCTGAAGCCCGCGCACCCTAGAGCCTGTGCTCCGCAACAAGAGAAGCCACCGCAATGAGAAGCCCACGCACCGCAATGAAGAGTAGCCCCCACTCGCCACAGCTAGAGAAAGCCCGTGCGCAGCAACGAAGACCCAACGCAGCCAAAAAATCAAAAAATTAAAAAAGAAATTTAAAAAAAAGAAAGAAATGAAAACCAAATATACAATAGAGAACATTAACAAAGCAAAACAGCAATTCTTTGAAAAGGCTAACAAAATTGAATATCAATTGATATTGATCAATGATATCAATTGAAGACATAAATATTAATAATGAAAAGGGAGACAAAACAGATTAAGCAGGGATTAAAAAGAGATTATTATAAATAATTCTGTGGCAAATTTTTAGAAAAATTTATTTTACCAACACTAAATCAAGGGAAAAAAACAGGCCTAAATAGTCTTATTACCATTTAAGAAAATGAATACTTTTTTAATTACCAAGAAAATATCAGGCTCATATGGTTTTGTAGGTGAGTTTTATCAAAGTTCCAAGAAATAGATCATTGAAAACTTGTGCAAACTCATCCACCAAACGAGAAAAGAGAAAAAGACCCCAGCCTATTCTATGAGGCCAGTATAACCAAAAACAGATCAGAACAGTAAGAGAAAGGAAAATTACAGGCCAACCTTAGTCATGAACACTTATCTTGAACAAAATGTTGCATCAGAATCCAGCAATACAGAAAAAAATATACCAAGAACAAAAGTTGGATTTACCTCAGGAAAGATGGTTTAACGTTATTGGAACTATAAAGTCATTAATCACATTAACAGATTAAAGAAGAAAACCGTATGATCACCACTACAGTTGCAGAAAAAGCATTTGATGACATTCTCCACCCATTCATCATTCATGATAAAAACTCTAAGCAAACTAAGAACACAAAGAAGTCACTTAAGCCAACAAAGGATATTTATGTAAGGTAAACTTCAATGTTAATGATGAGATCTCACTCTCTTACCTTACTTTTTCTGTTCAATACTGTACTAGAGTCCTGGCCATTGCAATAAGACAAAGAAATGTATTGAGTAAGAAAGAAAATTGCCATTATTTGAATATGAGATGATTAGCTACATAGCAAACTCCAAAGAATCTAGAGACATTAGAATAAATAAGAAAATTTAGCAAGGTGGCTGGATATAAGATTAACACTTAAAAAATCAACCACATTTCTATACACCAAAGAGAAAATATAACTTTATAAAAATGCTATTTAAACTAATCCATATTGACAGAAATCAGGCAGTGTTTTTTGGGAATGGGTAGGAGTGAGCAGAAAAGTAGGGACAGAACAGTACAAAGGAGCACAAGGGGACTATCTGTCAAATTGTACTCATGGAATTATAATACAGTTATCAAATTGTTATCAAAATGTACAGTATGTTGTATATCAATTATACCTCAATAAAGTTTGGCAAAGATGTAGAGAAATGTGTACTGATATGAGCATGATATGATGCAACAACCTTGGAAAACAATTGGATATCATCTTGTAAAAGTAAATGTGCATATATGTCCTATAGCCCAGTGACTGCACTCTTAAGAGCAATATTTCTCAAGGAGGTCATTATAGGAACTTTGGATTGAATAGTTCCTTGTGTACATTATGCAGGACTGTCTAATATTTTTGCATGACATTTTACTCTCTGAGCCCCTGCCCTGTAGATGCCAATAGTGTCCCCTTGCAGCAAAAGATACTAGTATTAACCAAACACACTATCTACTTTTCCCAGAACCTTTGCAATTAAGATGGAGTCATGTGACTAGTTCTGGCCAATGAGCCATGAGCAGAAGTGACATGTGTCACTTCTACAACCAGATATACAAGAGCCAGCTAATGACCCTCCAGTTACCTCTTCTCCTGCCTAAGCAGCAAAGGAAGCCACGTGTTACAAATATTATAAGAGAGAAGGACCCCCATCAGGCTGGGTTCGTACATAATTACTTGAGAAAAGAAATCTCCACCCACCCACACTGGACAAATAGTGTGAGTGAGAAATAACTGTTATGATAAGTCACTGAGATCTGGGGGTTTTGTTACCACAGCATAACTTAGCTTACATCAACTGACTACCCAATCATTTGACAATCAAAACACTTGCACATATTACCAAATGTCCCCTTCAGGCACAGCGACAAGAGTTAAGAAATGCTGCTCTAGAAAAACTACTTGTAAACCAGGAGGCATATCAAAATAAGACTATCTCAAGAGCACTATTTATAACAGAAAACTAGAAGCAACCCAAATGTCAATCAACAAGAAAATTACTTCAGATATTTTAGAAATTTGGAACATTTACAGAGTGGAACATTATACAGAAATGAAAACCATATATAGCAAGTAATATGGAATCTTATTATGAAACATAATATTGAGTGAAAAAATTCAATCACAGAAAACCACAAACAGGATGATATCATTTTTATCAAGATCAAAACAAGTAAAACATAGTTATATGATAAAAGTTATTTCAAAAAAGTAAGCAAATGATGAATACATATTCTAGGACAGTGGATTCCTCTGGGGTAGGAGGAGGCAATGGGACAGATGCAAAGAGAACTCAGGTAGAGACACTGGTATTGATGCTGCTGTACTTCCTAAATTGAGTAGTAAGTTAACAGTTACTCAGCTTATTATGCCTCATAGCTTAACAAATATTACATAAAGTATTAATGTAAATAAGTTATCTAAAAATTTATGTTCAATTTTAAAGAAGAAATTAAATATAATAATTGTACATGAATAAAAACTTATTAAACAAATGTCTTTCAACAATTTAATAGAGCTTTAACTTCATATTTGAATTCTATATTTGAAAACATAAACTAATGATGATGCTCAAGTAGTGTGTCAAAATTGATTATCACAGCAATTATAGCATCTATCTCACACCTCATTTCTAGCTCTTTTATATAAATTAGAAAACAAAAACAAAAAAACCTCTTCCATTTACTCTCTGATTTTCCTTTAACAACAGAACAGAATGAGAAAAGGAAAGACAAACATTAATGAAAACTCACATTGCAAAGAGTGAATTATTTTTTCCTAACGTGGTTAATATAATTTTTCAACATACTCAATTATTTTTAAAGGTGTAACACAAAACAGGTTTTACAAGCTTTGTCTGTGAGAAAAAGAAGCTGTTAACTTTCTATTCACTCAATGGTAGAAGTACATCCAGTAATAGGCCTGGGAAACAGAACAAGTCTCTAGCTCTGAATAAAAATGCTAATTATAACTGGATCTTCTCTCACCTTACCTGAACATTCCACTGCTTCCCTGCCTCTGCTTCTCTGAGCACAATAATCTTTCTGACCATCTCCTTTATATGTCAAGAGATTTTTCACCCTTCAAGTTCTATCATAATTGCTACCTCCTTCATCACAAAATCCCGATTCCCCCCCACAAAATGTAATCTCTTCCACTTATCTTCCACCCTACTTTTTTGCACCCCTCGTAGAGCAGATATTGTTGTGTCCATCCTTCGTTTCCAGATAGTAATTATAAGCTATTCGAAGGCAGAGATGGTGACTTACCCATCTTGGTATTTCTGGGACGCCAAGCAAAGTGGCTTCCCCACAGAGGATATTTAATAATAGTTATATTAAATTTGCCTATGCAAATGCCTAACACCAGAGAAGAAAGAAACAGATTGTTGACCTATCAGGGCATCAAACATTAAATATGCATTTTTAATGATGAGTTATGGAAGTAATAATGATGACTAAGTTTTCAGATCCATCCAAAGGACAAGATTTTCAGTAATAAACTACCACTAATGCTTCAATGCTCAGACAGAAGTTAAGAAGCCATGGTTTCAAAATGGGTGAATGAAATAGACCTAAACACACCTCACAGACTAGCCAAATCTATTTTTTTAAATGATCAAGTAACGATCAAGAAAAAAATTTTTAATATGCCCCTGATTTCCAAAAACCCATTTCTTCATCCAAATTTACCTTTACCTTTATTAACAGATTATCATATCATTTAAAAATCAGGAAATACTGACATATAATTATGGTAATGATACCCCTACCAGTGCTTGGAGTTTATAAATAAATCTGGCAAAGAAAAGAATGTAATACCTTCCTAAGCAATCTTGTTCTTTCTGTTGATATTTTATAAATGATAGGAATAAAGTAGTTAACATGCCCAAAGAAAAGCAGCCAGTATGTTGGAAATATTTATCAGTTGTATCACAGGTTTTCTCTGAAATGAGTAGCATTTCAGGTTCAAAATTCATGACTAGCTATAGTGATAAACTAAAAGTACTAACCCCACTGGTCACTAAACACAAATAAACAGAGAGGTATGGCAAAGCGGGATCACAGATTCCTGCTAGAGAGTCTAACCTTTGATAAGCACGCCTGAATGATCCTAAGGTCATGGACTTGGGGATCACTGTACTATACTATAAAATACATACTCACAATATCAAAAGACATCTTCTCATAAATAATAATTTATCACCTACAGTCTGAAATATAACAGTGAAATTCTAGTTGCTCTATTTTCAGTCACATAGTTAAGGTGCATGTACTAAGAAGTGAACATAACCAGGGCTTTGTTATGCCATAACCAATGGCATTGTTATTTTCCAAAACTCCACCAACCAAAAATGTCCACTGGTGGAGGCACAACAGGAATGATGAGTCAAAAACCATCTACCCCTGGGACTTCCTTGGTGGTCCAGTGGGTAAGACTCCACACTCCCAATGCAGGGGGCCTGGGTTCAATCCCTGGTCAGGGAACTAGATACCGCATGCATGCCACAACTAACAGCCCCCATGCCGCAACTAAAAGATCCCACGTGCCGCAATGAAGATCCTGCATGCTGCAATTAAGACCCAGCACAGCCAAAATAAATAAATACATAAATAGATTTTTTTAATTGAAATTCTTTAAAAAAAAAAAAAAACATCTACATTACAGCAATGACTCAAAGTAAGCTTCTTAATGACACTGGGAAATCTGTTAGTATTTGGTTTGTTTTAAACTTACCTTCCCACCAATTAGTGGCAGAACATGCATCTTTCCGGTCAAGCTGTCTTTCACAGATGATACTATTAGGCAGGTCCCACACAGGATAACTTGGCGTCTGGTCCATCGGTTCACTGGCAACTGCATTTTGCCTTTACGGACATTATACATTCCTGAGAGCTGAATCCGTTCAGAGCTACCAGTGCTGTGAGGTTTTCCTGCAACAAACACAAGCAAACATTTTAGTCTTAAAGAAATGGGCTTTTTTGCTACTCATCAGCATACCAGATAAATTACTTGGACAACAGAGAATAATTATAGGGAAACAATCTAATTTATAACTGAGAGAATCTGAAACCTGCAGTAATGAAATTATGATAAGAACTACCAAATCTGCTCCACATGTACCTTTTAATATAGGTGAAGAAGAGTTTTTTCCTTAAAAAGCTTATAACCTAAGTTTCTTCTGCTATATCCTTCATAATTTAATCTTACATTTGAAACAGAAATGGCTTCAAGATTTTCATGAATATGAGAGTTAATTTAAGTACACTAAGAAGAAAATATTATAGACTGATATAGAAAGATAACATTCAAGATCTAGCATCTAATGAAACTAATCAGTTTTAATGGAATTAGCCACTCATATTCTTCCTCCTACAGATATTTAATGTACATTTACTAATAAGGGGACAATTAAAAATAAATGACTTGGGCTTCCCTGGTGGCACGGTGGTTAAGAATCCACCTGCCAATGCAGGGGACACAGGTTCGAGCCCTGGTCCGGGAAGATCCCACATGCTACGGAGCAACTAAGCCCATGCGCCACAACTACTGAGCCTGCACTCTAGAGCCCACGAGCCACAACTACTGAAGCCCGCACGCCTGGAGCCCGTGCTCCGCAACAAGAGAAGCCACCGCAATGAGAAGCCCACGCACCGCAATGAAGAGTAGACCCCGCTCACCACAACTAGAGAAAGCCGGTGCAGAGCAACGAAGACCCAACATGGCCAAAAATAAATAAATAAATAAATAAAATTTATTTAAAAAAAAAAAAGAAATGGGCTTCCCTGGTGGCGCAGTGGTTGAGAGTCTGCCTGTCGATGCAGGGGGCACGGGTTCGTGCCCTGGTCCGGGATGATCCCACGTGCCATGGAGCGGCTGGGCCCGTAAGCCATGGCCGCTGAGCCTGCGCATCCAGAGCCTGTGCTCTGCAACGCGAGAGGCCACAACAGTGAGAGGCCCGCGTACCGCAAAAAAAAAAAACTAACATAAATGCCAAGTAGTTTTGGTAGATGTCTAATAGCTACTGGAGAAGGAAGAACAGCAGCACCAAAAATAGATCTCAAGAAGGTCCAAAAACTGTTTGAAGCCTCCCAATACACACCTTTGGGCAGAGATGTTTGCAAACAACAAAACCAGCAGGTTTGAATTTCACTTCCTCTTTCTCCCAGTATATCAAAATGTTTTATGAAATAAATACTGTAGACTGCATAAATTTGCTTGGCCTAGGCTAGAATGAGGTCTAAAAGTGGTCCACCTTTTTGAACCTGGGCCCAGCAAACAACTACACAGCTAGCATCCTCAGTGGAGAGCTCCACTGAGATGTTTGTCTACCAAATGCTAACACTCCCACAAAGGGATAGGAAGCCCAGGAGACTTCCATATAGATAGGGCTTGTCAAAGTCTGCCAGTGATGGATCAGACCACAGTCATTCACTTGTCGCATTCTGCACAAGTTCATTTACACCCACAGAGAGAGATGCCCAGGCTCCCAGTCTAAGAGCTCCTCTCTACATTATAGTCTCTCTTCCTGTAGAGAAGAAGTGGGACAGAAGGAGATTCAGAAAACTGAAAGGTACGTGCAAGGCTAAAAATAATGGACAACACATTTACAAGATCCGATTTCCGTGACTGTAATACACTAACATTCTTTAACAAGGGATCTGATATAAATACTTACACACAAGCACACACTAATGAATGCAAAGAAGCAGGCATTTTATTCAGCCACATCAGAGAGTGGCTTCAAGGGCACTTGTTAACCCGTCACATTTATAGAGATCTGTGATTTAATTAGAGACTGAAGGAAAAGACAACAGAGGTACATAAGCAACAGCTCTTCAATTCTCCAACTCCACAAAAATCCTAGAGAAAGCCCCAGAGCAAATCGCCAGATGGAGGACTAAGGCTAGAAGGGATACATACGAGAAAAGGATGGAGACACCAACAGACACTGGCTTTTTAGTCCCTCTTTAGAAAAACTGCCAAGGGGCCTGAACAGTCCTGGAACCTAATGGTAAGATTAGTCTGTCCCTGCCCTAAACATCCCAGTCTGAACCAATGCCCACCAAATTAAAGTTGGATCCACTGTTGTAACTTTTCCTTTAGAAATAATCCTACAGGTTTAAGGCATTTCTTATACGATCTGGGGCGAAAGATGGACAGCAAAAGCAAGTATTTCAAGCTGAGAGAGAAACCTGAACACAACAGAGAATGATTTAAAACATGCTTCCCCTCTCTTACTCACTTGGCACATGGCAATTTGACAAGATTTGACATATGTAAACCTATAAATGAGCTGGAAAACGAGCACACTGATCATCGCTAACAGTTTCTCGTGCCCACTGTGATCCCTCCCTCTCCCTCCCACCCCACCCCCCACCCCCACCTAGGGCCTCCCACGCTCAGGCGACTGCTGATCTGTTTTGTCACTTTTTGTCCGTGTTGTTGAGTATGCCGAGAGTTCATTCCTTTGTATTGTTGAGTAGTATTCCACTGCATGAATATATCACATTTTGTTTAACCATTCATCTGCTGATAGACATTTGGACTGTTTCCACATTGTTTGCTTATCTTGACTGAAAACATTGGTATAAACATTCTTGTGTGGATATATCCTTTTATTTATCTTGGGTAAACACGTGTGACTGGAATGGCTGGGTTGTACTATTTGACATGTCCATCTCTAATGCAGGAGAGTTCCAGTTGCTCTACCTCCTTGTCAACACTTTTAGCTGTTCTAGTACACATGTAATGGTACCTCATTATAGATTAAATTTGCATTCTCCTAATGATGCTGATCATCTTCTCAAGAGCTTATTTGCAATTCACATACCTTCTTTGCTGAGGTGACTAATTCAAATCTTGTATCTAATTTTAACTGGATTGAGTTCCTCACATATTCTGAATACAAGTCCTTTGTCAAATGTGTAACTTGCAAATATTTTCTCCCAGTCTGGCTTGCTTTTTCATTTTCTTGACAGTACTTTGGGAAAGCAAAAGTTTTGATTTTAATGAAGTCCAAATATCTGATTTAGCTTTCACAATTAGTGTTTTTTGTGTTGTATTTAAGAACTCTCTGACAAACTCAAGGTCACTATAATTTTCTCCTATGTTTTCTGCTGTAAGTTTCATAGGTTTAATTCTTACATTTAGGCCGATAATTAATTTCAAGTTAATTTTTGTACACAGCAAGAAATAAGTAGAGGTTCAGGAGGTTTTTATTTTTGTTTTTTGACAAGTGGCTATCTAAATTATTCCATAACTTTCTGTTAAAAAGATTATCCATTGGGAGTTCCCTGGTAGCACAGTGGTTAAGAATCCGCCTGCCAATGCAGGGGACATGGGTTCGAGCCCTGGTCCAGGAAGATCCCACATGCCGCAAAGCAACTAAGCCCGTGAGCCACAACTACTGAGCCTGCATTCTGGAGCCCGTGAGCCACAACTACAGAGCCCATGTACTGCAACTACTGAAGCCCGCGTGGCCTAGAGCCCGTGCTCTGCAACAAGAGAAGCCACTGCACTGAGTAGCCCGCACACCCCAACGAAGAGTAGCCCCTGCTCGCCGCAACTAGAGAAAGCCCGTGGGCAGCAACGAAGATCCAACACAGCCAAAAATAAAAAATATAAATAAATAAATAATTTTATTTAAAAAAAAAAAAGATTATCCATTCCCGCTGAAGTGCTTTGGCACCTGTATCAAAATTCTATTGACCATAGTTGGGTGGGTCAATTTCTTGGTTCTTCCCATCCCACTCATCTATTTGTCTATCTTCGACCAATATCACAGTATCCTGATTACTGAATCTTTATAATTAGTCTTGAAATCAGGTAAAATGAGTCCTCTCCTGTGAAGAATGACAGCTTTACTTCTTCCACTGCAATCAGGCTGTCTTTTATTTCTTTTTCTTGCCTTGCTGCACAAGCTAGAACCTTCCATATAATAATGAACAGAACTAGTGAAAGCAGACATCCTTTCCGTTTTCCTAATCTTAGGGGAGTAGCATTCAGTTTTTCGAAATCTTTTTTTTTTTTTTTTTGCGGTACAAGGGCCTCTCACTGTTTTGGCCTCTCCCGCTGTGGAGCACAGGCTCCGGACGTGCAGGCCCAGCGGCCATGGCCCACGGGCCCAGCCGCTCCACGGCACATGGGATCCCCCCAGACTGGGGCACGAACCCGCGTCTGCTGCATCAGCAGGCAGACTCTCAACCACTGCACCACCAGGGAAGCCCTAGCATTCAGTTTTTCACCATTAAGAACAACAAATTGGCACAGGGAACTATATTCAATAGTTCCAACCGATAATGGAAAAGAATCTGATAAAGAATATATATATATATATATATATATAAACATTCTGGGGGTCTTCCCTGGTGGTGCAGTGGTTAAGAATCTGCCTGCCAATGCAGGAAACACTGGTTCAATCCCTGGTCCTGGAAGATCCCACATGCCACGGAGCAACTAAGCCTGTGCGCCACAACTACTGAGCCTGCACTCTAGAGCCCGTGAGCCACAACTGCTGAGCCTGCATGCTGCAACTACTGAAGCCCGCACACCTAGAGCCCGTGCTCTGCAACAAGGGAAGCCACCACAATGAGAAGCCCGCACACTGCAACAAAGAGTAGCCCCCGCTCACCGCAACCAGAGAAAGCCCACGTGCAGCAACAAAGACCCAACACAGCCAAAAATAAATAAATAAAAATTTTTAAATGGTTAAAAACATTCTGGATTTGGTGTCAGGGGCGAGGGTATTGCTGGCTTCATAGACTGAGCTGAAGAATTCTTTCCTCTACTTTTCTGGAATAATTTGGATGAAATTGGTATCATTTCATCCTTAAACATCTGGTCGAATTCCCCAGTGAAGACTTCTGGATCTGGAGTCTTGCTTTTTCTGGTTTTTGTTTGTTTGTTTGTTTTTTGTTGTGTGTGGGGGGGAGAGTGTTTAACTATAAGTTCAATTTCTTTACTAGAGTTAGGGCTATGCTATTCCATTATCTAGATATTCTTGAGTAAGCCTTCGTGGTTTGACTTTTTAAAAGTTTGTCCATTTCATTTAAGTTTTCATATAGTTGACATACAGTTGTTCACAATATTTCCTTATTATCCTTTTAATATCAATAAAAAACTGTAGTGATGTCACCTCTTTCATTCCTGATACTGGCAACGTACCTCTTCCTTTTTTTTCTTCTGTTTTGTAAATAAGTTCATTTGTATCTTTTTTTTTAATTCCACATATAAGCGATATTGTATGATATTTGTCTTTGTCTGGCTTACTTCACTTAGTATGATAATCTCCAGGTCCATCCATGTTGCTGCAAATGGCATTATTTCATTCTTATGGCTGAGTAATATTCCATTGTATATATATATACCGCATCTTCTTTAGCCATTCATCTGTTGATGGACATTTAGGTTGCTTCCATGTCTCGGCTACTGTAAACAGTGCCACAATGAACGTTGGGGTGCATATACATTTTTGAATTATGGTTTTCTCTGGGTATATGCCCAGGAGTGGGATTGCAGGATCATATGGTAACTCTATTTTTAGTTTTTTAAAGAACCTCCATACTATTCTCCATAGTGGTTCTACCAATTTACATTCCCACCAATAGTGCAGGAGGGTTCCTTTTTCTCCACACTCTCTCCAGAATTTATTATTTGTAGACTTTTTGACCAGAGTGAGGTGATACCTCATTGTAGTCTTGATTTGCATTTCTCTAACGATTATCAATGTTGAGCATTTTTTCATATGTCTGTTGGCCTGTAGCCTTGATCTGCATTTCTCTAACGATTATCAATGTTGAGCATTTTTTCATATGTCTGTTGGCCATCTGTATGCCTTCTTTGGAGAAATGTCTATTTAGATCTTCTGCCCATTTTTTAATTGGGTTGTTTGGTTTTTTGGATATTGAGTTCTATGAATTGTGTGTATATTTTGGAAATTAATCCCTTTCAGTCTGCATTGTTTGCAAATATTTTCTCCCATTCTGTAGGTTGCCTTTTGGTTTTGTTTATGGTTTCCTTCACTGTGCAAAAGCTTTTATGATTAATTAGGTCCCATTTGTTTATTTTTGTTTTCACTTCCATTACTCTAGGAGATGAACTTCTATCTTTTCTTGATCAGTTTAGATTAGAAGATTACCAATTTTATTTTTTATTTATTTTTTTCACATAAAAATGTTTATTATAATATTTTATAACTTTGTTTGGATTTATTATATCTTTTTTCTCATAAAAAACTGAGGGAGGGGTTTTTGTCTTTATTTTAAAGATAAGAATATTAAATAAAGTGTTTAAATTATTTTGTCCTATGTCACAAGTTGGTTTATACAGGACCAATATACAAAACTAGAGGATCAGATTATTCATTGTCTTTTTACTGCCCCATATTTCCTCCCAACAATAGTTAGCAAAGAATACAAGATTTGATCTTTACGAGTCATCCATCCATTTTTTTTTAAAACACCTTTATTAGAGCATAACTGCTTCACAATGGTGTGTTAGTTTCTGCTTTATAACAAAGTGTATCAGCTATACATATATATCCCCCTATCTCCTCCCTCTTGCATTTCCCTCCCACCCTCCCTATTCCACCCCTCTAGGTGGTCACAAAGCACCGAGCTGATCTCCCTGTGCTATGCGGCTGCTTCCTACTAGCTATTTTACATTTGGTAGTGCATATATGTCCATGCCACTCTCTCACTTCATCCCAGCTTACCCTTCCCCCTTCCTCCAATTTTATTAAACAACTCAAAGAACCAGGTTTCGGTTTCATTCTCTACTGTTTTTCTGTTTATGGTTTCATTTATATCTGTTCTTATCATTGTTTCTCTTACTAATTTTAGGATTAATTTTTGCTTATTTTTTCTATTTTCTTAATGTGGAAACTGAGGTCACTGACTTGAGGCTTTTCTTTTTTCTTAATATAGGCATTTAAGTGCTATAAACTTCCTTCTAAGTACTGCTTTAGCTGCATTCCACAAATTCTGGTATGTTGTGGTTTCAGGTTACTAATTGTTTCTCTCCAGTGTTTAATCTACTGTTAATTCCATCCAGTGTACTTCTCATCTCTAGAAGTTCAATTTGGCTATATGTGGGTACATACTTATATACACATACATATACACATATATGTATATATCTTCCATGTCACTCCTTAATATGCCTTTTTTTACCTTCATGAATATATGAAACAATTATAATAGCTGCTTAAGTGTCCCTGTCAACTAATTCTATCATCTGTATCACTTCTGTGTCAGTTTTATTTTATCATTTTCTCTTTTGGGTCTTATTTTCCTGCTTCTTTGCACACCTGGTAATTTTTGTTTGGATGCTAGTCATTAGGAGTTTTATCTTGTCAAGTGCTGGATATTTTTGTATTTATATGAATATTATGGAGTTTTGTTCTGGGACACAATAAAGTTAGTTGAAAACAGTTTGGTTCTTACCAGGCTTGCTCTCTGGGATTTGTCATATAAGACCAGAGCAGCCTTAAGTCTAGATTTATAATACCAATATTAGCAAGCAATACTCTAACTGACATCCTCTAAATTAAAGATTCTCCAGTCTGGCTGGTAGGAGCATGAACTTTGCCTGGCCCTGTGTGAGCTTCAAGGTTTATTCCCTCTGCTCCTTTTCAGTGTTTTTAAACCCCAGCCTCACATAGTTTCTTCTTCACATAAATGACTGATCAGCACTCAGCTGAAGGCTCAATGATGACTCCTTGCACATGTCCAGGACTCTCTGAGCAGCTCTTTTCTCTCCAGCACTCTACTCTGTACACTCAAACTGCTTAGCTTCAGTGGACTCCCAGCTCTGTCTCCTGAACTCACTGTGCATACCAGGCTCTGCCTGGGTTCCTCCTCCCTACAACTTAATCCTGGAACTCTTTCCCACCGTCAGTAAGATGATACAGGTTTAGGGTTGTTTTAATCTGTTTTCTTTCTCTCAAGGAGCACATCTGTTGTGGGATTTTGTGTCTTGTGCTGCCTGATGCCCAATGTCTGAAAGCTGTTTCATATATTTTATCTGATTTTTAGTTGTTTCTTCTTTTAGGTTAAAGAGTAAATGCAGTCGCTGTTACTCCATCTTGGCTGGAACCAAGTGCCAAATATTTAAATTTAATTCTTTCTCATACATACCGTTCACTTTTATAGATTACAAAAGTATGTTTCACATAATTAAAGATTTTCTTTAAAGTGTGGGTTCTCAATATATTCCTGTATTCAGAAATTCAGAGAAACCCTGTGGGACCAGTGGACTAGAAGAGCTATCTGCTCTTGTCCAAAAATAGCTCCAAACTTCAGTATTATCATAGTTCTTTGACTCTTCCAATTATTGACAGTAATGAGTATATAAGCAACTTCTAATTTACTGCCTTACTTTACATTCAATCCTAAAACAATAGGCCTAAAGTTAGCTCTCTACCCTCTTTCAAAGTAAAGGTCTAAACTTTGTGCTCTTTTCCTCTACTCAGAGGGCCTTCTTGACTTGCATATTTATAAGTATTAATCTAAATAGTTCAGTCTTCTGAATGATTCACTTCTGGTTAAGCTGGGTGTCACTATACTACCTTTCAAAAACAAATGTAAAAAGAATAATGCATAGTTCATTAATCTCTCTACACTGTCGCAAATATTAGAACTTCAACCTTAACGGATATAACTAAGATAACTGGATAGACCTACTCTGACAGAAAAATCCTGAGAATTCTAAAATAACCTCCTTTGTTGACTCAGGTGGGAGTAGGACAGATTGTTGTAGCAGTTGCTTCAGACAGAGTGGTTTTTAAAAGTATGGTCCCAAGACCAGTAATACCAGAATCACCTGGAAACTTATCAGAAATGCAAATTCTCAGGTCCCACCCTAGAAGTACAGAATTGGCATCTCTGAGGATGAAGCCCAGTAATCTGTATTTTAACAAGCCCTATATATATAAACAGCAGTCTGGATCAAAGAACAGAGATCGTTGTGATGATCAGAAAAACCCCTCCAGTTTTAAAAATAAGAGTTTGGGTTTTTGCTCGTTTCTTTTCTTTTTCTTCTCTCTTCTCCTTCTCTTCTCTTCTGTAGTTTAAAGCCTAAACTTGGTGGGAGGGAGACGCAAGAGGGAGGGGATATGGGGATATATGTATACGTATAGCTGATTCACTTTGTTATACAGCAGAAACTAACACAACATTGTAAAGCAATTATACTCCAAGAAAGATGTTAAAAAAAAAGAAGACTAAACTTAAATGTTACTCCTCAAGATGAGAGAATTTCAGCTTTGAGGAGGAGTGAAGAATATAATAAAACATCACTTCTTTGGATCTTACTAACTTAGAATTTTGACCAGGAGCTTCTGAAATTAAGTCTACTCATGTTTTATCTTTCATAAGGGAATTTTATTAAATAAATGAATAAACATGATTAGAAGAGAAGTATTTATTTAAAGAAAACTAACTACAGTCCATTCTGCTACAATATGTTTCATTAATACTAATTAATTCATTTATGATCATAAATAGGGGAATGAAGTCAGTATGATATGCATAGTATTGGTCCATAAGAATTTACTCTAGGCACGGGAAGCCAGAATATTGGGAGTGGAATTATAACTTTCAAAAACAAACGGAAAAAAGCCCATGGTAAATGCAGTCTCAATGTCCACAAGCCAACATTTCTACTCTTATGTAATTGTGCATTTTTAATATTCCCTAATATTGTGTCTGTAGCTTCCAGACACAACAAGTTACCTGCCTAGGCTGCCCAGGTTATCCCCTGAGGTATCCATTATTATTTTTTTTAGTATTTTGGTTATAAAGATGCTTGGACTTAGAGTCCTGCCACTCTCCAACTCTATTTTCCCATAAACATTTTTATTTCTAATTTTCAACTTTGGAGAACATAAGTTTCGGGAACATATATAGTAGCAGAAACACCTGCTTTAACTAGAAGCAGTTGTTTAACTGAACAACACAGAAATAAGTACAAATTTGGTTGTTGCCAATTACATGTCTTTGTCAAATATATCCTAGTGTCTATCTGTGGTAGTTTGAAAATATGTCCACAAATTCTTTTTAATTCTTCCCTTCAAAGGTGGAGCCCAATCCCATTCCCTTTGCTTGTGGACTGTACTTAGCGACTAGCTTCTAACAAATAGAATGTAGCAGACTCAATGGCTGCTGTAACTTCTGAAACCAGGTCATAAATGGCAAATACCTTCCACCTTACCCCCTCTAGGATCACTCCCTCTGAGGAAGCCAGCTGCCATGCGGACACCCTAGGGACTCTATGAAAAGGCCAACAGGTGAGGAACTGAAACTTCCTGCCAACAGCCGAAAGGAAACTGAGGCCTCTTCAGAAGCCAGGTGAGCAAGCCATACTGGAAAGATCCTCCAGTCCCTGTCAAGCCCGTAGATCTTCCAGTCCCTGTCAAGAGAACTGTGCCCCTAGGACATCTTGGCTGCAAACTTCGTGATAATCTCTAGCCAGAACTACCCAGCTAAGTCACTCCAGACTCAGAGAAATCATGAGACAATAAATGTGTGCTGTTTGAAGCCACTGAGTTTTGAGGCAATAACTAATACAACTTTACTGTGTTGGTTTCACTTAGTTCTATTTACCTGAACATAGTGAAACATAAATAACCTACATTTCCCTAAAATAATCTACAAAAATATTTACAGGACTTTGGATAACTAGCAAGGGTCTAGTGTAATCCAAAATAATAAAAACAATAATAAGAACAGCACGTTAAGCAATCACAATGTCAACAACTTGAAAGAATGAAAGTATTCATGATAATACAGCACCAAAAAGTAAGAAAGTCTGATCAGTACATAAGACATAGTGGAAGAATTTACCATGTGCCTGGAGCTGAAAATGGTCAGAAGTAAGTGAGAACACTCAACTCTCACCTCACCTTCTCTACCTTTAGAGCTTAGATTGATAAAACTAGTTGCTTATTGCATATAAATCCTTAAATCCTTCTTGACTACCTGAAGTGTCAGAAAGACTGAATTAAATTATTTGCCCAGGTTCATTTCAAGAGCTGGCAGAAGGATTTAGACGACCCCATAACAAAGGTCCAGAGACCTGAGCGTTGAACTGGCAGCTGGGAATTTTGTCTCAGAGTTGAAAGTCGAAGCAAGCTCAGCAAGGTGTGCTGGCAGGAGCTTTGAAACAGATTTAAGACTAGTTGCTTTTAGCTGATGGAAATGACAACCAGCTGCTAAATATATTTGGGAGATGGTTAATTTACGCATCAGATCAAAATATACAAAGTCAACTGCCCAGTAAATCTTGCTTCTTACTGACAGCTACTCAATCTGATAAGGTTTATTTATGCCTCCCAAATTAGTGTAGACCCTTATCCCTGAGAAATGTCATGCCCTGAACCTTTCTCTAATCTCTAAGTTCTTGAATACCACCAGAGCTTATAATTCCCCCTATAATATTCATAAAAATAGTGCCTGGAAAATGTGCGCTACCCCTTCACACTCGTACAGATTATGTAAACACAGGGCCAAAGTAATTTTTAAAAAATCCACCAAAGCAAACTCTAATACAAACCAGTAAAATTATCCATAAATTTTAAAACTCTGAAAAATCAAATAAAGATAATTACTATGACTATACATTGTGTGCAACGATATTAAATTAAACGATAACTTAAACGACATTAAATTAAATTAAAATGCTGAAAGGAAATGCTGCATGAAGACAAGCTACAACGGAGGGCCTCAGACTTTAGCATGCACCAAAACCACCAGGAAGGCCTTGCTATAAACAGACTGCAAGGCTCCACCACCCAGAGTTTCTGACTCAGTAATTCTGGGTGGAGGCCTGAGATTTTGCTGATGTTGCAGGTCTGAGGACCACAATTTGAGACCCACTGACTTACAGTATCAGGTTAACAATGACTTTTTGACCTGGTGGATCATCTGCGTTTGATTAACACTGACCAAAGAAGCAGGTGAATCAATTTGGGGAAAAGACGAGGGAGGCAGCTGGGAATGAACTAGAAAGCTGGTGCTGCCTTTTACACTCCCCTCCTCCCTCCTTCCTCCCCGCACCTCCTGTCCTCGCAGGGAACTAGATTCATTGCCTAGGCATATTTAAACTCCATCATCAAAATTATCCCTTAGTTATCTGAATATCCGATGCTCATGTCTCTTCATGGGACATATATTTAGAGAAGGTATTTTCTTCAAATGTGGGTTTCATTACAATTTTGCATTCCAGAGACTACAACCTTTCCCTGCTTTATGAGCTTCTTCAGCTCAGTTCCAGAGCACTATATGGCTAGCTGGTGTGGCCTCCCCTCATTAACTTCATATTTGGCAAAAATACACATTTGAAAGACTTTATCAAATCAACCTGCACCTGTCAGTTCAATGTCTTCACCATCTGTTACTTCCCAGAAATGGCAGTCTCATCTTTCCTGTGCATGACCAGACCATACCTTAAGAGCCTTTTCAACATTCTCTTGAGATTTCTTTCTCATCTGATGAGCATCTTTTTCCTTGGCTACAACAATCACCGAAACAGTTTCACTCACTTTTTTGTTGTCATTTCCATTATAATGAATGGTAGACTTGTTCAGGTCCATACATTTGTTAAACTTCTACCACATTTGACATTCTTAAATTACCTACACCTTCTATTTTCTGGCTAAAAACCCTCCCTTCGGTAGACTTCAGAATTTTCATCACCTGCTTTCCCAGCTGCCTTATTTCTGTGGTAGTTCTCCACAAAGAATAATGGCATAAGGCACAAGCATTAAAGCATAAAACACCATTTGTGAGGAGAAACAGCTGAACTTCACTGAAATGACGAGGCTGGGCAGCAGGCCTCAGGGTAGGCTCGATTCAAATTTGTGCCCCAGAAAAACTGCAAATTACTATATATCATGAGGTTTTAGAGACCTCAGGAATCACTAAATCTTAAATCTGAGAATGCCTAATGGTCAGTATACCCTATTTACTCTAACTGCTCCCAAAAGAATAAACAACACACTCACTACCTCCTGTAGATACAAATTGGGACTTGTGTCAGAGGTGATGCACGCTGCTGTGCATGTGGAAATCAGGATGATGAAGCTAGACAGCTCCACAGCTCCAGCTGAATCAAGTCTTCACTGTGAGGTGATTTTATTAGGAGTGCTGGAACGTTCTAGCCAGGCACCCACACACATGCAAACACTAAAATAAAAATTCTAAAATCAAGCATGAATAATTTTTGGATAATCCACACCGCTATTCCTCTCTCCTAAGACATAGTAAAAAACAAAACAAAAAAACTATATTTCAGTTCGCTTTGCCTAGAAGAACAGACTTCAGCCAAGGTGACTTGACAAGGTAACAAAGAACAATATCGACACAATCACGTAAGATGCAATGTGATTCAAAATTCTTTTCCACAGTGGTTCTCTCTGAGAGATGAGGTTAGAGTTTACTTTCCACTTTATAATACATACTGATAACGTGTAATTTGACTTTTAAAAACAAAAACAAAGATTTCAAAAGCAGAACAATTTCCGAAAAACCTTATTTTCCCCTACTCTCTACTGCATTAGGTAACATTCATTTGACTACCTACCCATTTCCCTACAAGGCTGATTACACCAAAGATGATGAGTCTAGATTCGGAAGTTCTAACACTGTCCTTAAACTATTTTGTACAAACATAACCTCAGAAATGTCTAAAACTCACCCATTCCAAATAGATGACAATTCCTCAACTTATTAGAAATCTCTAAAAAAAAATTATAAAACCTCCCACATTTAGCCCATTCCTATGATTTACTTATAGGAAACTTCAAGATCTTTATTTTAAACTTTCTCAGAATCACACACAAAATCCACTATGGGGCTTCCCTGGTGGCACAGTGGTTGAGAGTACACCTGCCAATGCAGGGGACGCGAGTTCGTGCCCCGGTCCGGGAAGATCCCACATGCCGCGGAGCGGCTGGGCCTGTGAGCCATGGCCGCTGAGCCTGCGCGTCCGGAGCCTGTGCTCCGCAACGGGAAAGGCCACAGCAGTGAGAGGCCCGCGTACCGCAAAAAAAAAAAAAAATCCACTATGTTTCCACTGAAATTTTTTCAATTATTATTTTAAGTACAACTCTATCATCAAAAGTTTAAAAGAAAGGGGAGTTAAAAACAAGAAAATAAACATAATCCTACTTTCTTCCCAGTATTATAAATATTTTGCTGAATTTTTTCAGTTTTTTTTTAAATTTGCAAATCATTTACATACATATAATCATAACATGCCCAGCATTTTATATCCTGCTTTATTTAGCCTTCTATTGTATCATACACCTTCCCAAGTTCTCAGCCTTTCTATTTAAAAGACTGGCAAGATACGCTCATAGAACTATCCTTTGTTTTCTCATTTCTTCATTATTGATAACTGTTTCTTCATTTTCATTCTATGAATTGCTAAATCAAAGTTCATGACTTTTTTTGTTTTTGTTTTTTTTTTTTGCGGTATGCGGGCCTCTCACTGTTGTGGCCCCTCCCGTTTCGGAGCACAGGCTCTGGACGCGCAGGCTCAGCGGCCATGGCTCACGGGCCCAGCCGCTCCGCGGCACGCGGGATCCTCCCGGACCGGGGCACAAACCCGCGTCCCCTGCATCGGCAGGCGGACTCTCAACCACTGCGCCACCAGGGAAGCCCATGACTTTTTTTTACAACTCCTAATCCCTCTTCAATATCACCAGTTCTCCCTAGACAAAAACTATAAATCAGCTATAAATCAAAATAAGCATGTTTCTACTACTGAATACTTTTCCCAAAGAAATAAGTAAGCTTTCCAGACATCCCAAGAACATGTGAAAGAAAAAAATAGCACACCAAGCCATTTAATTAATAAAAATGAACCTATATCCACCACCCACAATGAAAGTAGGTTTCACATTGTTGATACCAGTAGCTGTGTTTGAATAAGACATGTGAAGTCACTACTTCTCAAATAATGATTAAAAGAAAATAGACTAAAAAGTAAACAAAAAAAAATCTATAATTTTCTGGTGAAAACTTTCGTATTTGTACACAAATAAGCATTCTAATTTCATCTAGGACTCCATACTGGTTTTCCTCTCTACTCCCAACCCTGCAAAAGAACAGCTTTTCACTAGCTGGGAAAAGTCAGAGGGAGAGGTTACTCTGCCTTAAGTTACTAACTGATCGTGACTCTCAAGAGCAGCAAAACACCTAGCAACGAAAAAAAAGCATTTCCAGACAACTACAATGAAAAGGAAATAGCTGTAATTGACTAGCATGAATTTTACAGCCCTTGCTATCATAAAAGCTATTAAGTCTTTCAGATCTAAGATATCGATTTAATTCCTTGGTAACCAAAGAATTTATTCACAAGTAAGTCTTTTGATTTTCAAAGGGATCAAGAACCCTAGAACTTCAGTCTTCCTGGGCTTCAGAGTTCCTCCAACTACCACATCCCTTGGCCTGTAGATTCCAGAGTAGGCCAAACACACAGTCTACTACTAGGTGTGGCTCTTTCCAAAGTGCAGGTCCAAAGCCCAGCACAATATCTCCAATAGCCTAAGTGCTCTACAAGCACCTGCTGCATAGACAAAAACACTCCTATGTTTAGGCCAGAGAAAACAGCCAGTTCTCAACATACACAGCAAATTACAAAAAGTATACAATCAATAGCTATGTGTTTGGGAAAAACAAAGGACAGGACAGAAAATAAGTGGCTCAAAACCAACTTCCTAGTCTCTAAGAATCTATAGTTTATACTACATGGGAAAACATTTGCCTGGAATTATCAGCCAAATATTTCAAGCTTCTTCTCTAGAAACATAAAAGTTTTTCTTTTTTTTAAGGAAAGGGGGTATTATCAATAGGCAAAAGAAAGTCATTCAGCTGAATTAGTTACAGTATACATGCAGTTTTGAAAAAAACAGCCTGTCATTTTCATCATAAAGTATATTATGAGTATGATGATAAACCAATACACATATAAACATTCAAACAAAGTAGGTCTGACAAAAGGATGAGTAACAGGGATCACACCAGGAAGAATCAGAAATGAGGATAAATGAAGCTTTGTGTTTACAACAGGGATAATGTCCATTTATCGTTTTTAGTATCCCTGGAAATTAGAGAGCAAAATCTGCCTCCAAAACTTGCTGACAATAGAAAAGAAGTATTTGCTAGCTCATTCTCCAGACTATAAATAAAGCGGCCAGTAACACAAAAACTTTTTTAAAAAATAAATTTATTTTATTTATTTATTTTTGGCTGTGTTGGGTCTTTGTTGCTGTGCGCGGGCTTTCTCTACTCTTCGTTGTGGTGCACGGTCTCCTCATTGCGGTGGCTTCTCTTGTTGCAGAGCATGGGCTCTAGGCTCACGGGCTTCAGTAGTTGTGGCACGCGGGCCTGAGTAGTTGTGGCTTGCAGCTCTAGAGCACAGGCTCAGTAGTTGTGGCACACGTGCTTCGTTGCTCCGCACGCGGCCTGTGGGATCTTCCCGGACCAAGGCTCGAACCTGTGTCTCCTGCATTGGCAGGTGGATCTTTAACCACTGCGCCACGAGGGAAGTCCAGAAAACAAAAACTTTTGAGAAACATGAATTTCCAGGTACTATGGAACCTTATACCAGAAATGTAAAAGTCAGCTTTTCCTTTTCACCATGATTTATAGAAGCAATATATTATTGCAATGGATTTATTTACAATTATATTGCAATTCCAGGTCATACTTTTCATTCCTAAATTATCAAAGAGAAGTTTTAATTTTAGTAGGGCAATAAATTATAAAATGTCATTACTCGGACTTCCCTGGTGGTCCAGCAGTTAAGAATCTGCCTTCCAATGCAGGGAACGCGGTTAGATCCCTAGTCAGGGAACTAAGATCCCACATGCCACAGGGCAACTAAGCCTACGTGTCACAACTACTGAGCCCGCATGCCACAAGTAGAGAGTCCGCATGCCACAACTACTGAGCCTGCGTGCCACAACTAGAGAGAAGCCTGTGCACCACAACAAAGAGCCTGTGCGCCACAACTAAGACCTGATGTGGCCAATAATAAATAAATAAATAAATAATAAAATGCCATTACTCAAAACACCCAGGGGAGTTTGAGAGGAATGACTTAGAACATTTGCTGGAAAAATCTATATCGCACATCCAAAATAATAAAACAAAAGAAAAGCTTCATGGCTACAAAATATATTAAGATAATTTTTAAAATATGAATGACCCAAAATGCTATTTTGCATATACTAGCATATTTACATATGCTATTTTGGAAGAGACTGGCTGTATGTTCAACAATCCCATTTCATCTTCCTGGACACACAACGATAACTACATTTCTCAGCCTCTCTTGGAATTCAGGTAGAGCCATGCAACTGGTTCTGGCCAAACAAAACGTGGCCTATACCCCCCGCCTGTGCTCCTTCACCGGCTCCCCACCCACTGACCAGCTGATGAAGATAGTGCGAGAAGAACTCTCTGAGGAGACTCAAGGGGATGGTGAACCACAAGATGGAAGGAGCCCAGGTCTCTGAGTCCCTTGGCTTGGAGCTGCGTAACTAGAAACATCAGCAATGGACTTGACCATGAGAACAAAAGAAACATGTATTATGTTAAAGCATAAGATCAGTACGTTGGTTCTTGCAGTAGCTAGAATTTCCCTAACACAGTTATATTCAAATCAAAATTTCACCCTAACTGGAATTGAAATAAACTGCTGTCATATCCCATGAGCAAACCTCTAGAACTGGGTACCCCAATAAGCACAAGTAGGTGGTCAAGTTTCCATCCTTCTTCCGAGATACAAGGGAAAACAGCTGTGATCAGTCATGCTGCCTATGACAGGGAGGGGCATGTGAACGTGATGCTAGCGCACTTCTTACAGTCACCACAATGGCAGCCAGTTATCAAGAAGAGTGACTCTGAGAGGCAGCTTAAAAAGCAGGGAGAGTGCCTCTGAAAACAGCAAATGATCTATCTTTCATTTCAATGAAAATCAGTCTTAGAATCATAAACCGTTAGTTGCCTAGGGCTACCATAACAAACTACCACAAACTGGATGCCTTAAAACAACAGAAATTTATTTTCTCACAGTTCTGGAGTCTGAAAGTCTGAAATCAAGGTGTTAGTGGGGTTGGTTCCTTCTGCAGGCTTTGAGGGAGCAGGTGCCCTATGCCTCTCTCCTCGCTTCTGGTGGTCGTAGGCAATCCTTGACATTCCCTGGCTTGTGCAACGTAATTCCAATCTTAAACCCCATCTTCACATCACCTTCTCTGTGTATCCTCTTCTTTTAAGCACAAACAGTCATTGGATTTAGGGCCCACTTTAATCCAGTTTGACCGCATCTTACTAATTAAATCTGCAACAACCCTAAGGTCACATTCTGAGGTTCTGGGTGGACATGAATTTTGGAAGGACACCTACTACACTTTTGATATCTGATCTAAACAAATCTAATATTCTCTGATTTTATAGTTTTAAATATTTATAGTACTACCTTTTTCAGTATTATCAGAGTATATTTTCAATATATTCAGTTTACAAATAAAACTCATTTAATCATGAAGTATCACCTAAGATCAAGCAATTCTTGTTAGCAGAGCTCCAAAAAGAATGCTAGGCACAATACAGCATTTTGACTTTTAAATTTTAAAGGTAAAAATGCCCCAGCAAACAAAAGTACCATGTCTCTAAGCATATGTGGAAATTCAAACTACTGAAAGAGACATGAAGCATTCCATGACTTTTGTCTGTAGTAGGGCAATGGCTTGGCTAAAGTCCAACAGTCAGTACATTAGTAGACTGACAGTGTTAGCACTTCACTTCCCTCTGAGTTAAACAAACCTCATTGTTTATTTAACTGTCTTCAAGACACTACAAAAAGACTTAAAACCCATGAAGATTAACCCTGAAGACTATCACAGTCTTACATATTTTTTCAACAATTTTATATATTTTTGCTGCCTACTCACAACTCCAAATAAAGCTGGCATCCATCGATTAAAAAAACCAACTGGGGCTTCCCTGGTGGCGCAGTGGTTGAGAGTCCGCCTGACGATGCAGGGGACACGGGTTCGTGCCCCGGTCCGGGAAGATCCCACATGCCACGGAGCGGCTGGGCCCGTGAGCCATGGCCGCTGAGCCTGCGCATCTGGAGCCTATGCTCCGCAACGGGAGAGGCCACAACAGTGAGAAGCCCGGGTACCGGAAAAAAAAAAAAAAAAACAACCAACTGGAGGGTGAACTAAAATGCCAACACAGGTACAAATGATGTGTACATTAGTTGTAAAACACTAAACAGAAGATACTTATTTAGCATACACACTCATTTAACCAACATCCAGGATAAAAAAATCACCAAAAAGTGGTACCCAAGATTCAATTAGTTGTACGATGTGCTGAGAAATGCCAATAAAATTTTTAATCACTTAAATGTATTCAAGGTCATCACTACAAATCTAACATTCTCACTACCTTGTACAGCAACTGTATACACATAAAAGTAGAAAAGTCATCCTCAATTTCCCTCTCTCCCTCATTATCCTCAGCAAATCTTATCACCTCTGTCCCCTAAATATAGCTGAATCTAACAGCTGTCATCTTTTGCCGATAGAACAACCAACTCCCAATTAGTTCCCTTGCTTCCACTCTCTCAGTCACTGTGGCAGCCATCCACATCCTCTGCTGCGAGTTGAACTGCATTTCCCAAAAAGATATGTTCAAGTCCTAACCCCTGGTACCTGTGAATGCAACCTTATATGGAAATAAGGTCTTTGCAGATGCAATCAAGTTAAGATAAGGTTGTATTGGATTCGAGTGGGTCCTAATGACTAGTGTTCCTTATAAGAAGAGGGACATTTGGACACAGTCACATAGAAGGAAAATGGCCATGTGACAACAGAGGTAGAGACTGGAGTGATGCAGTTGCAAAGCTAAGGAACACCAAGGATTGCCAGAAACCACCAGAAGCTAGGAAAAATAAATCCTCCCTCAGAGCCTTGAGGGGAAGCACGTATAGCCTCCAAAACTATGAAAGAACAAATTTCTCCAGTTTGTGGTAGTTTGTTACAACAGCCCCAGGAAACAGGTGTTGGCAGAGCTGCGCTCCCTCCAGAGGTTTTGGGGAGAATTTGTTCCTTGCTTCTAGCTTCTGGAGGCTGTCAGTTTTCCCTGGCTTGTAGTCACATAACTCCACTCTCCACCTCTGTCTTCACAGCTTCTCTGTGTGTCTCAAATCTCCCTTCACTCTCCCTTATCAGAACACTTGTGGATTAGAATCAGGGTCCTCTTGGACAATCCAAGATAATCATCCTATGTTAAAATCCTTAGCTTAATCACATTAGCACGAGAACAGGCTGGGTAACCTAGACACTCCACTGCACCAGCGCATCCCAGGGCTTTGTGCTGTTGACTGAACAACTGCTACTACGTCTGTGCTGGTTCTGTACAGTCTTTCACCTACAAACAACATATAGCCTCTAAGTCCACAGACAAGTACACAAGTAAAATTAAACCAAAAACAAAATTGTGCGTTTTTGTTCATACCTTGGGTATTGATTTTTCGTTTCTCATGGATTTAGAAAGGAAAATAAAATGTCTTTAACTTAATATATAGAACAGATTTCTCACAGTTTTAAATAAATGCTAATAATAAATACATTACTATTACTTTAAATAAAATATAAATATTTAAGTAAAAATGAGAACTAAGAAGGTTAAGATTGGATTGAAAGTTAGGAAACCTGAATTCTAGAGCTGGCTTTGCCACTAACTGGCTCTATGTCTTTAGATAAGTCACTTTACTTCTCTAGGCCTTTATTCTCTCAAATGCGGATAGAAAATGGGAAAATCAGATTAGATCACTGGTTACCAAACTGTGTCCTCAGTGGTCTTAAGTCCCATCTTTCTCTCAATCCAACTCCTAATAAAGCAGTTTTCTATTTAAAAGGAAGTCATCTGAATAATATTTCCTTTAAAGAAAGGGCTCTGAGGGGAAAACACACACAGATTATTAAGGATCCTTCTTGGTACAAAGTTGTAGCTTCCTAAGATTTACATATTAACCATTCCTCAGATATTCTTTTAATCATGTGTGTTTAGGGTGGCTCCCTAGTCTTCCTTACTTCTGTAAATAATGGCGATAGTTCCTTCGGTGTTGTTATACCTTTTACTGGCACTATTTTCTTCTGCAAGAGGGCAGAGGAACCACATCAGATGTGTCTTTGTAATGTATTAATCATTCCTGTGCGAAATCTGCTAAAATCAAGCAAGTTTTTAAAGATCAGAAGGATGTTCCTTTCTACTCACCCAACTGTGGCATTATAATTAAGGATAATGGTGAGGAGTCAAAGTTAATGCTAAAAGGGAAAACATGATGTTTCCATTTTCACACTCTTTCCAATGCTTACCCTATGTATGTCTTCAGAAACACTCAACTTTGGATAGAATAAGATAGTCACAACACAGCCATTATGAGCTTCTCTCAAATTAATGATTTGGAGTCCTTTAAAAAGTTACATGGGGGGGTTCCCTGGTGGCACAGTGGTTGGGAGTACGCCTGCCGATGCAGGGGACGCAGGTTCGTGCCCCAGTCCGGGAGGATCCCACATGCCGCGGAGCGGATGGGCCCGTGAGCCGTGGCCGCTGGCCCTGCGCGTCCAGAGCCTGTGCTCCGCAGCGGGAGGGGCCGCATCAGTGAGAGGCCCGTGTACCGCAAAAAAAAAAAAAAAAAAAAAGTTACATGGTTATGACTTAATTTTCACTGCGATACCATATAAGCCTTGTTTCCCCAAAGGAAATCCCTTCAGAGAGAAAAGAAAGGAAAAAAAAAAAAATCCAGGTTTTTTTGTTTGCAGCAACAAAGTTTTGTGTAAATGGAAAAATGGTGGTTTCTAGATTTCATATAAGATATATATTCTTAAAAATTCAAATTTATTCAACTATACTCCAATATTTTTTTAAAATATTCAACTATACTCCAATATTTTTTTAAAATCAAAATTTTAAAAAAAGAAAAAAATTCAAATGTAGTAACTCTCAGTATTCCAGTCCTCACATATTAAATTGAGTTCCATATGGTCTACATGAGCACCTCTATACCTGGCAAGAAGATAGGTTCCAATCCTTAAAAACCTTACAGTCTAGTCAGATAACCAGGCAATTGCAGTATAAATTGATAGAAACCATGATAGAAAAAGTACAGTGTGCTAGGGAATCACATTAGATACTGATTCCAAACGAAAACAATTATTTTAGACAAGTATAATGCTTAGCGTAAGAGATTAACAAGTATCTGTTTGCATATAATTAGTGCGATAATTACATGATTACATGCATAAATGGAATCCACAGTATGGATTCATTACATCAGACTTTCAACTTCTCATATTTGCATCTCCAGCCCAGTCTTCCCTTGAACTCCAGTTTCCTTTGTCCAACTGTGTACTTGAACGTCTCTGCCAACTCCCCTAAGATTAACCCATCTTTGGAAAAGGTAATTCCATCCTTCCTTCAAACCCATAACATAGCACTAGTCTGTTCTCAACACAGCACCCAGAATCATTCTTTTAAAGACAGATCAGATTGTGTTCACTGTTCTGCTCAAAAGCCTTCAATGACTTCCTAACTTGGAGTAGAAGCCAAAGTCTGTAATAGCCTAGCAGGTTCTACTGATCTGGCCCTTTATCAACACTCTGACTCACTGTCCTACCATACTCGCCCTGGCCCATGTCCTCCCAGCCACACAGGCCTCCTTGTCTCAAGGCATCTGAACTAGTTGTACCCATCCTCACCCCCAAATGGTATCACTGGTTATTTCTGTTCACCCCTCTACTCTAAATCACTAACTTCTGAGGCTAACCATCTAAAAACTTCTATATTAGTTTGGGGGTTTCACATTTGGACTTGGGAGCCTTCCGTATTAACAATTATAAGCAATTTTAAATGGTATTTATTCTTGGCTATCGGTACTTAACACTAACACAATTAATTCACTAATTACCAATGAGTAAAAATTTTAAATTACATCATGTAGTAGAATGAATCTACACATTGTGTTTCACCAGCTTAGCTAAAATCTGACAGCTAGGACAAAAAAGCCCTGAGTCAGTAGAATAGCAAGAGAACATACATACACGTGCACAAAACTCTGAAAATGAATTAACTTATTTTCAGAAAAAGCACAGATTTCTTAAAATTAGACCAAAAGTATGGATCACTACTATAACTACATATTTTTAGAACTGTCTCAAGTCTGCTCACATCTCTTATGGAAACCTTACTGAGAATTATTTGAACTTTCTTGTTTAAAAGAATCTTTTTTAATCTAAGAAGACGGCTGACAGAAATTTGGAAATTTGAGGGGAGAGGAATTATTGAGATTTGTTATGTTTGTTGTAATGGAATTCAGCCTATATAATTCTAATATAACACATTTTCTCTTAAAGTCTGTATTTAAATCAGAAAACCAATTCTTACCCATCTTTCAAGGCCCTGCTTAAATACCCTATATCTGTGCCTCTCTTGCCTACTGAATTAATTTCTCCCTCATCTGTCTTCCCATAACACTTTACATATACTTCATACTTAAAGCATGATTCATATAATGTTAAAATTATTAACCTTTCTGTCTTCTGTTAGTTCAGGAGCAAGAATCATGCCATTCACCCTTCTATTCTCAGATGACTTAGACCAATGACAAACACACAGAAGGCATTCAATAAAAGTCTAAACAAATTAACTGAACTAACTGGAGATAAGAAAATATGAAACCACTTCTAGTGATGAGGAAAATTCAATTTACATATGGTATTTTCTAATAATAAACAAGATATTAAAGAAACTGCCTCAATTACCTAAGATATAAAGGGAAAATAAGCGAAGAAGAACAATTTAGCTAATAGACTACTCAGAAAGAAGTGTAAATTTACAACCAATCAAGTCTATTACAAAACTTGTCCTTCACACAAAAATAAAATATTAAATTTAAAACCTTTGCATTTTTAGGAGCAAAGAAATCTAATTACTAGTTATGGATACAAAATTATATACTATTGTGATCAAAGAAAATCAAGCATAGAACTTTCTAAGAGACTATGAATATGACAAAATCCACCCATTTCTTATACTAAATAAAAAGAATCTTTCATTTTCCATATTTATTGCTGTTAATGGTGACAAACTCCTTTATGGCAGCATTATTAACTTTTTAGTTATATGACTAGCTTTGGCTTTTTTATACCAAGATTGGAAGAACGAATGTTTTTCATTCACTCAGTCCTTGTTTATCAGCCTCTGCTTACCTGCATCTTCAGTTTTACTTGAGCCATTCAGCTTGCAGGTTCAGCTGGAGAGGACACTTCTCCAGTCCTGACATGAAGACTAAATGTTGCTCACTTCTGAAGTGAGTGCGTGCTGCAGCCGTCCTAGCGTGTCATCCTACACAACTGGACTCTCTCGCCACCAGACTGGACTCACCCATTCCCTTCCTCTCACAAAGTAGGAGAATTCTGGAATACACCACTAAATCAATTATTTCAAAATGCTCAACTCAGAATAATCCACATACACAAACGTCTTAGTTCTATTTTAGTTTATAAACTGTGTGAGTACAACACTGATATCTTCTTGTTTATGCTTCTCCCCCAAAACCATAAGCCTTAGAATAAATGCTCAATATATATAATTAAAATTTACTTAAAATTTTAGCCTAGTCCCTTAATTTTATGTACTTGAGTTTTAGAGTAAATACAATTAATGGAAAACAGAACTTCGTAGACAAGCTAAGACAGATTTTATAAGAACTCTCCTTCACCACCACTATCTACTCCATTTTACCAGTAACCATGTTATAGAGATGTGAGAGTTTCCTTTTCATATGATAAAGATGAAAGTTTGGTAGCTGCACGCTATAATAATCCCTAATGATTATTAACTTGAAAATATATATATATTCATCTTACACTAAACCAGAAGATTTTATTATGAAAGGGAGTAAGAGCAACTTTATTCATAAAAAGGATTTTAAACTAAAAGCTGACAACGTTTGGGTAAATAACATACTAATTTAAACGAATTCCTTATGAACTGAGTATTCACCTCAAGATTTTTATTTCTTGGAGTTTCCTGAAACAGCTTCTGACTCTATCTTATCTCCTTTAGACAACACTTCAGCTCATACAATCCCAAACAAATTTATAAGGAAAATAAAACTATACTTAAGAGCTTTAGACTTAAAGAATTATAATCTCATACTTAGATCTGAGGGCAAAGTTCTGTTCAGATAAATAGGAAATTATGGATTTCAAGACAGATGTTAAACTGATCCTCAAAGATAACATTTCAACATTGCAAACAATATTTAGATAGTCCAAAGTTGTGTACACACAATATAGACAATGCACTACAAAATTCTTATTTACCATCTTTTCATTTCCCTACAAGATATTTGCCTTGGAAGTATTATCTACCTTTCAGAAGAAAAAGGTTTTCTCAAAATCTTAGGACTAATGCAAATAACAACAACAACAACAAGTAAAAGACTCAACTAACCAATAATAGGAAAGTGTAATATACTTGCTCACCAGTCCCACTGTTATAACCATTTTTATGCCATATGCCTAAAGATGGGGACAGCAGGAGAAAAGAAAAAGCACAGAAAATACATACTAGGAAGAATAACACAGAAGGTTTCCTTTCTTTCTGAATCTATCAATAAATTCTTTTTGGAATCACTATAAATCAGCCTAGAAGAATGAAATAGAAAGGAATCAAGTAATAGAAATCACTGGTTTTCCTGACAGGCTTACCTAGAATTTTATTTACCAATTCTCCATTTGCCTATATAGGCATACACACACACACCCAATGATGACCTCAAAGTTAGAGGACATTTCTTGTGTCCAACAGAAGATATGACTTCTGAGCAGAAAGACACTATATGAAACTCTTGAGCTGGAGTGCTTGTTTTGTTCTCTATAGACAGATGAAGAGAAGTAGATGAGCAGGCAGAAAAACCAGTTTGTTTGCAATTTCGGATACCACAACAGAAACAGAACCACCATTATTTCAATTAAGAGAGCATTTTAAGTCATTTAAAATTATTTGTAGACTGAATTAGATAAAACATTTGGAAATATTTTATTCCCTATAATTTGAAACTTAGAAAAAAAAATCAATCCTGGCTATCCATATGGATGAAGGAAAAAAAAAAAGAATCTTGACCTCTACCTTACACCATAAGTAGACGTTATAAGAAAATATTTATATGACTTTAACATAAGCAAAGATTTCTTAAATAGGACACAAAAAGAATCATCATAAGGAATAGGTGGACATAGTAGGATATATTAGGAATGCCATCAAAAGACACATTAAGAGAGTGAAAAAAGCAAGTCACAGTATGGGAAAGAGATATATGCAACATATATAACTACCTAAAAACTCATATTTGGAATATATAAAAAGAATCTCTACAAATTATTTTTTAATTAAAAAAAAAGTAAAAAAAAAACTGGACATCCCCCTCCCCCAGCAACCTTTCTCTCTCATACACACACATATCCACAGAGCCAATAAACACATGAAAAGTGCTTAACCACAGTTACTGGGAAATGCAAATTAAAATCACAATGAGATCACTATACACCAACCAGAATGGCCGAATTTAGACTAATAATACCATGTGTTGACAAGGATGTAGAGCAATATGAACACTTATACTATTCTGGTAGAAATATAAACTGGTACAACCTCTTTGGAACTGCTGGCAGGATCTACTAAAGTGAAAATGTGAATAACCTAGGACTCATCCATTCTATTCCCAACAAAAATACATATGTAAGTTCTCTAAAAGAGGCACAAGAATGTTTGTAGCAGCATTAACTGTAATTAGAAAAAAACCGGAAACAACACAACTGTCCATAAACAGTAGAATGAATAAACTGTGGTATAATTACACAATGTAATACCAAACAGAAACGAAAATGAATGAATTACTACTACATGCAAAAGCATGGAGGAACCTCACAAACAACCTTAAGCAGGAGAAGCTAAACACAAAAGTACATATGATCAGCTCTATTTATACCAAGTTCAAACAGGCAGAACTAATTGGCAGGGTGAGAAATCAGGATAGTGGGTACTTTAGAGGAGGAGGGTGGAGGTATTTAATAAGTAGGGAGGGTAGAAGGGGATTTGGGATGCTGGTAATATTCTACTTCTCAAGCTCAGAGGTCTCCCTTGGTGATTGAGACTTGCGCATTTTTCTGAATGTATGTTATATCTTTTAAAAAGACTTGTTTTCTTTGAAAGCAATTTGACTTAGAAAACTAACAATGAGCAAATTTTTAAATTAAAGTTTCTAGTATTCCAAGTTTTAATACCAGTATGAAGCCTTAATATATATCCAGAGAGCATACTCTTCCAGAACTAAACATTTTGAGATTATTTTAAAATCTGACTTCATTTAAGAGAGACTTTTAAGGCACGAAATAAAAAACAAAAATCTAAGCGATGAAGGCATAGGCAATAATGGGCATTCCCCATTCTCCAGTGTACTCTGCAAATTCGTCTTCTGCCACTCACCTCACTGGGCTTCCCCACACTTAATCCCTTCCACACTTGCCCTGACTTCAGTTCTGCTACTCTGCCTGCCTGAAATGGCCTCCCTGACCTCCTGTCCCAATCTAACTTTTCATTTGGATTCTACACCGCTGGACACCGCCACCCAAAAGGCGTAATTAGTTTCTACTTCTACGCTCCACACAACTTTAAAAGTTGTCCTCTGTCTGCCCAACTAAGCTCCAAGTGCCTAGAGAGGGCACTGTCTCACTTATTTATACATTCTCAGTGCCTGGCACACAGTAGAAAGATGGATGAAAACATGCACATATGCATTAAAAAAAAAAAAGCTATAGAATGAGACCAAATTACTTGCAGTTCAACCACTATTTGAGTGCTTATTTTATCTAGGGCTTTTAGCCCTCACTACAAGATTAGAAATGAAGTTACTTTAATTCAGCTGCATTTTGTAGTCCATGTTTTGCTACCTCTTCCTACCTAGCTTAGTTAGCTGTATGATGTTCTAGAGCCACAAATACTATAACTGCAACGCTTAGAACAGTTTCAATCATCAAATTAGTAAAGTCATATTCTATTTGGGAGGGAGTTAATCCCCACTTGCTCAGGTTCCACCCTGGTCTTTCCTTCCACGGAATTTAATCTTCCCCCTTCCCCACTGTACCCTCTTCCAAGGAGACTTAGGTCTCTCCCATTTGCTTCCTAGGTTGGCTCAACTGCCCTCCTGCTGCTCAGATGCAGCTCCTGAGACCAGCAGACCCAGTGTTCTCTCTCCCGGGGCACATCGTCCGTCCCCTCCCTCACTGACCACTGACGAGTTTGCTCTTCTTTTCTCTGAGCCTCTCTTTCCATCAATGACTAGATCTGCTGGTTCCCCAGCACTCCCTTGCCTCTAAGTGCTAGCATACACTCTGGCAAGGAAGGAAGGCAGTAAGGGGAATGAGGGAAAAAGAAGGGGAAAGGAAAAGAGGTAAAGGAAGGGGAGGGAGGAGACAGAGGAAGTAAAAATATAAATGGTGTAGGAATAAAGCAAAACAGCACAAAGACAACAGTGTTACTGGAGACAGGAATGACTGCTTCAGTGTGCTCGAATGTGAGTGAATATGACAGAAAAGGTGAATATAAAAGATGGAATAGGGGAAAGGCAGGAAATAGGTGTGAAAATGTGTTAAGATGCTGAAGAGACAGAGGTAAATGTCTAAGACTTGGTAAGAAAGAAGGGAAACTATGGGCATAAAAATGAGTGGGATGTCCCCTCAGCTCGGTGAAGAGCATGGGCTGTGGGGTGAGACTGCCTGGGTCCAAAACCCAGCTCTGTCATTAAGAGCTCTGCGACTTTGGGAAGGTTCCTTAACAACTCCCTAATGGTAGAATTTTTTGTTCTTCTTCTTCTTCGTTTTAATATTTTTGTCAGTACAGCACCTAGAACAATGCTGGCACACAGTATAAACTCAAAACAACTGAATAAATGAATGAAAACACTTAACCTCTCTGGATTCAATTTCCTTAGCTGTAAAATGAAGATTGCATCAAACCAGATTGTTATAAGGGTGAAATAAGACACATGTAAAGCATTCAGAACAATGTCAGGCATCACAGAAAGCATTCAATAAAGTGAGCTTTTTATTAGACAGCAGGTATATATAACTAAAGAAATTTGAGCACACCTACAGAGAAGTACTCCTCCCAGCAGTTGGCTATCATAAGCAAAATTAGCAGTAAGATAATTAAAAAATAATTTACTTTACAAGGTATAGTGCCGACAATTTTTAAAATCTGGGTATAAAACTTACATAAATCTTGAGCTTCCCTGGTGGCACAGTGGTTAAGAATCTGCCTGCCAATGCAGGAGACACGGGTTCGAGCCCTGGTCCGGGAAGATCCCACATGGCGCGGAGCAACTAAGCCCATGCACCACAACTACTGAGCCCATGTGCCACAACTACTGAACCCCGAGAGCCTAGAGCCTGTGCTCCGCAACAAGAGAAGCCACTGCAATGAGAAGCCCGCTCACCGCAAAGAAGGAGCCCCCGCTCGCCACAACTAGAGAAAAGCCCATGTGCAGCCAAAAATAAATTAAATAAATTTTTTTTAAAAACCTAAGAACTTAAAAAAAACTTACATAAATCTTTTGAAATTTACTAAGCTCACAGGCTTAGTAAATAAAATCACCATTGATACGAATGGTAGCACTTTATTTCACTAATTGTTTTAGGAAAATAAGAACTAAAACACAATCCTTAGGCTCATTCAGCAGTTTCACAACAGACTACACAAGTCAGCTGACTCTAGAGACCCCATTTTTAAGATAAACGTGGCACACTTACCCAAGTAGTTCATCCCAAATACTAAATTATCCGGGTACTTTATAACTGCTTTTTGACACATTTGTCTCACTTGTCCAAATGAAAAATTTTGGTAGTAAAGTTGTATATTACATAAAGACAGTTTCTATTTGATGCAACTCTTCAGTGCCAACCAAACCTGCCATGTAAAATATGTCACCTGGGCAAAGCTACAGTTAAAAACTAATTGTTCTCAGTAATGACACTTGAAATTAGCTTTAATTCAACTCTCAACTTAATGTGCACAAATATCAAGAAGGGAAATTTCTGGTTAAGTGAAAGCAGACAATAAAAAGACTCCATAACATAAACTTCAGCTGAATATCTCTCTGTTGGCACATCTCCTACCAGCAGTGACAAGAGATCCTTGCTTCTAAGGATTAATGTTATCAGGGTTTTACAAAGACTCACTACTAAGGCATAGGCTGCAGGTATCTAGAGAAGCCAGCTCAGTACCCAATACCTTCTAGGCACTCTAGAAAATAAGGCCAATAAGTTATTATTATGACCCTAAGCAGATAAGACAAACTCTAAACAATAAAATAATTGGAACCAAGGCAAGTATCAAAATTGAAAGGGTCTTTTACAACAGGGACCCTTCCTTCTTTTTACATGCTCCCGCGCAGGAATGACCCATTCTTCAGCCATCCTCACGTCTCCTCCCCCACAAGAATAACTTTAGCTGCTGCATATGATGAAAGACGCTAAAGATGAGAGTCTGCATGCACGACTTGCGATCGATCTAGAGGCAAAAACAAAAAAAATTGAGACCACCACCGTTACTTAACATTGATAACTACTGAGCAAGTTCTAAAAGATGAAGACTGCACTTGCTAAAAATAATCAAACCACAAAACCTATAGTTAGCCCAAATAAATTACACCTGTGTAACACAAACTCTAAGTCTTATTTTCTCTGATTATGGTGGCAAAGGGTTCCACAACGTATGCTAAATAAGCCTTCACAGATTATACTGGTGGAATAAAACAGGGACTCAAATTAATCACGGTCAATCTACAACAAGCTGCAGAGTGGTAATAAAATAAGAGGAGGTAACAAGAATTATAGTTAATTAGCCTCTTGGCCTATTCCTGCATTTCCTTCAAGTATTTGCTCAAACCCCAACGAGGTAACGCTGACCACCCTGCTCATAGCACCACAGCCCGCCTCCTCCCAGTGTGCCGGCACCGCTTACGCAGCCCTACTTTTTCCTTTTCCATAGCATCTGTTACTTAATATATTATATAAGTTACTTCTGTATTATGTTTGCGATCTCTTCCCTCCACCAGAGTATAAGCTACCAATCTTTGTTGGCTGTATCCTGAGCACCTACAACAGTGCCTACAGTAGAGAAGTCATTCAATGCCTGACACATAGTGGCCTCCATAAAAAGTCATACAATGAATGGCTGGCTAATATTTAAGATACGTTTTATTATGATAAAAGTGTTTTAGTTACAAAGAACAATCTATTCTTAACCAAACTGGTTGGAAAGGAAGAATTTTATTTAGCAGCTTTTTTTATCTTAAGTATCTGAGGATTTAACTGAAACAAATGGGTGAAGATCAAAGTTAACTACTGTCCAATAAGATCAGATATCTGTATCTCACTTGGTCAACATTCACAGAACACCCGCTTATATACAGAATTCTAAGAAACGGCAATTTGGGCTTAGATTGCAAAAGAAACAGAAAATAGAATTTCTCTTCCCAAGCAATTAACAATCCAGATGACAATATGCAATCCACAAACAAAACAAGCAATCAACAGTTTTCAAAAATAACTGCAAATTCTTAACAAGTTCATTTCTATCTTCCAGCAGATGGCTGACCAAAACAGTGCTTTGTTGATGTTTTTAACAAATTTTCACAATGAATAATCATGTTCAAATGCTTTCTCTTCTCTCTGCCTATGCATAGAGTCTCTGGCACACTCTAAATGCACCTGATTGTGCTCTGGGAAAAGAGCTGTACTTTTTCTGTTCTGATAACCTTCAACTCTTCCCTATTTCAAACATTCAAATACTTCCATCTATGAGGTTCAGCCAAGTTCACAAACTATCTGGCAAAACAACAAAATACAAAGAGAGCTGGGGCCTTGGCAGGGAAAGGGATGAAGGTTAAAGCTATGTTTGAACGATTCCTTCCTTTCCTCTACTAGGTTCAAAGTCTTTCTTTTAACTATTATTTCATTGTGGAAGCAATATAGCACAGTGGTTCAAAAACATGGATTCTGGCGCCAGAGAGCCTAGGTTTGAATCGATTGAACTAACATTGCCCCTCACTTCCTCTATGTCTTAGTGCACTGCTTGTAAAACAGTACCTTCCTCATTAGTTTGCCGTGAAGGCTAAAGAGGCCAATGTTGACTAACACTCTGAATTTACCATTGTTACTGGCCTCCTTAAGTCTTACAAACTTGGGATTTACTTTTAACAATTTACTTCAATAAAATCCATTTGACTAACAATTTTAGGTGTTTGCAGAAAGTAATCACAGGATATAACCTGCTTTATAAACTGTGGGCTCACATAGGAAATGAATAAGAAAAATGTTCTATGTATGTAAAGCTCCGTAACCTTTCAAAGAAAGATAAGAAGGAAGAGTTTCAATGTCATACAACAAGAAATTAATGTACCTTGAGTAAAATAAATGACATAATATCACTGTATTTCCAGAACATTACTTCAAGAGCTGTGTACAGGGCAGTTTAAAACAGTAGAAGACAGGAAGCAGAGAAACCTGCAGAGCAGGCAATGACTTTAACAATCCAGGCAACAGGGCAATAGGGGTCTAGATCACATGGGGAACCTGGAAAGGAAGCGGGAGAGAGGCCATGCTAAAAGTCTGAGAGTCAGAGGAGCAAGAGGATACTGGGAGTGCAAAGGGATTTTACACTTTCTGGAGGATGGAATGGAAGATGAACTTACATTGATTTCAGGTGATCACTGGCTCAATCGAAAAGGTTCCTGTAGAGCAAGGTCAGCAAACTACTGCCCAGGGGCCAAGTCCAGCCCGTGGTTTGTTTTTATATGGCTGAGAGCTAAGAATGACTCAGATTTTTAAAGTAAAATGTTAAAGGGTTGTAAACAAACAAAAACAAAACAAATAAGAATATGCAACAGAGACCTATGTGACCTGAAAGGCCTAAAATACTTCCTATCCAGCTCTCTATAGAAAAGTCTGCCAACTCCTGCCCTAAAGCACTATTAAGGCAGATTCCAAAATCAGCTGGAACTGATGGATAATGAAGAGGTTAGGGGCTGCACAGTGTAAGGTCCATGATTTCCACTTTCTCTACTCTCTGCTCTGCTGCCTCAAGAGAAGAGTTTTGTTTTCTACTCTATTTACCTAATAATCCCTAACATGATTATAAAAGTAAAACTGTAATACTCATTAAAAACATCCTCCTCAGCACTGCAAACCCCAGGCCTACAGAGTCCACTCTGAATATCTAAATAACAAGGACCACTTTAAAGTCCTTCATCCTTCTTCATCATCAACAATAAACCTACAAATAAAATCCAAGTGATCTGTATTAAAAAAAAAAAACACTAATACATGAAATTGTGAAATGCAGATTGAAACAGTAACAAACTATCTACAAAAATATATGCTTGTGGAATGAAAAGTCATTTTTTCCCATCTCCAAAATCAAACTAGTATACTGACTTATAAAAAGTTCTAGGCAAGAACTTCACGCTTCCTCCTCACCTCAAAACACAAAACAAGCACCTCAAATATATAGGAAATATATATTATGTGTGTATGTGTCTACTTATGACATTTCCACTTAAGTTTTTAAAGAAGGCTTATCACAATCTTGCAGAGAGCCACTTACCCCAAGAATAAAAATGTTGATTTTAAATTTCTTAAATAAAACTTACCTTTCAGGAAAGCAAATTAGTTAATTAGGGCAAAAGTCACTGTGCATGTAGACAGCAACAGAGACCCATCTCTGTCAGGAAAGCAAACCTGTAAAACTTAGGTCTGAAGTATGACTGGACACAATGGAAATCAACACCCAAACAATAGGCCAATGGACCCGAGTCTGAGAAACATTCAACTAGTCCACAGCACGGCAGATAGAGCAGGGAACTGTCAACATGGTATGACAGTTAGGAGTATAAGCTCAGGGGTCAGACGGGCCTATGATTGCGTGCTGGCTCACCTCTTCCTGTGTGAACCTGGACAAGTTACTAAACCAAGCCTCAGTTTATTTGTCTATAAAATAGATTAAACTACCATCTAAATCATATACGTATAGTGTTCGGCACAGTGCCTGAAACACCGCAAGCATTCAATCACTGTTAACTAAACTAATGTTATAATGTTTGTGTATAAAGCTCCACGTTCAACAAATACTGGCTGTGGTTGCTGTTAGGGGAGAGCTGAGAAGCAGGCTACAGGAGACTCGACAAAGGAACAGTCAGTATTAGGAATGGCCGAGGCCAAACAACTGATGGGTCAAGCTCCATCACCAGAATCTGGCAGTTAAATGAGATGGTTCAAACAGGTAGGCAAGCCGACATGAGGGTAAATCAGCAGTAAGTGGTAAAAACAAAGGAAAAAAAAACAGCTTTGAGGATTTATTCCTAAGAGTTAGAGTGAACTGAGAGGAAAAGGTGGAACCTCAGTCTCCCAGCAACTAAAGTGCTGGGCTGGAAACCAGGGAAGGGAGTTCAATATGGGAGGCGGAGGAGGGGAAGAAAGGAAAGGAGGAAGGAAGGGAGGGAGGGAGTTAGTTGAGTTTGAGGGGGAGAAAAGGGGCCCCGGAAGCAAGGCAAGAGCTTAGTTTAGTTACGAGAAAGAGGTAACAAGGACATGGCTGGGACCCAGTAGCCATGTTGCCTTGATCTTGGTCAGGCTGGGTCCCAAAATACCAAGTGGAGCTGAAACTACTGGGAGGCTTTGACAGGAGAGAGAATGGTAAGAACCTCAGCCACAGATTAGCGGGGTACTGGGGCAGGGAACTCTGTTGATATGTAGGAATCTGTCCTTTCCTCAGAGCCACATTTCTTTGTAAAGTATCCAACGCCAAACTTTACCTCCCGTGTCCTGGTCCCCCCACCACTCCATGAACATGCTCACTCATGAATCACTCTCCCCAGCCCAAGCCCCAGCCCCACGCCCAGCCCATCCAGACTTCTGTTAACATCCCTATTCTCCAGTTTTCTTCTACTTCTCCAGATTCTTTTGAATCTTTTCTAATGGGATTCCTTCTAATGGAAGCCCCCATCAACAAGTCCTTTAAATATGGCAGCTTCTATACATGTGCGTGATTCCAGCTCTGGCTTCTCAGGCTCCTAACCTCCACTCACTTCCGTGACTTCACCCGTAACTCCCACATCTCAAGGTCAGCTCAGATCTCTTTCCTGAACTATATACTGGTACCCAACTGGCTGCTGGACCTCCCTTCTAGGAAGACCCACAAATATGAAATCTAAATGCAAATTAAACTCACCATCTTCTCACCTCCTAAAGCTTCTCCTCCTCATATATTTTCTCTCTGGCTTCCCCACTGGTTACTCAAATCTAAAACCTCCTAGTTATGCTGGACACACTGTTTTTTGCTTTTTTCTCTCCATATCAAATTTATCACCAGCCAAATCTCCATTCTCAATCTCTCTAATCCATCCTTTCCTCTCTCCATTCCTCCTGCAGCCGATTTAGTTCAGGCCCTCATTTGTCTTACCTAGATGACTACTGCAATAATGTGCCTTATCCATCTTAAGTCAATATACCTCATCCTTCCACCCTGCTTGCCAGGAATGGTTTTCTAAAATGCTATATTGTCATTAGTTAGTCTCCTGTGAAATATTATTTAATGATTCCTCCACAACCTTGAGATGACAGTAACAATAATTATACCAACAACAACAATAATAGGAACTAACACTTACTGAGCACTTATTCTCATCACTTTCCTATGAGGTGGGTACAATTTTCAGCTCCAATTTACTGAGGAGGCAACAGAGACCAAAGGAGTTGTCCCAGGTCACAAAGTAGGTTAGGAGTTGGCAAAGCCAGGATCCAACCCAGAGCCATGCTTTTAACCACTGGACAATACTGCCTCACCTAAACTCCTAGCACACAAAGGAAGTTCTTCGACCTTTGCAGGCTCATCTCTCCGCATGTTCTATTTTAACCTTCCATCCCTGTAGTCACACTAGACCCACTGGCAGCACCCCAAACATCCCAACATGCTTTCATTTCTCACTGATGCCCCCCTGTTTGGAATGTCCCTCCTTACCTCCTTCACCAGGTTAGCTACGCTTCTCATCCTACAAATCTTGGTGGAGACATCTGCTCAGGAATGCTCTCCAGGGCAGGGATTGTATCACTCATCTCTGCATCACAGTACTTAATGAATGAATGTGATTTGCTGTCAATGCCAAGCAGCAGGCAGGTGCTAATCCGTGTTAAACAGGAAAAATTTTTAAATGCATCTAGTTCCTCATATGTATTGATTAGTGTTAGAAAGTCTCTTCAAAGTGTAAGAAAGTCATGTTTCTTAGCACATAAAATCCCATCCAATTAATTTATTAAATCATTTTTCAGAACTGAGTTTTCTTTGCAAATATCTAAGTGACTTACAGGTCATGACAAGTACCCCCTTGTAATCTACCTTCATTGGATAAATCTTTTTTTTTTTTTTGTGGTAGGCGGGCCTCTCACTGCTGTGACCTCTCCCATTGCGGAGCACAGGCTTTGGACGCGCAGGCCCAGCGGCCATGGCTCACGGGCCCAGCCGCTCCGCAGCATGTGGGATCCTCCCAGAACGGGGCACAAACCCGTGTCCCCTGCATCGGCAGGCGGACTCTCAACCACTGTGCCACCAGGGAAGCCCCACTGGATAAATCTTATACAGATTTTCTAAAGAAATTATGCTCTCATCTCTATTTCAGTGGGTATATTTTATTCTTAATTTCAAGGGAATTTCTTTGTGAGATACTTATAAAGCATCAAATTTAGGGGAAAACGCAGATTTTCAAAAGAAAGGTAAGAAAAAAGGGGGAAATTAAAAAGAAAACCCTTACTGGATTGTTAAATCATAAAAACCAATTCAAACTCCGAGCTTAATAATAAAAGAGAAGACATGTTTTTAAACTTGTTTATCAACGAATGCTCCTTTGCATTAGATCTGGGGAAGCCCATATTTAGAAAAATCATCAGAATACACTAATTAAAAAAGGCGAGGGGGGGGCTTCCCTGGTGGCGCAGTGGTTGAGAGTCCGCCTGCCGATACAGGGGACGCAGGTTCGTGCCCCAGTCCAGGAAGATCCCACATGCCGCGGAGCGGCTAGGCCCGTGAGCCATGGCCGCTGGGCCTGCGTTTCCGGAGCCTGTGCTCCACAACGGGAGAGGCCACAACAGTGGGAGGCCCGCGTACCACAAAAAAAAAAAAAAAAAAAAATAGGCGGGGCGTGGGGGGCGCGTAGTTCCCAGGTGGTCCAGTGGTTACGACTTGTTGCTTTCACTGCCGTGGCCCTAGGTTCAATCCCTGGTTGGGGAACTAAGGTCCCACATGCTGCATGGTGTGGCCACAAAAAAAAAGGGCAAGGGGTAGGCTAGAAGAAAGTGAGAAGAGAGCAAAAGCAGTCTTTTAGTCAGAAGAGGGTAGGAAAATCAGAATTTAGTTTCCCAAGAAAAAAAAAGGATGCCATTTGAAACAATTATGAAAAATCATTTATACTAAAAGGCCATCGGCAATAAAGTCAACTGTTTCATATCGGTGTGCATGGAGCACAAATGTGATAGCAAATTACAGTTTTACCCTAACACTGAAAAATAATCATTAGAGATTCAATAAGCTAGGCCTGAGAAAACACTTCTTTTCTAAGCTGCCTTTAAGCTTCAGCACTTTGAAAGATGGGAAACTCTCCAAGTCTAGAAGTAAAGCTTAGCCAATACTATATACTCCCATTGAGTTTAGTTTCCTATTTCTGTAGCATTCATTTGAAATAAGGTTGTAGCATGGAAAGATGGGCTTGATTTAATCACTCTGAATAGAAAGATGTGTGCTAAAGTTTGTAATAAAAGAATCTTCTCCTTGGCTATAGGAATCCAAGCTGATTACACTCAGACTTAAAAATAATGTGATTTTTATAATTACTTTATTCAAAAAGAGAGAAAGTGTCTCACAACAGTAAAAAGTAGTGTGCTCATTAATTTGCAGGGTAGTGATTTTTTTAAAAAAGGTATTAATCCAAGTCACCTAAGGCCTGACTTCCCTCGCATCCACTTAAAATTTATCTATTTGGATTCTTAACCATTAATGACAATATCTGCAATTACTAATTATCCATTTCAATAAAAAGCACCATTTTCAATAAAGACAAAAGTCTTAACTAGCCACTTAAGTTAATAGTTGTTCCCTATTACCCTCTTACAAATCCTGCCACAAAAAAGTTTCAATAATATAAGCTGTACTATCTTGCTTTCCTAGCAGAATTTCATAATGCTCCACTAATTTGAAACATTTGTCCAAAGATCATGGAAATAATACAGCAAGAACATTCAATGATGTACCAAAGAGCCGTCATATTGCCGACAGGAAATTGCATTTCCCTTTGCAGCTCAAGTAAAGCATACCTATGCAGAACCAAGAAGAACCAAGCAAAACCACAGAGAAACGTGGTAGGAAACTTTATTTTGTATCGCTGGTGATTATTAATACTTTCATTTTTTCATTATATAAAATAAATATTATGGAGTTGAACGGAGATTTTACGTAACGTTTCAAGAGGAAACTTGAGTCTTTACCGCAAAGTCAGGCTAGCCTGTCTGCCTCAGCTTCTGTTCCTACTCTCCAAGTATGTGAGCAGGCCTAATTACTGACTTTTTACTTGTAAGAAAAACTATGTAACCGAACAGAATTTATTTTCAAGCAAATCCAATCATCCCACAAAACTCAAAAGAAGTACAAACCAACCAATAATTACTAAGCACTTACCAAGGCAACAATGAAAGCATGCCTGTCTTCGCTTGTCTCGGGCACGGCTGAAAAGAGCCTCTTAGACTTCAAGTCCAAGTCCAAAGGCCTCAAGTCCAAACCTGCCAGGTCTCTGGCCAGCTCCTTAACTCACCACCTGAAAACAAAGCAGTCTCCCTCACTGCAAAATCAGCTGCCTGTCCCATTTCTGCAGTAATAAACAACGTTCTCCCAGACTCCAGAGCTGCAAAACCTGGGTCACCTTTAAAACCTCCCTCCCTCTTGTCATCCATATCCACTTAATCAATTCACCCTGCAGCCTTCAGAGTATCTCTTGCATCCGTCCTTCCTCTCTCTTCCCCACGTCACCACCCAGGTTCAAATTCTTGACCTTAACTGGTTACTTCCCTCTCAACTATGGCGACAGCCAACTAACTACCCTTCCTTCCCCTGGTTCCTCCCAACTGCACACTCCGGCATACACTCCACTACCAGGAGCTACTGTGGGACCCTCTTCCTGTCTCACCTGAAGCTCGTGACTTTCTCTGGGACATTTTAAATCCTTGTAGTAGTTGTAACGATAATATCTTAGCTTTCTAAACCTAGGGATCATGTGCTTTTCTAGATTACCAAGCTTTATAGACGTTCAAGAATTTACTCTTTTGGCAATAAGTTTTATTCCAATACTTTTGAATATACCATAGCTTGTCCTGCCTTGTCAAAAATCAAATAAATGGTGAATACTTCTTCTTGATTGCCTTGAGTCATCATTATTAAAGGATATGTTAAGAGTATAATAAATGATATTCATAAAAATGTCCTCAGGGAGCTGGCTGGCTCCCACTTTATGAGTGCTACTTCTGATACACCCCAAGTGCTTGCACTTAAATTCTGTAGTGTCTATTTGCGATGTTTAGAGGGCCTTTTACTAGCCTCCTGGCTCAAGGATGTGTTTGCAATTGGTAACACTGCCTGATAACCAAAAAGGTGAGATGTACTTGTATTTATAAACTTGTTTATAAAGTGTTGCCTTTCCAAATTCTTTGAAAAATTGTGAAGGCAGTGACTTTGTATGCAATCTACATTTCCTGTTATTCCTATCTACTCTTTTATCATCAAATCACTAGCCTCACACAGATTTTACTTAAAAATCAGCTGGGAAATAAGTATATTTACACATAGAACTATAACCACAATAAATGACATATGGAGTGTGCTAGAGAAAAAGCCAGAGAATTTAAGTTGTTGCTATGAAAGCTTAAGTTGTTGCTATGAAAGCACTAAAGGTTTGTATGTTTAGTTTTCTTATAATTTATGTATATATATATATATATATACACATATATATATGGACTATACACAAGCATAATTGGTCTCAAGTGCAGCCTGGAACTATTTACCGCCGTGAATCAGAATTTCTGCAGTCAGCCACAGATAAAAGCTACGTTCCATGGGCATCAGGGAATTACAGCATGAAGAAACAGAAGCCAGACAGTGGGACCGTGGTAGCTGGAGACTAGACATCAGAGGTGCAGAAGGTCTGATGCTGAGTGAGGAGACGCTGATGAAGAGTGGAGAGAGGAGGCCTCCACTGGGGCCGCTGGGTTTTCCTACTGCACGTGCAACCTTCACGGCAGGGAGCAGCATCAGTATTTCACCTCTACACAAAACCATTCCTAAAACAGCCTAGAAAATTCCGGTAAAAGTTCAGGATTTTACAAAATCTGAGATATACCTGCATGTTAGCGTCTTCAAAAATAAAGGCACTGTTTCGCTTTCACTCAAAAATAAGTTTATTATTTGATTGATATATAGCTACACATATACACAAAAAACCATCTCTGATTTTTTAAGCAACTAATCTCTCAGGGCAGCAGTGCTTCCTGTGAATATGAAATGTTTGCTGCTAATGTCTGTTTCTGTGAAAACAGACAAAAAGTCTTACATATATTCACGAACGCTCGAGGAAAGAAATTACACAGTGTAGTTCAGACCCCTAAAGTATCTTTAGTCAACCTTCCTCTCCCACTTCTCCACGTGTGCTCATCTGACGCCGTGTCAGAGCTGCCCTCCCTGTCTGGCTTGTTGCCTTGACACAGGCTTTGATGTGGCTTCGTCTAATTGAGTTTTATGGGCTTCCCCGCCACAATGTCAGCATCTCCAGTGATGGAAAGTCAAGCTAGCCACCTCAACAGCAGGTTAAAGCTGGTTTTCTACTCTCTCCATACTTGCTAACACCAAGACGGAAGGCCTGGGAGAACTGGTTCTCTTTGCACAACACAGAAATAGACATAAGAATACAAACGGAAAAAAAGGAATATAAGATACAAGTTTCTGCATACAATCAATTAAGCGTGCTAACAGAAGCTAAGAATGGCATGTAAAATTTCGGATACTCCCCAAAAAATCATTCTTCAATGTGATTTTTCTGAAGCTTGGGCCAAAATTAATATTAGTTTGCACTCCATGAACATATAATAGTAACTAATGCCTGCAAGAGAAAAGACAGTAAGGAAAGAATGGGTGGGAATGGCCAAGATATTCTGGAAGTTACTACTTGCCTACAGTCCACATAAAGATAACTGGAGTTAACCATATTTCAAAAATTGCGAGCAATTTGCTAAGCAAAAGGAGAAAAAAAGAAAAAGGAGAAACAGGCATCCTGAATAAACCATCTTTTCTTTGAAATCCAGAATATCTTTTCACATAAATCTGTTTTAGGTTTATCCACCCAGTATTAAAAACAGAAGCTATGGTTATTTTAAACTCAAGACTGGTGTGTTTAAACACACAAGATGTAACAAGTTTTAACTCCAATTTATGGTGACACACCACAGTAGACTGAAAGAGAATAGCCCCTAGGTTTAATTAAAAAAAAAAACCTCTCACCCATCTATTTTTGAAGGCTCACTTGAACCACATAAAATGATGCTCTGTTATAAATAGCATACCAAAGGAAAAAGCTTTTACCCTTTGCCAGAAGGCACGATTCCAATATAAAATGAGAAGGGAAGGGGCTGACTTCATGTTAGGCTCATCCCGGGTGATTACAGTAGGAGCCCACACCCACTGCAGGCCCTGCCTGGTCTTGGCCATCTCTGACAACGGTCATCCCTCCCTCTTCCCACTGCTCCAGTTCCTACTTTACTACCTTGGCTTCCTACACCCCCGGTATCCAGCTCATACAAGTGTGCCAAGCTACACAAAACCCAGGCAGTGAAAGACATCCATCTCCCAGAGATACCCCCCAGAGTTCTCTGTAACAACTCATTCAAAGGAATTTAAAGGAAATAAACATAAAAGGGTCTCTCAGCTGAGCTCAGGAGAGCATTGCCTTAAACAGACAGAAAATGCTATTGGCATAACTTCTTCATTGACAAATTATTGGAAAATACCAAATAACATAAAACAGACATGAAATGTTTATGATAGGAGGGTACTGGCTGAATACTGTGCCACTGAGGTCTGATAAAGCTAGAAACATTCTCCCAAAGGCAAGAGACTTGATAAAGACTCTGAACAGAGAAAATACTCTCTTGACCAACGTCCTTTCAACCGACCCACCAGATTAACCACATCTCCATCCCTGCACTAAAACCCACCAGTGAAATCCACGGCACTCTGAGGTCCCCACAGCATCAGGGCACATTTCTACCCGTACCTGCTGAGTGGTAGGTTCAAACCAACCCTATAATACCAATTGTATTTGTAATTATATCAACTTTAATATAAATGGAGAAATATGAATATAAAAGGAAATTTTATTTCTATAAAAACTAAACTGAATGCTTTGGAGAAACTCAATAAAGTGAATCAATTAACAAAATAATAGGTTTGTGGAAAAAATGTAAATGGAGGGGCAGTAATAAAAATCTAGTCCCCTGGTTCTGAAGCAAGAACTAAAATAACTCTTCTGTTCCTGATTTAGCTCTTGGAACTACCTGTCAGTCTAGGCATACTACATTAGAAACTGTTATTCTTTGCTCCTCTCAGATCCTTTCTTCAATATAATGCTTTAGAGGAATCATACCTCCATGCCTCCACACAAAGTCTAGGATAAGGAAAGTATAAAAAATACCTTAAAGCATTTCATACTCTGCTTTGACCAACTTTTTCAATTAACTGACTAAATACTAGTTCCAATCTTATTAAATAAACTTAACACAAACTATCCAAAGGCACAAAAACAAAATGTCAACACTTGTTTGACACAAGTGGCAGCTGTGCAACTTTCAGAGGGAGCCGTTTAGTAGGAAAAGTCAGAGCAGACCATCAGCACCATTACTGCAAGTTAATTCTGCCAAACGTAGCTGCTACTCAGGGCAATGGCTTCAGACATTCTTCAAGTGTGGATGTGGGAAAAGTCCTCTGCTTTGTAAACTGCATTCTTAAATTATAGATGACGGTGTTCTCCTTAATATTGGTCAAGAGAATTATATATTTAAATGAAAAGTCTGTGGCAAAAAGAGAAGATGATAATAAAGCTTGTGGGAGCAGTTACTCTTTTGTAAAAAATTGTGGTAAAATATACAACAAAAAATTTACCATCTTAACCATTTTTAAGTATACAGTTCTGTGATATTGAGTACATTCACACTGTTGTGCAACCATCACCACCATTCATCTACAGAACTCTCTCATCCCAAACTAAAACCCTGTATCCGTTAAACACTAACTCCCCATTCTCCCCTCCTCCCAGCCCCTGGGAACCACCATTCTACTTTCTGTCTCTATGAATTTGACAACTCTAGGGACCTCATATAAATGGAATCATCCAGTATTCGTCCATTTGTAATTGGCTCATTTCACTAATCATAATGTCCTCAAGCTTCATCTATGTTGTAGCGTATGTCAGAATTTCCTTCCTTTTAAAGGCTGAAATGCATTTTGTTTACCCATTCATCTGTTAATGGACACTTGGGTTGCTTCCACCTTTTGGCTATTGGGAATAATGCTGTTATGAACATGGGTGTACAAATATCTCTTCCAGACTCTGCTTTCAGTTCTTTTGGGTATATATATGCCCAGAGTGGAACTGCTGTATCATATGGTAATTTTATTTTTGATTTTTTTAGTAACTGTCATATTGCTTTCCATAGCAATTGCACCATTTTACATTCTCATCAACGGTGCACATGAGTTCCAATTTCTCCTCATCCTTGTCAACACTGTTTTTTGTTTTTTGTTTTTTTGCGGTACGCGGGCCTCTCACTGTTGCTGCCTTTCCTGTTGCGGAGCACAGGCTCCGGACGCGCAGGCTCAGCGGCCATGGCTCACGGGCCCAGCCGCTCCGCGGCACGTGGGATCTTCCCGGACCGGGGCATGAACCCGTGTCCCCTGGATCGGCAGGCACACTCCCAACCACTGTGCCACCAGGGAAGCCCAGCAATGTTTCTTAATAGTAGCCATACTAATGAGTGTGAGGTGGTATCTCATTTGTTTTGATTTGCATCTTCCTAATAATTAGTGATGTTGAGAATTTTTTCATATATCTATTGGTCATTTACACATCTCCTTTGGAGAAATGTCAATTCAAGTCCTTTGCTCATTTTTCATTGAGTTGGGGTTTTTTGTTTTTGTTTTGTTTTTGTTTAGTAACTCTGACTTTTAAGACTTCCAGGTACTTCTACTTCTTTTTTCTAGAAAGAGACACCCCTCAAGGCACACACCTAGATGGTCCCATGCAAGCCACTGCACCCAGCCGTACCCTGTACAACTCATACTGCACTGTGAGTGGCACCCCAAGGGGCGGTACAGTGCTGACCCCTTATAGCTGACACATCTATAAGCGGTGGCTCTGCTTTCACAACTCAGGGGCTAAATTTCTGATTTACGTTTCCCTCAGCAGAGGCTCGCCACTGCCAGGCACTCACTGTGTGTACCACAAACGCTAACTTCTCTCTGCATCCATCTTATCTCTAAGTCTGGCCCTAACTCTTCCCCTTTTTCATCCATTCTTCCAAAGAAAATTCAGGTTTCTAGATTGAAACGGATCCTTTAACAAACACTCTTTTGGCATTTCTCTATCACTAAACCTGCTAAATTATGGAGATACAGAGGTAAGTACCAGTCCCTGTCCTTAGTAGAATTCCAAAGTACCACAAAATACAGAAAACTGCAAAAAAGAAGAGAGAGGCTTGCTTTGGAATCAAATCCCAGCTCTGTTATTTACTATAAATTGAGTAACATCTCTAAATCTCAGTTTTCTTATCCATAAAATGTGAATACTATTTAATCACAAGGTGGTTATGACGATTAAGTGTAATAAAGTTTATGAAGCCTAGTCCAATGTGCTTTAGTTTTCTTTCTTCTGTATCGGTATTTTCTTTCTCTTTGTCTGTCTCTCTCTCTCTCAAACTGATGGTCTAAGGCAGGGGTGGAAGGAGAAAAGAGGGTGATAAAAGATATATTTAGGAGGCAGTAATCTCCCTATAAAGTACTCACCTGTCGTTACCTATAAATTATTATAGTTACTAATTACGTACTTCTTATGGGTCAGGTACTAAGCTATGGACTGAAAATATTGAGATAACATTCAATTCAAGGACTAACTTACCTAGTTCTCAAGACTCACCACTCTTGCCCCTGAGCTGCCCACCCCTGCCATGCCAAATGAAGGCATGGCTTCCTCATCTCTAAAACAGAAATGCTAGACAGCATACTCCTTTCTAACTGGAGCTCCAGCAAGAAGGGTAATAACCCAGAAAAAAGACATGCCAAAAACTTGACAAAAAAGCACAGTATACAGCTGATAGTGAAGGCCTTTTGGCATTTGGAAAACTAGTTTTAAGTTAGGCGCTTCCTGCCTGTAGGAAGCTTTTTTTACACCTCTCAGACCACTTAAGTCTATGTTAATGTCATTTTCCTCTCCAAAAAGGGATGTTACATAACTATAAACTAGATTAAGTTTTACAATCTAGGTAGGTCAGTCTTGCTCACCACCACCTCTAAAAGTCACATCACTAAGTTAGAAACCAGAATTATTTTCTCTATCTCAGTCCCAAAGTACTGCTTTGAGTTTCTGCTTCTGCTCTAACAAAGACAGCAACTGCTTTGCCCCCTATAAACAGTACTCTCTCTTTCCCTGGATGATGTTAAATATCATTTGTAAATTATATAAGTAATTAAATGTTGAAAACATTACCATTTAAGGCAACAAAACAGAGGAACACAGTAGGAATCTTAACACTGCTTCAGCTTTTGCACAAATTCTCTCTGTCCTTCTAATGATGGTTATAAACAGTCTTAAACGGCTCTTTATCTGCTGACTGTGACATCACCACTGGCAGCCGCTGCACTATAATTGTTTTTGGGGAGAAGCACTGCACGTCTCTGAGCTGCTATCACATGCATTCTCCACTCCCTCCCTATCATCCAAACACTGTATTTAGTGAACAATATAAACAATACATCAATTAGAGCCCTTTAAAATTGAGAGTCAAACAGAAAAACATACCAATTATCTGGTTTTCCGTGTTTTATAACAACATAATTTTGGAACTATGATTTATTTGCTTCGTTACAAATAATGATTTTTCAAATTATTCTCCCCTCCTCTAGCACTTACTTATATCATATTAATCTTTTTCCACAAGTATCTATATGTTTTCTGACTTCATGCCTCATTTTGCCCTGAGGAGGCCATGCTTCAATTTCTTGATTATGGCAACTACGTCAAAAAAGAAGCCACAATTACTAAATTCCAAAAAAAGATACCAATAATATTCTGTTGATTCAAGTGTCACTAAAAGTAGACTTGTGCTCTGTTACAATTCACTCTGAAAAAGTCAAATTAAGACTGAGTGAAATGACAGGAAAATGTAGCTCCAACGATGTCACACATACTGATGCAGGCTATATCCCATTTTGCAAGCCAAGTGAGAGGTTTTTGGTGATGATTTCCTCATTTCTTCAGACCAATCTGTGGCTTCAGTAGTCTCTGAATTTGCACCACTCACTTCAATGCAAGATGGCCTGCACTGGAACTTAGACCATAAACTTTTCTTCCCTCTAAAGATGAGGACTTGTGGATGAGGCCACAAAACCTGTGTCATGACTTACCATAGTTCGCCAATTTCTATTTCATCATTCTAAGGCAGGAACTAAAATTAGAACCTGTTCCTGTTTTCTTTCCTAAAACTACCCTTCAGGGTGAGAATATTAATTATACTAGAAATTTCTGTTCTCTCTTTGAGATGATGCTTTAGCAGTAGGTTTTTCAACCATGAAACTACTGACAATTGGGGCTAGATGATTCTTTCTTGAGGCGCTACCCTGTGTATTATAGGGCATTTAGCTGTCCAATGACAAGGAACAATCCCCTTAGTATGAAACCAAAAAAGTCTCCTGATAGGGAAAATTGTCCCAAATAAGAACAACTGCTTTAGAGATATTCCACTGTTTGCTTCCATACAAGTCTAGAATGAGGACAGTGTAATCAGAGAATGAGAATGCCTTCAAGATTCTTCCCATTGTCTCAAATTTTAAAGATTAAAAACCTTGAAGACCATGAGGCTGGGTCTGGAGTTACTCGGGCACCCAGCTGCTTAGGCTCTGACTAGCTGGCTGGCAGACAGGAGGCCCCTCCTCGCTGTGGCCATCCTGCTTCTCGAGAAATCAGATTTAGATTTTGAGAAGTATGAGTTTCCTAAAAGACAAATATAAATATTCCCTTTTTTTCCCCATTACAGAGGCTGTCATGCCTACAGTCACTCATTTCACCCTGTATGAAAGACAATTTAATTAGATTAGGATACAAGTTATTCGGCTGTATTCAAAAATATAAACTGGTAGCTGCTCTAAAGGGAGAAAAAAAGTGCATGAAGAAGAAAGAGCAAAAGAAAAACTTTTCTTCAAGGCTTCAAGTATCCCCTTGATAATGGTCGTATTCATGGATCAGAAAAGATATTCATTTCACGAATGCAGCACAATAGCTTCTTGTTGCAATAACCATTACAATACAGCATTTATCTAAAGGCCTGTGAGGACTAGTATCAAAATCTAGTAACTACACAGGTGACTCACCTTACCTTTAATTTTTTTAAACTCCAAAAACAAATATTCTAACTCATCAAGTTTTATTTAGCATAGGTACCATTTACAGGTACTATTTCCATCTTCCGGCAAGAATGATGTTTTATTGGTCCCTAAATTATTTAAGAGAGTCTCATAAACTTTCACTGAAGCTATTTACTTATGAGAGCTGAAATCAACCCAAACCATGGTAAGTGTTCAAAACATTATAAAAGCAAATAAATTCATTTTACTCCAACACAAACAGATGCTAAAAAGCACACTGGAAGTCAGAAAACAAAGAGCGCTTTGCTCCAAAAACATCTGATCTTAATCTGTCAAAAATTACTACTACATTGCTCTCTGCTGTACAACCTTCAGCACTGAAAACTATTAGCATTGTTACTTCTCCTACTCTTGGGTGCATCTTACTTAGGGATAGAAGAATGGGATAAAAATCACATATTACTGAAATTATCCTTGTAAATTCCTTTAGTTGTAAATTCTATGACATATACAAATGTATAGTTTATCCAAAAGATGGAGTGCATATATGGCTGAATTCATATAAGTTAAATCTGTATATGATATGCCTATACTATAATAAAACAGTTTTAAGCAAGAATACATAAATGGCAGGGAGAGCTCCATTATGTATTATTCAATCCTTCATACTATAAAGTCATATCTTTTAGTATCATATAGGTATGACTATAGAAAGTGATAAATTTTTAGGTAATAATATTGTGTCCCGGGCTTCCCTGGTGGCGCAGTGGTTGAGAGTCCACCTGCCGATGCAGAGGACATGGGTTTGTGCCCCGGTCCAGGAAGATCCCACATGCCATGGAGCGGCTGGACCCGTGAGCCATGGCCTCTAAGCCTGCGCGTCCGGAGCCTGTGCTCCGCAACGGGAGAGGCCACAACAGTGAGAGACCCTTGTACTGAAAAAAAAAAAAAAAAAAAAATATATATATATATATATATATATATATATATAGTGTTCCAATTCTGAATTATTCTACCAATACTCAAATATCCCAATTCAATCAAGTAAAACTGCTGTATCTTGTTCCTTACATCCATCATATTTTTTTTTGTAATTGTGAATATAAATAAATGGTAGTCTATCTGATGCTTCTGTTCTCTCTACACATACTTGCAAATGCAAGCAAAAATCATGCCTAGGAGACAACTGCCCAGTCAGACACATATATCTGCTGAGACGCCCTGCTGCTGCCAGTGACTAGATGAGCATCGGTACACTGAAAAGGAAATAGGAAGCAAAGTGTGTAAATACGCAACAAAGACAAACCTCTTCTGTGTCTGAAAAGCATGAAATCATAAATACGGATGAAAATACATCATCACAATAGACCTTAGGACAAGAGAATTCATGGTGATATCCAAAAACAATGAAAAGCCATTGAACCCCTAACACTGCCACCAAGCATAATCTGTGATGGGAGCAACTGGCACTTTCTCACAAAACATCTGTTAGTGGCCAAAGCAGTTTCTTAGGGGATTTTCCATCCCAATCAACAGAAATCATAGTTGAAAATTTCCCCAATGTATCCCCAACTAGCTAAAATCCAGTGAATATAGGTACTTTTTAAGAGGACACACAGTAAATCCAAGTTCTTTTCATTAGGCTATGTGTCTACTGAACATCCAGTAATGAAAACTGGAGCTTCAAATGCACAAGAAAAACGTGTCCTCTGAATCTAGTAAAATTAAAATCATACACATTTTGAAAGACATATTTAAAGATGAGAACAGTTATTTTTGTGATCAAAAAAGTCATCCCATCCCAGGAAGGGGTGGAGTTACGTACCTCCAAATACACTGGTTTTCACGTGGAGCCAGAAAGAGGAGCATGAGATCACTCAGAACACAGTGAAGAGCAGAGGCAGAGAAACAGGTTCTCAGAGCAAGAAGGGCTTGATTCGGGCACCAGAAGCCAGAGCTAAGGCACCAGGGATACACAGCCAGGTTACACAGGAACAAGACACAGCATTTCCAAACAAGTAAGAGAAGTGGGATCTGTGCAAACACAGTAGACAGCTACCCATCTACTGCCCATGGCCAGCCTCCTGCAAGCAGGTTGGGGGAGCAACCCACATCAGGGCAGCCATGAACAGTGCTCTGATAGAAAACTACCCAGAAGTTATGACCAGGGCTTCCCTGGTGGCACAGTGGTTAGGAACCTGCCTGCCAATGCAGGGGACACAGGTTCGAGCCCTGGTCCGGGAAGATCTCACATGCCGCAGAGCAACTAAGCCCATGCGCCACAACTACTGAGCCCATGTGCCTAGAGCCCATGCTCCGCAACAAGAGAAGCCACTGCAATGAGAAACCCGCACACCACAACGAAGAGCAGCCCCTGCTCACCCCAACTAGAGAAAAGCCCGTGCGCAGCAACGAAGACCCAACACGGACAAAAATAATAAATAAATAAATTTATTAAAAAAAAAAAAGAAGTCATGACCATTTGGTTTGCAAGTGAAACAAATCACACCACTTTTGAATCTTTCAGATGTTTTATTGTTCTGGTAAATTAAACAAATTTGACTCTCCGTTCTTGTAATTATTGAGTACCTACAAAGTACTTTATGTACCTTATTTATTTAAGTCCTCACAAAAATCCTATAAGGCAGATATTATCAACCCATTTTAGAAATAAGGAAACTAAGATTCGGAAAAGTTCCATTATTTTCCAAAATTCAAATAGCCAATAAGTGGCAGAGTTAACCTCTGAGCCAAAGTATTTCTGATTCTAAAGCCAGTGTTGTCAAACTGACAAGAATAAATTGCCTATCACCTCTAAATGCACATTTTCCCCATTTAAACACAGGATCCAAAAGGTTAGGCTACTAGCAGTATGTTGCCTTAAGGGTTCCAGCTGCATTTGACCATTTGTTATGTATCACACTTTCCAGGAGACTGGAAAGGATGTGAGATACCTTATAATATCAGGGCCCACAAGGTAAAGAGGGAAAGGGGGCCAGTACTATTGAGATGCATCACTATACAGTATGGAAGGACCTACACTCCTCTGGATCAAGATGTTGGCAGCAGGTACAAATAAAGAACTTGACAAACTACAGCAGTAGTTCTCAGAGTGTTGGTCTCAGATCAGCAGCATCTGGGAACTTAGAAATGTAAGTTCTCAGGTCCCATCTCAGACCTACTAAATCAGAAACTCAGGATGGGGCAGTAATCTGTGTTTTAACAATCCAAGAGGCAATTTTGACTCCCCTGCTAAAGTTTGAGGACCAGTGAACTACAGAATACAGAATGGGACACAGTATTCTACAGTATTTCTTAAAACTGACATGTATCTAATGTCAATGAAGAATTATATGAACTTGTCATATGAACTTGTCAGTAAAGAATTATATGAACATGTCAGTAAAACTGACATGCTGAAGTAGACACATTAGGCCAAGTCAACTGTCAAATTCTTAGATGATCTCCAAAGAAGAAAAAGACTGGAATCCTTGAAACAGTGATAAAGCCAAAATCAGCATCTTACAGACAAATCTTTATTATACACTTAAATAACACGGTTAATTTTAAAATCAATACCTCCTGTAAATCATATTCAGTATTTCTTACCGCAGGTGCTACCAAAAAAAAAAAAAAAAAAAAAGCAAGTGAAACAAACCAGACCGCTTTTGAATCTTTCAGATGTTTTACTGTTCTGATAAACTAAACAAATTTGACTTTCCCTTCTTGCAAAAGCTTAATGATATCTGGACAACTATCTCATATACATACAACCTATAAAAATTCCCAGAAGTGAAAAAATGACTCGTTCATGCTTGAAATTAGATAATTATACACTGTTAAAAGAGAACAGACATTTAAGATCATTTCATTCAACCCTATTATTTTATAAATTAGGAAAAAGAGGGCCAAAAGACTCATGTGGAGAGTTGGCTACTGACAGAACTAAAACGAGAGTCTGGGCCTTCCGACCTCCAGTCCAGAATGCTCTCAATCTACCACCCTGCCTCAGCCATGATTTAACTTAATAAAAAAAGATCTAATGACATTTTAGCAATTTCCAAAAAGCCTCTAGAACATAAAACTTTAAAAGTATATATTATTCAGCTATCTCTCTTAAAGAATTGACAGAAATCATGACCTGATAAATTGAACAAAAGATATTCTTGTATCTGTATACCAGCTCCAGCCCTAAGAGACAGTATCTGTTTCTAACATAATTGAATTCTGTACTATGTAATGATAAATCAATTGTTGAGTAATTTAAACAGACAATCGTATGAATTAGTACCTGTTTAGCCACATGTTGTTTTTATCACTTTGATTCAGTGAGGATAATTATAAGGATTCCATTCATCTCTCTGAACACTTACAAAGCACCCACTATGTATCTCCACACACAGGGACACAGCAGTGAGGGAAGTGATAAAACAGCAAGGTGCAGGCTCTCCTGAGGATTACTGACCAACAAGGGGGACAGTGACGAGTACTGTGGAGACAATAAAAATAGTGTAATCGAGTAGGGTGACGGGGGAGGAGGAGACACTGGTAAAGACCTCTCTGAGGAGGTGACATTTGATCTGAGACCTTGAAAAGGCATTTGAAATATCTGGAGGAAGAAGAATACAGGCAGAGGTGACTGCAAGTACAAAGGCGGTGGGAGGGAATGAGCTGGCGTGCTCAGAGGGCAGAGTAGCTGGGGCCAGGCTAATGAGGGGAAGAGGAGTAAGGCTGAGAGGCAGGCAGGAGCTTGTAGGGATAGTAGGGTGTTTGGATTTCATTCTAAGTGTAATGGGAACCTCTGGAAGGTTTTTAATAGGAGCACAACAGGATCTGATTACTTATGAACACAACAGAGTCATTACAAATTCTAAATACACCTTTGAGTTTATCACCCCCAGCAACTCTCATGGGACCACAAGAGTCAGAAGGCTTAATTTAAAATATTTCCATAGCACAGTGTGAGCAGACAGGCTAAAGAATGACTCGAAATCTACACCAGATCATCAAGCTACAGACATTAAGTCAATACATTGACACACAGTTACTCCACAGGCTAAATCATTCTAGCTCCTGGATACTCAGCTTGTGTACTATCTAGAATACAGTCACAAAACTGTTTAAGGAGATTCCTGTTAGAGCTCTAATGCTACCTCCATTAAAAAAAGAATCCTCTAAAGAACAAACTCAATTTGAACACATGCTTCTACATTTCTAAAAATATGTAACCTTGCTGCTTAGAAAGCTATGTCTCAAACCAAAACAACAAGGCCCTGATAGAACAGCCACAGTATACAGTATGTCAAAAAAATTCAGAATAATCAACCAATGATACTGTCATCATTCTCTTCAACACATCTTTCACTGCTTGTTCAACAAAAGTTACTTCCTAATTAAACTGAAGACTATATTTACTCTTCCAGATTAGTCTCTTTAGATTAGGGCCTCTAAACATAAAGCTACAAAATTAAAAATATATATATAGCATCCAAAAATTATTGGCTGCCTAGTCTTCAATTCAATGATTTCCACCACTGGTGTTTTAATTCCCAAACGTTCTCTGATTATTCCCTCAAAAGAAGAGGTATGAAAGCCTCCTATATCACAATGGTCTGTTAGGAGCTAACGAGGATATCAAAGGCAATATGTTAAAAAGAGTTCAGGCTAATAAAATAAATAACAACAACAGAATCTGTTAAATATAATAACAGAAGTCATACTTGAGTCCTCGAAGCTGGGGATTATCCCTTTACACAGCAAACTGGCTGATGTGTTCTCTCCGTGCCATAATCTATAACATGGAAATTCATCAGGAGACACTACCTAGACTCAGGCAATTGTGGGGAAATGGACAGTTACTGAGGATTCTTCAGCAGGGAATAACATGAACAGACTGAGATTTAGAATAATAATCCACGGCATTATAGAAACAGACTGAAGAAGGAAGACACCATACCCAGGATGTCAATGAGAAGAATACTTTAATGTGAAGGTCAAAGACAATGAAGGCTTGAACACAGACAAAAGAGTTTTAACAGAAAGAGTCCTTAACTCCAGGAAAAGGAAAAAAAAAAAAAAGCCCTTTCTGAAGAAGAAATTTACAACACATGATGATATCCAATTATAAGGAGTCGAAAGCATAAGAACAAAAACTGGGGTGTCTCAGAGAAGAAGGAATTCTGCCTTAGGACAACACAGAAATCCTGTCTGAATTTCCAGCCGGTCCTACAGATTTTAGACTCAAGACTATAATATCAACTCCTGTCTGAGTTTGCAGCCAACAGGCTGCCCTGCAGACTTCAAACAGAAGCCTGCAATGTCAACTCTCCCATGGGTTCCCAGACTGCCAGTCTGCCCTGAACATTTTGGACCTTCCAGCCCCTACAATCACGTGAGCCGGTCCCTTAAAATAAATCTTTTTATATATCTATATCTCTATCCTCTTAGTTCTCGTTCTCTGGAGAACCCTGGAATTGCTACTTTAAATAATCATCTCAACTAGTTAAGACAACTTTCAAATTTACTACAATTTTAAGTGTGTGTGTGTGTTGCCTCTTTTAAAAGAAGGGGTAGGGATCCTCATGATATTAGCTCAATCAAGGGTAAGGAAAGAGGCAATTTACTAAGGGACCTTTACGTCAAAAGCTTTCACATTTATCATCGCATGAAACATCACAACTTTGCAATTCATTTGTAGATGAAGAATGAGAGGCTCAGAGAAGTCAAGTGACTTCCCTCATGTGGAAAATCCAGTCAGCAGCAGAGTAAGGTTCGAAATGAAACTGATCTGACTCCAATCCCCTTGTGCCTCCCCATGCCATGCTATGTGCCCAACAGTGTGGAAGTATCCCAGGAGAGCAAGGCCAGTTTCATTCAGCTGCAGTGAGTAATATGTGGGAAGAGAAAAAAGACTGCCTAGGACCACAACTTACATGGCCTTGAATCTAGCCCAGCGAATCAGATTTTGTACAATAGGCAGAATGAACCAATGAATTAACACTTATGTCACAAGCAGGTTGTGTCATTTTTCTATCAAATTCACAGCAGCATTGAGAACAGCCTTTCATTTCTCTGAGCTTCCTCAGAGTTAATACTTTAAATTTTGTCTAAGAACAAACAAATAGAATATCCTCCTCCCTTCCCACCCTTCCGAAAAATATTTAATAGTCCTTCCCCCAAATCTGGCACCTTGTGGTGACAATGAAGTACAAATAAGGAGGACACACAAATAAACTAACAACAAGAAAACATTACACATAGCCAAAGTTCTTACCAACACCAGTCTCAAGTTTACTACTTTACCACAGAGAGGCAAAAAAGGCAAATTAAATCAAGGTCGATAGGAAGTGCCAAAAAAGTAACCTGATGCACAAAGCCCCGAAGTACATTACAGGTCTTGAAGGCCTTTGACAATGTCCCACCTTCTACCTAATTCCGATAGATACCTGGACTGCTAACACAAACATCCCATTGTATTTCTTAAAGTTTTGCAACTAAAACCTATGAAATATCAAAAAAGAATTTTTTTTTTTAATTAAAAGGTAGGGTGAGCCATCTTAGAGTAGATACAATTCAGCAGTACCACAGAAACTAATGCTGAAAGTATATTCTCTAAACCCAAACAGCCTAGGATTTCTGGTGTGACCAAATCATCCAGACCTTCCTTGCTCATGCTGTTTCTAACATCCATCTCTAAAACATCACATACTGCTTACCATCTCAACTGGCCCTTATTATACCAACAGAGTCCACTGTGCCCAATTTTAGTTTCTGAGTTTCTTTTTCAAGCAGTTTTATTTGTATTTCATGACTTATTCTTTCTTAGGGGTCTTCCAAAGAACAAACAGAGAAACTGATTATTTTTAAAAGCAGAATAAAATTCATTCTATCTTGCAATTACCAGATGGGTCCAAGAGACTATCTTATAAATCTAAGATACATTATGGAATCTTATTGACTTATTTTTCCTGTATCTTGAAACACTTTGCTATTTGCAAGGTGTTTCATGCTTACAAATCACCCTGAGATTATTCTATATTTTACTCATCAATTATTCCCAACTTGGACTTCCCTGATGGTGCAGTGGTTAAGAATCTATCTGCCAATGCAGGGGACACGGGTTCGAGCCCTGGTCCAGGAAGATCTCACGTGCCATGGAGCAACTAAGCCCGTGTGCCACAACTATTGAGCCCGAGTGCCACAATTACTGAAGCCCACGTGCCTAGAGCCCGTGCTCCACAAGAAGCCACCGCAATGAGAAGCCCGCGCATCACTCACCACAACTAGAGAAAGCCTGCATGCAGCAACAAAGACCCGATATGCAGCCAAAAATTAAAATAAATAAATCTTTTTTAAAAAGTAAAAGATTTTTAAAACAAAATTACTCCTGTGTTAAAAAAAAAGACTAAGAAAACAGAAGAATAGTGGAATCACCTACAGAAGGATGATATAATAATGAAAGAAAATTATTACTACTGTATCATCCTTCAGTTTTCTTACTGCATTGTCCAAAGCACTGCATCATTTTTCAAGAAAGTTTCAGACTAAAGACACTAACTTTGTCATCTGCTTTTAGCTTTCACTGAACACAACTGAGAACTCAGAATTTTTCATTTTTTGCCCATAATGGCAAAGAGAAAAAAACTGATAAAAGAGGTCATGTCACAGTTAGACAAATCAGGAGATAATGCAAAGAGACAGATGACAACACTCTAGATTCTAATGATGATGATAAATTAATCATAAGCAAACTCTCAGACTATGAGTCTTCCAATGAAGACAGCATAGATGAATTTTTCTCAAATACGAGAACTGATGCATGAACAATGTATTTCTAAGTACAACAGGAGAGCATAGTATTCTCATCCAATAAGTCATTCAACAGGAAGGACTACATCATGCAGTATTTTACAACAAGAACTTGGACCATACCATTTTGCTAAAAGGGCCTGTGACTGTATTCATTCATCTACTACAATGCTTATATGTCAAAATTTGCTTCATATGGTTCGTTAGTAGACTGCAAGTTGACAGGTTGGAGACAGTACTGAAAGGAAATACGTGATACATCTTTGGAAATGAAAATATTTATTAGATTGACCATGCTAATTAGCATTTACAAACTTAGGAATAAAAATGTTTTGCAATTATGGAGCAAAGATGATGGCCGCCTTCTTTTCAACAGAACTATGAGTTGTCCACGATTTCAAAAAATTCCTCAAGCATGGCCTTTGATGATGCAAGTGCAAGAAGAACAAGAAGTAATGATGAGTCATTAGAGATATATTTGAAATATGGAATCCCTATTTACAAAATGAATATTTCTAGATTCATGCATAACAGATGGTCAGCAGTTAGTTGTATTCAGAGAATGTTACCCACTTTGGATGTACACACCTTAAAAACCTAGAAAACATGGAATAAGAATTTGGGTTTGCTATGCTTAAATTCTTATTTAAAAGTCCTAATAAAGCTGTTTTTCACATCCTTTTATTGTTCTGTAAATTACTTGTAAAATGGCTTAAAAAGACAAATTTTTAAGGAGCCATTTATCCCAGATAGTAAATGGTAATGGATTATTCTTCCTGATGTATAGACGATAAAGCAGCTTTGAGTCAGCTCTGTGAAAGTTTAAAAGATGTCTTTTGGAAAGACAGAATATATACTTTTGAATCCTGGCAACATTAAACAAGAGTTTGTTGAAAATTATGGTTGCTTATCTTCCCTCCCCATAGCAAGCAAAGCTAATTACTCGTTTCAAAATCAGAAATCATTTTTATCAACTGGTCAATCATTTTTATGATAGGCTTCAAAACTCTGTAAAACAGCCTGGAAACCAGGGATTATATGAAATCTTCAAGACCCTTCCTATCTCCAGACTTCTGATTCCACGATACTGAAAATTTTAGTCAAGATTTACATCCAACAGCCTGTTAAAATTCAAATGTATTTCTAATCTACAACTTCAAATCACTCTATGTTGTTTCTTTAAACTAAATAATCATCTCTGAAACTTCATATATAGAATGTTAAGTGAATGCGCAATTCTTTTTTTTAATTTTATTTATTTGTTTTTTAACATCCTTATTGGAGTATAATTGCTTTACAATGTTGTGTTAGTTTCTGCTGTATTCCAATATGAATTGGCTATACATATATCCCCATATCTCCTCCCTCTTGCGTCTCCCTCCCACCCTCCCTATCCCACCCCTCTAGGTGGTCACAAAGCACTGAGTTGATCTCCCTGTGCTATGCGGCTGCTTCCCACTAGCTATCTATTTCACATTTGGTAGTGTATGTATGTCCATGCCACTCTCTCACTTCGTCCCAGCTTACCCTTCACCCTCCCCGTGTCCTCAAGTCCATTCTCTATGTCTGCGTCTTTCTTCCTGTCCTGCCCCTAGGTTCTTCAGAACCTTTTTTTTTTTTTTAGATTCCATATATATGTGTTAGCATATGGTATTTGTTTTTCTCTTTCTGATTTACTTCATACTGTATAACAGTCTCTAGGTCCATCCACCTCACTACAAATAACTCAATTTCGTTTCTGTTTATGGCTGAGTAATATTCCATTGTATATATGTGTCACATCTTCTTTATCTATTCATCTGTTGATGGACACTTAGGTTGCTTCCATGTCCTGGCTATTGTAAATAGAGCTGAATGTGCAATTCTTAATGATTTTCTAGACAGAGTTTTTTCCCTCAATCTTTATCATTATCCTTATTATTATTAGCAATCATTTTATACCTGATAAATTAAACTTTCAAAAGTTTATCTCCTATTTAGCAGTGATGATCAATGAGTGTAGCAGACATCACTAGTAGATTGCCATCCCCACGAACACCACCCCCCTAGAGAATACAGCATATAAACCATTGTCTTGATGCCTATAAAGTAACTTAATTGTAGTTCTGATACTTAAAGGCTTACTAAGATACAAATTGTTTGTTTTATCATAATAGAACCAGCTTCCGAGATTTTATATCCTTGTATTTGCTTCTATAGTATTTTTTATCTCCTTTTTCATTATTAGGTAATCATATAATTTTTCATCCCTACCCACATACTTGCTTGATACTAGCACTGTGAATGCCTATAGCAGCCTCTTTCCCAATTGCATATTTCTAATATAACCACGTAACCAAGATTAGCAGAATTATATTTAAATAAAATCTTACTGGCATTAATTTGGGATATTCAAAGAATTTTTTCTGCCTATTTTCCTGTTTTGCCTGTATTCCAGATACATGAGGTTATGACAGAGTCTTTTGTTGTTTTTCCTGTTTACAGAATAATACAATTTTTAAACTCATATTCCAGAGTGTTATAAAATATAGCCTCCTCCGGCCCCAGCAATGATATCATTGTTGAGTTGTTTTCAATAGAGGCTCAAAAAGGCTGTACTTCCTGCCTTACAGGTCAGGTCTGGTTCCGTTTTTGGATCTTCTCCATTGTTTTCAATCTCTGGTTCTCAAGGTGCCTACCCACTGACTTGGGGCTTGAGGAACGGGACAGAATATTGTCTTTGTAATATTTTTTCATTTTTGTTTTTCTTTAATCATAGCAGCTTCAATATTGCATAAAAGCTGTGGCTTCTCAAATTTTTAACTTTAGCCTTCTCTGGGTAGTTTCTTTCTAAAATAGACATTAAATAAATTTACAAAACAGGGCTTCTTGGCAACACCCCTTTTCCCAGATACAGAAGCACTAGTGGTGCTCATCCCTCGCCTAGGAGCCCTAAGACACCCTGAGCCTCACTCACATCCAACGCTCTTTTCTACATTCTGTGCAGTTAATTAGTAACATACAAATATTGCATCTTAGCATCTTTCATTCCAAACCACTTCTTGGATAAAGGGGCCAGATTTAAAGAGCCACTTCTTGAGCTGATTAGTTTTTTTGCTATTGTGCTCCATCAGACCAGATTTGGGGTGGGGGGTATAATTTCTATGACATAAAAGCATACACTCTACCTTCTCACATGCTACCACCAATCACATGCTACCACCAGATTCAAACAGCTGTTACCTACTTACCTAGTCAGAAATGAAATTACATACAAATATTTTCAGAGAATTCAGTCATCCCTATGTTCTAAAACTCCGTGGCAGCAGCAACTCTCATGAGTCATTACTGAGGATTTCATGCCTATGCCACAGGTGAGTCGTGCCCCAAACCATTAAATCACTTCATTTAAAACTCTCAAAAACTGAATTGGGTTTTGCCATGTATAGGCTGTCTCTTTCCCATATAGACGAAAGGAACAAATCCAACAGAAAACTGCAAATGATTTTCTTTCTAGTCTTATATAGTAACAGGTATATTTGCTCAAATTCTAGGACTTTCTCAAGTGGGAGCCGTTGTGGTTTTGCTCCCATAATCCAATGCAAGCACATTTCCCACTGTGAGACAGAGGGCCAAATAACACTGTGGTACTTTTGAAAAGCTGAGGCAAACTCTGCTTTAGTGCCTCCCTTTGAAATTATTTATTTTAATTTTAACTTTCTCCATTCCTGTTTGAAAATTATTTTTTTAATCTGATATTGCCTCATTTCAATATTCTGTGATATCATAATACTACAATTTAAGAGCCTGATATCTAAGTTGTACTCAAAGTGAGATCTTTTTTATTTGCTATTTCCACTCACCTCCCCCGCCATCACCACCACCATCACTTCCAGTAGCCCAGGGACGTGGCAGGGTGACTGCAGTAGCTAAAATCTTACCTGTGGGCGGCAGTTAATTGTAAAAGCAACAGGTCCTAGCTTGTTTCTACTTCCACTCCCAAGAATATTTATAAATCTATACATTTGTAGACAGTTTAGTTTTCAAAAACAGCTGTCTTTTACCCTCATAAAACAATCTTCAGAGTTAGCGATCAGTGACTTAGAACAGAGGCTTTGGTGTTGAGGTGAAACAGATTCAGTACTTACCACCCCTGTCCTACACCGCCCCTCCAGCAAACAGTACAGTACAGCTCAACAGCCACAGGCCTTCCTGCAGAGGCCTGCCCTGGAAAACTGAGAGCATGACTGGGCAGGGCAGAATGCAGGCTCTCTGCAGGAAATGATGGGCTGAACTAGACAAGTCCCGTTCCTTTTTCCAAACATCAGAGAGATAAGTCACTTCTCCCGCCTTAGGGAAGAGTAAGTGAAGGTTCCTAGCGAGGCCAGGAATATTACCCTAATGAACGCCCATCCCACACCAGCAATTACAGAACCAGAAGAAAATAGGTTCTAATACAACAAGCAGGACCAAAGGGACCACGCCCTTAAATCCAGCATGATGTTCCCAAATTCCTCCACACTGTTCTCTCTGAGTGAAACACTCTTCCTCCCCTGCCCCCATCCAAAACCTGTTCATTGTGCTTTTTTTTTTTTTTTTTTTTTTTTTGCGGTACGCAGGCCTCTCACTGCTGCAGCCTCTCCCGTTGCGGAGCACAGGCTCCGGACGCACAGGCCCAGCAGCCACGGCTCACGGGCCCAGCCGCTCCGCGGCATGTGGGATCTTCCCGGACCGGGGCACGAACCCACGTCCCCTGCATGGGCAGGCGGACTTCCAACCACTGCACCACCAGGGAAGCCCCCATTGTGCATTATTAATACTATCTTCAATCCTCCTATTTTGTAGAAATCTTTGTAAGTCACTTATCCATTTTGAGAGCATTTGCTTATTGAAAACTAAGTGATATACTCTATAAATCCACTTACACAGGCACATAATCTGTAATAGATTGCAATATGCTGAAAAGCAGCAAACAATGGAGGGCTGTTAACTCATCCGCATTCTTCCCTTGGGATATTTCAAGACACATGACCCAATGACTTATAGATCCAATGACGGTACCAATGTCAAGGCACACATCAAATATTAGTAAAGCTTAATTTAAGCATAAACACAAGTTTTAACATTTACTTCCCATATCCAAATGTAACTATCTGCATTCTCCCTATAATGCAAGCACCCCTCTTCAGAGACCACCACTTCCAGCAATAGGGAGTGACATCACAACTGAGTTTTAAGAAAGATAACTCTGGTAGCAATGTGGAGAGGGAAAAGTTGAAAGACCTGAGACCCAAAACAGGATGGTGGCAATGAACATGACAAGGTTACGCATGTAATGACAGAGGTGCAATCAACAGGATTTGGAAAAAGGTTAGATTTGGGGGTGGTCTGGAGAAAGTAAGTGAAGGAGAAGACGGAACTTTGGATGATTTCAAGGTAACAAGCCTGAATGACTCAGAGAATGTAATAGCATTAACCAAAAAGAAAAATGCACCAACAGCAATTTGAGTGCAGGACACTTAGATGGAGAGATCCTTGAGAAATATTTACGTTTAAAAGACAAGTTCTGGGTCATTCCCTACATATTTCTCTGGATCTTTGCTTAGATCAAAAATAGCAGAGCTCAAATTTTCATATAGAGTCTACTTGGAAAAGACACATTCTTACAGTAGAAAATGCTCAAACAGAAACCCTCTAACTTTTTGAATGGAGAAGCTATTATTTATTTCCCAAGATTTCTGAGATCTAAAAGGTGAGAGGGGGGCTTCCCTGGTGGCGCAGTGGTTAAGAATCCACCTGCCAATGCAGGGGACATGGGTTCGAACCCTGGTCCGGGAAGATCCCACATGCTGTGGAGCAACTAAGCCCGTGCGCCACAACTACTGAGCCTGCTCTCTAGAGCCCGTGAGCCACAACTACCGAGCCCATGTGCCAAAACTACTGAACCTGTGCTCTAGAGCCCGTGCTCTGCAACGAGAAGCCACCACAATGAGAAGCCCGCGCACTGCAATGAAGAGTAGCCCCCGCTCTCCGCAACTAGAGAAAGCCCACGCACAGCAACGAAGACCCAATGCAGCCAAAAATAAATAAATAAATAATTTTTAAATTTATATTGTTTAATTAATTGATTAATTAAAAGGTGAGAGGGTGCTGACTTTTTAAATCTTTGCAAAAAGCCAGGGAGGTTATCATTGCTCGACTAACTCCACATCAGATCCCAACAAAACTGAGTTTCTTGCAGGCAGGGACTATATTTTACTCATATTTTTATCGCAGCACAGTGCTGAAACTGGATGGGGATTCTTCAGCTTAAAAAAAAAAAAGCAATGCGTGTGTTTGTGAGCACTAATAATGATTATTATGAATCAGGGGTCAGCAAACTTTTCTTTAAAGGACCAAACAGTAAATATTTCAGGCTGCAGGAGCCATATGGTTTCTGTCACACTGCCACTGTAGCACAAAAGCAGCCATAGACAATAGAAACATATTAGTGTGGCTGAGTTCTCATAAAACATTACTTGTAAAAACAGGTGCCCAGATTTGATCCATGGGTCATTATCTGCTGAGCCCTGCTATAAGTAATGACATACCTTTGCTGATTAAAAGGAAATTTTCATCTCAGTACTTTTTGTATTTGATTTTAGATATTCACACAATGAAGGAGCATCCAGGAAAAGGACCAAGCCACAGCATTATACCTCTGGCAGTAGCAGTGACACTGACAGTAATTCTGGCAATTTCCACACATTCCTTCTGCATATACAAGCACAAGAGTGGTATCTTCAGGAGACTCGCACAGTTTGGAAATCCTTACTATCCTGCAACCAACTTTAGTATAGTACATTTAGAAGAAAATGGCCTCATTTCTGATCTTGAGGAGAACGACCAATAGTAATGAAGTGAGAGGATGCCACGGCCATGAGAATGAGTAAAGAAGAGTACTTTCCTTTACAGACCAGATGCTGCTCTAATGTGAATCGTGCCACCATTTAAACTATTCTTAAAATGATTACTGGTTTCGAATTGTAACCAAATCAGATAGGTGTTCATTTATTCATTTCCTCAAACTGTGACCTATTCTTTAAAAGAGGAAATTTTACAATGGTTATTCTTCAGAAAACAAGAACTATTAAAAGAAACTCCCAAATGAAAACTCTCAAAAAAAAAAAAAAAGGACAAGTGGAACAGAAACTAATGAAGGAGCTGAAAATGGTCAATATGACACTGGAAAAGAACAAGGACAGTAAAGTATCTTAGCAGCCAAGGGAAGGGAAAAGCATTTTCAAAGGATGAGATGATCTTCTGTGTCAAATACTGTCAATAATTAAAGGAGACAAGGGACAGAGACAGTGGGTGTGGCAAATAACTAATAATAAGGAAGGCTGGCATCTACTGAGTGTATGCCGGGCACATTGTCCTCAGAGTTTCACAAGTATTAACTCAATTAATCCTCCCAAGAACCCAGTGAGGTAAGTAGTACTACCATCCCCATTGAGAAGATTACTTCCATAATAAGGTAAAGGCAGAGCCCAGATTGGATGGGGTCGAGAACAAATGAGAGTTGAGAAAGAAGAGTTTAAAAAAGGTTTGCTAGTAAAAGAACAGAGGAAGAGAAGATAGAACAGTAGCTGGAGGTGAAAGGGGTTTTGTTTTGGGTTTTGTTTTGTTTTAAGCTGAAGGCTATTTGAAACTTTAAGTGTTTATCGGCTGAAGTGAGAGACTCTAGGTCTGCCCAATAGGAAAAATGTCCTAGGCCACATTTAGAGGGCAGGAGCATGCTATCCAGAGTCCAGGGAACAGGCAGGGAAGGACACACAGGAGAGACTGGCACAGGGCTACCAAAAAACAGTGTCACAGTGCCATGGATGGCCGACTCTGCAAACAGAGACACCAAAGAGAAGGGACTAAGAAAGAGTAAGATCTGAGAGGGGACGGGACAGAAACGGCAGTTGTGGAGCAGTCTCCATCTTCCTTCTGCCCCAGCCCTTGGGTGGAGTGGGTAGCACTGGTTCAGTACAGACTGCACGAGGCTGAATGAGGCGTGCCCATGGGTTCCTGCAGGTGAGATGCGTGTACCCACCCAAAGGACAGAGGCAGAGGCTGAGGACGGTAGCTGTTCAGAGCCCCACTTGTAACCTACATGGAAATCACTCATCATCTTCCTCCTCTCCTTGCTGGCACCCTGCTTCCTCCTGAATCCCAAAAGAGGTCAGATAACATGGCTACAGGCCGTTACACTATAATCATTTTAGAAGCAGTCAGAGTCACAGAGAGAAAAGATGCCCAAAGAGCCGTGGAGGAGGGTGGCAGCCAAGCTACTTCAGCTCCTTCAGCGCAGCAGTTTGGCCACAGGGGCCAGGGTGTCCCTAAGTAGCTGGGAGCTCATGCGTGCTCCAAAGCCAGAACCAATTGTTAGAGAACAAAAAAGAGGTAACTTAGTCACACAGGGAAAATATCTGGATGGAAATTCTAGTTGGGTGGGTAAGTTTTGTGGATTTAGCTGCAAGGTGGTATATTAAAGGGTGTTAAAAAGTAACAACCGTGTTTTAGATTACCTAATTTTACAATTAATATTTCCAGAATAAAAAAACTAAGAACACTTTCCCACAGACACCTCTACCAAAACCATTACGGCAAAGTTAGAATAAGAGTCAATATCTTAAAACAAATTACAGATATGCAATATAGACATTTCCTTTGAACAACTTATATCCTACTTGGGTCACTCATAAAACCCAGTCATAAAATTAAAGAACTGTTCTAATGTCTCAAATTTAATTTCAAAGCTTAAATCTACATGAAAATCATGTAACATCAAGAGAATGGAAATGATTTCTAGAAAAACACTTGTTTTTTTTTTCCAGTTAGGGAGGAGCTACAGGAAGAATATAAACTGAACGGAGAAGACGTGAGTCAGTCACAGGCTCAGCCGATCACTATGTACTCGCAGTACCCTAAACAATCAAGCCCCTCTCTTTACGTTCCCATCTCTTCAACTGTCAATGAATAAGCTGGACCAGATTCAAAGTACATCAAAACCACAGCTTTACAAACACAGATAATTAATTTTCTAGAACAAATACAGGCTTCTATTTAGCTGGACAGTCAGGAACACTCTCACAGCACCTACAATTTATTAAGCAATATTAATTGTTATTAAAGATAATAAATGCTATCACTTAAGTCATCGCATACTAAGCAAAAACTATTCGATCTTTATTAGGTCTTAGATCATTTGATTATAAATGAAAATAGAACCTAGTATTTTCTAAATCTTTAAAAAATGCTTATTCAATCTTTATTAGGCCTTAGATCATCTGATTACAAATGAAAATAGAACCTAGTATTTTCTAAATCTTTAAAAAATGCTTATAGAATCATAAATCAGTATCTCTTTCAGATTTGCAGAATGCTTGTATTTTTTTCATTGTATTTTTGATACTCTCATATTTTCAAAAAACCATATTCTTTTAGCACCTTGCTTAGGAAATTGTACTATTTAATAATCACCATTATTATAATGGTGATTATTATAATCACCAATAATCACTTCTTAGAATATTAAAAGAGATGGTGTATTGCTTTTATTTTATTTATTTATTTTTGGGGGGGAGCTGCGCCACGCGGCTTGTGGGATCTTAGTTCCCTGACCAAGGATGAAACCCGGGCCCCCTGCAGTGGGAGTGTGGAATTTTAACCATTGGACTGCCAGGGAATTCCACTGGTGTACTGCTTTTAAATTTTAACTTAAGATTTATTCATCTCTGGGAATTCCCGGGCGGTCCAGGGGTTAGGACTCGGCGCTTTCACTGCCAGGGCCCAGGTTCCAGCCCTGGTCAGGGAACTAAGATCCCTCAAGCCATGCGGCAAGGCCAAAAAAAAAAAAGGATTTATTCATCTCCAAAGAACGTGCACATATGTCCTCGTTAAAAACACCAGAGGGACACCCATTTCAAGGGTATCACTGTGCAAATTCCACTAAGTTTTGTGAAGCAGGCCACTAATAATAACAAACAAAAATAATACAGAACATAGCATTTCAGGAGAGTGGAAGTGGAGGAAGAAAAGCGGAGGGGGGGCGACAGGAGGAGCGGCACACAGCACCACAGCCACCCCCCCAGGCAGCAACTGTAGCTGTGCACATACGAGGGGTCTGTGTGTGACAGAAGACTTGTCCAAAGATGCCCAGCTCAGAAAAAGGTAAAGCTAGGTTTCAAAACCAAGTATATACCTGCCTCCCCAATCATACATTTTTTCACCAGTTCACATGCCATAGTAAGCACAGGATCAGCAGCAGTAAAGGCAGAAAATGCCTTAAAGATGGGGAAGTACCTGTAGCAAGAATTCTTCCAGAGCAGGACTGCAAGTTGCAAATGCCTATTGGGGGGGTCAGGCAAGTAACAGAAAGTGAAGGGAACTCAGTGGAACTAGGTAAAAGGAGACGGTGTGTATCATCCTAAGAAGGCAGCTATGCTTCACTTCACACAGAAACGTGGGCCTGATGTTGCCAGACTTTCTGCTTCTTTTCGAGAGATACTGGAAATAAACTCATTTTTTTTTAATATTGACAACTAACTTTTAAAAATTAAACATGTCCTGCTCAAACAATATAAATCCGTGGACCACTAGCATCCAGCCCCTGAAACTGGTAGATTGCAACTACTGCCTGGAGGCACTACTATCATTTCTGACAGAACTAGAAATAGACAAGTATGGAACCCAAAGGGCAATGAGGCACAGGTCTGAGAACAGCTGGAGTCTATGAAGTGGGATGAATCATGTGTCTAATCTAAACTGAAATTAGTTATTAGCAATATGTTTCATTCTCAATTTTTTTGGTTTTGAATTTCCCAAAGTTAAAGAAAGAAAGAAAGAGAGCACGAGAGAGAGAGGGAGGGAGAACAAACCAACTTTATAGTAACAAATTTAATGCCAGGCACAACCTACTCTCAAGTGAGTCAGTTAAGCCACCAGTTATAGAAACTCTGCAATATCACCAATTCTGACCCAGTCAATATTTATTTGGGTAGTGGTGGGCAATCCCAGGCTCATACCACCTTCTCAATAAATTGCTAACATGTTTCAGAAATACACTGATATTCCTGAAAAGATACATATGTATACACATATAGTATATAGTTCTGAAGCAACATCAAAAATGTAAACAGGAAGATAAAGCTGAAATTTTCAGTATGTGAAAAAAAATTTTATTTTGTAATTTACATTCAGACACTGGGGAGGCTTGGATGTTGACAACCTAAAAATCTAATTACCAAGGGTAGATACGTAAGAGAAAATTTTGAACGATTAATTTTATGTTTTTCCCAATTATTTCAGTATTTTGATGGCTGTTCACTGTGAACACACATACTGGAAGTGGTTTATTTTTTAAAACCAAAATGGGAAGATCACTAGTCCAACTCATCCTTCCTGTAGACCTGAAAAGGAAAGTAGTCTGGGGTTTAGAAAACAAATAAATGGGGAAAGACATAAAAGACCCAGTAACCAACAAATATCAGTGGGGTCCACACATTAGGGTGAAAGAAACTGATCTCCAAAACCAGTATACTACATTGTGGGTTTACCAACCAAGTATACAATTAGTCATTTTCTATTAGTTCTTGATCTTAGCCAACACAAGCATAGCCAAGGAAAAGTAGGCATATCAGTGTGTTACATTTCAAGCAAGATCTTGAAATTAAAACAGAAATATTTCATACGTTCAAAGGATTTTAACAAGGATTATTTAAGCGAAAGATACAAATGAGAACATATCCAGCATAGTCACTTCTTCTCATCTCTCAATGCATTCCTAATCTGTTGCCTCTTCAAAGAAACATGTTTGTGAATAAATTCAAAACATTTTAGCTGCAAACACAACAGAATCTCAGGAAGTATAAAGTGGCCTAAGAGTTAAAAAGTGTTTTCATTTGCCAGGTTAATGGCGATTTTGTAAGCTCGCAAAGAACACATTTTTCCAAGCTTTATTTGAGGCCTCAAGACAATTTTTTTACCTATGCTTCTTCTACAGCAATGTTCTCAGTAAATGGCATGGCCATTTGATATGTTCCACATCATTACAAGCACTCAAACCTACAAGCACTGGATCCTACACCACATCAACTAAAACACTTATTATATTTAGGTGATGTTTAAAAAGCCGCTGTAAGTTACCTTAAGGACTGTTCTCTCCATCATCAATATTTCCCACAGAGTAATTCAAAAGTTCAACCAATAAACATTTCCATATAAATCCTGTTTTGACTCACAAACATCACAGTCGGTTCTAATAAACATTGCATAGGTATCTGACACAAAATTTTCCTTTTTTCTTGGTTTATAAAGAAGTGGATTCAACAAGAGGCTCCATTCTGCACAGAGATTTAACCTTACAACCCTCCCATCACGAAAGTCACCATATGAAAAGAAGTTAATTTGCATTCATTATCCTTAGAAGGAAAGAATTTTCAGAGTTGGAAAAAAAGAGATCTTACTTTCTTTTTTTTTTTCCCCCAACTCTTAAGGAAATAGTTCATTCCAGTGGTAAAGGTTTTCTACATGCAAAATTCAAGTATGGACATTAACTGAACTTTTCTTTTCTGCAATGGATTTACTGAGGAAAGTAATAAACTTAACAAGATGTTTCAGCTCTGCCTCAGACCAGTTCACTAAACAACACTTAGAAAGTTAAGATACCAGAGGCTCTTCACTTCAGCAAAAAGAAATTAGACTTTTTTCTTTGTTGGGTAATTATGGGTTTCTATAACTACCCAAAAATGCAGACGAATAAAGGTTTTGCTTTTGTTTCATCTGTTTTTTTTCTTAAAAAAAATAAGTGCTAATGGTCATCAGCCTAAAAGAATAAAAATGTGGAAGAAATGAATAGTTCTGACCTTCCTCTCACTTTTTCTAAGTAAGATATGAACTATATCAAAAGAAAAAAAAACAGAAAGAAAAGAGAAAAAGCTAAAGGAAAAGATGAAGGAGAGACTAGCGGCATAACAGCATGGTTGAGTACAGAAAGGTGCCCCTTTACTAGCTGTGTATTCTTAATCAAGTTACTCAGCTTCCTGGTGCCCATTTTCTCATCTTGGAAATGTCAGTTTACTGGCTCTGAATGAGGTGTTCCATTTTGTCTTTCAAAAAAAAAAAGCTATGTATTAATTACTGGATCACAAGGGTATGATTTACTCTGGTAAACATACCCTAAAAGGTTAAAAAAAGAAAAAGAAGAGTTCACCACTACAATCAAGTAATTTTACCATCCAAGTAATACATTTTCTTAGAACAGGGGAAAAGATAACAGCTTTCTGATAATAACGGACCTTACAATCGCAGAATATTTTTCAAGTACTTGCGGAAGAAAGGCATTTTACACCCATGGAAACCAATTCATGGGGGTCAAACTGCAAGCTGTCTTCACCATTCTATAATCTATGAGGATTTATTTAGAAGTATCCATAATCTGGAACTTTCCACAGATGAAAACTAATTGAACATATTTCTTTCAAACCCTAAACACATGAATGAAAAAGGCCTCGCTCATAAAAACAGACACCTTAAGGGTTTAGAGCCAAACAGGCAAGATGAAAAGGTATTTGCAGGAAGTACTACTCAGAGGTTGATCTGTTCATACAGGTCTGTAAGCAGGTGAAAGAGTAAGCCAGGGAGGAGGGCTGAAAGCAAAAAGGCAAAGAGGAAAAAAGCACGCGGTTGCCCAGAGCAAGCACCACGACAATCAGGTATCCTCTTCCAGCAGAGGAACTTCTGGGCTGGCCCCTGGAGTCCTGCTAAAGAATCAGAAAGAGAAACAACAAATATAAAGCTATAAAGAGATAAAGCACACCTCCACCAGCACATTGCCTGTTTTAGGGATCACCACCCTTTCTGGGTATCTCAGAGGCTAGATAGAGAGTGAAGCTCAACTCTATGAGAAAAGAATAGAAACAAGGGTTTCAGAAGTTAAAATGTGGCCACCCCATACAAATGCGTGGAAAGTATCGCCAGTCCAGCCTGCACTAGAGAGATAAGGAGAAACTGGAACACACCTTTTTCAAAACCTCAAAGAGACATCAAGCCTTATTTGAAACACAGCAGGAAAAACCACTACAACATTACTGATGTAACTCTATAAAGAGCAAGAAATGAAATAAAAATGAATTAAATTCACACTGGGGTTTTATCTTATCTAAGCAAAAACTGAACTGTTTCAGAGCTACTAGAAGCAATGGCCCATTTCTGGTTTGTTTCCTGTAGGTGGCTGATCAGGTAGGAGTTCTATAAACTGATGACATTATATAAACTGATGATGCAGTTGAAGCCTTGTCCTTTCTAACATAATGCATTACCTGGCACCTACTGCAGTGCTACACATAAAATGTTGACTTTTGTAAAAACAGTCTTATTCTGTGTCTGCTGAACTATCTGAAAAAGAGGTTTTAAAGTTAAGGTTACCCCTTGTTCACTCAAATCTCCCTTCTATGTACCATTTTAGACCCATTAATAAATGACTCATCACCTCTAGAGATGAAAGCCTCAACCATAAGCACCCATGCTGCACAGAGTGTAGCAGACACTGTTGGTGGCTCATTCTACATCACCCTTCTTGACTGAACCCCACTTCTGTTTAAGTACCCACCTCTCCTGTCCACAGTCATGTGCTTTAGGGGAAAGTTCATTCTAGTTTTAGCTCCAACAAGTAGACTGGAATTTGTAAAGCAATCATGGTAACTGCTTTAGAATGGACATGTGACAATACTCCCAATGAAACATGAGAAATCTAACTGGGAGCTTCTGGGAAAGATCTCCTAAGAAAAATTATGTTTCTTCCTGCACTCTCTTCTTCTATAGACATTAATATTTCTGGAAGTGCTAACTGGAACTGCTGAAGTAGCTTCTGACCAAGAGGGAAGCCTACCTGGTGGAGCTGAGAGACAGAAAGGACTCAAGTCCTTGATGATGTCATTGAGTTCCTGATCACACCACCTGCTGTCTGGACTCCACCAACTTCTAGATTCTCAGTGCTGTGAAATACTAAATTCCCTCATGATTTACGCATGCTTGATTCAGGCTGTCCATCACTTGTAGCCAGAGGCATCCTATGTGACCCACACCATGGTGTGGGTCTCCTCTTCGGGGCACTTGGTAGGACTGCTCTTTCGGCTCCATATGGTTGGGTGGGGCTGTGTCACTTAAGCCATGTGAGCTGAAGTCCTCTGGAACTCTCTCTTTTCCCTCTGCATGGCAACTGGCAACATTCCAGACAGCGTCTGTTCCATCTGCCTGGATCCCTGAGTAATAAAGCGCAGATCCCCTCTCACCCCCCCTCACCCCTACCCACTGGCAATCCACAATGAATAACATAAGCAGGAATTAAACCTTTGTTATTTTAAGCCACTAAAATCTTTTGGGAATTTGTAGTGTAACAGAAGCTGGTCTAATACATTTTATTTTAAAATAAAAATAAAAACAAATGAAAGAAACATTAACCTGAGTTCCCAATTAACACAAATAAAAAGGAAAAAATAAAATAATCTCACAAATCATGTTTCTGTTTACCCAGATGTGAAGAAATGGCAAAAAGAGTTGGCTAAGGGAAACTAAGAGAGAACTGTACCTGAAGAGAGAATAATACCTTCTAAGAAACCCCTAGCAGTAAATGCCCAGTTCAATAAAACAAAAGTAGTTACAAACTATCTTACCAGTATAATATTAAAGCAACTTCCTATCTAAACATATCCCTCTTCATTCCAGGGAAAGGAGTTACTTATGGAGAAGACTGGTATTGCTAAGAACCTGAAGAAAAGAAAAGAATGGGCCAATGGGCTGACAGAGCATGACGGGATCAGATTTTGGACATTCCGGCCAGTTACAAAAGTAGAGTGCTTTTCAACTTTTCCATATCTACACAGAATGAAAGGATTATAATGACCAGCTATACAAAGGACAACAAAGAAAGGAATATAAAATGTCTAAGCCTTTATAGTCTACAAAAAAGAATTATTAGCTCATTTGACTACATCAGTTACTTCAAAATGCTAGCTGGCTAACTCAAACACAAGAATCTGTGAGTTGTTAATTTCAAGAAGCCTATTTTAGTCCTAGAGACACACATTAGGGATCCTAGAAAGACTATAGCAATTTGATGCTTTCTATCACACAATACAAAAATGACAACCTCTACTTGCATTTTTCCTCTCTTAATTTACATATGGAATTTGGTACATTGACTGTGTCATTAAGTTACCCTTACAGCATATTAGAGGAGAAACGACAACATCCATCACCCTTTGATGCAACAGCTGAGCAGCCCTGCCTTCTGACGTTTCTGTCAGGAGGACCTTACTTCTGATACTGTCAACACAAAGTAGGCTGAGTTTCTCAGACACCTTTTGGTCCCTTCGGTCACACTCTCCAAAGCACCCTCCCTTCTCTGAGCATAACCGTAAAACTCATCCCTCTGACCAGAAAGCCTTCTTTGACAGCCAAACACATTTTATTACACAGATACCTGGTAGAAAAACAGTTCAGAAAAGAAAAGCATGGAGGCAGCAGCCTCTGCACCTCTAGGAGTGGCCAAACCCATAGACAGGACCCCCCACGCATTCCTGTGTGCACGGACACACCCTACTGCTACCCCAGCATTTACACACAACAACTGTCTGGCCCTGGCCCCAAGCACAGTCTGCCAGAATGACAAGACAGGTGACAGGGAATGCCTGTTGCACAAGGATGAAAGGAATTCCACGGCAGAACAGGAACAGCTGAGCAAGCAGCTCAGGCACAGGGAGAGGCCCTATCTGAGGCAGAGCACAATGCGCACGCTCTCCCTGGAGAAGGTGAGATGGGAAAGCCGTTCAGAAGAACAACTGCAGTGGTTAGGACAGGAGGGGCCGGACCAGCAGGCTGAAGGGCTAGTTACACGACTATAACTAGCTTTCACCACAGCCCTCATGGGGAATCAGCAATAGGGGACAGGACTTCCCAGGTGGCACAGTGGTTAAGAGTCCACCTGCCAATGCAGGGGACACGGGTTCGAGCCCTGGTCTGGGAAGATTCCACATGCCGTGGAGCAACTAAGCCCGTGCACCACAACTACTGAGCCTGCGTGCCACGACTACTGAAGCCCGCGCGCCTAGAGCCCGTGCTCCGCAACAAGAGAAGCCACCGCAGTGCAAAGCCCACACACCCCAACGAAGAGCAGCCCCTGCTCACCACAACTAGAGAAAGCCCACGCACAGCAACAAAGACCCAACACAGCCAAAAATAAATAAATAAATTTATTTAAAAAAAAAAAAAGAAAAGAAAGAAATAGGGGTCAACTCAAGGAAATCAGCTCAACTCCAAAAGAGCTGACTTTGAGAAAAAGCAAAAGCCTCAATCCCAGAGCATCAAAATATCATTCTGGTATCTTTTTCTTTGGCCCATGATAAGAAATTTTATAGAACAGTCAATTTCTCTAAGCACAGAGAAAGAAAATGGCAAACCTTTAAAGTCATTATCTTGAGGAAACTACTCTTATTAATCTGTTTCGAAGGTATGTAAACAACAGTCACACCACGAATGTCATATCCTGAGTAAGGTGAAGTTCTTCCAGAGAGTCAGTAACATGGGTATGGCGTGTCCCGTTTCCATGTTTATGCTGCAGTCAGTAACTAATGAACTTCGAAAGTCCCGCTACTTAGCAGGGCACCTGAATGCATCTACACACATTTCCTGACACGCATTCCTGAACGCATCTACACACAATGATCAAATTGTTCGTGGCAGTGAATAGAGGATTCCGATTTCTGTCAGGGCACAGAAGCAGATGTACAATACTCACAAAGTGTCTAAACAGCCTATGGGACACTGTATAGGCTCAATACATGAGAGTTATCATATTAATTATTATTAAAACAAGGCCTCAATTATTTTCCTCTAATCAACCTCTCCATATATATCATGTCTTCTTATATGACTTATACAGACCCAGATGATTAACAATCAGAGTCTTTTAAGTGATAAAATGTTTTAAAACGATAAAACATTTAGCATAACATGAACATAAATACCTGCAACAACTACATTTTAACGTGAAACATAAATGTGTATTCATTTATCAATCTTTTGATGCAGAGCCAAGTATAAACTCATAATGCATTATCTAAAACATTCAGTTTCTGTTTCTTTAAAGTGGGAGCCATTCATTTGTTCAACAAATGTTGAACTCAACATTTGCCCAACTCAAGTGAAGCACTGTTCTAGGAATTAGTTAGGACTTTGGCCTTTACTCTGAGACAGAAACCATTAGAGTTCTGAGAACTGTGTCATGATCTGACTTTAATTCTACCAGGTTCATTTGGTTGGGAAGCAGGGAGATAGGACATTAAGAGGCTGTTATAATAAATCCAGGATCGAGACAATGGAACCTGAACTGAGGAGATAAGTCAAATCCTGGACATATTTTGAAGAAGGAGCCAACAAAGTATTCAACTCAGTTGGCAGGAGAGAACTATACAAACATACTAGAAAACAGCCTCCCAGCCTTGCTGAGACGCTGTTACAGAGCGTGGACAGAGGTCAACTAAGAGAACTTTTACATAAAACAAACCTTGCCTCATCTAAGGATAAATTTGCTAAATGGTTCCTTTTTAATCCTCAAACAATATCTATCTGGACCAGTTAAGATGATAAAATATGTGGTCTAGTCCCTAATAATGTACCTTCTCCTCTTCAGTAAAAGATCAACTCCAAATATACTATTGTGGTCAACAAGCTCAACATACCCAAAATGGAAAGCACGGACTTCCTAACATCTCAGGTTCTTCAAAATAATTATAGCCATCTAAACATGTTATTATAAGGATTAAATAAAAGTGCATTTTATTGAAATTTTATTGAAAGCACCCATGCCGCTTCTGTTTTAGGCATAAGGAGGAAATACTGTGGAGCAGCCCAATCCCAGGATTTACCCCCTCATCCACGTGATCGGCGACCCCGCAGTCATGCAGTGCACAGCCCACAAAGCCACATTCAACAGCATATTCTGGGAAAAGCGCAGAATAGCATTCCCACACTGCCACAAACCTACCTGCATGAACTTAAATAAGATCCTTGACCTTGCTGGCCTCAGCAGTAAGCGAAAACAGAGTTCCCTAATACCAGTCACTTCCCTCTTGCCCCCTCAAACCTGCGTCTTTTATTTCTTCGTTTCCACTGGAGCTAGAATTCAATCTCATTTGTTTTCTCTTAAGTCCTCATCCTAGTTTCACCAAAACCTGTAGGTTCTTTTTCTAAGCAACTCGGAATTTGATCTCCTTTATCCCCTTTTCCATTCTCATTGCCTCATTCTCTCTCAAATTAACTTAAACGACCAACATTCTAATTGGTCTCCTTGCTTCTGTCCCTTTTATTCTGCCCTAAAGTCATCTTTCTGAAATGAATACCCTCTGTCACTCACCTATGTTTCCCCACGCCTACAAAATAAAGTCCACCCTCAACATAGCACGGCAGACTGGGTCCTTCACATAGTGCTTCTACCAAGCTGACTCCATCGCTATCTCCTTCCATCTCCTCCAGTGCAGCCTTCATTCCAGCCACTCGACACTAACCACTTTCCCCAAGTTTCCCCCTCCACCTAAAATGATGTACAAGTTTCCCCCTCCACCTAAAATGTTGCTGGTATCCCAACTTTCTTCACCTGGCAAAATCCTACTATCTTCTAGACATTCTCTATGAGTTTGATTTCACATCTTTCACTTATTTAATTTCATGTCTTCTAGGAAGATGGCCCCTCTGCCTCCCTATGCTGGGTGAATCCTTCCTTCTCTGTGCTGCCACAGCAACTGGTACACACCACTACTAGAGCACCTGTACGAGGTACTGCCAATGAAGGTTTTTGCGCAGCAAGGGCCCAGTCTTTCACATGTTTACATCCTCTCTCCAGTGCCCAACAATGCCTGAAACACAGTAGAAGGTACATACATGTATGAGAAACAAATAAAAACAGACTCCAACTCTGCAGGTTGTTTCAGTTTAATTAAGTGCCTCACATGGCATTATTTTTCCAGTTAATGATTTGTTTGTTTTTTAGTCTTGGGAATCGCAGTGTTCTTCCCATAAAAGCCTGCCTCTTCCTTTAAAGTTCTTGGTAGGCAGATATATTCTATGGGATTAAATCAAAGATCTCCATTTTCTCTACTTAGGCATTTTCTAGATCAAGGCTTTTGAACGTCAGCATTATTAACATTTAGAGCCAGATAATTCTTTGTTGTAGGAGGCTGTCCTGTGCTTTATAGGATGTTTAGAAGCATCCCTGGCCTCTACTCATCTAAAACTTAACATGCCATTCATACGTGCACATAACCTAAAGAAAAACATTACATCATGAATAGCTATAAAGGATATACACATTAGCTGAGATCTAGTTTCTCAATAATTATAACATTTGTTAGCAAATATGATATAAAGAAAAAGGAAATGACAAAAAGAAAGAAACTAATTTAAACATTACAGTTTTATCTCAGAAATTACTTTCCCAAGGCATGGAAATAAAAATGCTTGGGCATATCGTATGAAAATATGACCTGTTTCTCTTTCATAAATTATTTTAAGACCTACTCATTAGTATATGCAGACAATCTCTGGTGCAACATTTACTTCAAATTCAACTAGAAACATTTTTATCAGCTTCCCATAGTAGAAAAGACAATGTTATCTAACTATATACTTAAATGTAATACAATGTTGCAGCACATTATCATTCCCATCTCACCAAAAAATGAAAACAAAAATTCTGCATTATTTCTCTCAATGAAAACTACTGAATATTCAATTCTTTGTCTTGGTTCTATTACTCGGTTTCCTATGCATCTAGTCAAGGCCTCCATATATCAGGAATTCTTCCTACCCTGCCCCTTAAATAGCTATTTTTTCTGCATTTGTAATTTTTAGAAATTTATTACACAGTACAAAACATGGCACAACATGCAACTACATTCTTCACTTTCCTTTAGGTTTCATCTAATTGTTCACCCCTTACTTTTCTCTGAAGGTTTTACAGAGATGAGCGGTGGTTTGATTTTGGTTTGTTTTTTAATTGCATAGTCAGCTACAATAAGGATCTACTGAGACAACAGGAGATCAGAAACTGGAAATGACACCCCATACCTAAAAGTCCTGAAGAAGACAGTAAATATGTAGCAAGAATAGACTCTAACAGGGATCACCCTCTGATAACATCTCCATTTATCAAGATTTCTAGGCAAAAAAACTCAACAAAATCGAACTTCCCTTGGTTTACTGAACTACCCATTAACCAAGATAACATCCCGGCAATTCAAAACTGGTGCACTGTTTATTTACTCTCAAGAGTCCATCTACACTCATCATTCCTTTATTTTCCACCACCACCAGCCTCTCAAAACAACAAAATCCAGATCGGTCCAGTTCTCTTCCTTAAATACATACCTATTTTAAAAATTGGAAACATAAGCAGCAATTCAGCATCTATTAATCAAAGGTCACATATTCAAAACCAAATCTAAAATAATACTTATTTTTTAAAACTCTGTGGAAGGAGGCAATAAAAAGCATTCCTTGGCCTCTTTATATTCCCCCATTTAGATTTTCAGGCGTTCACTTGAACTCCTCTCGGTTTCTCTGTGTCAGCGCCCAACATGACTGCTAATACAAACCTTAGAGCTATTCTTTACCGGAAAAAAAAAAAAAAAAAAGTCCTTTAAAATGCATTCAGTTGAAGGAAATAAATCCTTTGGAACACACTGCCATCTATTCTTCCAATGCCTCCTACCCTCATCTGACCTGAAATGCTTTTTCTGGGTGTTCTAGTACTATTTGTAAATAGATACCAGAGGCAGACACAACTTTTCTGTGATATACCAGGAGTTATCAATCCATTGAGTCATTTGAGAATTTCCTTTATAGTTATCTTCTTGAGTTTGCTTTTTGTTTGGGGTTTGGTTTTGTTTTGCTTTTAAGGAGCAAAGCAGGAAATGGAGGGAAAAAGATCCACAGTCCTTTGCCTCCGCCCCATCTTTTCCCTCCCCCCCTTCAGCCACCCCCAGATGAATGTGAGAACTTCCTGCAGCGAGAACACCATGAATAGGACCTGGCATCTAGACAGGAAAGATAGTACAGGACTATGAATACTCTGAATAAAGCTTCTATGCAGCCACTAAATTAAAGGAATTCAGGAGCTACACAAAGGGCCTGGCTATTTAATGGATTCAGTCTTTTATTTTACAGTATAATTAGGCAGCACACAAATGAAAGCCTTTCCCAAGGACTGCACTAACAAGGCTAGCTGACTCTCCCTTACATGCTGCCCATTTCGTCCCTAGAGTTGATGTTGTTCTTACTCTTAGACAAACATTTCATGAGGAAGTTGGCTAGATAAAATAATTTAATCCACTCTTAAGAAGTACAAATTCTCTCTTACCGAGAGGTCAAGTTCTGAGGTACCTTTCAAGCTTTACTCCTTCATAGATTCCTATACAAATAAATTATTTTAGAGACAGTGTTCAAACAGAGAAAGACTACCTCCTTCCTCCCATAAACACGTTTATGCTTCACACTTACTTCTAAAACCATAATAATAATACCAACTCTGCCTATTAGACTTATGATAAGGAGTGGGGAAAACTTATCACACACCTCAGTCAGATGTGCAGCTGTTCTAAGAATCAATCCAAGATTCACTCTGGATCACCCTCACCTGAGTTGCAGCACTCAGAAATCAAATGGAAGTTAACACTGCATTAAAACAAAACAAACAAACCGAAAAAAAACAAAAACAAAAAAATGTAGAGCTCACTTTGGGTACCTGCGGAACCAGGGATACCTGAGAAACAGTATTTAAACTGAACAATCAACTCTTGAACCCTTTCATTTTCTCTTTCTTTTCATTCTTCTGCCAAGGCCCTCCACCAAAATGGGGTGACTTGAGATCTAAAACTTTAAAAAGGGAGGAAGAAACAGCTTTTTTTGAGATGCAGAAAAAAAATGTATTAATGAACTGCAGAAGAAAGTAGAGACCCCAGTAGTTTGTAAAACCCTATGAAATTCACCCTCCTACAATTAGAACTGTAGAATATTCTTTACATGACAGCAGTAAGTCACACAAGTGGCTGGAAGTACAGGAAAAAGAAAAGAGAACAATAAATTCAAAAGACGAAAATTCAGTAGTCAGAAATCTAGAGACAAGTTGAATCTAAGTAGAGCTCTAAGAAAAGCTATAAAAATGTAAGGACCAGGTTTTCAAGACTATAAAGGATTTTTCCTCAGTGCCTCAATGTATATAAAACAGAGTGGTTATATTAGTGAACACAAAACAAGTATAGTGTACGTGTGTGTGTGTGTGTGTGTGTGTGTAGGGAGTGGGAGGGCAGAGGGAGTGAAGGAGAAAAATTATCACTAGACTTCTCTAAGATGAAGTCTTGGGAGGATGTGAACTGCTTCTGCCTCATTCACATCTACATCCCCAATGAACACACATCTGGACATAGAGGCAATCAAAAAACCATTTGCCAAAAGAAAGAAGTTGGAAGATGAGTATTACAGGTATTGTGAGCTGTGTTCCCCCATAATTCATATGTTGAAGGCTTAACTGCTGTACCTCTGAATGTGACTACTATTTGGAGACAGGGCCTTTAAAGAGGTGATTAAATTAAAATGAGGCCATTAGGATGGGCCCTAATCCAACCTGACTAGTGTCCTTATAAGAGGAAATTTGGATATACAAAGGAACACCAGGGTTGCAAGTGCACAGAGGAAAGACTTATGTGAGGACACAGTGAGAAGATGGCCATCTGTAAGCCAAGGAGAGACCTCAGAAGAAAACAAACTTGCGCTTGATCTTGGACCTCTAACCCGTACAACTGTGAGAAAAAAACATTTCTGTTTAAGCCGCCCAGTCTGTGGTATCATTATAGCAGCATTAGGAAACTAATACAATGGGAAAGAGGGAAACTGGGAAGGGAAGAAAGAAGTTGAAAGGAAGAAGTTAAACAGTTAACCAAAATGCTATCTCTAAGTTTCCAGAACTTACACTTTCTCCTATATACTTTTTCATATTGCAACCAATGTTTTTTGATAAGAAGTAACCCCAAGAAGTCTGGAGTTTGATAATATGAGGCTGTAAAACTTGAATTCTTAAAACAAATTCCCCTTATGTATGTATATATTTAGAATACCAGTAGGACTATGGGTAAATCTAAACATGTGCTGACTAAACAGAAGTAGTAGCATCTAATTTCAGGGATAAAAAGTTAAGAAAGAACAAAAACACTAGTAAAAATAACACCTATGACAGGAGAAGGGTTAATTATAAAAGTTAGTCTAAAGCCATTTTTTTGTTGTTGTTTGTTTTTAAGGAGAGGATGCTGAAGAAATGGTGACTACAAACTTTTTAGGTCACATATTCAAGTTAAATATTTTAAGATAATCACTAAAATAATAAAGCAAATTATAAAACTTCCAGATGAACAAAAAGTAAAATGAGAACTAAAGAAAACCCTGTCAAGAGAAAATCAAAACCTAAAAAGATGGGGGGAGCACAAAATTAAAACTAAATAAATAGATCGAAATGTAAATAGACTGAATTTTCAGACTACCAGATTAAATTTTAAGCCTGCTACATGCTGTTTAGAAGGGCAGCAATACAGAAAGAACATAGAAGAAAGAAAAAAAAGTAAATATTAACAACAGAAAGCTAATATAATCACATTAATATCAAACAAAATATCCATTAAGACAAAAGCCACTTTTAGAAACAAAAATAGTCACTATACAACAATGAGAAAAAGATGCAGTCAATGAGATTAAGATTCTGAATTTACCTGCAATTTATCAACATTGCCTCAAAATACATAAAGCAAATATCAACAGAATCAAGGGAGGAATTTAATGAATTTACAATTATTGAGAAAGATTTTTACATACTCTCGATAGATTGAGCAGTCAAAAACTAGTAAGGCTACAGAAAATTTGAATGATATAACTAACAAGCATGATCTAACAACATATATTATAGCCCAACACCCAACAAGTAGAATATATCTTTTCAAGCAGACAGGGAACAATTATAAAAACATACCAGGGCACATAGTCAACCTCAACAAATACCAAAGAATCGGTATCATACAGGCACTTTCTCTGACAATTATGCCAAAAAATTAGAAATAAATGATACAATTTAGATTTTTTAAATTCTAATGTATTTGAAAACACTGAAATGCCCTTCAAAATAATTCATAAAATAAAGAAAAAAGCACAATAAAATTACAAAATATTTAGAACTTAACTATATATCAAATGAAAACTAATGCACTTCATATCAAAATTTGTGGGATGCCACTGAAGCGGTATTAAAAGATATTTATGATCTGCTATAGACAGTTACAGGTCCTCCCAAAATTCCTATGTTGAAGCCTAATCCCCAATGTGATGGTATTAGGAGGTGGGGCCTTTGAGAGATGATTAGGCCATGAGGGTAGAGCTCTCCTGGATGGGATTAGCCCTTATAGAAAGTGACCTAGACAGTTCCCTCTCCCCTTCAGATGTATGAGGATACAAGAAGAAGTCACTAGTCTATATTTTAGAACACGGTTCTTACCAGAACCCAACCACGCTGGCACCCTGGTCAGAGACTTCTAGTCTCCAGAACCATGAGAAATAAATTTTTGTTATTTATAACCCACCCAGTCCATGGTACTTTGTTATAGCAGCCCGAACTGACTAAAATATGGTCTTAGAAGAAGGGTTGAAAATTAATAAACTAAGCCTCTGACTTTAGTTAGGAATAAAAGGAAAGAGAACTTCTAAAAAACTGATCAATGGAATTAAAAATAGGAGCATACATTAATTAAATATGGGGGAGGGGAACAACACAAGTTTCAATAAAACCAAATGCTGGTTCTTTCAAAACACTAATAATATTGTATTTACAAACCCATGGTTAGACCAACAATAAAGAGAAGGCACACTGCAAAATGTGATAGAGATTTCAATAATATTGAAAAACAGATGTCAAATGTTTTTTTAGAAAAATGTATCTTCCCAAAACTGACTCCAGAAGAATTAGAAAACCTCAATATAGCTAAAACCATTAGATAAAGTGAAACACCACTATAAAAGCTACCAGGTCCAGAAAGTTTGAGCAAATTCTACCAAACCTTCAAGGAAATAGCAGATAACTCAGGTCTTATACAAACTGTTCCAGAAAAAAAAAAAGTGGGAACATTCACCTTCTGAGTAAAACCAAAACAGGGAAGAACAGTTCAAGAAAGGAAGTTTAAGCCAATTCTACTTGTATAACATAAATAAAACACTACTAAATAAAATATTAGCTAATTGAATTCAGCAAGGTAATTTTTTAAATCTCAAGAATGCATGGATCACTTAACATAAGAAAAATTTAAATATATAATTTATCACATTCCACAGATTAAAGGGGGAACAAAAAAACACCATAAGATCCCTAGGTTACAGAAAAGTAATCAGTAAAATCAATACTCCTTTCATGATTTTAAAAACTTCTCATACCATTCTTAACACTTATAAAGTTTACCAACTAGAAACAAATCAAATTAAATGACAAAACATATTCCCTTTAAAGTAAAGAATAAAATTCAATGTTTTCTATCACCACTTTCTTTCAGCACTGTATTAGAAGTTCTAGCCAGTGTGACAAGAAAAAGAAATTACACATACAAGACCCAAAATAATACCACCATTTCCAAGAGATATGGGTGACTACACAAAACAATTCATACAAATACTAAAACTAACAAAATCTCAGCAAGGTTGCTACATTAAGACCAAAATGCAAAAATAAACTGCATCACTATGTACCACCAAACAATATTTTTAAATCTGAACTCACCACTAAATAAATAACAATAATAAATAATTTTATAAATTAAACATAAATAACAATTTTAAAAATAATAAGTAATTTTTTAAAACGTACGACATATAGGAATGAATCTCACAAAGCATGTGCCAGGTTGCTGACATCATGAGGTGTACGCAGGTTTACATCTTTAAAACATCACATGTGAAGCAAATAAAGTAAAACTGCTTCAACAAGGCTGGAGACAGTTACACAGGTGTTCTTTATACTACTCTCAACTTCAGGCTTGAAGTAGCTACAAGAAATTTTTATTTTTAAAGAAAAAAACTGCAAAGCTAAAATTATTTGGGCAAAATTAAACTAAATTAATTGTTATTTAAGCACATCATTCAAATAATGTTTACCTTACAATTTTCAAAGGCCATTACAGGCATTATGTAGAAAAGGAAGAAGAAAATCAAGTTGCGTTTTAAAAAAAAAAGTAACTATTTAACAACAGCAGGAAAGTGCTAACATCTGAGGCCTCACTACAAAAAATTTAGTTTTTCTTCCAACTACGTTCCTCCAATTATCGATACATAAAGCAGTCCATTAGGCATGCACATAGTCTCCCCTGGGGCCTGGGAATAAAACCGGTGGTCAGCTGTCTAGATTTAACACCTCTCACAGTCTGTCTCTGACTCAATTCATTTGAAATTAGTATATGATTTCAGTTTCAAATCTTCAATTTCAACCACAGTTTTCCTCCGAAGTGTAAAGATTCTTCTTTATGTAAAAAAGAAACATTGGCTAACATTTACTAACAGTAACTAATTAAAAAACACAGGAGTTTAAAGGGACAGCAGTAACATTAAGAACTTTCCTTTTAATCGGGAAAGTCTCAGAGATTTGATCCAGTGATTACCGTTTCAATATTGAAAGTGCTTTGAAAAACGTAAAGCTTCTGTACGTAAAGGATGGTGATATTATTGTTGTTGTTTGTTCTTACTAAAATCATCTAACAGGAAAAACCCTCTAATTTCTTTCAGTATTACAGCACTTCCCTGTAATACTCAACCTCACTATGTGAAGATACCACACACTTTCAATAAGAGTTTATCACTTTTCACCACCCACAAATACCACTGAAGGACCCTTTAAAACTGAAACTCCTTACTTTTAATAGTGTTAGTTGTTCCTTTCAGTTCACAATTAAAGATGAGCAAAATGAGCTAGATTTCTTAGTGAAAGGTCAGTTTACTGATGGCTTGGGGTCATCCAAACTACATTTTCACACATTACCACCAGGTACTAAGAATTTAGACTGTGCTAGAGCATGCTACTGGGTAACATGTATTAATTTTTCCTGTTCTTTTACTCCTGATAAATTAAGTATCCTCCTGGAGTCGGAGTGTACAGAACGTGACCTCACCCACACTTTTTATAAAAGGTGTCTGTCAGTAAGCAAGGAAAAGTTCAGGCAGGCTTACCACAGACCAAGAAAGAGACAAAAACCTCAATTATAATTTTTAAAGGATGTATAACTTAAGTAAGATTATTAAACCATAAAACACAACAGTATTTTTTAAATTATTATTCAAATGCCAGGTTTAAAAACCTTACCAAATCATGCCAGATACACCTCCTAAAGGATCCTCAAGTCTTTGTGCGCTGTCCATGCTGAACTTTCCTTTTGCACACTTGCTACAAGTCCTTGTTAACACAGGACACAAACCAAAGGAGAAATTAAATTCCAAATTCTTACGGCAAAATAGGAAAGCCCAGCTAGTCTGTTCTCCAAAGCACAAATAAATTGAAATCTCTTGTTAGGAAATCTATCCCCAACTTACCTCTTATTATCTATATAGAAGTTATTTCTAAATTGTATTGTGTAGTATAACACACCATAATTACAGCCACTTTCTGATAATACGTGTCAATGAAAGAAGGAGAGGTACAAATACCACTGAAACTCAAACTCGGATATGCATTACATGATTTCTTTTTCTTTTTTTTCTGTTTTATCTGGTAGTTTATTTACTGGTTCTTTCTTCCTTCACTCATTCGACAAGAATTTATTGAGTACCTACTATGTGCCAAGCATTCTGTTAGGTTCTAAAACTATAAACACCAATTTCCACAGGGCATGAGAATACAATGCACTGAACGAGTCTTCTGATAGATATACAAAGTACAATGGGAACATCAGCTGGTGCTCTGACCTTTATCTGAATAAACATGGATTGTTAGTAAAATAGCCCAAACACCAGCTTACAGTAAAACATGTAGCAAAAGATTAAAAGTAAACTATCAATATCATGAATAAAATTTAAGCGAGACCATGCAGATAAAAGTAATTCCTGTTGCTCTAAGTCAGGGTTCACAAACCCTACCAGCCCTTTCAGGAAACCTACATGAGTGAAGCGCTCAGGGTACCTTGGAGAGGACAGGGAGGGAGCTGCCACCACTCATCACTACACCTGTGGGCATCGCTGCAGAAGCCCAGGACTTCTGATTTAAAAGATCTAGATCTTCTGATTTAAAAAAAAAAAAGAAGAAAAACAAAAATCTAGATTTTTATGGGAAACTTTAAAATATTGAACTGATGGCAATTAATTTGAAAAAATTTCAAACCATGTCACCAAACATAACAGGTCACATGTGAGCCACACGTGACACATGGCATTAGTTGTGGACCTCTTTTCTAAGTCCTCCAAAAGATGATCCAACTTAACTCACCTGATCAAGATCATAAATGTTAAGCAAAACTCCAAAGGAAAAAGAAACCCCAAAAGTATATATCCAAATCCTCAACATACTCCTGTTAATACCACAGGAATGTAGTCACAAAAATCCAGACAACATGAAACACTACAGAACAAATAACCTGGTTTCTTCAACAAGTAAATTGCAAGGGAAAAGGGGGTGAGGAGGGTGGGAGAGAAGGGAAACCTAAAATGAAAAGACAAAAAACAAAAAATCACAAAGGTATCAACCACATTTGGATCATAATTTAAACAAAAATTTAAGACAACTGGAAATTTGAACACTGTTGAAAAATGGGAATTAGCGTTAATTTTTTTTTAAATAAAATCACGGTATCATGGTTGTTTTTAAAGAGTGCTTATGTTTTAGAGATACTTAAGTTTAGTGAAATGAACAGATGAAAAGATATGATGTCTAGTATTTGCTTCAAAGTAATCTAGGTAGAAGAAAGGGCTCGAGGTAAAACAAGAATGGCCATGAGTAGGTGGCTGATTGTTGATGCTGAGCAATGAGTAGGCAGGAGGTCATGACACTATTTTGCCTACTTCTCAATTTTTTTTTACACTTTCTATAATGACAACAAAATCCTAAAATAAAGAACTGGTTTTACATCTTTCCTGTGTACGTACTATCACTTGATCTCATAAAAAGTAGGAAAATGATTCAAAAGACGACGACCAAGAGAGGGAAAAGGGAGAACACAGAATAACAGCTTCAATAATAACTAGAGAAACTAATTAACCTGCCCTTAATTGAAAAATAATTGACTTTGCGCACAAATGACCCCGGGACCTCTCTCGCTTATGGATAAAAAGTGTACGAAAAAGAAATCCTAAGCAGATATAATCTCACTGAATGTATACCTAACAGGATACTGTATCCCATTTTCATTAAAATGAAAGTCTGTTGCTAAAGTGCCAAGAGAACACACTGAATTGGTTTTTTAATTTCCCCAATCAAACATGCCTGATGTTTAGCACAGCTTAATTACTGGGGTGAGTTGGGGGAAGTTAGAGTGTACAACAGGGAATGTTTATATACTCACTCACTGAGAGATACTAATTTTTCTTTTCTAAGAAAGGGAAAACAAGTGGGTCGGGGTGGAACAAAAAGAGGGTAAAATAAAGCTTTCTGTAAAAATTAATGCAAGACGAGTTAAAAAAAAAAAAAAACGAGGCTATGCCTTCATTATCAGACCATGGCCCCATGTAACTTGGGAGCATCTTAGGTTCCCAGTGCAGAGACTGTGTAGCCCTGGGTGGCCAGGGAAAGTAAGAAAGATGAAGAAAGCACATGTGGGGAGTGTACACAGGAAGAACAGAGAAGTGGCTATTTAGGTGTCCAGAAGAGAAGGCTTAGCAAATATAGAAGAGACAGGGTTACTTTTACCCTGCCTTTATCCTTCTTACTGATAAGATGAAAGGAAGTTATAAAATGATAGTCATGGCACCTGACCTTGAAAGAGACAAATCTAAATGATGTTTGATAACTCAATGGAATGGTTTCCTATTATTCTTAAAATCCATTCCAAAACACTAACTGTAGCCTATAAGGCCCTTACAGCCAGACACAACCAAGAGTGCATATCTACCTGTCTTGTATTTAAGGGGGAGGGGGGTTGGGGAGGAACTATGATGACCAAAGCACTCTGAACTTGGCAGAACTCTGCACACACACCCACGATCTGACCCTATTTCTCCAGCCCTGCCTCGTGATACTCACACTCCCTACACTATGCTCACAGGAGCCCCTCCTCCAGGTCTTTAAACATGCTGGGCTCCCTACCTCAGGGAGTTTGCTGTTGGGCAATTCACCATGTTTGACATGACAAGTTAACAATTATGTTTCTTTCTCAAGACTCTCTATCTTACTCCCCAAAACATCTTTATTAAAAATTTACAGAAACCAACTTTGTAACTGGAATATAACATAATCAGATGATCTAGATACTTCAGTAAATATTGGGGCGATTATATTCTTCAGAACAACCTAACTGTGTTTTTCATTTTTTTCAATAACCACAATTTGAAATTTCAGCATCTAGCCCCGTACTGAGCACAAAACAGAAATTCAACACTTACTACAACTAACAAGAGGAAAAATGATAGGTTTAACATGGTTTCTTAACAGTATTTCTTATTTAAGAATAATTGTCCCCTATACAATCTGATTTATATCTACCTAAACATAATTTATCATGTCTTCATGCTCACTTTATAAACAGATTCAAGCCACAAGTCAATCTGACAATCTAGGAACGGAAAGCACATTCTTTAGAACCAGCTTTTATGTCTGCAAGTATCAGTAGTAGGCCATGAGAAAAAAAATAAAACTATCTCAGGAGTTTTATTACTCCGTAAGTGATTTTTAAACAGAAAGGAAACAGGACATAATGGAAGATACGATGCCAGCTTTGTCAAAGTCGCAACTTTTCTGAAGGTTTTTGAGCATCATGTCTCCACACCTACACATCCCAACCCCACTCCCCAACCCCTGCCCCAAAGACACACTCAGAGATTGGGAGGAGGGAACCCAAACTGTGCCATCAAAACAAACCTGCCCATTGCCAAGCGCAGCCAAACCTGCAAACCTGAGTCTGGCAATCATTTCCTCCAGCTCTTGTTTACTATCCCCCCTCCCCTTCCCACGCAGTAAGATGCAGATGCGTTACCACAGTTAAGAGAGGATCACCCTACAGAAAATTCAGTGTAGACTGAAATCACAGTCATAAATTCCCCAAAGAGGGTATAAACTATGAGTAGCTGATTGATTCACTCAAGAAAAAGCATATTACAGTAAATATTGAGACTTGGCTTCTCCTTACCTTCTCACTAACAAAACCGAGGCCCAACTTCCTGAGTGTCAGTTAAATGAATCTTTATCTTTACTCGCCCTTCCTAACAGTCTCAAAGAAACAGGTGGCCCTCTTCCCGCCCACGGTTAACTCCACTGGGTGTTCCTGATTCCTCCCATCTTATTTCTTCCAGGACTTTCCCTTGTTTACTTTCCCCCATCCATTCATCCATCACCCTTAGTCTATCCCCTCTCTCTTTCCCTTCAGGATACAAAAAAACAATGTTCAAGTTTCTTCCTTCACAACCGTATCCCTTCTTTCTTCTGAGGTATAACTTACATCTAGTACAGCACATAAACCTTAAGTGTACAGTCAATAAATTTTTGTGTATGCATATACCTAGGAAAATAAAACCCAGAAAAATGCAAATAACATTATCAACAGCAGATGGCTCAAGCCTTTCCCATCGATAACCCCCCTGAAAGGTAACAACTATTATGATCTGTCACCAAAAATTAGTTTTGCCTGTTAACTGACCTTCATAAAAATGTCATATAGTGTCTCTCTTTTATACCTGAATTCTTTCACTCAACATAATCCACTACCACCACTTTTTAAATACGGGCAGTCCTCACAGTTGCTTCCTCAACCCTCTCCTCACTCAACCCATTTAATCTAGCAATTTCATTCGATCCGAAGACTTTAACAACTATCTAAACACAGATAATCCCTGAGTTCTTCAGACATACCTGGATGTCTTTCAGGCACCTTAAATTTAACACATCCAATATGTAACTCACCATCTCTCCCCCTCCCACTAAAGCCAATTCCTGTTTCTGCATTCTGCATGTTGGTTGATGGGATTAGAGTCAACCAAACTAGAAACCTCCAAGTCATCTTAACACACAAAACCCTGTCGCTCTCGTTCACACTATATCCCTGGCATGGATTATAGTGACACGCTTCCTGATGTGGAAGACATACTCAAATTACTTCAGGAATGAATAATAAATCCTCAAGTACTCTTTCTCCCCCAACATGTAATCATTCAATAAGATCCAAGAATTCTACATTCTGAACAATTCCCACATCTGCAGTTCTTCATCTGCACTGATCTAGTCTAGATCTCCCCCATCTAGCCCCCAGGTAGGCCCTTGGTCCCCCTGCCAGAAATGCCCATCCCATCCACTCCTACTGCTGGGCCTGCTCTTTCTAATATTCTAAACCATCTCTCACCTACCCCACCTGCAGCAGAGTAGATTAACTCCCTACTTGGTAAACAACCACACTTACAAAACCTCAAAGGAGGGGACTCTATATTGCAATGATATCTTTCTCTCCTACTAGGCTGAACTCCCTGAGGCAAGGCCATTCTTTCTTTAGATCTCCAGCTCCTAACAGCGCTTTAAAGGTTTACTAAATGCCCCACTAAGGCAGTCTCCAAGTTTCTAGCCTCTCTCCAATCCATCCTCCAGCTGGCTGCGGTTAATGCCCTACAACACAAATCTAATCATGTCACTCCCCACTTTAACATGCTCAGTAGCTCCCACTGCTTATCAAATCAAGCCCTTAGCAGGTGAGGCCTTTCATCATCTGGCCCCAACCTCCTTTTTAGCCTCATCTCCTACCACTTCTAATCTCATCACCTAACACCTCACCACGCCAGTTCCTCCCCATTTCCTACGCACATCCTGCCCTTTCATTCACGCTTTAGTTCCTGACATGCCCTTTCCATGCAATGCTAGTCCCCCATTCATACAGGGAGTCCTTCTCAGGAAGCTTTTTCAGAGCATTCCAGGGAGAATTGGTTTGTCAGGCTTCTGGGTTCCCTTGGCACTCTGTAAATGCCTTCATTAAGGCATTTCAAGTTTTACTGTAATTGTTTATTTGATAAACAGTAGAAGGCAAAAGGGTCCACTGAGATCTGGAAGCTGGGTGGTGAGTCAGGTCCATTTACCAGCTAAACAAATGATTACTGTCAGCTTAAAGTGTATTACCATTTCAAACTCATCCTCAGCAAACTCCATCCTCAACTGCAAAATATTTGTAAATATCAAGAGCAGGAGACACATCATTCATTCTCACATCACCAACTCCTAACTAGAATGCCTGGTCCTCCAGCTTGACTGAATTAATTAGTGATACCCACACACAACCTCTTGCTTCCTACTTTCATGAACTGACCCACAATTCTCCCATCACTCAAAGTGCAAACTTGTCATCTCTGAGCTTCAATATTAGCTACTGAGTCCTAGGATAACATCTACATCTGCCTGCTTTTCTCTCTCCACTCCTCTAGTTCCAGCCCTCAGTATCTTACTGAGCCATGCAAGCCCCTAATGGTTTCCCTCCTCCAACTGTAATCTCTCCCCCTCCCGATTCATCCAACACTGGCACTCCTTAAACTGTATTGTGCAAACGAATCACCTAGGGATCTTGTTAAAATGCCAATTATTCAGTAAGTCTGAAGTGAGGACTGAGAGTCTGCTTTTTCTTTTTTTTTTTTTTTTTTTGCGGAACACGGGCCTCTCACTGTTGTGGCCTCTCCCGTTGCGGAGCACAGGCTCCGGACGCGCAGGCTCAGTGGCCATGGCTCACGGGCCCAGCCACTCAGCGGCATGTGGGATCCTCCCGGACCAGGGCACGAACCCGTGTCCCCTGCATCGGCAGGCGGACTCTCAACCACTGCGCCACCAGGGAAGCCCTGAGAGTCTGCATTTCTAACACACTCCAAAGAGATGCTAACGATGCTGGTCCACAGATCACATTTCAAGTAGCAAGATCTCCACTCAGTGCTGTCCTGGAATAATGTATCTAGCAAGCAGTCAACAAGCAGAAGCCAGACAACCATCAATCAGGATTGGATAAGCACAGATTTCTACGCTAGGTAAGAAACTGGACTAGATGCCCCTGGTCCTTTCCAATGCTTTGATTCTATGCTCTCCCTGAGATATCCATGACGTTGTCACCCATTTTTCACCTGTGAAGCTTGGCAAAGCTATTCCCTAGCAGGTAATACTTCAATTATCACATTCACCAGCTTCTAAAGTAGTAACTATCTACCGACAACTCTGGTTTAGTCTACTCCAGTATTACAAACGTTTCTAAAAGATAAAGAAGATACCGGGCAAGGGGGTATATATAGTTGTGCTTATGACAGTACCTTCAAGAAAAGTGAACACCACCACTTCCCTTTATCCATCAGTATTATCTAGAGGTTAATACCACTTGCATTACTCTATCAGTTTCTTAGAACCAAGAGGCTATCAACCGTTTTGTTTGGTTGGGGGTGGGGTGGGAGATCTTATGAACATCTATAGAAGCAGGAAGCAATGACGACTCCCAATTCTCTATTAGCAGCTGCAAGCCAATTCAAGATATAAAACAAGCATTCCAAATGTACTGACTACAAGATGATCCCTACTCTCAGAAATGGACTTTTGTGTGGTATCTTCACAATGACATTATCTTTAGCAGTTCCAAGATACTTGTTTATAGAACTTTTGTCATTGTGTATTTATCAATGAGACAATACTACTCAGATTCTGGTTAAAAACACCAAGTCTCTATTACGACTTAGTTACAAGGGATTTTTAGCGTCTACTTTATAATCACAAGGGCTAACTATTCTCCTTATGGCTACATTGATGTTAACATTTCTGTTAATATCCCCCATGAAAATCAGCTTGTCGGGTGTTGATACTGCTCTAATGAGTTAACTGAGGTCTCTGTAAAAATGTGTCACAGAGGGCAGAAAGGTGCAAATGACAGTGGAAAATACACAACGGCAGGTAATTAACCTGAATGTTGATTAGTCTGAATTAGAAGTATTTTCATTGGAATTAGAAGCATGACTTATTTTAGTCAGACAGGATCTGCATAACTTATTTTAAAAACAGGGTGTTTATCATACTTTTAAAACTAACATATAAAGCAAAATAAAGATCTTTTCCAGTGTTGTCATTCACATTACTACATGAGACAATATATCACAGAGACATTTACCTTCCACTTAAAACAAAAGAAATTTGTAACAGGCCATCAGTAAAGACTTAACTTACCATAGTAGTATAGTACAGATTTTACAGCCATGGATAAAATAGTTATTTTTGCTTACATGAACACTTAAGAGTTGTGTTTCCTCCTGGTCCACACAAGAGGCTTTTAAAAAAAATTCCTTCACCAATGAAGATCCAGACAGTAGATGGGCAAAGTTAAAAATAATACCCTCGGGGCTTCCCTGGTGGCATAGTGGTTAAGAATCCGCCTGCCAATGCAGGGGACACGGGTTAGAGCCCTGGTCCAGGAAGATCCCACATGCCACGGAGCAACTAAGCCTGTGCGCCACAACTACTGAGCCTGCGTTCTAGAGCCCACGAGCCACAACTACTGAGCCTGCGAGCCACAACCACTGAAGCCTGCGAGCCTAGAGCCCGTGCTCCGCAACAAGAGAAGCCACCGCAATAAGAAGCCCATGCACCATAATGAAGAGTGGCCTCTGCTCGTCGCAACTAGAGAAAGCCCACGTGCAACAACGAAGACCCAGTGCAGCCAAAAATAAATAAAATAAATAAATTTATACCAAAAAAATGGAATTTTATTTTTAAAAAATTAAGAATACCCTCAGGTTATGACCAATTCCTCATCTTCCAAATTTTACATTAATGTGGTTGGTCTACATGACATTAAACTAAAAGAAGGAATCTGCCTCCAGAAGATGAACACAGCATTTCCCATAAACTTTATAAATCCGAGGAAAGCAAAACCCTCACGGGCTTCACAAAAAGAAACAAGAGAACGTCTTTCAAGTGTACTGTAGGCCCCCTGCCAGGCTTCAGGGCAACCTTGAGCATGTGCACATTTGCATTTTCTTTTCAAGAAAGCAAAATTAATATTTGCTTAACCCAGAACTTAGATCCTCACAAAGTATGATACCAAATGAAGCCCCAATGATTCAGATGGATAAAAAGGCCTAGATAGAAAGGGTTGGTAAATCTTAAAGGATTAAGGTGGAATTACTAATCCTAAACTCAGTCTGACTGGATTTTGAACTACTGGTACTTTATGGCTGCTCCTCAAACAATTCAGTATTCCAGAATCATGGCAAGAGTCTACTCCCTCTGGTCCTTCAAGATGGCTCAAGGGCCTTCCCGGGATTCACACAGTGGAGTCAGGAGCCTCTCCTTTGCTGCTACTATGGACCCCACTGCCTCTATTAGAACATTTTCCACTTTTGTATTCTACATGCCCTCAGAGCTATAAGTATTTCAAGGGATCCTAGAAAATTAAAATTAGCCATCTTTGAATCAAAAGTACTTTTGATATAGTAGGTACTCATAGTAATTACTGGATTAAATGAATGAGTGAGTGAAAGTGTATAGTTTGCCAGTGTCACTAAGCAACAGCATATTCCATCTTCCTTAATGAGCCCTAATTACCTCGAATTAACATTTGTGGCAATTTACTATTGCTAAAAATAACACTACCACACTACATTTGTATAACATCTCACAGTTTACAAAGCACTTCCACATATATCATCAAATCTGAACCTCACAAAGTTCTCTGAGATGGATTTTTTTTAAATCTCTCTAATAAATGAGGCTTAAAGAGATTACAGGGTTCATTATAGGTTTCCCATCAAGTAAAGAAGCAGCCCACAGTCAAATCTAGGTCCTAGATCCTCCATCAGTGCTCTCTGCATCCTAAGACCAGGGCCTGGTTTACACTGAGTCCTGCTGTCCTAGGCACTTTCCCTCATCTCATTTGATCTTCTCAACAACGCTGTGTGGCTCACAGGTACTGCCTATTTCCACAGAGAAGGAAAGAGGGAGGTAGAGCTCTGGGCTCAGGGGCACAGCCAGAATGCAGGTTCCAGCCTCAAGTACTTCAAAGTCCATGCTTCCCAAATGCTGATCTGCCCAAACTGGCCCCAGAAAGTTACCAAGGACAAGTTTTCCACATTCGGCAAAGCAAGCTATTACACACTAGTTAACTCTGGCAGCAAATGCTGGGGCTTGCACTCTACCTGAACCTTGCTCGCTTGACAAATCCACACAAGGTACTAAAATGCTCTGTAACTCAGTTTCCCTATCTGTAACCCTGGGGTGGTAACATTACCTGCCTCATAGGGTTGTTATGAGGATTAAATGAGTTAATATTTATAAAGCACTTAAAACGGTGCCTCGCACATAGGAAGGATGATATAAATGCCTATCAGTTTTTTTAAAAAGGCATAAACTGAGGAAAAGTGACAGTTTAAGTCACTAAAGAAATACTCAATTATCGAATAAAAAGTGTGGGGACAATTTGTTCTTTCCTACTTCCTGTCTTTCTTTTCTTAAAAATAAATCTATTTATTTATTTATTTATTTACTTATGGCTACGTTGGGTCTTCGTTGCTGCACGCGGGCTTTCTCCAGTTGCAGTGAGCAGGGTCTACTCTTCGTTGCGGTGCTCGGGCTTCTCACTGCTGTGGCTTCTCTTGTGGAGAACGGGCTCTAGGTGCGCAGGCTTCAGTAGTTGTGGCACGTGGGCTCAGTAGTTGTGGCTCGCGGGCTCTAGAACTCAGGCTCAGTAGTTGTGGCACGGGCTTAGTTGCTCCGCGGCATGTGGGATCTTCCCGGGCCAGGGCTGGAACCTGTGTCCTCCCGCATTGGCAGGCGGATTCTTAACCACTGTGCCACCAGGGAAGCCCCGTTCCTATCTTTCTTAAACAACAGATAGATTAAAATTTTTAACATACAAATAAAACTATAATATACCACAGGAAAATATGGGAAATTTCTTTTAAATCTTGAGGGGGAAGACTTCCTAAGCATGACACAGAACCCTGACTACCTAGAGGAAAAGTCTGACATAAAAGTGCAAATGGATGAAGAAAATAGTGACTTACAAAACAAAGCTAGTTTCCCTAGATATATGCCCCCAAAACAAATCTATAAGCCAGTAGGAAAAAGGCAAATATCAAACTAAAAAAATGGGCAAGGGATAGGAACAGGCCATTCATGGGAGAAATAAGTTACCAATTAAAATGTGAAAAAAAATGATCTACGTAATTAAGAACTATAATTTTTTTTAAATTGAGACTTCCCCCCCCCAAGACTGTTTACCCCACCCACCTGCTACCACCTCCCATTACATCCTACCTCAGCACTCAGTGGAGAACATGTGGGCATGCATGTGTGAGTGTATCATGTACGCATGCGTGGGATGTGTGTAAGGAAGCGAGTGCGTCTCCTCCAACTACAGTGATGTTTACTTCTTTCCAGAAGGAGAGATTCAATTTATTACATAAACCTGCACATCAGCTACCCCCAGCCATACTACCTCTCTCAGAGACCATCAAGAGAAATTTCTTTTCTGCTTCAGCAGCTAGAGTACATATTCCATATGCCAGATGCAATGTATTTTTACCCATTTGTACTTCTGCACTTTACAAGTTCCCTTCCTCATAGTAAAAACTGAAGTCATCTTTGAGGAATTAATTGACTCCATAGATTAATTTCCATATAAAACTTTTACTTAAGGTAAATGATTAAATTAAAATGGAACCTAATATAAAAGGGAATCTCTCTCTCACCCCTACAAATATTCAAAAACTGTCTTTTTGCTAACAGGAGCAGGACATTGCTCTCCCTCTCTCAAAGATATTCAAAGCAGTACCAGATTTCATGATACAGACTTCCAAAACCAGCAAACGGCAAAAGCCCAAAGATTACTGAACTAAGTTGTTTCAATTTATATCACATAAAAGTAGGGCTGTGTATGCGTACCTAAATAAACTAAGTGCATTTAATTGTGAGAAGACACGTTTTTCTTAAAAAAAGTGAAATAAAAAATATTATGAATACTGAATCTTTTTAATGAACATGTCTGAATGGGATTTTTTTTCAAGATCTATTCTTAAATTTTTCTTCCAAATATTTTTTTAAAATTCAGTGGTTTTGCAAATTTCCATTCTTCTAACAATTTCAACTTTAAAGGACTGGACAAATAAGACAAATAACCATTGATTTTCTGATTTTCTAGCACTGTAACTCTTTTCAGTCAACCATCTGTCAACTTTAAAGTTCTATCATAAAACCCCCAAAGGGTAACATCACTGATGAAATCTAATTTCCCTCTCTGCAATTAAAATATCCAACTGTTCCATTAGAAGCCCGCCCATAATCTGTCAAAGTGATATGTAACCTCTCATAAGCACTGATTAGAATGAAAAGAAACTAGAAACACCTTGAAGGAATTGAGAAAGCACCAAATGTGTGAAGCGCACTCAATTTTTTAAACTTTCATTTTGAATACTAAATAAAGGAGAATCCAAAGATAGTAAGTATATAAATTCAGTGTGGGGTAAAAAAGAACACTAGACAGATAATCAAAATCCTGGGTGCTATTCCTAATTCTGAGACTGAGTTTATCACCGATCTTGGACCAGACACTCAACCTCTACAGGGCTTGCTTTCCTCATCTATAAAAATACAGATGTTAGGATCTCTACAGAATCCTAAACTCTATGATCTAATCAAAAATAACACACAAAAAATTTTTTATGTGCTTTTTCTCCTACTGACTCTAGGCACAAGTAGATAGGCACATACAGCTCACCATGAATTAAAGCTAATGAACCATTAAATTTCCCATATCTGGATCCCTCAAATACAGAGTTATCACTACAGTAAAGTTTATAAACTGGATTATAAAAGTATCTTACTTTACAAGTCAACTTAAGAACAGAATCTTACTTCAACTTTTTTTTTTTTTTTTTTGCGGTACGCGGGCCTCTCACTGTTGTGGCCTCTCCCGTCGTGGAGCACAGGCTCTGGACGCGCAGGCTCAGCGGCCACGGCTCACGGGCCCAGCCGCTCTGCGGCATGTGGGATCTTCCCGGACCGGGGCACGAACCCGTGTCCCCTGCATCAGCAGGCGGACTCTAAACCACTGCGCCACCAGGGAAGCCCTTACTTCAACTTTTAAGAGGATGTATTTCTTTAAATTCATCTCTAGTGTGCTGAATTCTACTTTGAAGAGTAGAGCTGGCAAGGAGAGGGTAATCAAACACTATCTATTCCATCATTAGTCCTAATCGACTCCAAAAAGGTATTCTTCTTTGGCTGGCAACCTTAGGCTGACTTGTGTGTATTAGGTCCAAGCCTGTTCCTTTCTCCATGACAAAAAGCTGGGGATTTGGCTGTTTTTAAACCCATGGATAGGTCGTACAGAACTTAAAACAACTACAACATTTAGTCCTAATTTGAAGAACAGGCTCTCTAATGAAGCCCCAGAATGTTAAGAGTTGGAAGAGATTTTAGACTTATTCTACTCCAAGCTCATCATTTTACTGATGAGGAAATCAAAGTCCAGGATAAGTTGAAATGAATGCCCAAAGTCATACCAACTTTCCCAACTCTCAGACCCATTTCTTTAAATTGCAAACCATAACAAAGTTACTTTCACCTGACCCCAGGATACATCAGCCAAACTCAAAAACCATAAGATGGAGCACCCCTTCAGTGCTAAAGTATAGCCAAAAGCTCTCAAAATATATGCATAGGAACAAAGAAAGAATTCCATAGGAATATATTTCTCATACATGACAAAAAGGTCAAAAACTGGTTCTACGCATAAAATTTCGCTCTTTGGACCATGTGTCAGGAGTGAACTGATTGTGAAATCCAGATAATTATTAAATAGACAGTGAAAACAAATACAGTTCATACTTTCTCTTGCTATATTTAAAAACACGCCTCGTATTTGAAAAGAAGGCGCCAAGCATCCTAACATATTATTAATGAAGGCAGACATCTGAAAAGATTCACTCTCCACCTGCTCTTCATCATCAGATGTATGAGTCAGTAGAACTAGACAGCAACAAATTCAAAACTCTTCCTGCCTGAAAAGAATGCAGGGGAAAAAACTAAAACAAAATCAACCAATTCAAAGTATCTCAAATTTCAAATTAGATTTTTTCATTCATTAATTGAAATGGTCCAAAACCAAATTATTTCAAATTTTATTCAGTCTTCAACTGAATGCTTTCACATAACTGGAAATGAGACTAATTTACTTCTAGCAAGCTTCATTTGAGAAAATACATGTCATAAATTCTGGATTTTTTTTTTTTTTTTTGCTAAAGTATTGACATTTACAAACTCACAGAATATGTACAACCTACAAATAGAGTATTTCACTCCATTTCCAAGAGAACTTCTAGGTTCCAAACTCAAAGGTCATTGGATTAGTACCTTAATAAGACACTCTATCATTAAATACATTTTACAACCTATTAAAGCAATCTCAAATGTAAAAATACAACAGGGAAACAATTATTTCAGCATGAATGTGGCATTATGGGATGGTTATGCTTTGTTTCACCTAACATATTAAAAGGAATATTCGGCATATATATTATATATATAACAAAACCATTCCGTCTCTAAATCAACATGTAATTACACTTCAGCAACCCGGTAAGTGTTATTCTTGATTCTAAAGTACGATTATCACACAACTTGAAAGAGCTCCTATTTCATAGTTAACCAAATATCCTAATGTTCTTTAATCAAAGTACCATTAAAGTCTATTTTTTCCAACCCTTGAGTTTCAGTTTATCAAAATTTTCCAAAGCCTAGAGTTAAAGTTTCATAACAAATCCAAACACAACCCGTCACAGAGACTTAGGTTATAAATACCTAATATGTCTAAAGAATCCAAATGGTCGATTTTATTTTGTTTGAATTATACTATCTTTAGAAAACCAAAGGTAAGTATTAAAAAGAGTTTGCCCAAGAAGCAGAGGGACATGAAGGTAGATTCAAAACCCCTCATTACCAGTGTTGTACCAGATGCCTGCGATCAAGGGGTGGAGTGGGTTTTAGAAAGTGGGACTTTTAAAAAAAGCCTTCACTTTCCCAGACTATTTTGGACATTTTGATAACATCTTTTTCTCTTTTTCAAAATGCCAGGCGTCTTTAAAGGAAAAGCTTTTCTATTGAGTGGCTTTTCTCGACTTTCACAGTACAATTAAACCCTTCTCCTGTCCAGATAGACTGAACCGTGTTCAACCCTGGCACATAACAAAATCATTAAATCTAAAACGCCTCATTTGACAGATGTCTCATTAAATTCATCTTAAACTTTAGGTAAGAGATGCCTTTGAAAAGGGGGGAAAAAAAACACCTGTTAACTCTAAGAAACCTTTGAGAGAGAACTCTCTCAAAATCCACATAGAGCTCCACTCACGGAAAACAGAAGATATTAACAGTGTGTGGCACATCTAAAACCTTCTGCCATGGGAGAAATGCCTCTGTGTGTATGTGTGTTTAACACAACCCCTGGGGACCCTAACAGGAAGGAAGGCTGAAGATTCAGGACATACACCACCAGCTGCTTAACAAAATTCCGCAAATTCAATTCAACAAATGTTTAAACTAAAATGCCAAGTATTATACTAGCCTTGGACCATATACAACATTAATGAATGTTATGTTACCAAGAAATCAAATTCAGCATTCTATAAAGAGAATCAAAAACACCTTACTCTTTAAAAAATAATAAGAATCTTGGGATAACCAGTCATTTAAGGTGGCTGTTTTAACAATCTTATAGCCACAAAAAGATAAAACTTTCAACCAGAAACTTCATAAACTCATTTACACTCATCTCCTCTCCCTATGCTTATTTCAATAAGCATAAAAAAAAACACCATTTAAGGAATAACTATAAAAACAGACAGAGTAGCTTACTCTCTAACTCTATATAACATATGAATTATAAAAAATGAACAGCATGGTGACATCAATAGAGCACTACTGATCACTAAAGTACAAATAAGTTTACTTTAAGATGAAAGGTTTATGCAAACCTTTCATGATAGCTATTTTTGATACTTTACAAGTAAAGCTATGTTTTAAAGGAACTGAAATGTCACACCGCTACCCTCAAAACTTATCCACTTTTCAGATAAAGTGTTAATAATGCTCTATACCCAATGAAGATTTACAGTTTAACAAATGAGGCGTGTGTAAGAAAAAAAGAATCATTAGGTGAACTTTATTTCATGCCAACTTAAATGCATGTAAGACTATTTACAATCAGAATATTTAGAACACTTTCGTACTCTTTCTGTATTGTCCACTTATTTGCCAGTCTTGCTTCTTTATGTTAAAGGCAGCATGACAGAAACAGAACCAACCAAATTTCACAAGGAATACCACTTTGGCCTAGAGGATAATATCACCTCATTACCAACAAAAATAGAATATTTTCGGAATGCTTTTAACCAAGTGAAAAATTCAAGTGTAAATGAAATTCAACTTCAATTCATGGAAAGTAATATGAATTGTAAAACAGAATATGCATGCTCTCTCTTCTCAGCTCTGCCAAGAACTGAAAAACCACAAGCAAGAATCAAAACTATGCATCAGTTTATCTGAAAAGAGGATTGACACCCACTCCTCCCTAATAATGTTTCCGAAAGGACAAATGAGATAATTTATGTGAAAGCTCTTTAAGATTTTTGAAGATAATAAAACCAACATATTAATAGATGTTATCAAACCACAGTTATGAAGGACAAGACAGCACTCACTTTACATCAAAAACAAGTATAAAATTTAAATACAAAAAGCGACAAAAATAAAATTAAACCCTTTGTTCTTAAAAGGACTGCTTAAGCACACACTGGTGTCACATGTTCATACCACGTTACTCAATACTGCTGTAATTATAGTAATAAGAGACTTCTCGTCAATATTACAGCTTAATGCCGAAACACCCCTTCTTGGTTTCCACGTAGGAAACCATGTAAGATTTGATCATCCCAGAAGAGAAAAAGAGAAGAAATATGAGCGGGTAAGGAGTCCGTTCTCCTGAGCAATCCCAAAAAGTCAAACATAAAAATATCTTGTCCAAGATTCACGAGCCACAGTGGGTGCAGTCTCCATTCCATCAACATCATTTCCCACTATTACAATTTAAACTGAAACAGCCAGATGACTAAAGCTAAAAGGCAGTAGAAGTGAGTCAAAAATATTAAAAATATAGTTTAACACTGCCCTTGATTAATGACTCAGACGCCCCCAGGGAGTCCAAAACATAACCTCATTAACGTTTTTAAGTCTGTAACCTATGTCGAGTAACCTAATTCTTGAATTTTTTTTCACCTAAAATTACTCTCAGGTAAAATTTAAGATGGCTGATCTTAAAGGAAAATTAAATGTTAATGTATCTAATATACTTAATACTTCACACAAGTTACTTCAGATAGAGCCATAATTAAATTTTTTCTTATTTAAAGTTAGCTAAGAGAATGGTTGCTTCGGAGGAGCAACAATTTTCAAACTAAGTTTTTCTCAACGACTCTGTAATTAGATAGTACCTTTTTGTCCAAAGCCTTTTAGCTCATTAAAGATTCCATTTTACTTTACCTAAATAAATATTTAAATATTCAAAGCAACCACAAATGGCTTTCAAAGTCTTTTAAGAATAACTTAGGCCAGGTTATAAATACTAAAATTCAACTGAAAGGTGACCTCAAGAGAATGAAAGTTCTCCACTGGACAAGAACTTCTCCAGTTATAAACAGATAAACTAGATAAACAACAGATAACGAGCTCAATTTAAATATAGGAAAATATTCAAAAGCCTTCAAAAGCAATTTCCTAGTCTATCCTCAACTCCACATACACAGATAAACAAAAAGATACACAGCAATAAATTTAAGAGTAAGTTACATGTAACATTATAAAAACGAATGTGGTGGAAAACACACCCTCAAAGGATCTCATATAAAACAAACGTAACTCTCTTCTTATGGAAAAGAATTACTACCAAAACATGCCACTTTCCTGCTGGGTGTCCTACATTCCACTGCAGCACAGGGGTAACTTCTAGGAATCTCCTCCAGCTTGGTGCAAACCTGCGCTACATGTGAAGTCCTGATAATGTTCCGGTGATGAGTGAGACCACCTTATAACAAGGCCCTTTTGTTCATCAGTAACTAAACTTCCTTGCAAAAGTTCAAGTGGACTCACTATATAGTAAATTTTGTTCTATGGCAAATGAATATCAACACAGACGTTTGCCATGTTCTTAGGCTTAACATAAGCTCAACTTGCTATAAAATAAGCAATTAGACATCTTTATAACATCTTTATAATATCTTTGTAAAGACTGTTATATCTTTATAACAATCAGGCATCTTCCTTCTAGGACACCTGCATACCAGCTTCGTATTCAAGAACAGGTTGGATGCTCTGTATGGCTTCCTCATTTAATTAGTTACTTTTACAAGCATATTCACAGAGGTATGTATGTATTTATACTGTGCATATAGAAATAAAGCAAATAAGTTCAGAATGAAGCAACAATTCCTGCTTTTCATAAGGAACGAAACAAAAAGATTAAAATGAGCACACCAGAAATTTGAGATTTACCAGAAAGATAATTTGTCACCTTTATACTGATAAGTTTTTTTAAAAAACCTATATATCACCCACTTAGAACATTTTAGACACACGTGAAGAGACAATCAAGGGGAATCAAAGATTTAAATGTCATGACTAGGACACCTAAAACCCTTCCCATGGACATTTATCGTGATCAACAATTCAGTCATGAGAAAAAGAAAGGATGCAGAACTCTTTCCATACGAAATATGTCCAATACTGCTTATTTAACATATCCCTTGCTTTATATATATTTCCTTCAATGTAATTGGTTGGTTATAAGGGCATTTATCATTCTCATGTTAAGAAAATATTCTCATTCCAAGTGTGATTACCATTTACTGCTTTTGTAAAATAACAGTATTTTACAAATTACATGAGCCACAGGAGAAAATGATATAGCTGTTGCTCCCACATGAAAAAAAAAATCACCTATTTTCTAGGCCATAAGCTTTTAAAGGCTTGTCATCCGGTTAGGATATTATCTTCAGATACTACAAATGCTATTGTATTATGATATGGTTTTCTTTACGAGGCAAAAATCCATCAGAAATCCACTTGAATTACAGAAAAACTTCAATTAAACGTAAAGGAACATCTCACCAGGAATGCTACCAGTTTTGCATATCTCAATGTGTGAGTAATTTCTTCATTCAAACCGACTAAACTGCTACTGGGACACAGGCTGGACCAAAAACATATTAAGTTAGAAAGAATGGCTACAGATTAATGAAATTACAAGTGTGATTATTTTTCCACCACCACATACAACCTAGGTGGGGAAGTAATTTAGTACTTTAGTAAATCTGGGGAAGATTTAACTCTCCTTTTAAGACCTTTAACCTAGAAATGAAAAAAAAATGAGGAAGATTTTCGATCACCCTCAAGTCGTACTGTGATTCCTATATATCCCTATTGCAAGTCACATCGCAATGGGTAGTTCTGGCTATAAAGGCTAGAAGTAAGAAACTGAGAGAAAGAAATAGGCAAAACCACTTTTGACGCAAGACAAACTTACAGAGGAAACTGAAATAAAGCCAAAAAGTGCTGAGGAAAAGTATCGCTAAAGAGGACCGCAGCTGCTGGGTTCCATCGAGGACTAAGTGGGCAAACGAGTAGCACCAGCTGATGCGGAGCGAGCTCCCGGGCTGGAAGGGCAGGCCGCCGACAGTGAGACGGAGGGCGGGTGTTCCAGCGCATTTCTCAAGGTCATTTTCCTCTGTAGGTATCACGTGCACGTGATGTTTACCTGAAATCCCAAACTGCCTCAAACCCAACAAACCGGTGAACAGACGTCCGAAGGCAGCACTTCACTGTTAAAGACACCACTGCTTCTTTCAGGAGTGCCTGCTCCCTGTGCTTGCTTCCCAACCTCGGAGCCCCCAAGAATGACAAAAGCTCGCGGATTTTAAAACTGCTCAATTTAGTATCACACAGATCGTACTTGAAAGCTGTAGAGAAGTAACAGACTCCCGAGGACCCGCGCTGACTCTCGGGGTGGCCAAACATTTCTCGGGACCTGGAAGTGCTTATTCCGCACGCGTCAAAGTGCAGGTGATCTCCTTACCTGCATAGAAGCGGATGAGGCAGCCGATCTCCGAGTCCATGCCTTCCTCCTGCACCCTCCACAACTCCCCAAAGCCCAGGTGGAAGAGGTAGTCATTTTGGATCTGCAACGGCTTCTCGTCCGCCTCCAGGCGCCGGGTGGTCTCTCCGTGGAGCTGCACGTACAGGGTGGGCGGTGGAGGCGCCTGCTCCGCGGTCGCCCCGTTCCCATCCTGGGTCGACGGGGGGCGGCCGAGGGCCGCTGCTGCCGCCGCCTTCTCCTCCCGAGGCTGATCGCGGGCGGCGCCGCCTGGGCCCTCGACGCCCCTCAGGGCTTTCGGCTGCGGCGGAGGCGGGGAGGCCGTCGGGGATGACGGCCGGGCGCCCGCTCCAAGCCGGGGCAGGCGGGTCTGTCCCGGAGCCCCCGTAGGGGGCCGGGCCGGGGCCAGGTCAGCCTCCAGCTCCTCGGACGACGACGAGCAGCCGCCGCCGCTGCTGTAGGGGTCCAACCGGTCCGACACGCTCTCGGCGCTAGGGCTCAGGCTGAAGCTCTCGGTGTCGGAGGCTGGGCCCGCGGCCGCACCGTCCAGGAGCCGCGGGGCGCCCGGTTCGCCCAGGCTGGAGTCTGAGGGCGCGGAGCTGGCGCGGGAGGCGCGGAGCGCCCACCCGTCCGGGGCGCCGGGCAGCGGCAGGTCGGCGGGAGGAGGGCGCTGCGGCCCCCCGACGGCGGCCAGTCCGCTCCTCCCGGGTGGCGGCTCCGAGTCCCGCGGCTCGGCGGGCGGGAGCCGGGGACCGGCGTCGGGGTGCCCCTTGCCCAGCACCTTTACCACGCCGCCGCCCTTGTAGCCCACCTGCAGCAGGCGGGCGGCCACCTCGCCCGCCGTGGTGTCCAGCGTGCACAGCACCGGGCGCAGGTAGGTCGAGGCCATGTGGCGGTCGAAGACGTGCACGCAGCCCCGCTCGAGCTGGTGCCGCACCCAGTCCCGGTCCGACGGCTGCAGCTGGAGCATCTGCCGGTGCTTCAGGAGCAGCGTCTTCCTGTCCAGGCTCCGGGTGCACAGCGAAGCCGAGGCCGAGCAGGAGGCGGTGAGGCCGGTGGCGCCGGGGGAGTGCGAGGCGGCAGCGGCGGACGACGACGAGGACGAGGACGAGGACGACGAGGCGGCGGCGGCGGCGGCCGCCGCGGACAGATTCCTCTTCAGCCGCCCTCTCCTCAGCAGCAGGGAGTTGGCGCAACCGCTGGCCCCGGGCACCGGGGCAGCCCCGCCAGCGGTGGGCTGGGGGGCGCCGCGCCTCCTCCTGCGACCCGTGCCTCCCGGCCGACCCGGCAACAACCCCAGCTGCGCCTCGCCGGGGGCCTCTTCCCGCGCCCCGCCACTGGGGGCCGCCGGGGTCAGCGCGGGCTCCGGGCTCCGGCCGCCCCCGACTGCCGCCGCCAGAGCCGCCGCGGCCGCGGCCGCCGCTGCAGCCGCCGCCGGAGCCGGAGCTCGGTCCTCCCTGCTGGTCTCTGGGAGTCGCTGCGCCGTAGTCGCGGCGGCGGGCTCCATTGCAGTGGGGCTTCGCGCTTCCCCCCCAGCTCCGGAGACAGCGGGCAGAGAGAGAGGCGGGGAGGCGAAGGTGGGAGACGGCGGCGGCGCGGGGAGAAGGGAGAAGCCAATGGCGTTCGGCACGGCCGTTCCAGGGGATTATGTGGCAATTCGGAGCATTCCGTCGGTGTCTCGGTGTTCCATCCCGTGCGCCCGCCCGCTTGGCCGCCACCGCCCCCCCCCCCCACAAACACACACACACACACGCCCTCCCCGCCTGGGTCGCGGGCGCCGAGCGCAGGCCCCGCCCACTCCCCCGCCTCACCCCGGCGAACCCGCCGCGTAGCTGGGCTCATTGAATATTAATCACGCGCCGGCAGCGGGAAGGCGGGAGACAGGCAGGGCGGGAGCTCCTCGGCGGGCCTCATGAATATGCACCACCTGCATGACGGCATTCCAGGCGGAAGAGGGGAGAGCAGGAGGGCGGCGGTGAGGCGGGGCTTCAGGGTAAACAAACGGGACGGCGTACGAGGGCGGGGCTGGGGGGGCAGTTTCCCAGGAGGTTCCGGCGCGAGCCTCAGAGAGGGGGAGGCAGAGACGACAGATGCGCGCGGTGCACCTTGGGAGTTGTAGTTCCAGTGCGCGGACGGGCATGTCTGAAGGAAACGTGGTGAACTACAAGCCCCAGAGATCCTTAAACTATGCCCCTCCTTTCAGCCAGCCGTGTGCCCTGGACAGTGGGTATTCTGCCCTCTGCTGTTGAACTCCGTGCCCGGGAATGTTCTTGTTCATTAACTTGTACTTAGCCCGCCCACTCCCGCTTCCCAGAAGACTTTCGTTTTCCCGGCTAATTGAAAGAGAGGGCTTTGAAGGGACTCTAAACGGTACAAAGGTCCCCAGCCTTTGGTCTTCACCTCCACCACCCATTGAACGTGCTTAGTGGAAATCGTGCAGCCCCGACCCGATCCTCCAGTTCCTACATCTGAGAAGGAAAAAGGCAAAGGGCTGAGATCTCATTTTTCCCTGTTGGTCTGAAGGTTTGAAGTAACTTAATGACACAGAAAGCGATGGAAAGTAGAGGAAACGCTGGAATGGAGACACGGTGGGATATGAGATGGGCTGGTCCTGTATGTTCTCTCTTAACGCCTTCCCTTGTTTCTTCTTTCAACATTCAGAAAAAGTTATACTCTACGGCTACAATGTTATTCGTGGTCTGAAAAGTTGCACTTTCTTGTCAGTTGAAACAATATTGTAGGCTAGATTAGAATAGCATACTATTTAAAAGAATTTAGTAAAATTTTTAATTTAATTAATATTCCCCCACATTGTTTTAGAAATCTGGATTTTCACATTTGAGACTTTTTCAACTTTATACTATCCAGGGCCTGCCTCAACTTCAACAAAGTTACTAAACTTGAGGGTGAATTGGGGGTGAGGGGTTTGAGGAAAGAGGAAGGAGAGAGAAACAGAGAAACTGGAACTTGTACCTGAAATAACAGAAACTAGTAAGGGCAGGGAAAGTTGTACTTGGGTTATCTACACAGTTTCATTGAAGAGGAATGGAGGAAGTTACAGGACCAAAAAATATATATTTATCTTGATTTTTGAAATTCCTGAAAATGATTTTTTATATTTTTCTTTTGAAGTATTACCTCTTGGTCTCATGAAACAAATGTTTATTCCATTTCAATTCAATCAACAGCACAGAGTTACATTTTTAAAATTAGGAAGAATGCAAGTTCTTCCAAGAGACATAAGATAGTCAAGTCAATTAATTTAACAAATAATTATAAACATATTATATGCCAGGTACTCTGTTACAGCAATTGAATAAATCAGACACTGTCCTTGCCTTCACAGAGCTTATAGATTAGCAAGAAAGAGGTTCAACAAGTGAGAGGGATGTGGACGAGGGGAGAATACTGGGTGCCATGGAGGAAGCAAAAATAAAACAAGAGAACTGACCTAGTCTAGGGAGTCCAACAATAGAGACCTCACTTTGGATGAAATTTTCTGGAACAAATGAAGCTGAGTACTTGCTGAAGGCTAAGTCTCTGAAAGAAAGTAAAGAGGCAGAGAAAGAGGTAATGATCTTGAAAATGAATTTCAGCTGCCTAATCCATATGTACCTTGAGTAGCACAAACTATTCTAGAAATGAACAGTATTTTAATTTAGCCTTACTTTAATAAGGTTAAAAAACAAAGACTATGTTAAATTTCAGCACCAAAACACGGACTATTTACATTTCTTTATATTTTTTAGTTCCTTAGCTGATTTCCTATAAACCTCTTTAATTTTTTCTATATTAAGAAATATAGATTCACTTCGCAGTGAAGATGGCATCGGGCAGTGGGACAAAAAACTTGGACTTTCGCCGAAAGTGGGACAAAGATGAATATGAGAAGCTCGCCGAGAAGAAGCTCACGAAAGAGAGAGAAAAGAAGGATGGAAAACCAGTGCAGCCAGTCACGCGAGAGCTTCTCCAGCATCGGGACTCCAAGGTGGACCTGGAATCCAAACTTGGGAAGACAATCGTCATTACCAAGACCACCCCACAGTCTGAGATGGGAGGATACTATTGCAATGTCTGTGACTGTGTGGTGAAAGACTCCATCAACTTCCTGGATCACAGTAATGGAAAGAAACATCAGCGAAACCTGGGCATGTCTATGCGTGAGTCATTCCACTTGGAATGACTTCAAAGAAACGTTTTGAAGTCAACAAGAAGGAGATGGAAGAGAAGCAGAAGGATTATGACTTTGAGGAAAGGATGAAGGAACTCAGAGAAGAGGAGGAAAAGGCCAAAACCTACAAGAAAGAGAAACAGAAGGAGAAGAAAAGGAGGGTGGAGGAGGACTTGACATTGGAGGAGGAAGGTGAGATGACAGCTGTGATGGGCTTCTCTGGCTTCGGTTCCACCAAGAAGAGTTACTGAGGCTTTCTATGCTTGGCTTTTTGCCAGGCCTAACTTTGTGTGTGTGGGCGTCATCTTTTGGGAGGTACTGGGGAAAGTCCTTAAGAGTGGCAGCGGGGAGGGCTAGAGGGTGGGTGTTTGTGGTTTCCCTCTACCTTGGGAGAGAGCACAGGATGCAACCGAGTGTGCTGTGGCATGTTCCTTCAGCCTCAGTATTTCACTGGAGACAGAGGACCTCTGATCATCTGAGTTCCCAATAAAGAAAAACCACCTCTTCTGAGGCTGCTTTCCCGAAAAAAAAAAAAGAAGTATATATTAATTCTCATATATCTGCTTTCTAGAGTTATTTTTATTTAGCTAATGTAACAAACTCAAGGGAAGTTTGTTCTAATCAGAAATTCTGTCACCATTGGCCCAATGTCCATTTGCATCCTAAGAAATCATAGCGCTGTCTCAATAAGCTCTGAGTCTTGTTTAGTTTTACACGATCACCACAACTCTCGCCTTTTTATCCTCTAGGAACTGTATTTACCCCTTGACGTTATTTGTAACCAAAAAGCCTCCTCCAAGGGGGAAAACGTAAAGCAAAAGCATTGGTCAGAGAATTCAGTATACAGAGTATTGGAGTGGGGAGGGGTTGAAGAGTCTTCATACACACCTGCCAGACTTGGTATGAGGGATTACTAAATTAGGAGGAGAAAGGGAATAATGAATTATGTTCAAGTATCTCAACATGAAGAAAAAGGAAGTACATTCCAGCCTCAAAAAACAGTGGGTCCGGTCTCCCCTGGTGGCGCAGTGGTTGAGAGTACGCCTGCCGATGCAGGGGACACGGGTTCGTGCCCGGGTTTGTGCCCCGGTCCGGAAGATCCCACATGCCGCGGAGCAGCTGGACCCGTGAGCTATGGCCGCTGAGCCTTCGCGTCTGGAGCCTGCGCTCCGCAACGGGAGAGGCTACAACAGTGAGAGGCCCGCGTACCGAGAAAAAAAAAACAAAAAAACCGTGGGTCCTTTTTTTGTGGGCAGGGGGAGAATGCAGATTATAATTTTTACACAGAGAAACTATTTCAGGCATAGTGTCTATAATCTAAAACATGTCATATTCCATTGTATCCAAAATAATAGAAATCAGAGCTTAGGGGGGAGCAGAAGACCAAGGATCCACAGTGTGCTCCATCCCTGGTTCCACCTCCAAACACCTTCAGTAAAGTCACTAAACTTGGGGCTGAGAGGAGAGAGAGAAAGAAATGAGAGTTCATAAAAATAGACAGTCCCCTGAACACCAGATCAACTGGAACCTCAGAGTTTTAATAATAGACAATGATAAGGGCAATGAAACTTGTACTTGGAGTTTGCTGGTATCATGGAACATCATCCAGACCGTCCGAGCCAACCCACGCCGTACAATTTCTCTGAATAAGAAAAGGATTTCAGTTAAGGACAAATGTTTTCTAGACACCCATGAAATTGCAGCTTCTCCTACTTAAAAGTAGAGTGGGGAATAGGCCACTATCTTGAAACCACATAACTCACAAATGCCCCCCATCCTTTAAAATGTTCCAAATGTACAATCTGATACCACATTTCTGACTAGCCACACTTTTAAAAGAACCACATCTTCAAATGCTAAGAGATAATCCCGAAAAGAAACAACAGATGTAAAAGTTGCAAACCCTGAGCCAACTTGTTAAAATATTTTCACAGCTAAGTATAGAAAAAGAGAACATAATTTTCAATTTACTGCCACAGTTTATTTTATGCCATGTGATTTATAACTGACTTGCTGTGTTTTGCATCTAGGTTAATCCTGTTTGCATCCTTAGATCCAAGATAAAAGAAACCATCTTTGGAATTTTTTTTCTAATATAAGCAGTTGGAATTTTAATGGAGGCATGAATTGATAGCAGGATTGGTTTCAGTCTGAATTGTAAAGGGCTCAGCTGTGTCCAGAAATAAACTCAGAAAGATGCAATATACAATGTAATACATTTAGTTAGTACATTATGAGCAAGGAATATAATTATAGTTTCACATTTCTATATCCCTTGAGCTACTAGTGGTTTACCATCCCTAAATTGCTCACTATTTACTCATTCATTTTTACTATGAGGGACCCATTTAGCAAATTAGTACTCTAGTGCACTAAATGGGCCCCAGGTGGCCAAACAGAATTCATATGTTCCCTACTCACTGACAGGATGAGACCGTCTCAGCTCTCTAAGTCCTCTCCCTTCCCTCACAAACTTATCATCTGAACTCTATCAAGAGCTTAGATTACCACTATCATTTTAGGTAGTCTATTTTATAGATATGGCTTGATAACTCTTCAGATTTTAGTGCACACTTTTTTATCCTGTAATTCTTTGTCTCTTTCTCATTCCTCACATCCTGCCTCACAGAAATAAACGAGATGTGTTTGTCATCACAGCAATGAAGTATTAGACCAAAAAATAGAGGCCATGTAATCCCACCACTTCCAGTAACAATATAAATTACCTGGAACATTCATTCAACAAGTATTTATTAAGCTTTTATATGTAGGCACCATTTACACTCAGTGAATAGTAGAGACAAAAATACTTGCCCTAAGAAAGCTTACATATAGGCATTGTCATTTTTTTTTAAGCTTTAGTTAAAATTGACCTACTTTCTTCTTTCGTATAGATGGTTCTTGTTTCAGGCAAATGGGATATATGAAAATCTAGCTAGGGACTTCCCTGGTGGTGCAGTGGTTAAGAATCCACCTGCCAATGCAGGGAATACAGGTTCGATCCCTGGTCCAGGAAGATCCCACATGCCGCGTAGCAACTAAGCCCGTGTGCCACAACTACTGAGCCTGTGCTCTAGAACCCGCGAGCCACAGCTGTTGAGCCCATGAGCCACAACTACTGAAGCCCGCGCGCCTAGAGCCCATGCTCTGCAACAAGAGAAGCAACCACAATGAGAAGCCCGCCACTGCAACAAAGAGTAGCCCCTGCTCTCTGCAACTAGAGAAAGCCTGCACTCAGCAAAGAAGACCCAATGCAGCCAAAAATTAAAATTAATTAATTTTAAAACAAAAGAAAATCTAGGTATGTAAATTATATATTAGGCTATAAATATTTCTTTGTTCTTTCTCTTATATGAATTCACCATAAAATTGTTTTAAATATTGGGCTCCTATAATATTAATACATTTAAAATATATTAATTGTAAAAACTGACTTATGCCCAGCTTTTAGAAATCCATTTTGGGTTCTAACAAGTGCCTAATACCTCTTTCCATCAAGATTCATGTCTAACAAATAACCTTCCTACATCATCCCAAAGCATTTCCCCCTGAATCTTCCATGACTAAAAATAGAAAAGTATCCTCCAGATGACTCCCCTATACTTATAGTCATTAATTACACCCTGAAGAATCGGCGTGGGAATTCTCTTTTTTGCCCCAAAATAGATTGTAGGAGACACACTTAACCCCTAGAAATCCTGCTCTTTTCCCCTCTATTTCCCACCAAATCCACTGGGCTGGACTCCTAGATATATTTGTTTCTTAGGGCTTCCATAACAAAGTACCATGAACTGGATGGCTCAAACAACAGAAATTTATTTTCTCCAAGTCTAGAGGCTGAAGTCCAAAATCAAGGTGTTGGCAGGACCATGCTCCCTCCGAAGGCTGAGGGTTGGGTGCAGGGATCCTTTCTTGCCTGGTCCAGTTTCTGGTAGTTGCCAGCATTCCTTATCTTGGAGCTGCATTACTGCAATCTCTTCCTCTGGTGTCTGAGATCACAAGGCCTTCTCCCTGTGTCTCTGTGTCCAAATATCCCTCTTCTTATAAGGATTCCAGTCTTTGGATCAGGGCCCACTCTAATCCATTATGATCTCACCTTAACTTGATTGAATCTGCAAAGACCCTATTTCCAAATAAGGTCATATTCTGGCATTCCAGGTAGATGCCAATTTTGGGGGGGACACTCCATCCAGTACACTAGATGTCTTGTATCGCTACGCAATAGTGACAATCTGAAATTTATCAGACCTCTAGATTTCAGGGATTAGTAAAATCCTTCCCCCTGTCCTGCCTCCCCGAAAAAACTGATGTCCAAACTAAGGTTATTTACTTTTTACTCACTCATCTAAATATTTTTGAGTCTCTGTTTTATGTCAAGCACTATGCTAGGAATTGAGTGTATGATAGTGAATAAAACAGTTGTAAGCACTGCCCTCAAAAACATTTTAAACTATAACTACCATAAAAATACATTTAATGCAGAAAAAGTAGGAAAGACAAATCTCAGCATAAAAGGTTCCCTTTAAATTGAACAAAATTAATTTTATGAAAAACTTTTTACTGTTTTGTTTTTCTCGCCTTACCCCAGATCAAGAAAAATCCCATCTCAAGCCAGTACTACATCTCAGGCTTGGCATTTGGGAATCACAGTGGTAGAGTTTGCAGAGAGGTACCATCTCTAGTGCTCCTCTGTTCTGTAGCCAGTAATGGATGGTTATGGTAAACACAGAGCTGTGACTTTCAGGAAGTTTATAATTTACAACCATCTGCTGCCAGATGGATCAAAATATTACCAAAAAAACGACCACTGCACCAGTGCCATAGCATATGTATAATCTTACCATACCTCTAGTAAAAATGGGATGCCAGGAAAATCAGGCAGAGGGGATCACGCTCAGGTAGGTATATTAATAGTCAAATATAATGATGGTGACAATGGCAGAATAACATTCTCAGTCTTCTACACATTCCATAGTTTGAAAGGTGGCTTCATGTAATATTTGGGGGAATTTAATAATATATAAGTTTGGAAGTCAGAAAGTCCTCATTATGGTCCTGGTGCTATACTAACTAGTTAACTATGACCTTGGGAAGGCATTTGACCTTCAAGAAGGTGTCAGTTATTGATTTATGAAATGAAGGAGTTGAACCAGTGTCTCTAAAAAATCTCTCCCAGCTCAAAAAACTTCTGATTTTTGGCTGAAAGCAAAATTGTCTAAATTGGAATATTGGCAAATGTTTTTGTTAGTCACAAAGCAGAGGTCTTCACATTTAGATGATATTAATTTGAAATAAGAAGGCTCTCAAGGCTGCTTCTTGCCATTTAAAAGAATTTTTAATGTATTTAAATAACAGTGGGATTATTCTGACATTTAAGAAAACTGCTGGGTTTTCAGTCCTTTGAAATATAAATTTCTCATGAATAGGAGTCAATCCACGACAACGAGATCCACAGCTTCAGATTTCCAAACTCCAGGGTCTTTATCAGTTTTCCCTTTTATGGTCACAAGTGGGTAGAAATCTCATTAGCACAAAGTAAGTTCAGCTCACAGAATCTAGAACATCCCCCCAGTGCACCAGGAGACACAGACAAGGATGCTGATAGCAGCAGCAGTTCACAATGCCAAAGCCTGGGATCAGCCCTAATGTCCATCAACTGCAAAACAGGTAAATAAGTGGTAGCACAGTCCTACATTGAAATACCAACACTATAACAGCAATGAGTAAAATTATTACAATGCTAGGCGATATGAATGCATCTTTTTTTCGAATTTTTGAATTTTATTTTTTATACAGCAGGTTCTTATTAGTCATCAATTTTATACACATCAGTGTATACATGTCAATCCCAATCTCCCAATTCATCACACCCCCACCCCCACCACCCCCCGCCGCTTTCCCCGCTTGGGGTCCATATGTTTGTTCTCTACATCTGTGTCTCTATTTCTTCCCTGCAAACCGGTTTATCTGTACCATTTTTCTAGGTTCCACATATATGCGTTAATATACGATATTTGTTCTTCTCTTTCTGACTTACTTCACTCTGTATGACAGTCTCTAGATCCATCCACATCTCAACAAATGACCCAATTTCGTTCCTTTTTATGGCTGAGTAATATTCCATTGTATATATGTACCACATCTTCTTTATCCATTCGTCTGTCAATGGGCATTTAGGTTGCTTCCATGACCTGGCTATTGTAAATAGTGCTGCAATGAACATTGGGGTGCATGTGTCTTTTCGAATTATGCTTTTCTCTGGGTATATGCCCAGTAGTGGGATTGCTGGATCATATGGTAATTCTAGTTTTAGTTTTTTAAGGAACCTCCATACTGTTCTCCATAGTGGCTGTATCAATTTACATTCCCAGTAAAGTGAAAGAGGGTTCCCCTTTCTCCACACCCTCTCCAGCATTTGTTGTTTGTAGATTTTCTGATGATGCCCGTCCTAACTGATGTGAGGTGATACCTCATTGTAGTTTTGATTTGCATTTCTCTAATAATTAGTGAAGTTAAGCAGCTTTTCATGTGCTTCTTGGCCATCTGTATGCCTTCTTTGGAGAAATGTCTATTTAGGTCTTCTGCTCATTTTTGGATTGGGTTGTTTGCTTTTTTAATATTGAGCTGCATGCGCTATTTATATATTTTGGAGATTAATCCTTTGTTGATTCGTTTGCAAATATTTTCTCCCATTCTAAGGGTTGTCTTTTCATCTTGTTTATGGTTTCATTTGCTATGCAAAAGGTTTTAAGTTTCATTAGGTCCCATTTGTTTATTTTTGTTTTCATTTCCATTACTCTAGGAGGTGGATCATAAAAGATCTTGCTGTGATTTAGGTCAAAGAGTGTTCTTCCTATGTTTTCCTCTAAGAGTTTTATAGTGTCCAGTCTTACATTTAGGTCTCTAATCCATTTTGAGTTTATTTTTGTGTATGGTGTTAGGAAGTGTTCTAATTTCATTCTTTTACTTGTAGCTGTCCAGTTTTCCCAGCACCACTTATTGAAGAGACTGTCTTTTCTCCATTGTATATCCTTGCCTGCTTTGTCATAGATTAGCTGAGCATAGTTTCGTGGGTTTATCTCTGGGCTTACTATCTTGTTCCATTGATCTATATTTCTGTTTTTGTGCCAGTACCATATTGTCTTGATTACTGTAGCTTTGTCTGAAGCTACAGTCTGAAGTCAGGGAGTCTGATTCCTCCAGCTCTGCTCTTTTCCGTCAAGACTGCTTTGGCTATTCAGGGTCTTTTGTGTCTCCATACTAATTTTAAGATTTTTTGTTCTAGTTCTGTAAAAAATGCCATTGGTAATTTGATAGGGATTGTATTGAATCTGTAGATTGCTTTGGGTAGTAGAGTCATTTTCACAATATGATTCTTCCAATCCAAGAACGTGGTATATCTCTCCATCTGTTGGTATCATCTTTAATTTCTTTCATCAGTGTCTTATAGTTTTCTGCATACAAGTTTTTTGTCTCCCTAAGTAGGTTTATTCCTAGGTATTTTATTCTTTTTGTTGCAATGGTAAATGGGAGTGTTTCCTTAATTTCTCTTTCAGATTTTTCATCATTAGTATATAGGAATGCAAGAGATTTCTGTGCATTTAGTATCCTGCAACTTTACCAAATTCATTGATTAGCTATAGTAGTTTTCTGGTGGCATCTTTAGGATTCTCTATGTATAGTATCATGTCATCTGCAAACAGTGACAGTTTTACTTCTTCTTTTCCAATTTGTATTCCTTTTATTTCTTTTTCTTCTCTGATTGCCGTGGCTAGGACTTCCAAAACTATGTTGAATAATAGTGGTGAAAGTGGATATCCTTGTCTTGTTCCTGATCTTAGAGGAAATGCTTTCAGTTTTTCACCATTGAGAATGATGTTTGCTGTGGGTTTGTTGTATATGGCCTTTATTATGTTGAGGTAGGTTCCCTCTATGCCCACTTTCTGTAGAGTTTTTATCATAAATGGGTGTTGAATTTTGCCAAAAACTTTTTCTGCATCTATTGAGATGATCATATGGTTTTTCTTCTTCAATTTGTTAATATGGTGTATCACATTGATTGATTTGCGTATGTTGAAGAATCCTTGCATCCCTGGGACAAATCCCACTCGATCATGGTGTATGATCCTTTAATGTGTTGTTGGATTCTGTTTGCTAGTATTTTGTTGAGGATTTTTGCATCTATATTCATCAGTGATATTGGTCTGCAATTTTCTTTTTTTGTAGTATCTTTGTCTGGTTTTGGTATCAGGGTGATGGTGGCCTCATAGAATGAGTTTGGAAGTGTCCCTTCCTCTGCAATTTTTTGGAAGAGTTTGAGAAGGAGGGGTGTTAGCTCTTCCCTAAATGTTTGATAGAATTCACCTATGAAGCCATCTGGTCCTGGACTTTTGTTTGTTGGAGGATTTTTAATCACAGTTTCAATTTCATTACTTGTGATTGGTCTGTTCATATTTTCTATTTCTTCCTGGTTCAGTCTTGGAAGGTTATACCTTTCTAAGAATTTGTCCATTTCTTCCAGGTTGTCCACTTTATTGGCATAGAGTAGTCTCTTAAGATGCTTTGTATTTCTGCCGTGTCTGTTGTAATTTCTGCTTTTTCATTTTTAATTTTATTGATTTGAGTCCTCTCCCTCTTTTTCTTGATGAGTCTGGCTAGAGGTTTATCAGTTTTGTTTATCTTCTCAAAGAACCAGCTTTTAGTTTTATTGATCTTTGCTACTGTTTTCTTTGTTTCTATTTCATTTATTTCTGCTCTCATCTTTATGATTTCTTTCCTTCTGCTAACTTTGGGTTTTGTTTGTTCTTCTTTCTCTAGTTCCTTTAGGTGTAAGGTTAGATTGTTTATTTGAGATTTTTCTTGTTTCTTGAGGTCGGCTTGTACAGCTATAAACTTCTCTCTTAGAAGTGCTTTTGCTGCATCCCATAGGTTTTGAATTGTCATGTTTTCATTGTCATTTGTCTCTTGGTATTTTTTGATTTCCTCTTTGATTTCTTCAGTGATCTCTTGGTTATTTAGTAATGTATTGTTTAGCCTCCATGTGTTTGTGTTTTTTACATTTTTTTCCCTGTAATTCATTTCTAATCTCATAGTGTTGTGGTCAGAAAAGATGCTTGATATGATTTCAATTTTCTTAAATTTACTGAGGCTTGATTTGTGACCCAAGATGTGATCTGTCCTGGAGAATGTTCCGTGCACACTTGAGAAGAAAGTGTAATCTGCTGTTTTTGGATGGAATGTCCTATAAATATCAATTAAATCTATCTGGTCTATTGTGTCGTTTAAAGCTTCTGTTTCCTTATTTATTTTCATTTTGGATGATCTGTCCATTGGTGTAAGTGAGGTGTTAAAGTCTCCCACTATTATTGTGTTACTGTCAATTTCCTCTTTTATAGCTGTTAGCATTTGCCTTATGTATTGAGGTGCTCCTATGTTGGGGCATATATATTTATAATTGTTATATCTTCTTCTTGGATTGATCCCTTGCTCATTATGTAGTGTCCTTCCTTGTCTCTTGTAACATTATTTTAAAGTCTATTTTATCTGATATGAGTATTGCTACTCCAGCTTTCTTTTGATTTCCATTTGCATGGAGTGTCTTTTTCCATCCCCTCACTTTCAGTCTGTATGTGTCCCTAGGTCTGAAGTGGGTCTCTTGTAGACAGCATATATATGGGTCTTGTTTTTGTATCCATTCAGCAAGCCTGTGTCATTTGGTTGGGGAATTTAATCCATTCACGTTTAAGGTAATTATCGATATGTATGTTCCTATTACCATTTTCTTAATTGTTTTGGTTTCTTTTTGTAGGTCCTTTTCTTCTCTTGTGTTTCCTACTTAGAGAAGTTCCTTTAGCATTTGTTGTAGAGCTGGTTTGGTGGTGCTGAATTCTCTTAGCTTTTGTTTGTCTGTAAAGCTTTTGATTTCTCCATCAAATCTGAATGAGATCCTTGCTGGGTAGAGTAATCTGGTTTTAGGTTCTTCCCTTTCATCACTTTAAGTATATCATGCCACTCCCTTCTGGCTTGTAGAGTTTCTGCTGAGAAATCAGCTGTTAACCTTATGGGATTTCCCTTGTATGTTATTTGTTATTTTTCCCTTGCTGCTTTCAACAATTTTTCTTTGTCTTTAATTTTTGCCAGTTTGATTATTATGTGTCTCGGCATGTTTCTCCTTGGGTTTATCCTGTATGGGACTCGCTGTGCTTCCTGGACTTGGGTGGCTATTTCCTTTCCCATATTAGGGAAGTTTTCCACTATAATCTCCTCAAATATTTTCTCAGGTCCTTTCTCTCTCTCTTCTCCTCTGGGACCCCTATAATGAGAATGCTGTTGCGTTTAATGTTTTCCCAGAGGTCTCTTAGGCTGTTTTCATTTATTTTCATTATTTTTTCTTTATTCTGTTCCACAGCAGTGAATTACACCATTCTGTCTTCCAGGTCACTTATCCATTTTTCTGCCTCAGTTATTCTGCTATTGATTCCTTCTAGTGTAGTTTTCATTTCAGTTATTGCACTGCTCATCTCTGTTTGTTTGTTCTTTAATTCTTCTAGGTCTTTGTTAAACATTTCTTGCATCTTCTCGATCTTTGCCTCCATTGTTTTTCCGAGGTCCTGGATCATCTTCACTATCATTATTCTGAATTCTTTTTCTGGAAGGTTGCCTATCTCCACTTCTTTTAGTTGTTTTTCTGGGGTTTTATTTTGTTCCTTCATCTGGTACATAGCCCTCTGCCTTTTCATCTTGTCGATCTTTCTGTGAATGTGGTTTTTGTTCCACAGGCTGCTGGATTGTAGTTCTTCTTGCTTCTGCTGTCTGCCCTTTGGTGGATGAGGTTATCTAAGAGGCTTGTGCAAGTTTCCTGATCTGAATGAATCTTAAAAGCATGTTGAGTGAAAGAAGCCAGACAAGCAAGATACTAACCATATGATCCCACTTATATCAAGTTCAAAAACAAGCCAAACGAATCTACACGTTTTAGGGATAAAATTTAGGCGGTAAAATTGAAATGAAAGGAAAAGGAAGTAAATAACTAACACAAACCAACTAGGTGGAAGCAAGTGGGTTGTGACTGGGAATAGGGCATGTGGCAGGGGAAGGGGGTGTCTGGGATGCTGACAGTGTCCTGTGTATTGACCTAGGTGGGTACCTGGGTCTTTGTTTTTTAAAAATGGGTTCAGTCGTATATTTGTGTTTTATATACTTTCCTGTTTGTGTTATACTTCAGAACAAAGTTTCGTTTTTGTCTTTTTAAGATCAACTGTATGGTTTTGTTACAATCTGAATTTCTACGTTTTGTTGATAAGTAAAAGTTTAAAGTTATGTTAAGTTTCCCACCACTTAATTCATTAAAATTTCATTTATAATTTAAAACAACTGATAAATTAAAACTCTAATGTAATTTAAGAAAGAACTTTAAATTTTACTTATTCTAAGAGTAATGAGTTCATTATATAAAGTTTGGTCAATATTGAAAACCATAAAAATGCAAGGATGAGCCAAAAAATCCAATGACCCAAAGTTATTTTCAAATATTTCCTCATAGCTTTTTTCTCTATATTTTAATGGAGTAGAGATCATACTGTCATTATATTTTCTATCCTGCTTTTCTCACTCAAAGCTATGCTATAAACATGAAAAAATTCGCCATAATTTAAATATCTAGACAAAAATGCATCGTTTTGGAGAACCATTATTTAAGCCCTCTATAAAGAGTGAATTAATGATCAGGTAGGACGCCATGCTGGCCCTCAGTATTTTATGCTATTTTTTGTACTACTCTACTTGTGGAAATAAAAATATGGTTATAGCCGATTTTGCCACAGTCATCTTTCCTTATCTCCCCATCCTTCAACCACAATTTAGCAACACATAAATCGGGGAGCATCTGAAGTCCTTTTTAGATGAGCTTGTGAGGAAGTGGAAATGAGGAAACATTTACCAAGTGCCTATAACATGCCATGATGGGGTGGCCAGATATAGCAAATAAAATACAGGACACCCAGTAATTGCAATATTTGGACATATTCATATGAAAAAAAATTGTTATTTATCTGAGATTTGAATTTAACCTGGTGTCCTTTTATTTTAGGTTTACGGTTAGGGCACTGCCAGGCCTGGCATGTATATTTTCTAATTTAATCTCTTCGACTCCTTTTAGAGTTCTATATGGCTCTCATTGTAAAGAAGAGCTCAGAACGGTTCAGTATCTTTTCTAAGGTCACAAGGCTAGAAAGGGGCAAATTAAGGATAGAAACCCCAGCTTTATGACACCAAGATTAGGGTTACAAATTTGGTGGACTACGTGCTAGACCTAGGGTCATATGGGTGAGAGAGGGTGTTTTCGGTTTTCATTGTTGCCATTGTTTCTTTTTTAAAATTGCTCATCACTCCTTTGTACTGTTATGTTAAAGACGAGTACTAATTTTTTAAAAAATGAGAACTGGACCCAGGTGACAGTGTCAAGCTACTGAACATGATTCGAAAACGCAGCACAGGAAAAAGAGGCTTCCCACTGACACACCCCCTCCCGCAGCCCTTCCCCACCATTGTACTTTCTGAGGACAAATAAGTCAAGTGAGACTGTTTCGTTTCAGTCGCTCTTAGAAACCCCAGGAGTGTTGGGTATTTTGGTGTTTTCTGTTTTTGTTTTTTGGTCGCACCTTGCAGCATGCAGGATCTTAGTTCGCCCATCAGGGATCAAACCCATGCCCCCTGCAGTGGAAGGGCAGAGTTCTAACCACTGGACCATCAGGGAAGTCCTGCGTATTTGTTTCTTGATGGGCTTTTTTGTCATGTTTGTTTAAATATGAAATAAATACTGTAATCAAAGGGCAAACCTTCCAGAACTGGTTCCTCTGGAGCCTGGGAGGACACAGGACCACAGTGTAAGTTATCTTCATCCTCTCCCATCCAGGGCCAACCCCAGCCCCGCAGCGTGGCACCAACCAGGGTCCTAGAACAACCAGAATTGTTTCTCTTGATTCTCCTCATTGATGCCTTTTAGCCTTACTGCTCCCTTTCCCGACACACGCAGATTCTTTCCAGACAAGCCATTTGGTGAAACCCGCATATACACCACTTCTCTTGCATAGGAGGTGGAACTCCCCAGGCCCATAATGAGGACGTGCCAGTGGGGGCAGTGTTGGAGGAGGGGGGTACAGGAGACAGAGTGGAGCCGAAACAGGGAAAAATGACCAAGTCCCAGCCCCCTGCTGTGTTCCTGAGATCCCCATGGAGGTGGCTCTTGTGACAGGCCCAGGTGAGTTATGAGGTACCATACCACAAAATTAATTTGAACTCTCCCACATCTCACTCTGGAAAACTGTTTGACAATATCTATTATGGCCAAACATATGCCAAATTCCACTCCCAGGTATGATCCCCAAGAGAAATGAGTAAATATGTCCACCAAAAGATAAGTACAAACATAGGACTACGTATAGCATCTTCATTCATAAATAGACAAAAAAACTGGAAAACAACTCAAATGTCCGTCAACAGGAGAATGGGTAATAAATTGTGGCATATGACTATACCATGGAAGTAAAAAAGAGCACATTACTGAAACAGGCAACAACAGGGATCAATCTTAAAGACATTATGTTGAACAGAAAAAGACACAAAAGAACACATATTGTATGACTCCTGTATTCGAATCAAGTTTAAGAATAGGCAAAATGGGCTTCCCTGGTGGCGCAGTGGTTGAGAGTCCGCCTGCCGATGCAGGGGACACGGGTTCATGCCCCGGTCCGGGAAGATCCCACATGCCGCGGAGCGGCTGGGCCCGTGAGCCATGGCCACTGAGCCTGCGCGTCCGGAGCCTGTGCTCCGCAACGGGAGGGGCCGCGACAGTGAGAGGCCCGCGTACCGCAAAAAAAAAAAAAAAAAGAATAGGCAAAAGTGTGAAATAAGCCAGTCACAGAAGACAGAAACGGTATGAATCCGCTCATACGAGGTCCCTGGAATAGTCAAATGTATAGAGACAAAGTAGAGTGGTAGTTGCCAAGTGCTGGGGGCAGGCAGGGGGGAATGGGGAGTTGTTATTTACTGGGTACAGAGTTTTGAGTTCTGCAAGATGAAGAGAGTTCTAGAGACTGGTTGCATGGTAATGTCAATGTACTTAACACTTAAAAATGGTTAAGATAGTAAATTCTATGTTATGTAATTTTTTAAAATTTATCTTTTTTTTTTGGCTGCATTGGGTCTTCGTTGCTGCACGCGGGCTTCCTCTAGTTGCGGCGAGTGGCAGCTACTCTTCGTTGCGGTGCACGGGCTCTAGGCACACAGGCTTCAGTAGTTGCAGCACGCAGCCTCAGTAGTTGTGGTTTGCGGGCTCTAGAGCGCAGGCTCAGTAGTTGTGGCGCACGGGCTTAGTTGCTCTATGGCATGCGGGATCTTCCCGGACCAGGGATGGAACCCATGTCCCCTGCATTGGCAGGTGGATTCTTAACCACTGTGCCACCAGGGAAGTCCCTATGTTATGTACATTTTAACACAATTTTTAAGAAAAGAATAAACAAAACTAACCTGACAAGTCACAACAGAAGTTCACCTTGGCCTGGCACACTGACTGGAGGGGACTTCTGGGCTACTGATAAATATTCTATTTCTCAGTCTGGATTGTGGCTTGAAGGTGTGTAAGTTCATAGTACTTTATGCATAATCTTGTAATAAAAGGCTTTGTCTTTGTTTAAGACACAGGATCATTGGATTTATCTAACACGTTCATTACATAAAACTCTGGGCTCTGGTCATGCAAGATAGGAGACAAGGGAGTGCTAGCAGGATAGGCGGGCCCCGGGAAGGAGAAAGCTGGGTGAATACATGGAGACAACGTGAAAACTGGCAGCAAAATCTGGAAGAAGGGTAGAATGGCATTTACTTGGAACTCTGCCCATGAGTGTTAATTTCTACATTTTCCTTGTAAGATAAATGTTCTGTGCAAAAGCACATGGACCAGAACCTGTCTCTCCTCATTTGAGCTCCATGTGAATGTACAGATCTGGACTTAATCTGAGTTGTACTTGTTAACTCTGGACAATACAGTATTGTGATCCAAATTGTGATGGTCCAGTTATGCAGATTAACTCATTCAAGAAAGTCTGACTGAGCATCTAGTATGTGCCAGGCAGTTTGCTAAGTACGAGGAATACAGTGATGGCCACATCATACATAAGACCTTCCCCTCTTGGATCTAATGGCTTTGGAAGAAGAAATGCCCACCTGCCAAGCAGCATTGCTCCTACAACAGTAGATGCACTCGGGACCTCCCTGGCGATCCAGTGGGTAAGATTCCATGCTTCCAATGCAGGAGGTTTGATCCCCGGTGGGGGAACTAAGATCCCACATGCTGCACGGCCGAAAAACTTTTTTAAAAGTAGATGCACTCAACTCTTCATCAGGAATCAACTTCTCAAACTGGAATTTGTTCTCTCCTTTAGAATCACGTAATCTGGAAATGGAAAGAAGGATGGAGGCAGCAAAGACAGGAGGGAAGGAGGACAGAAGGGAGAAAGGAGCAGAGTATTCCACTGAATTGGAATATATAATAATATATAAAGTTTTTAAATTAAAAAATAGGAACACAAAATCTGATAATACAGGGGTTTTTTGCCTCCAGAATATTTTGAAGAATGAACATTTTCTCAAACCTTTTTTGTATTCTGAAGGTTGATACTAATATTCACACAGATTTTCTAGAATTATAACCTACTTTGCTTCTGGTACTTAAAAGTATTCAATATAGAAACCTAACTGTGAAATTGATGCATGTTGATTTAAATCAGGCAAAGGGCACTGAAGGATAATAGAGTGGGAAAGCTCGTATCTGTACTTTCCCTACTCAAATATAAGTACATAAATACTATTACAGCCAAAGTTGATTGATAAGATTTATAGTGACTAGTGATACTCAAAAAAAAAGGGAGGAAAAAAAACAAGTTTTGGTTAATGTATTTAAAAAATTTTTTTAAGGTTGGAGGCTCATAATCCATGATTGAAAGACTCAAGAAACTACATAGCATTTCTAGAATAAATAGTAATTAATTTATAGTATATTATGGGGTCTGCAGTCTATTTCAGTTCTATTTTAAATTAATTACACTTGCAAAATGATCATAATTTTTGTATAGAACTGAACACAAACAAGCTTGACTTATTTGTTAATATTGCGGGGGAATGGGAGAGGCACTTTCAAATGAAAAAATCTCAAGCCCATCACACACACACACAAAAAAAAAAATGGAAGGAAAGAAAAACTGATAAAACTCTAGCCACTGTACTTTTTTTTTTTAATTTTTGGTTGCCTTGGGTCTTAGTTGCTGCACGTGGGATCTTCGTTGAGGCACGCAGGATCTTTCGTTGCAGTGCGCAGGCTTCTCTCTAGTTGTGGCGTGCGGGTTTTCTCTCTCTAGTTGTGGTGTGCAGGCTCCAGGGCGCGTGGGCTCTGTAGTTTGCAGCACGCAGGCTCTCTGGTTGAGGTGCGGGAGCTTAGTAGTTGAGGTGCGCGTGGGCTTAGTTGCCCCGAAGCGTGCGGGATCTTAGTTCCCTGACCAGGGATCGAACCCGCGTCTCCTGCATTGGAAGGCAGATTCCTTACCACTGGATCACCAGGGAAGTCCCACCGTTGTACTTTTATATACATAATAAGACAGCTTGTATTAAATATATATCTAAAGGTCTATTATTTTTTCCCAGATTAGTCATTTTCTAATCTAAACTTTTTTCAGGTTGGACTATAAACAAAGAATAGATGTGCCGCAAAAACAATTCCTTGTATCTTTATAGCACGTTCCTGTTGACAAAGCATTTTCATGGACATCACCACGTGATTCTCCCAGCAAGTCTGGGAGGTAGATAAATGACAAACATCATCAGGATACAGGCGGTTCTGATTAGGTGCTCCCAGTCACAGAATTTGAGGACAAAGTCTCTGAAATGAAAGAATTACTGAAAGTAGACATTTGTAGAACTAGTCCATACTAAGATGTAAATATATTGCTCCGGAGACCTGAAAACTAGCCAAGTTCAATCGAAGTGATTACAGTGTACTGCAACCTTGCCAACTGTGTAGTAATACAACTGCCTGAAAGACGGATGTTTTAGGAGAAGGACTGTTATAATCTGAAGGGAGCCAAAGAATAAGAATTGACCCATATTGTCCAGGAAAAAGACGTTCTCCTCCACAATGGAGGTAAGCACACGTTGCTCTGGGAGCATCGGTAAAGATCCTTACACCAACCTAGAAGGGAGGGCTGGCAGTGGAGGAAGGCTTCCTAGAAGAGGTGACGCTGATCTGGGTCCTTGGGGACAAGGGAAATTAGTCATATCAAGGGAAAGGCGTCCCAGCAGAGCATACGGCTAACTTGCTGTGTGGTTTCTTTCTCTGGATTTCACTTTTTCATCTAGAAAAGTCTATGATCCCTTGACTCAGTTTTTTTTTTTTTTTTTTTTTGGCTGTGTTGGGTCTTCGTTGCTGCGCTCGGGCTTTCTCTAGTTGTGGCGAGCAGGGGCTACTCTTTGTTGCGAAGCATGGACTCTAGGGCATGCGGGCTTCAGTAGTTGCGGCACGTGGGCTCAGTAGTTGTGGCGCATGGGCTTAGTTGCTCTGCGGCATGTGGGATCTTCCTGGACTAGGGATTGAACCCGTGTCCCCTGCACTGGCAGGCAGATTCCTATCCAGTGCGCTACCAGAGAAGCCCCCTTGACTCAGTTTTTCATGTTGGGTGACCAAGTGCACCAATAAAAAATCAGAAATCATCCTGCTTGTGGCCAAAAATAAAGTTCAGTCCCCTTGTGGCTTCTCATCCTGTAAAAACCATAAAAGGCACTTCAATGCACATTTACCCATTAGTAGGAAGATATGTCTTTACATGTTCTCTTTCCAATTTGCTAACACAGAAGTGCAATGTTTGTTCAAGACCCATCTCAAAGAATGATGAGGTCCCAGTCATTCGAGGACAGCACAAAAGTCAGTAAACTGGCCAGGTAGTCCAGATGTGCAAGAAAAACATGTCATTTATACTGAATGTGTGCAGCACGATTTAGCAGGACAACTGTCTAACAGTCCAACTGTCCATGTGTACCTTCACCACAGAAACTGGTTGTCACCGTGCTGAACCTGGGCAAAGACCAAAGAGAAATGTTAAAGGACAAATATAAGGAAGCAACTATTGAGAAAAAGCATTCATAAAGTCATCTTCTATACAACTTCTATTAATAACGAGACCAAATTCTGGCTAAAGAAAGCAGACTGAAATACTCATTTAACTCTGATCTCTCAAGAAATCTCACAAAAAATGGTAGCGGACTTTAAAAAATGAGAGATGGATAGACAGAAAGATGAAGAAGCATGGCAATAAAATTTTGGAAGCTGAAGACCTGAAGCATGAGTGGCATCTGAGTTAGCAGAACAAAGAAGAGGAATTCTGAGACAGCAGAGGGGAAAGCTGAGAGGAAGCCCCCTTTGCTGTGCAGAACTTCCTAAAGACATAGGAACATGACCCCAGGCTCTTCTTGAAGGGAGTAGAGGTGGGACTTTAAAAGAGGAGGTTGCCAATCCCTTTACGAAGCAGTGATATCGCTAGATCTCCTGTAACCCTCGCCTTCCCTCTGTGAAACTGATTGCACTTCAGAGTTTATTCTCTGGAAAAAGCAGGTAAAATAGAGAGTTCTGGGACAGGGGACACTAAGCCCAGTTAAAGGTGGGATTAAAGAAACATTTTACAAGACAGGAAAAATAGTCTTAAAAATACTACCTTACTCAGCAGTATGCACGTACATAGTCAAAAGAACTGTTGAAAGTTGGTCTAACCAAAATTGTGATTTAAGTATTTGGGGAGGATGCATGACAGAGAGTGCAAGCGTGTGTGGTGATGGTGAGACAGATGATGCCTAAAACGGAAAAATGCAAGAAGGAGCAACACAGACAGGTTATTTGTGACAAGGAGGAAATACCCTCCCACCAAAAAAAAAAAAAAAAAGCTAAAAGGATTGAAAGCATTTGCTTTTAGGGAGAAGGAAACGGGGAGCACGGAACTGCCAGGTTACGAAGGTAAAACTCTTTGATTCATTAGGTATAACACTGATAAAAATTAAGTTTTAAAAATCAGAAGGGCCATATTTTTTGCTGGAAGGAAGGAAGAGGGGAAATAAGTTGGATTTAAAATCAAGTTGCAGTTGCAGGAGAAGCAAGATATTCAGGCAATCAGAGCTCAGGAGTCAAGACAAGGTTTGGAACAGAGATCTTATAATTATTTAGACTGGAAGAAAATTAGCTCTATAGGAAATAGGTCCTGAGAAAAAAAGAGAAGAGGCCTTGAAAACAAACATTTTATAAATGCCATTTACAGTGTCAGTGGAGGAAAGGACTCCATTGAAAGAACAGCCAAGAAAACCAAGGAAAACAGGAGTTTCAATAAGGGGGGGGGTGCGGTTTAATCAAGGTCAAGTGCTCAGGGGGTCAAAGAGGCCCAGACCATTAGAATTAACAATGAAAAATTTCTAAAGAGGGTACTCTAATCTAAGGATTATGTTCACACCCTTTAATGAGCCTTAAATTTAAAAAGGGTTTTGGGTTTTGGAAGGATCTTGTGTTTTTCCAGGACACCACACAATGACTGTGACCCTGTTTTCAGTAAGTACACAGTTGTCTTTCATGGGGCAGTCACATAAGCCCTGCATTAATAAGAAAGTGAATCTTAGGGCATATTGTCATTAGCAATCCCATACAAAGCCCTGTCCCTGTTTTGTTTCCCACACAAGGGATGGCATTGTCTGTGTCAGAGACGAGCATTTGAACTGAAGTTCACGGCTTGGCTGGGCTCTTCCTTCTGGCCGCACTTCCCCAGTGATCGGCTGCCTGTCCCAGGCTACAGTGTTATGACGTCCCAAACAAGATGAAAGCACAAGAAAACTAATCAAATGAAAGTGCTTTTCCTTGTTGGTGCGTCAAAGGCTACCTTCAAAATAACCAAATGTTACGTTAAATCTCATCTTAGGACGAAAGCAAACATGGTAAAAGAGTTCACTATTTCATTTTGCTGAGTCGAAGTCAGGGCTTGGCTTGGCGGCGAAAAGCATAACTGGTAGCAAATGTTCCCTAATTGCTCCACAAATGATTTCCTCTTTCTAGGAGAGATTGCTGTACACACTTCCACACCCTCCAAACAGATGCAACACAACAGAAGGTCTAGTTCTGTGTTTCACAGAAGCCTACCATGACACTTTACTGCTGAGTTTTCCCAACTGCTTGTGTCAGTTACTGCTGCCTTCCAGACATTTCCATCTCAGGCATATCAGAGGGACAAATGGTTAGGAGAATGGTTTCAATTTAGAACTCAAAAAAGCTTACCCAAGTCCATTAACGACACCCCAAACAGCCTGGTTAGCAAACAGTTTTGTGCCAGTATGTGTAGCAGTTTCCTCCCTGAGGTGTCAAACCAAATGAATAGTCTTGGCGGGCAGGGGTGAGGACAGCAGTTCTTCCTGAGTCCCCAGGGTCAGAGTTTCTGGAGTGAGCATTAGAATGCCTCCTAATACCACTGTACATGCCTGTTTTCCCAAACAAATCATAGGAACTCCCATAGAGCAGCAAAACATCACTCCAAAATACATATTTTGAACACAAATGAGGGAGTGATGAAATTGACACAGATTAATTAGAAATTTCCAAATGTTTATGATGCTTGATAAACAATCCTAGGGATAGAATGAGGATTCATTTATGGGCAATATATTCATACCTAACATCACAGTACACTCCTTTCACTCATTAAAATGTTTTTCAAACAAAAAGTACAATGATGAGATCAGTTTTAAATGATATGTCAACATTCAAGGTCCATTGACTTAGATCAATCATAAGGCCACTTTGGAAGTAAAAGACATAAGGAAGTTTTCTAGAATCTAGCCATGCTCCTCTCCAGTGTGTGTAGAGAGTCTTCAGAGATGACTAGGGGTTAGGACAGAACATAGGACAAGAGGTTTATTTCCGACCCAAGTAGCTATCCTTGCTCTGCAGGTTTTGCAGGTATAAACTTGCTCTGCAGGTATCCTGGGTTTAGCAGGTATTCTCCTTATGAAAGGTTACTGATGGAGCTTAACTGATACAAGCCCTGAAATGCAGTCCCCTCAGCAATGGAAAAAATGTCAGATACCTTATCAGGTGACTACACAAGTAGGAAAGAACTTCTCAGTTGAAGGAGTCACGCAAACCAAACCCAGAAAGAGAAGTTTCTTAAAGCAGGATGGGAAAGAAGTGACACTTCCCCGGCTGCTTTTAGCCGAGTCCTCTTAAGTGCTTAACAAATAGTTTCTCACTTCACGCTGGCAAAATTCCTGGGAGGAAGGCTCACTCCAAAATCCTGTCAGTCTAGCAGGCTAGACTGCTAGCAGCGTGCTGCTGCTCTGGTGGCCTCTCTGGCTCCCTCTAACTTTCTCACCTCCTGCTGCCCCATTCTGCCCAGCCACGCAACACTTGACTGTGGCCCGAAGCCACCAAACAGCCTCTGGACTCTGCGCTGCTGTGCTGTCCACCGCCGCCCCCCCAGTCTGGGTGCTCTTCCCCCAGAGAAGTGACAAGGTTCCCTCCCTCACTTGCTGCAGGACCCTCCCTAATAAATAGCACCTCCCTCATGCTTGACCCCTCACCCTGCTTTATTTCCCTTCACAGCATTTGTACTGAGTTGAAGAGTGTCCCCCAAATTCAGGGCCACCCAGAACGTGACCTTATTTGGCAATAGGGTCTTTGCAGATGTCAATAGCTAAAATGAGGTTATACTGGATTAGAAGGAACCCTGAATCCAGTACGCCTGGGGTCCTTATAAGAAAAGAGGACACACAGACATACTCACAGGAAGGCCACGTGACTGTGAGTGATGGGAGATGGGAATGATGTAGCCGTGTGTCCAGGAATGCCAAGGGTTGCAGGCCACCACCAGAATTGGGAAGAGGCACGAAAGGATTCTTCCTCAGAACCTCCTGGTCCTGCCAACGCATTGATTTCAGACTTGCAGCTTCCAGAACTGTGAGAGATTAAGTTTCTGTTGTTTTAAGCTGCTCAGTTTGTGATACTTTGTTACCCAAACTTGGTAGCCCAAGGAAACTAATATGTCACCACCTGACATACTATATATTTATTTACTGGTGGATTTGTTGTCTTTCTCTTCTCCCACTGGGATCTATAGTCCTTAAGACTGGACTTTTGTTGTTGTTCATTGCTGCGACGAGAACAGCGGCTGGCATGTTGGCAGCACATAATAACTGTTGGTTAAATGACTGAGTGAGAAATGAATGTTCCCATTTTACAGAAGAGGAAACTGAGGCTCAGAAAGATTCCACTGAGTCCAAGTTCACCTAGCTAATTAGTAGCAGATTTGGGATTTTAGGCTGTCTGCCTCTAAAAACCATCACCTTTGCACCACACCACGCTGATGCTCGTTACATTGCCAACTTTTCTCTTTTAAAATCTACAAGATAATATATTGCAACAGCTATCCTTTCAAGTACAATAGAGTCTGTGTTCCAGAAAACGACTGGAATATGTATGGAGGTTTATTCTCTGGGAATTTGTTATCACCTAGCTTTGCAGACACCAAACTCAGTTCTTTTTATATGATTATAGTGGCCATGCCTCTCTCTCTCTCTCTCACTGAAAGCACTTTTATTAGATGAACTTTTCCACAACCAACAACATTGTATCAACCACACAAATTCACAAGTCCTTTCACCTAAATACCTTTTGTTAATGTGCGTATAGCCGATCTGTGGAATAAATATTAGCTCCATTAATCCTGAGTAAACACTCATTTTGTATTTTACTACACATTATTCATATAACTGTATTTCTCTTTGTCTTCTTAACAGTAAATTTCTCTTTGTCTTCTTAAATTCAAAGATAAGGGTATAAATTGACTTTCTCCGAATTGCAACGTGTAATGATCTTGAGGTTTCATCTGGGATATACAAACCACAAAATATGTTCAAGAAATATAGGAAAAAAAATTTTTTTTAAGTGATCCATTTCCCACTGAGGGCATTGGAACTGGGAAATTACTTCCCAGTTTCACCTTTTGATGAGGACTTCTATCCCTCAGTATTTTGCTTGTTGGTTGCTTATAACTCTATTTCCAGTGGAAAGCAACTCGAGCCCTTATCATCCCTGTCACATTTGGGAGCTCTCCTAGTCATCAGTTACCAGGCAGTGTGTTTCCCCTGGAGATAGGGTACAGAGAAAATGCTTTTACAGCTCATTTTGCACCACTCTCTTGCCATCGCACACCACAGCTTGGCAAAGATTGGGCAAAATAATGATATCCAGAGTGAGTAAGGCTGGCGAGAAGGAGTCACGCCGACCACTAGAGCGCAGGGGTCAAGTGCATGGATCAAGTGCAAGACGGCCAGCTGGAATCTCACCTCCCACGTTTATTTACCACGTGACTTTGGGTTTGGAAACAGAGCGCAGGAAAGGCTAGATGTGCATCTAATTACACCTCTGACTGAGCTGGCACCCCTTCCCCCATTCTATGTTGGTGCTGCTAATAGTTATCTGTTGTTGGATGAGAACGAGACACCAGTAACCAAACATCCTTAGAGCAGAAAGTATTAGGGAAAAAAACTTGGGGAGGAATTTACTTGAAACCAACGTCACCAGGCTATTTCAGTAAGTAATGTGAGCTACCAATATGTTTTGTTTTATAGAAAAGTAGATGATTACGTTCACACACATACATATATGTATTCAGATACATCAACTTATTCAGAGAACATTTAATTGTAGCATAAATTTAAAGAGGTTGAAAGCTGCTTAGATAGGAATTGCGAGGCTGCACCTTGATTAGACGTCCTCACCTATGATCTGCTATTCTTCCATGTTCCCTGAACTGAAGTAGAAATCACAATTGCAGACTAGAAGTTGCAGCATCTTTGCTTTTTGGTGACTGCGTGTGAGAATTGTAGACAGTACATCATTAAGCAAATTAATAATGTCCTAGTAAATGTAACTGGGGCACATCGAGGCTGGATCAATTTTTATGCCTCCTGCTTTAGAAACAGACTTGCTTGAGGCCAGCAGGAGGCCTTGTCGTTAATGAATGCTTCCCTGTACTTTCCTTTGGCTACAGCTAATTTGAATAAAAAATATCATTTTTTAAAGTACTGGATCTAAAGAAATACATTTTTCAGAAAATAATAATCCCCTTCCCCTACCCCACTCCCAGCCACCCCGGAAAATCTCTGTGAGCACAACACTACAGCAGCTCCGTGCAAAGACCCGAGCGACTATTGGTTGCCTGTTCGACGGACCAGCCTGATACGATGAAGATCTGGACGAGGTGAGACAGCTTCCCAAATGTGACGCTGGTGAGTTTTCTCAGGCCACGGAGGACTGAGCAATTACAGAATATTATTTCAGCAGAGGCGCCTGACTACAAAGAACTCATTCTGTTCAGAGCCTACAGCAACCAGGACCTCACAGCCTGATAGAAAGGATGGGAAAGAATTAATGACTGATGTGTTTGGGGTCTTTAAAGCATTCTGAGAATGGTTAGTTTAGTCTCCCCCCCCCTTTTTTTTTAAACCAATTGCTTCATTATAGATCTCTCTTCTAAGTGCCATTTTACTGCACTTAGAAAAAAACCTATATACCCTGTTCTTATCCTTAGAACAACAACAAAGAGGGAACAGAGATCAATGAATAGAAACATAAGTGTCCTTCACAGCAGCCAACATTCTTAAAAGGAAAAGCACATAGTGTAATATGTTATCCCCCTTTTAACTATTGCCCCGCAAGTACTAAAAAAAAAAAAGAGTTCAAATATATAGATAGGGCTTCCTCACCCACCTCCCGATCACACTTACTATCTTAGTTATTTAAAGTTTATATAGTAGCTTTTCCTAGAACAGTTTGCATGAAAGGATATTTCCCAATTTCCCCGGATAAAGTGAGTAGGACAGACCAGAAAGACACGAATCTATGATCTTGAACGTGACTTTACCTTTAAGCTGTACGTTGGTATTAGATCCTCTTCTGGGTTGAATTATGTACCCCCCGCCTCCAAAGATACTCAAATCCTAATCTCCAGTACCTGTGAAGGTGATCTTATTTGGAAATAGGGTCTTTGTGCATGATTAGGTTAAGATGAGGTCATCAGAGTGGGCACTAATCCTATATAACTGTCCTTATACAAAACAGAAATTTAGACACAGAGACAGACACACATAGAAGAAAGCAATGTGAAGACAGAGAGAACATCACCTACAAGCCAAGGAATGCCTGAGGCTCCCAGAAACTAGGAGAGAGGCATGGAACAGACACCCCCTCACAGCCCTCTAAAGGAACCAACCCTGCCAATGCCTTGACCTTGGACTTGTGGTGTCCAGAAGTGTGAGACAATACATTTTTGTTGTTTAAGACATTCAGTTGTTGGTACTTTGTCATGGCAGCCCTAGGAAACTAATATAAGTCCTCAACTCTACAGCTGTAAAGTAAGATACAGTGTGTTTAAACAAATCCATTCTTAGAAGTGAATAAATTGTATCTTCTAAGGAATAACCAGGAAAAAAAATAACAGTGAAACTGTTATCTAAAGACCATCTCATTTACCCAGTAATTACAGAGCTGTCTGATTTATAACTAGCCTTATTACATGAATTGTCTCTTTGTAGACCTTGAACAATGCTAGGGTCTAAAGTGTGATTATAGTAAAGCAAGTTGTGTAAAGATAATGCTTTGATTAGCCCACCTAAAATCAAGATTTAAGTGATTTTAGTTTTAGTTTTTTTTGTTTTTTGTTTTTTTTTGCGGTACGCGGGCCTCTCACTGTTGTGGCCTCTCCCATTGCGGAGCACAGGCTCCGGACGCGCAGGCTCAGCGGCCATGGCTCATGGGCCCAGCCGCTCCGCGGCATGTGGGATCTTCCCGGACTGGGGCACGAACCCGTGTCGCCTGCATCGGCAGGTGGACTCTCAACCACTGCGCCACCAGGGAAGCCCTAGTTTTTAGCATACTTCTATTTACTAATTCTACCATGGAACCAAAAACCTTAACTCTCACTGTTTTTTTGCTGTTTGTTTTGTTTTGCTTTTTGCTGTCCATTTACATAAGTAACAAGATGAAGGAAAACTCTTCTTTTTCGTATAGCTGGTCTGAGAATCCCCTGGTGATAGATATATATTCCATTTGCCCCTCTAACTCTTTGGTCCACCCTTCTCCACTGGGCTTTATGTCCCAAGGAGCTGATCCATCAGACTGTACTGTCGGCCCTACCTGCTGCCTTCTGGCTGGGTTTGCTAATGGGAGCGCTCACAGGGGGCAAATGTGAGGTTAGGGCCCCATCCCCCAGCTCCCTCCCTCTCAGGCCACCACTGGTTGGCTGTGTCTACAAAGGCCACAGCTCTGGTCAGGCTGCCCTCTCTTTGGGTTTGGGTGACTGCTCCTTCCCCTTGCCTCTGGGGTCTTAGGAGTATGCGATAGTTATCTAGTGCTGTGTAACAAATTACCACAAATGTAGTGGCTTAAAACGACATGCATTTATTAGTTCACACTGTCCTAGTCCATTTGGGCTGCTATAACAAACTACCACAGACTGGGTGGCTTAAAAACAACAGAAATTTTTTTTTTTTTTTTTGGCCGCACCATGGGGCATGTGGGATCTTAGTTCCCCGACCAGGGATCGAACCCTTGCTCCCTGCATTGGAAGCACAGAGTCTTAATCGCTGGACCACCAGGGAAGTCCAAACAACAGACATTTATTGCTCCCAGTTCTGGAGGCTGAGAAGTCTGAGGTCATGGTGCCAGCATGGCTGGGTTCTGCTGAGGGCCCTCTTCCAGTTGCAGATGGCCACCTTCTCACTGCGTCCTCACAGGGTGGAAGGGGCGAGGGAGATCTGTGGGGCCTCCTTTATAAGAGCACTAATCCATTCATGAGGGCTCCACCCTCATGAGCCACTCACCTCAAAAAGGCCCCACCTCCTACACCATCCCGTTAAACATGCGAATTTGGGGGATGAGGGGGCACGAACATTCAGTCTATACCACAGTTCCTATGAGTCAGGGGTCTGGCTCGGCTGGCTCCTCTGCTCGGGGTCTCCCACGGCAACAACTTAGGCATGGGCCAGACAGTTAACTTCTGGAGCTTAGGGGATTACTTCTAAGTTCATGTGGTTACTGGCAGAATTCGTTTCTTGCAGTTGTGGGACTAGAGGTCCCTGCTTTCTTGCTGCCTGTCGGCCAAGGGCCACTGCCAGCACTTAGAGGCCACCTGTACTTCCCTGCTATGTGGCCCTTTCCCAACAGGGCAGCCCACTTCCTCCAGGCCAGGAGGAGAACCTCTTCTTCCATCAGCCAGACAGCGCCTCACACCCTGTAACTCAACCACAGAAGCAACAGTCTTCACTTCCGCTGTATTCTGTTGGCTAGAAGTAAGTGGCGGGTTCCATCCATATTCAAGGGCAGGAGATTCAACCAGGTTGTGACTCACTGGAGGTCATCGTAGAATTCTGCCTGCCACAGGGTAGAAAGCCAGCCCACTCTTCCTACCTTGGAATTGTTAACTAGAAACCCTGCCTACGCTTTTGTAAATGGTCCCTCAATTAAATTCTCCTCAAATTACGCCAGTGGAGTGTCCCATCTGTTCCTGCCAGGACCCTTATGATAAAATCCCTCTGTAAGTGGCCTGCTCTGGTGACGTGCCCTCCTGAGTCTTCTGCGGGTCTGGGCCAGCTGGTGGCAGGGCTCGAGGGAGCTGAGACAGGCGAAACTGTTTAGCATCACAAAGAAAAGGGCAGCCATGATTTGCACTTAGCTGCAGGTGGGGAGAGGGGCTGAAGAGAGAGGAAGGCTCTGAGGCTGGAAGCCAAGCAGACAAACTGGGAAACATATGACTAAGGGGGACGTGGGGCGTGAAATGCTGCGTGGCATGTGGCGTGGATCCTTCTTACACGCTGCACACTCTACATGGCTCACTCCTGCCTCGGGCTGGCATCTTCTCCACGGGGAGCAGAGGGAAGAGCAGAGCCCTCTTTTGAAACTGGTTTGGGGCGTGAACAAGCGCGCCTATAAAGACAGCCACACCTGGGGCGTGCGGCACCTCAGTGCCTGTGACACCGGCAGCCACGCTGCTTCCCATCAGCACTTGGAAAACTCATCGTTTTATGGTCTTCCCTTTCTTAAAATTTTCTTTAACTTTTATTTATTTATTTTTTAGTTATTCCACTTTTGAACATTTTTTCATATTTTTTAAGGAAACTTTCTTGTCAAAATGTTTCTATGTTCCTAGGTCACAATGCATAGGGAGGCTCTGGCTGGAGCTTGCAAACTTGCCCTATTACTTAGCATTCCGTATCTGAGATCATTTCACTAAGTGTCACACATGATAATCCCAAGATTCATCTTCAAGGATCCAAGGCCAGAAAAATAAAACTACTAAAAATACAGGCAGCCCAAACAAGGTGATGGTTCACATCTTGCAATGTTACATTTATGTGAGTATTTGAGAGACGTGGAAACTTCACCTTAAATACCACTGGATTGCTTCCCAAGGGCAGAGTGCTGTGAGTCAGTGAGGCCATTCTCAGATGGCATGGAGTGTGGTTCTCAGAACACGGTCCCTAAAGCAGCAGCACCAACTTCACCTAGGGCACTTGTGGGAAACTCAAAGTCCTGGGCCTCAGAGACCTACTGACTCGGAAACTCTGGAGGTGGGACCCAGCGATCTATGGTCTAAGAAGCCCTCCAGGTGATACTGATACACGCTGTCCTCTGAGAGCCTCAGGCTGGAAGCACAAGGACTAAGGATTTAGAGACATGCACTTGTGTGTTTAAGGGTAGCGCCCTTTATTTATTTATTTATTTATTTTTGGCTGTGTTGGGTCTTCACTGCTGCACACGGACTTTCTCTAGTTGCGGCAAGAAGGGGCTACTCTTTGTTGCGGTGTGCGGGCTTCTCATTGTGGTGGCTTCTCTTGTTGCGGAGCATGGGTTCTAGGCACGTGGGCTTCAGTAGTTGTGGCTCGCGGGCTCTAGAGCGCAGGCTCAGTAGTTGCGGCGCACGGGCTTAGTTGCGTGTGGGATCTTCCCGGACCAGGGCTCGAACCCGTGTCCCCTGCATTGGCAGGTGGATTCTTAACCACTGCGCCACCAGGGAAGTCCCAAGGGTAGTGCCCTTTAAAAACAGAGAGAGGAAGAGGGAGGGAGGAGGGAGGAGAAAGGAAGGAAGAGGGATAGAAAGAACCAGAGGACTAGTCTCATCCCTCCAGTAACTAAGAAGCAGTGATATGCTGGTAAATGTTTAAAACCAGCTTTCCAGGGTGTGGAGCGTGGAGGCACAAAGCCCTGCTCTGTGGTATTTGCCGACTTCCATGGTGGAACTAACCTATTTCAAGCTACCAGTGTGAGGCTGCAGGACACAGAATTAGGATCTGTGGCACAAGTGGGCTTCACTACTTGGTCAGGTAAGAAGGGGGCTTGTGCTGTGGTCCCTGGTAAATCCAGTCAATCTCCCTGGGTTTGTTTATAAGGTTGAAAAATTCAGGGTTTCTCAACCTTAGCACAGCTGACATTTCAGACTGCACGATTCTCTGCCCAGTGTGTTATATGATGTTTAGCAGCATTCGTGGCCTCTCCCTACCAGATGTCAGTAGCACCCCTGTCCCACCCAGCTGTGACAACCAAAAATCTCTCCAGACATTGCCGAATGTCCCTCTGGTGGCAAAATCACTCCCAGTTAAGAATCACTGCCTTATGTTGACATTTCAACCCTTTTCAATTTTTTATTTACATCCATCCTTTGGACTATTTTAGTCCCATCCCCACAATTCCAACTCTGACGGCTTTCCTTCCTCTGCTAACTCTACTTAGATGTGGAGATGACTTTCTGGCCAGTGTGGCAGACTTGGTTTATAATTCATTCTGATGAGGCTAATGATGACGATGATGGCTGCTCTGCTCAGTGGCCCGATTCTTGTTTCAAGTTTGGTGACTTACAGGCGATGCTATTTGTATGTCTTAGTATTTCCTTCCCAGCAGCGTCAAGTCATGTGTCTTTCTACCTGTTGCTGTCTCCTTGCTCTTTTCTCTTAGCCATCCGTGGAAGATTAGACATCACTCTTCCTTCTCCTTTCACCAGACTAGGGGGTAAAATGATTTGGTTTGTTTGTCTCTAATCTCCCTCTTCTTCTCCACCCTCTGCATCTCCATATAATGTATTGAAATAAAAGCCCTTCCAACGTGTTAGACATTTACCAATCCTGAACATTTTAAAATCATTATTAACTGATCTATTAAACAGCAGGAGTGAGAAAGGCAAGTAAAATTGATGCCCTCCTGATGACAGAGATATCAGTACCTCTAAAGTAAGGTTCCTAGAATGTCAGGCAGCGGGGCAAGCCTACAGCAGATGCTGCCTCTAAGTTACTAGGCAACACCACATCTCCATGCCATACCTTGTCCAGTGCTTCCTTTTGAGCTTATTTTAGTATTGGAGTTCAACAGTTTTAGTTTAGCAGGTCCAGATATTGGAAAGCTCACTGTCCAATGATGGTTTAAGACATATGAAACTATTTTTAAAGGCATTTAAAAAAATGACCATCTAAAAAAATTATTGTACTTTAAGAACTGGAGGTTGGGACAGATGACCTCTGATAATCCCTCCCAATTTAGAATTCCATAAAGGGCAAATGCTACACCTAAAAATACTTTTAATAGCATGATAAAAAACATCAGATTAACTAGCAGTGTAATGTTTTCTATTTGAGACATTTCTCAAAATTGTTTCTAATTATCGCTTTTAATTTCTCTTTTCCCAATCCCTTCCCACAGAAAGGGGGGGAAATCTGCATGTCATTTATTCATGCATTCATGCCATTAGCTTTGAGGACCAACAACGTGGCAGGAATGGAGGCAAGTGATGAGTATACAAGGAGCTTCCAAACCAGTCAAAGAGAAAGACACGGAGACAGACCAGTACAGAGCAGGGCAAGGGTGTCACCACAAGCATGTGGTTCCAGGAGCTTAGGGTAGGGACCTTGAGGATGGGGCCAAAAAGGCATCAAGGATGATGTAAGTAGGCGCTATGGAGTTGGAGGGGAAGGGAAGGCACGGAGGTGAGGAAAGGCGTGGCAAAGGCAGTGGGAGGGCCGCAGTCTAGGGCTGCTGTAACATAAAGGCAGGAGGTGCCGGCAGATGAGGTGTTTAGGGACCTGATCAATGAAGAAGCTGAAGGAGACAGGCGGCCACTGAAGAACGGAAAGCAGGAAGGATACGATTACATTTGCATTTAAAGATTATCTCTTTGGCAGCTGAGGGAAGGAATTAGGTAATAATAGAACTGAGCAAGAGAGACTGGCGAGGATGCTGGCACAGTGGTCCAGGAGAGAATGATGAAGGCCTGGATTGGGACAATGAGGGTGGAGGAAGCTGGGCAAACCTGACAAATACCCAGGAGGCTGGGCAGAACTGAATGAGTGTCTGGGTGTTGATGATGAAAGGCAGGAAAGACTTAAAATGACACAGGTTTCTAACCTAGTGACAAGTGTGATAACATCTGTGATCAAGAATGTGGGAGGAATAGTTTCGGTTCTCTTTTGGCACATGTGAGATGTTTACCTATCTATCCATCTCATAGGCAACAGGATATCTGAGTCCTCTTCTTGGGGAGGGAAACAAAAATGCTAGAGAAACAGATCTGGGAGTTATCAGTGCATAGATGTTGAAACAATGAGGTCACCTAGAGAGAGTGTAACAAGGGCTGAGAGTGGAGGATTTAACCTTGGGGGACACTGGAGTTTAAGGAATGAGTGGAAGACTTCAAGATTATAAGACAGAAAGAGAAAAAAGAATGATAAATGTCAGGAAGCATAAACCAGGAAATGTCATGGAAGTCGAGGAGAAGAAAAGGGTGTCAGAACATAGATGGAAAAGCTGTCCTTGAACCAAAAGAGAAGACAGGATAGACTTCAGATGTAAACATTATAGACTCTGGAAGGATAAGAAGCAGAGGGAAACAATTTGTGGTAAAATTTGGCCTCAATTTTCTCAGTGAAAATAAAAAGAGAACTTGTCGCCCTTTGGGCTGCCAATTAGCTATCACTAGTGGTGGTGTTGTGAGGATGGATGGGTGGCCTGGACCACAATGGTGACTCATCACTGAGCATCCTCATCTTGGAGGGAGGGGCCGTGGAGCCCTCAGTTTGACTCCTGAGCAAGGAGCAGATGATTCAAAGTGCATCTGTTTTTCTGCGGTATTCCTTGAGCTCAAAATAAGAAAAATCTCTCAAGTGGATTTTGCTTATTCTAAGACTTTAGAAGGTACTACAGTCTCTCAACATTACAGGGTCCTGGAGGCTGTGTTGACCACTGCCGTTAGTCATTACAAAGCTTCTAGAATTTAAGATGGCTGATCTCTTATCTGATCCCCTCTGATAATAAACAGTGGGGATGCCCTGTGGCCAGGAGTTAGCTTGGGTTGTAAAACCTGTTTAATCTCTCTCAGGAAAAAAATACAAAGTAAAATAAAACAATCTCCCAGCACGGACAATAAGAAAAACCAGCCCCCTGCACAGAAATGTTTACTCTTCCACAATTGCAGAAGACTCAAGGAATCCATGGACTCAGATCATCATCATCATCGTCATGTTTGCTCACCTCACATAATTTTTAGAATGAGAGGAGATAGATGAATAACTGAATGAATGAGTGATTATTATCTTTATAAATATTAGAATTAATCAATTAAAGCAGGACTTCCCTGGTGGCGCAGTGGTTAAGAATCCGCCTGCCAATGCAGGGGACATGGGTTTGAGCCCTCGTCCGGGAAGATCCCACATGCCGCGGAGCAACAAGCCCACGCGCCACAACTACTGAGCCTGCGCTCTAGAGCCCACGAGCCACAACCACTGAGCCCGTGCACCTAGAGCCCATGCTCCGCAACAAGAGAAGCCACCTCAATGAGAAGCATGCGCACCGCAATGAAGAGCAGCCCCCGCTCAGTGCAACTAGAGAAAGCCCACGTGCAACAAAGACCCAATGCAGCCAAAAATAAATAAATAAATTTATTTTAAAAAATCAATTAAAGCATGATCATGCCCAGCTCTTATCCTGGGTCAAGATGGCAAGTGCGTTATCCCCCAAAGACCCCTAATTTGGAAGCCTGTAAAACACAGAAGTCTTCCTTTAACATGACTGATTACATTAGCTCAGAATATAAGATTCTCCTAATGTCACCCTGGAACAACAGAGCCTCTAATTATACGAGGTCTGTAGGTTAATAGTAAAACTAGGGGCCCAACAACTAGAGGGAAGGAAGCAGAATCCTTTCGGGAAATCAGCCTTATTTGGACCTAGTGTTCCTTCTACAAATGGCTCTCAGCTGGCCTGTCATTTGACCTCTCTCCACCCTTGGTTCTTTCAGCACAGAAATGTAGATTCCCGTATCCCTAGATGGGGAGTGTGTGTTGTTCCTGGAAATCTCTTTGATTAAAGAGCAAATTATATATATATAATAGATAGACAATAAGGTCCTACTGTATAGTATGGAGCTATATTCAATATCTTATAATAAATTATAATGAAAAAGAATCTATATATACATATATATGTATAACTGAATCACTTTACTGTACACCAGAAACTAACACAATGTTGTAAATTAACTATATGTCAATAAAAAAATTTTTTTGACTCCAAAATAAAAGCAAATTTTATTCCCTTGTGCATCAGTGGCATGGGTTTGAGTGAGGCCATTAGGTGTAAAGTACGCCCAGTGGCCCCACTTTGCACTCAGATTATAACTGGCCCGTCCCCGCCTCACCCCTCCCGTGCGGGGCGCTGCCACCACCAACAGGGCCCTCCCTCCTCCCTCCCAGGCCCTAGAGAGCTGCGGTAACGGTGGTCACAGAAGTAACATTCTGGCCTTTGTGGGTTAGCCTACGTGCCTACTTACTGTGACTCACGTTATTTCTATGGGAAAATACCTTCTGAGGCTTCAACCAACAACTTATAACTTGCACGCGAGTAGTTATACTGCCTTTAGAGTGCCTCTTCTTGGAATTTTGTGTAAATGAATGTTCATGATCATCAAAACGAACCAGTGCAAGAGCTGAGCTTAGGGCTACAGTGCTCTGGAAATCTCAGAAACAACATACATAAATGTGTCACTAGGTAAAACAGTTAAGTTACCTTACTAGTACTATCTGGAGTCGGATGGGCTTCAGTTTTCTCAACTGTACAATGCGACCGCGGGGATTGAACAAAATCAAATGAAATCGCTTTTGAAGTTGTCAAGTGATACATAAATTCAAGTATTTTTTTAATCTATGGTGCACTTGTACAAGCAAAGCCTCTAGAGGAGGAGCCCCTTGGTTCAGATCCTGGCTTTACATCATGCTATTCTATTTGAAATATTAACCCTTTACTCTATTTGAACTATTCTAGCTACGTGAACTTGTGCAAGTTACTTAACCGCTCTGTGCCTTCCTACCCTGTTGGGAATGATAATAGTAAATGTAGGAGAGGATGGTGGTGAGGATTAAAATATTCAACATGCTGGGCACACACTAAGTGCTGTGTAAGTGTCAGCTTTCATCCTCACCAGCTTCATCTGTACCACCAGCAGCAGCATCTGTGCGAGGCAAGTTGGGTCTAATGGAAACACAATGACCTGGAAAGACCAGGGGCTGGGAGTCCCACAGCGCTGAGGAGAGTGAATTGTTCTTGTTATTGTAACTATATGCAGCTGCTTTATTGGTCATTCAAGAGGAAACTTGGTAACTATTTTAGGTTTTTGTTTCTTTAGGCTTAGGCATCTCCAGATAAAACTGTGAATTAGATTAATGTTTTTCTTTATAACTTGCTATTCATTTTTTCAGTCCACATGGCTAGGGTGTGGACTAAAAGCCTGAGGCTTCTCCGCATAGGCGCTGATAAGAACTCACCTAGGCTCGCCTTCTCACCTGCAGCCGTCAACCTCAGGTTAACCCTGCACAACTTTATCTCTACTCCCTCTCCAAACCCACTAAGATAGCCATAAAGGAATAAAAGAAGAGGAAGCGAATGGGAGAGGAAATGCAAAAAAAAAAGAAGTCAACAAAATTTTGGTAGGTAATAAGGCATCTAATTTGGCTTCAGCTTTCTCCATCCTGCTAAGTGTTTATGCCTGGAGAAGCCAACAAACTGTAAATGGAATCCAGGATGAATCCTCAAAAGGCTGAGGATCTGAAAGCATCAGACATCTCTGAACCCAGGGTTTGGGGTACGGCTGAAAACAAGAGGGTTCACTCATAAGAAAAAGCTAGACCCCCAGATCCTCCCCCTTGCCACCACAGCCAGGGCCATCGCTCTTCCGCCGTCCAACAGATGACAGGTTTGCTCTCTGAGGAGGCTGAACCAGAGATATTCTGATCCAGGGGACATGAAGCTTAGTAGAGGGAAGAATACAAAGCCTTACTGAAAAGAGCAAGACTCCTGGAAGTCATGTAAGACAGGCCAGTGCTACCCACCCCCTGAGACAGTACCCTGGTGCACGGCTTTCCCTGCAGGGTCACTGCACTGCAGATTCTAGGGAATCATCATTCCACAGATAACATGTAAGCAGTGCTCCCTGGAGCTGTACAGCAAGGTGGCCCTGGAGAAGCTGGCTCGCTTCTGCCACACTCTTCCCTTCTCGGGCCTTGCAGCGGTGTTTCTATCAGGAAGAAGAGGGGCAAAATCATTCATGCCAACTATGATTCCAACTTACATCTCACTGGACAGAACTGTGTCACAAGACTGCATCTACCAAAAAGGGTGGCTGGGAAACTCTAATTAGGCATGTTGCCATCCTATGCATAGATATTCTGTTAGTAAGAAAGAAGGAAAGACTTATTAGGTAGGCAATTAGCAATCTCGACTACAGAAATAAACATGTCTTCCCAAATTTAAAGGTTCCACTGAGCACCTCGACTGGAAAAAACTTACAGTGAACCATAACGCTGTAAAATTTAAGACACCAGAGAGTTTTTTTTTTAAATCTGAAAAGCTTTCAGAGAGAACAAGCAGGTAACATACAGGAACCAGAATAAGAAACACTGGTCTCAATAGTAACCTGGGGAGTGAGCCCTTTAAATGGCTTGGTCAGAATGTTTGTTGACATTTGTCATCCACCATGGGCGTTGTTGACCTATCACTGACCAAACAAAAACCAGAAGGCACAAAGCTGCTGAAGAAATATCAGCATCTCTGTCAAAGTAGTATTTGAGAAGTAATTTTAAGTAGTTATCTCCCCATACAACAATGTGACATGTGTAGCTGTCATCGACATCACTCTGTGAAGCATGACTTTTTGTTTATATCAAATAACTATTCTCCTAAGTTAATTTTGCTTCCTTTTATTTCAATTTTCTTGCAGAAATGAGAAATGAGGCAATCACTGTTAGCGTTGGCTCTATTAGCAGCAACAAAATTTTACAGATGGTTAATGATAATGGTTTGATATGGCATCACATGTCTCAAAAAGAAAAGTTTAGACCAATAATGGATTTTTCTGTTGCTGTTGTTGTTTCATACAATTCATGGAATCAGTGTAAAGTTTTTGTAGTTCATTCTATTAAACATGAAATGTCTGATGTCACTGCTAATTCTATTGTAAATTCAGTTTCAGAGGTCACCATTAAAAATAAAATGAATTGTTTTTGCAGAAAAATGTGAATATAATTTTTGGAGGATCACTGCACCATGGGCAAAATAATACACTCACCCTTAATACTGTTAAGAAGCCAAATGGGCTGGGCAATGATTTCTTGGATATGACACCGAAAGCACAGGCAACAAAGCAAAAATAGGCAAGTGGGACTATGATAAACTAAAAAGTTTCTGTGCAGCAAAGGAAACAATCCACAGAGTGAAAAGGCAACCCACAGAATGAGATAAAATATTTGTGAATCATATATCTGATAAGACGTTAGTATCCAAAATATATAAGGAACTCCTACAACTCAACCAGCAAAAAAACCAAACAACCCAATTAAAAAATGGGCAAAGGCTCTGAATAGACATTCGTCTAAAGAAAACATGCAAATGGCCAACAAGCGTATGAAAAGATGCTCAACATCACTAATCATCAGGAAAATGTCAATCAAAATCACAATGAGATATCACCTCATACCTGTTAGAATGGCCGTTATAAAATAAACAGAAAATACCAGTGTTCACAAGGATGTGGAGAAATTGGAAGACTTGTACACTGTTGGTGAGAATGCAAACTGGTGCAGCCACTGTGGAAACAGTACGGAGGTTCCTCAAAAGATTAAAAATAGAACAACTATATGATCCAGCAATCCCACTTCTGAGTATTTATCCAAAAGAATTGAAAACAGGATCTCAAAGAGATATTCACATTCCCATATTCACAATAGCCAAGAGGTAGAAACGACTCAAATGTCCATTGACAGATGAAAGGATAAACAAAATATGGTCTATACATACAGTGGAATATTATTCCGCCTTAAAAAAGAACGGAGATCCTGCAATATGTATAACATGAAGACGTTATGCTAAGTGAAATAAGCCAGTCAAATCCTGCGTGATTCCAGTTATAACAGGCGTCTAAAGTAGTCAAACCCATAGAAGCAGAGAATACAATAGTGGTTACTAGGGACTGGGGGTGGGGAAATGAGCTGCTATTTAACCGGTAGAAAATTTCAGGCATCCAATACCAAGTTCTGTTGCTCTACAACAATGTTCATATAGTTAATACTGTACACTTAAAATTTTGTTCAGAGGGCAGTTTTCATGTTATGTTTTTTTTAAAACCACAGTTTCTAAACAAAGAAGCTGAATGGAGCAAACATATATTTGAAATCGTTCATGGCATACACATAATTTGTAATTGCATCCAACCAAGCTGTGATAGTCTTCGATTCAACTGAAGTGGTAGTTGACATAATTTGCAAATATATATATACACAGAACTACAATATTATACACACACCCAATTTTTGTGATGAAGCTGACGTTAAATAAAAAATACTTCCTCCTGGGACTTCCTTGGTGGCGCAGTGGTTAAGAATCCGCCTGCCAATGCAGGGGACATGGGTTTGAGCCCTGGTCCGGGAAGATCCCACATGCCGCGGAGCAACTAAGCTCGCGTGCCACAACCACTGAACCTGCGCTCTAGAGCCCGCAAACCACAACTACTGAACCCCTGTGCCACAACTACTTAAGCCCACACGCCTAGAGCCCGTGCTCCGCAACAAGAGAAGCCACTGCAGTGAGAAGCACGCACACCGCAACAAAGAGTAGCCCCTGCTCACCACAACTAGAGAAAGCCCGCTCGCAGCAACAAAGACCCAACGCAGCCAAAAATAAATAAATTAATTAATTTTAAAAAACCACTTCCTCCTGGGACTTCCTCATTGTCCCCTAACCAAATCTCCAAATCTACCTGCATCTGTATCTATACTCTGTGCCTTCTCTCTTACTACATGGATAAACTGTCCTTGGTCACATCAAAGGGCATCTTCTTCCCTGCTGCTATTAATTTCATCCCCTCTTCTTCCTCAAGAACTTCACTCCCGCAAATTTCTCTTCTCTCTCTTGTAGCATCAATTTCTCTCCTTCTATCAGATCAGTCCCATCAACGTACAATACGTTCTAGTACTTTCTATCGCTAATCTTTCCCCTTTGATCCTCAATCCTTCCCCAACTATCATTCCTACTTCTCTCCCTTTCACGGTAAAACTTCTCCAAAGAGTTCTTCATAATGGGTGCCTCTACTTAACTCATCTTCATTCATTTCTGTGACCTACTGCAAACAGGATTGTGACCTCACTGTTCCAGCAAAACTGATCTTCTAAATGTTGCAATGACCTCTATGTTGTAAATCCAATGACCACATTTCTGACTTTATTCTATTTGACTTTCTAGCACAACTGACCACTCCCACCTGCTCTTGGACTTTTCTCCTTGGCTGTTAAGATACCTACTTGTCTGGTTTTGTCCTATTTCAGCCCCCTTGATGGCTCCTTCTCCTTGGTTTGACCTCTAAGTGTCGGAGTGCCCTGTTTGGTCCTTTATGTTTATCTACAGATGCTCCCCTAGGTAATATTAATTCGTTCCATGGTTTCAAAACTATGTATGTGCTGACAGTTCCCAGATTTATATCTCTAGCCCTGAAATCATGTACTTCATTTCCTAACTTGAGTATCTAATAGATTTCTTAAGTGCAACCTGTCCAAAAAGAAAGTCAATTTCCTCTGGCCAAAACCTATCCACCCCAGTCTTTTTCCATCTCAGTAAAAAGCACCATCACCCATGTTGCTTCTCTTTCCCTCCACCCACCACATGCCATCCATTAGCCAGTCCTGTCAACTCCTCTCCAAAACTTAGCCCGAATTTATCCACTTCTTCCCATATTCATTACTACCACCCTGTGTCCCAGCTGGTACCATCTCCTCCCTGGACCTCAACAAGCCCTTCCTGACCCGCCTCCTGCTTCCCACTCTTGCTTCTTCTACAAACCATTCTCCTTGCAGAAGCTAGGATAGCATCTAAAATCACAAAGCCAGGCTTGCGGCTCCTCTATGCTAAAAATACTCCAGTGAGAGAATAAACTTCACTCTCTGCTCTGGCCTGCTAACGCCTAAGTGCCTGAGCTCCTGTGCGCCTCTTCATCCCCACCTTCTGCCTCTCTTCCTCACTATGCCCATCCATGCTGACTTTTGGCCAATTCCTAGAACATATTAAGATCCTTCTCGCCTTAGGAACTTTGCACTAAATTGTTCCTTTTGTCTGGAATTTTCTCCCCTCAGAGCTACACATAACTGGCTCCCAGGTCCTCAGAGAGGGTTGCTCTCACCTGCCTATCCAATGCCACTCTTCACCGTATTATACCTTTTTATTTCTCAATCGCATACATCACCACTGAAAGCATTGCTTTTTTAAGTAAGTGTACTTTTTTTGGTCTGTATTCCCCACAAGAATGTAAATGCCATGGAGTACCACTGCCAGATTTAGCAGATAAAAACACGGTGTACCCAGCTACATTCAAATTTCAGAAAAAGAATAACTTTTAGGATGTTTCATACAATACTTGGAACAACATTATACTAAAAAAAATTGTTTTCATTGTTGAGATTCAAATTTAACTGGGTATCCTGTATTTTATCTGCAACTCTGTCCAAGAGCAGAAACCTTGACTACGTTATCATCCCAGCAGATATAGTGATATCTGGCAAGCACCCCATTAAGTACTGATGAAATGAAACAGTGACTGAATGAACAAAAGAAGGGAAAGGATTTGTGATGCTCAATCTAAAACCCAGTTCTGGTTATTGTGACAGTTAACTCTATGTGCCAGCTTGACTGGGCTAAGGGATGCTCAGATAGCTAATACAACATTATTTCTGGATGCTTCTGGTTAGGGTGCTTTTTGGAAGAGATTAGCATTTGAATTGGTGAGCTGAGTAAAGCAGATTGCCCTCCCCAGTGTGCATGGGCATCATTTAATCCACTGAGGGCCCAAAGAGAACAAACAGGTGGAGAAAGGGCAGATTTGTTCTCCCTCTGCTTGAGTTGAGACATCCATCCTCTCCTGCCCTCAGACATCGGTGATCCTGATTCTAGGGCTTTCGGACTCAGATCAGGGCTTCACATCAGCCCCTGATTATCAGGTCTTTGGACTCCGACTGAGTTAACCGACTTTCATTGTTCTCCTGCTTGAAGATGGCAGGTCGTGGGACGGCAGCCTCTGTAACTGCTGAGCCAATTCCTGTAATCAATCTCCTCTTATGTATATATATATCCTATTGGCTCTGTTTCTCTGGAAAACCCTAATACAGTTATCCAGACTGTAACCCAGTGGTTCTCAAGTTTCAGCCTGTATCAGGCTGCCCAAAAAGAAAGAAGCCCCACGAGGCCCCATTTATGTTTTCCAATGTAATTAAATTTATTTAATCAGTTGTTTCAGAGCTAGTTTTCTGTCCAGGATTGGTAGCCCATGACAACAGACAAAGAGGACAAGGGCACAGCTCTACCAGGTGGCAGCATGAACTGTGTCTCAATATAACTTATGAATGTGCAGGGACTCCTGAGATCCCTTTATTTCCATAAAATGATTCCTCCCCCCTATTCCTAAGCAACTTTAGCAATTTACCTTGGAGGGTTTTTCACCCCCATCTTCCCATTTTCTCTTGGTCCCATGTGGCAATAATAGTACCTTGTAAACTACAGTGAGGTATCATCTCACACCAGTCAGAATGGCCATCATCAAAAACTCTACAAACAATAAATGCTGGAGAGGGTGTGGAGAAAAGGGAACCCTCTTGCACTGTTGGTGGGAATGTAAATTGATACAGCCACTGTGGAGAACAGCATGGAGATTCCTTAAAAAACTAAAAATAGAACTACCATATGACCCAGCAATCCCACTACTGGGCATATACCCTGAGAAAACCATAATTCAAAAAAAGTCATGTACCACAATGTTCACTGCACCTCTATTTACAATAGCCAGGACATGGAAGCAACCTAACTGTCCATCAACAGATGAATGGATAAAGAAGATGTGGCTCATATATACAATAGAATATTACTCAGCCATAAAAGGAAATGAAATTGAGTTAGTTGTAGTGAGGTGGATGGACCTAGAGTCTGTCATACAGAGTGAAGTAAGTCAAAAAGAAAAAAACAAATACTGTATGCTAACATATATATACATGGAATCTAAAGAAAAAACAGTTCTGAAGAATCTAGGGGCAGGACAGGAATAAAGGTGCAGACACAGAGAATGGACTTGAGGACATGGTGGGGGGATGGGTAAGCTGGGACGAAGTGAGAGAGTGGCATGGACATATATACACTACCAAATGTAAAATAGATAGCTAGTGGGAAGCAGCCGCATAGCACAGGGAGATCAGCTCGGTGATCTCCCTGTGTGTCCACCTAGAGGGGTGGGATAGGGAGGGTGGGAGGGAGATGCAAGAGGGAGGGGATATGGGGATATACATATGCATATAGCTGATTCACTCTGTTATACAGCAGAAACTAACACACCATTGTAAAGCAATTATAATCCAATAAAGATGTTAAAAAAATAGTACCTTGTAATAAATTTTTTTGTGCTCACACTTATTTTATTTTATGAGCTATAAATTGAGAAGATTCCTATGTTTCTGTAATGGAAATAACCATGGCTGCTTCTGTGATTTTAGCCACAACTCCAGCTGCCCCTTCTCTTCTACTTTCCCAGTTTCCCAGGTTTTCAAGCTTGAAGCTATTTTCCCACTCTCCTATCAATTCTCCTACTGCACACCCTTGACATTCTTCTCTTTCACAGCCACACTGCCCTGGTTCAAGTCTTTGTCCCTCTTCCCAGGGTTCCCTGCTTCCACCCTTTCCAGTCCATCCTATGTCCATGTTTTCATTCATTCATTCTCTCAGTATCAATTACTGAGTACACACTTCATGTCAGATTGTGCTAAACACAATGAACAGGGGAACAAGATGATGCCCCTCCCTTCTTTCCAAAGCAGTTATGTGTTGTCTCATCCCTAAGAACCAATCATGACTGGGACACGCCCTGAACTCCCCTAGGGTTTGGATCTTGCCTGAGCTTTCTCCTCCTGGGAAGTTCTCTGCATCTCCCTTTGTTGAAGTCGTGTCCCAACTTCAAGGTTTAGGTTCCCCAAACCACCTCCTTCACACTCTCTTCTTTCCCTGTCCTCTACAGCACATCGTTGCCCCCTGTAACCTAAAATGCAGCCTAGTCATTCATACTGATGTTGTGTCATGTGTTGGACCTGCTTCCTGGCTCCCCGTGGTATTTATCATCCCCTAGTTCCCCAAGAAATACTTCCTCTAGGATTCGTTTTTGCAGTTGTAGGGGAGGCAAAACTTCACCTCCACCCACCTTAGATTTTCTGCTGGAACTCTAACAAAAAGATTAACATGAGAAGGAGCAGTTTACTAACACGTGCAGCACACATCACATGGGAGAGACCTAAAGGAAAAGTAACTCAAAACAGCAACTTAGGGGCTCCCCTGGTGGCGCAGTGGTTAAGAATCCGCCTGCCAACGCAAGGGACACGGGTTTGAGCCCTGGTCCGGGAAGATCCCACATGCCACAGAGCAACTAAGCCCGTGCACCGCAAGTACTGAGCCTGCACTCTAGAGCCTGCGAGCCACAACTACTGAGTCCACGAGCCACAACTACTGAGTCCACGAGCCACAACTACTGAGCCCGTACACCTACAGCCCGTACTCCGCAGCAAGAGAAGCCACCACAAAGAGAAGCCCGCTCACTGCAACAAAGAGCAGCCCCGGCTCGCCGCAACTAGAGAAAGCCCGCGCGCAGCAACGAAGACCCAACGCAGCCAAAAATAAATAAATACAAATAAATAAAATTAAAACAAAACAGAAACCGGCAACTTAGAATTCCAGCTTTTATATTTATATATATATATATAGCATCTTCAACAAAGAACAATCAATTTGTAGAGAAATGACAGGACAGAGGAGCTTGAGCTGGGGTAGTGACTTGTGGAGCAGTAACTAGGAAGATGAGGGTTAGTTTAGTGAGGTGTGTTTGTACAGATTCTCAGCCCCAATTCCACATCACTGGTGAGAAGAATGTCTTCCTCCTGGTACAGAGAAGGAACCTTTCACTCAGGAGTTTTATCTCCTGCTTTCAGGATGAAAAGAAGGGTCAGAGCGCTCTTCTTTCCACCTGTTTCTCAAATGCCTTTAACTCAAAACAAGCAACATGCCAAAACGGTGTATTTTGGGGATGACATGATCTGAACTCCTTCACAGCTAAAGGATTACAAAGGGAACAATGGTACTACGATCCACTCCAAGACAGGGGAGAGGTCGTTAGCATACGGTGTGTCTGGTGAGAAAAAGTCTGACAGGCACATCTTTATTAAAGCACGTGGGACGCTGCTAAGTCCTCCCCCTCCAGCACATCACTAAACAATTAAACACGTCCTCTCCACGCTTGCGCTGGAGAACCCAGTATGACAAATGGCACTTAAACAGCATTATAGTCAATTGTGTCACAAAAGTGACTCGAGCTGAAAACTTCTGAGACTGACAATCTGTTGTCTTCTTATTTTGACTTTCCTCATAGTAGTTCCAATGTTGCATTTTATCTTTTTAAATTTTTACTTATTATAAAACCTCTATTAAAATAACACGAAAGAGGGGAGTTCCCTGGCAATCCAGTGGTTAGCACGCAGTGCTTTCAGTGCCGTGGCCCCAGGTTCAAGCCCTGGTCGGGGAACTAAGATCCCACAAGTCTCACAGTGCAGCCAAAAAAAAAAACCACGAAAAGGGATTTTGAACGAAAAAAGCCCCCCACCTCAATTCTAACATCTGTTCTGATTTTCTACATTCCCTTCCAGGCTCTGTTCTTGAGATACTGGTGTTTTATATATGTATACACACACACCCATATACACACATAATCTTAGGGGACAGACAATTTTGTATTCTGTTGTTCCCAACGAATACTATATTAGCATAAAATTCTACTGGATAATATGCTATAATTGATAAAGCTATTCAACTAGTATTGAATAATTTATGATATGTCCTTTATTTTCACACCTATCCTTCCTTATAGATCCACTGCAAAAAAAAAATCTTTAAGCAAAAATATTTCAAAATTAACAAAATATTTCTTGAGATCAATTTTCAGGAGTGAATGGGACTATGGTGTGAAAGGGAATGAACATTTTTGTGGTTCTTGAATCCATCGCTAAATTGCTGTCCTCAGGGATGTTATCAGTTTAAGCCGTAAATGCGTAAAATACATTGTCAGGACGCCCCATAACAGTGCAGGAAATGGTCCATCAAGCCAGTGTTCTCTGAAAGGACTTTCTGAGGGCCACATCCCACATATGAACTGAGAAGTATCCGCTCCTCATATCCGCTCATGATCTGCCAAAATGAGGCTCAATTTGTGCAAACCTATGACATCTGTTCCCAGGCAACTTCCAAAATACTGTCTAGTTATTTTTTCCTTGAATATTGACATGTCTGCATACGTATGGATATATTTCCATTGTAACTCACCCAGGTCCAAAATACCAGAGAGGGGTGTTGAGAGTCCACAGAAACTGAGAGCCACCAGATTTTCCAAGATTGGCAAGAATTCAGAGAGGCTTGGTATGCAAGAAAGCACTAACCTTTGTGCTGTGATGGTTCCATATCTTAAATATTTTCTTTTAAAATCAGATTTGGCTCAAAAAGCATGTGGGTATTTAACTGACAAGGAACAATCCAAATTTTAAAAATGTCTCCAGTGGAGAAAAGAACAACATTGTGCTCTCTCTCCAACATTACTCCTCCCTATCTGTGCGTTTCTCACTGCATTTTCCACCTGCCCTCCAAGCTAGGTCTCTCAGAAGAGCAGCTTATGAACTATGCCACCCTCTTCATGATAAACATTCAGCTCTTCATTCCTCTTGCTATTTCACAGATATGTATGAAGGTGAAATCAATAATATACATGAAGACTTTTAAAAACTAGAAATAAAGAACTAGGGCTCAACGAATAGATATTGATTGGTATTAATGATCATTAACATTTCCAAAACAGCAAGAAAAAGAAAGATAATATGGCTAAAAATAAGAACTTGGAAAAAATTGCTCACGTAGAGGTCAATTTAAGAATAAAGTTGAACATGATTTTGGAAGCCTGGTCATAAATATATCAAGTTGGTATTAAAAGTGTTGCATTTTAGGTCAGTCCAAGTAAATAGGCTTTTTTGGGCTTCCTCAGAAAATTCAAAATTTTAGTAAAAAATAGTGGATATCTTTTTCCCCCCAAAATCCTTTCCCCCTTCAGATAAATATGTATGAAATTTCAGCTGATGTATGTTAACACAGTGTTTAGTGAGACATCAAGACAATAACTGACAGCCCACTAGTGGGTAATATTCTGATATTCATCCAATAAACAGCCTTCGAATGTTTGCAATGCTCAGTTTTCGGTGGTCAGCCCTTTGGAGGATTAAATAAGAATAAAATTATCATTTCCAGTTATAAATATAACTTTTCTTCATAAGGAAGGATTTGATGTTTAGGTGAGGTGGTGTATAAATTGCTAGCTGCTATATTGAGGGCTGAGGGCAGGCTTATCATGCCTAGAAGCTGGAATTGAGGCAGTGAATGAATCAGTGGTCGCTATTGTTTTAAATCCCAATTTGCCTATTCTGAGATATTAAAATAGGGAAGCAGGGAACATTACAAACTGTAATTTGCTTATTTAATGTGATTTTTGGTGCACCAGGAGAGCTTCTTTGAGCAATAAACTCTCTCACTTGTTTGCTAGTCCCTAAAATACTGAGACACATGATTCCTTTGCTTTCAGAAACTGACCTCTTTGAAAATGTTAGAGGTAACTAGTTGAGCTGCGGGTTGTTGACAGCCAGTTACATTTGGTATGATGCGGTTTCAGGGTTTGTCTTGAGAGGTATTTTGTTTGGGAAACAGCTTAAGACCCAAAATATGGGAGAGAGACTCCAGTGACAGGCTGGGGAGCTCCAGAGAAAACTGTGGCTCACATCACACCACCGTTTGGCCTAGGATCGGCATTGTAGAAACCACCACCACCAAATCTTAAAAAAGAGGTAAATCTGAAGTCTTTCTCTAACCAGGTGGAACAACATGACATTCTACGAGATGACTACGTACATAGGGAAGAAAGTGAACGAACCTCCAGGAAAAACATCTGGACTCTTCTTTAGAGAACACTGCACTAAGATGAAGTTTGTGTTTTTTTTTTTTAACATCTTTATTGGAGTATAATTGCTTTACAACAGTGTGTTAGTTTCTGCTGTATAACAAAGTGAATCAGCTATATGTATACCTATATCCCCGTATCTCCTCCCTCTTGCATCTCCCTCCCACCCTCCCTATCCTACCCCTCTAGGTGGTCACAAAGCACTGAGCTGATCTCCCTGTGCTATCGGCTGCTTCCCACTAGCTATCTGTTTTACATTTGGTAGTGTATATATGTCCATGTCACTCTCTCACTTCATCCCAGCTTCCCCTTCTACCTCCCCATGTCCTCAAGTCCATTCTCTACGTCTGCATCTTTATTCCTGTCCTGCTCCTAGGTTCTTTAGAACCATTTTTTTTTTTAGATTCCATATATATGTGTTAGCATATGGTATTTGTTTTTCTCTTTCTCACTTACTTCACTCTGTATGACAGTCTCTAGGTCCATCCACCTCACTACAAATAACTCAATTTCGTTTCTTCTCATGGCTGAGTAATATTCCATTGTATATATGTGCCACATCTTCTTTATCCATTCATAAGATGAAGCTTTTACCATCCAGAATAAGTCAGGCCTGGGAGAGAGAGATGGGCAGCAGAAGAGGGGGCCCTCTTGGGGTGAGTACGTAAGTGCCATCGCAGCTGCCAGAAGGTGGTATTAAATGGGCGAGACTTTGGTGGGAACCCAACCCTGTATCACTTGAGTGTGCGGGTTTTACTAGAGTCTTGTGCACGAAAGAGACAAGAAAGTAGAGATTGATTGCCCAGTGACTTTCTTTTTCCAAACTTGCTTTTCTATAAAACAGTTTGGGACCAAACATGCACATTCTTAATCACCTCGTCCCCCTCAGATGTGGTGACTCAGGTAGAATGTTCCCAGCCAGGTAAGCCATGGTTCTGCCTACCCCTAGTCAAGAGCAGTGCCCAGCTGTCCTCCTGGGAGAATCTGCTTCAAGACCCTTAATTTGCAAAGCCCTCTGTTACAGCAGCCTAAGGAATTATTCTCAGGACTCAAGCGTTGTAAAACAGCCAAAGCTCCCTTCAATTCTTTCTTGAGAGGGCCCCTATTATGTGGGGACATGCCAACCCCACCCTCCAGCCTGCTTCCTGCTTGGCAATTTAGAAAGAAAGCAGAACAGTTAGCTTTCCCAGTCCATTATTCACCTCTGAAAGGTAATCAAAGGGAATGCCTTTCCTCCTATTATCCCATTGTTCAATTTTATGGAGGACTGCCTCTGAATATAGATGTTGTCAAAGCAGCCAAGAACCTAATGTAAACAAGAGTTTCCTAATAATACTTGTTCAAATTACCTTATTCCCATGGCTAGCGCTGCCGAATTCCTGAAGGACACAGTGAGGCTTCCATATGAGTTAACCTACTTTAATAGCTGAACATCTATCTGCAGGACACCCTAGAAGGCCATGGGGGCACAAGCTTTAAACATCATACAAATGGAATCATTCAGTGTGTACACTTTGTGTCTGGCTTCTTTGTTTGCTCAAGCTCATGTGAGAATTCATTATGTTGCTGTATGAAGCTGTAATCTATCATTTTAATTTCTGTATAGAAATCCCATCGTAGAAATTTGATTCCATCATAGGACTATACCACCATTTATTTATCCGTTTTGCCTATGATGGACATTTTGGGCTGTTTCCAACTGGGAGCAAGTATTAGTTTCCCACTGCTACTGTAACAAATGACCACACATTTAGTGGCTTAAGATAACACAAAGTTGTTAGCCTGTAGTTCTGGAAGTCAGAAGTCTAAAGTGTGTCCACGGGTTGCACGACTTTTGGAGCCTTTGGAGGAGAAGCCATTTTCTTGCCTTTGGCAGCATCTAGGGGCCACATACAGTCTTTATCTTTAGCTCATGGTTCCTTTCTCTAACTTCAAAGCCAGTAACATAGCATCTATTCTCCTCTCTGACCTCTGCTTCCATTCATACATTTCTCTCTGACTTTGACCCTCCTGTGTCCTCCTTATAAGGATCCTTGTGATTACGTTGGGCCCACCTGGATAATCTGCCCATCTCAACATCCTTAACTTTATCACCACCACAACCCACAGATCAACAAGTATCCCAGCAAAAAAACGGAAAAAGTCATCACTGCAGCCATGGCCAGAGAGTTAAGCAACTCCATCTCAGAACTGCATCCTATTTTCTCCAAAGCCCATGTTCTTGCTATTTCTAACATGCCATTTATTTCATCTATTAACTGCTTTTAAGGTCCTCCCTGACGGACTCCACGTTTTCTATCTAATCTTATGTCCCCTATATCTTACCTTGGTCTTCCCATCATACTTTTTCAATACTCTTCTCCCTCTTGTTTGCAAATACCAAATGCATGCCCGACTGTGTTCCTTTGTTATGTTATTTCAGCCTCTCCTCACTTTTCTTTGAAATGTCTGCCCTTTGATTATTTTTTGTCTAATGTATAAGAAAATAGATACATAAGTATTAAAGTAAAAAAGAGGGTCATCTCTGTGTCACTGAAATTGCCTTGAACACCAGCAGTGGTACACATCACATTCTTGAAACTCTGAGCTGGGTTGAGAAGCAGGGGCTTCACCTCACTGTGGAGGTCAGAGGATTCGCAGTGAGCTGTCTGGGATGTTACCAAAAGGACTTATGCGTCTAACAGCATTACACCACACGACCTGTACAGTCCTTTACATTTTGAGATTCTCATTCCAGTTTCAAAATCTAAAAACTAGCACACAATTCTGGAAACATTTGTTTTATTTAAGTATAACTCAAAAATTAAATATATGCTCTACAGCCCTCCTCCAAAGCTAGAAATTACAGGCCTCCCTCGAAGATGGGTAACACTCTTAATTAGAGACATAAATAACTGTAACATTTTTATCAGTGGGTTCCACAGGATTGCTCGTATTTCACTGGATCCTGGGGAGAAGGCAGTCTGCAGTAATCGCTGGATTCCCCACATCAAAAAGCACGCAAACAAATTAAAAAACCCTGCTTTGGTGAAAATGGACATGGTGAAATGTTTGCAGTGTGATGGGTTTATTATTTCTTTGAGACTTATTTGAAGAGTAATGCCAACCATCCCAGGTAGACTAAAATCTATGTGAACTGTTAAGCCCATCAAGAGAAGACCCCTCCGCCGAGCCCCTGTGTCACCCATGCCAAGACTCAATCCCTCTGCTGTAGCCTCAGGCTATTTCCTCTCCTTTTCTCAGCAGAAATGGACATAAGCTGGTCACTAAGTCTGTAAAATAACCCCCGAGGTGCTGGTCACCACAATCATTAACCTGCCCCTCAATCCTCTCCCTCCAATAACCCTCATCTCTGTAACCTGTCCTTAGCTGGCGCTATGTGAAAACTGAACTCTAACCCATCCCTCATCTTGGAATTTTCTCTGAATCTGTTTCACCCTAAAGAGGACAGAAGTGAAACCAGCACTGGGTGTGACACTGGGACAAAGACAGGGACTGTCTCAGAATTATGCATGCTGTGAAAAACAGGGCTACTCGATTGTCTTCAGAGGATATTATTACAATGAAGAAAACACAGCTCCTGCTGGATGAGATGCCTGACAAGGTGCAGCCAGCACAATGATGTCATACCCAGGGGAGGAACACAAACATCCCAGGGTTTGAGCACAACTCCCCAGGGAGATGAAGCCAACAGGGCAGGAGGGCCCTTGCCAGCAAAACCAGTTGTAAACAAATCAAGGTAAATATGAATGAGTCCTTTTGTTCAATGAGATTCTAAACCCTGGGAAAGCTGAGAAGCATCATATATGTGTCATATATCATAGAAGTATCATACGTCAAGACACAGATGACAAATACCCGCACTGCTGTCTTATACATCACAAGCAGGAAGTAAATGCACCAACTGATAACAAGAAGCAATTTCTTCAGCCCCCTTTCCTTAGGTGAAATTGAAGACATGCAGTCAGAGCAGACAGATGGAGAATTACCCAAGTTCTGCCTTGGTTTTCTACTTCTGTTAGGGTCTTTGAGGGGCCCCAAGAGATAACACTCTTCTTTCTTGCCTGCTTTATGAGCCAATTGAGAAACAGATCAAGAAAGACGGCAGGTGAAGGCTACAACGACACCTTTATTAAGCTGATACTGAGGATGGAGCTTATATCTGTGAGCAAATAAACTTTCCAGTACTGAACTGCAGTCACAGCAGCCTGGACCATGGCAGCCTCCCACCCGGCCCTGCCCTTCCCCAGCCCAACGCTCAGTTCACGTGCCCTGAGGGCAGGGTAGCTCCCAAAAAGGAAAACAGAGAGGGGCTGAGCCAGTCACATTGGTTTGTTCTCTCTAAATTTCCTATCAGCCAAATCACTCCATCTTCTCTGAGCAGAGGGTGAGACAGCCCCGGGTGTTACATAGCGAATAAATGAATGAATATGTAAGCAAGTGTAGGTGTGTACTGCGTGCATGTGCATATGTGTGCATGCACAGGTGTACATGTGTGTCTGAATGTACATGTATGCCTGTATCGAGCACTAGAGCCAGGTGTACATATTTGGGCAGATTCCTTTCAACAAGCATTCCTTGAGTACCAATGATTATGGCAACTGTGAAGAGGAGTATTACATTTCTCTAGAGGCAAAAAGCTTGTAAGCTGGTAGGAAAGATAGATACGTAAGCAACCATTTGTAGCACAAGATCAAAGATGCTAAATGCAGCAACAGCACAAAGAAGAGGAGAGTTGTTCTGATCTGCAGGACGGCAGGGATATTTGAGATCAGCTTGAGAGGAGATGGGAGGTGCCTGAGGGCATTCCAGGCAAAGGCGTAGCAGGAGCTCAGGCCAGAGGTGGAAATACAGGGCATGTTTAAGCAATAAGTCATTTGCCGTGCCAGGGCAGAAATTAACATGAGAGTTACCACACCAGACCAGACCAGACCAGGGATAACATCTTGCCTTTTTTCACCTGATTTCATAGGATACATGGTAACGAATGATGGGAGATGGCCAACTTGTGAAGAACCTCGACTGTTGTACTAAGAAATGTGAACTTCCTTTCTTAAGGCAAAGGGAAATCATTATGTCCAAGCGGAGAAAGGCCATGACAAGAGTCATTGGAAATTTCAGGGTGAAGGGGTTATTACATCGGCTTGGGTGAGAGAAAATGAGGGCCTGAACTAGGTGACAGAAAGGAGGGATCAAAGAGGTGACACTTTTAGCGATACACTCGAAAGTATTCTATTAGCACGAGGAGGCTGCTTTCGGATTGGGTGACTGGCTGTATAACGATGTCACCCGCACCAGGAGGAAGAGGATGATAGGGTAAGAGAGATGAAGTTAATTCCGAACTACTGTGTCTGCCCTGAACTTTGTAACCCCAAAGCCTACATAGATGTTGACTTCGGGGGACTGCGTCCTCTAGCTGGTTAGGCAGCAAAGAATGAACGTTTTCTCTCGTCACTATGCTTCGCCTTCCAGAGAAAACTGTTTACTTCTGGAGGAGGCCAATTCCTCTCCCATCTGGAACCTTTCGTCTCTAATGAATTCATCTCTGTAGCTCAAACTCAAGAAAAGTCTCAATGTGCATCCTCAGCGGGAGCCCCGAAGAAGCAGAGCTCCTGGAACAGGGGATGTATTGCTCTTGCTCTGACCTGCTCTGCTCAGCCTAGCAAAGCCACTACGGTGGGCACGTCCAGGGGTGTACGACCTGAGAGAGTGAGAAAGGGACCTAAAGCACATCAGCTGTGAATAGGCACGTCTGTGGGTCCAAGGAGAAGTCAAGTTCCAGGAGACGACAGGTGGCTCCAGTCAACAGATGAGGCTCTGCTGGGCCAGCTGGGATGCAGAAGCAGAAGAAAGCACCCTCAGTCTGCCACACCAGCCTGGAAGGATGCAGAGAAGGCCTTCAGCTGCAGGATTCAGTAGAACTGGGGTCTGAACAAAGGATGAAGGTGGAAGGGCAAACAGAATAGCAACTGAGGTGGATTCCAAGAATGAAGAGTGGTTAGCCAGAAATATGGCAGCTAAAAGCCAACAGTGGGTGGATTCCCAAAGTAGGGACCTGAAAATTGAAAGGGACTGAAAAATCAAAGATCCAGTGATACAAAGACATATGCACTAAGGGCTGCTGCTGGTTCTAAGGGGTGTGGGGCTGTCTGCGAAAGCTCAGAGGGGACTGGGGTCACTGGTCTGCAGAAGAGTTGATAGCTGTTAACTAAATTGTAAGCTCCTGGAAGGCACAGAGTTCAGAGGTGAGGTCTTGACCAGCAGGCAACCAATGGATATTGGTTGATCAATTGCTTAAATAATACTTTCAAGAGGACAGTCTCTTAATTGCTACTTTACACTTTTGGAATGCTTTGATTTTTCTAGTTTCTCTCTTTTTTTCCCCCTGGCAGCTGTTATTGCTCCAGCAAACTGAAGCTGCTATTTCAGCATCATTGCTAAGAAGGGCATCGGAGCATCTTAATGTCAGGCTGAGCTCACTCATCCAGATTAATTCCTTAGATGTTCAGCAGAATTTCAAGTGAAGTCACCTTTCGGTCGGAGCAAAAGGCAGATAACTCACTTTATCCGTGAGCCTTTTATCTTGTTGACAAACCCCAATTCTCATCCATTCCAATTTTCATGGCAATCCAAGAAATTGCCAGAAGAATCAATGTGGACTTTGGAAAGATACACTTTGCTCCTTGCTGTCATGTGAAGCCCCCATCGTCCTGGCAGTTTCTGATTCAGTTCCAAGAGGACTACAGAAACATGGTCACTGTGTTCCCTAAGCTTCTCACTGGTTTTAAAGAAGTAGCTGGTTTCCACTTTCTTTATGTAAACTTTACGAATTACCTCCAAAGGCCAAGAGTCCAAGAAGACATGCAGAATCTTGGAGTTTGAGAGGACATGTGAGGTCACCTAACCCCTCCTGTGTCAGATGGGTAAGCTGAGGCTCAGAGAATGATCCTTGCCTAAGGTCCCACTAAGTGGAATGTTGGCACTTGGAACTGAGCTTCCCATGTTCTAAATGGCATGACTCCTCATTGACAGAAACACTCACAGTGGATCCAAATATTAAAAAATGAATGCAAAAAATGATTAAAATATAATAAAAAAGCAATCAAAACAAAAAACTCAAAAATAAGGGGGAGAAGTCTTAACAAAATAATAATGCATACGGCATTTGCTGCCCAGACCAGGTAATCATTCTGCTTAACACACTTATGCATGCATAAGATAAAGCACTCTCAAGCTGTCTATACATGTAGACCTCAAAAGGCACGTTATATTCCCTTTTTCTCTGCAAAAATGACAAGCAGTTATAATCTTTTTCTGAGCAAGTGATGACCCTCCCTAGCACCCAGCATCATGAAAACTCAGGTAGATAAGTTTCACCTTTCACCTCTCAGTTTTTATCCCCAGAACAAAGGAAAATTATAAGGCATTGCACTAACAATGGAAACGTAACCTCTTTTTTTTTTTTTCCTGTTTTTTTGTTGCTAGGGTATAAGATCACGTGTGCCATAAAACTCTCTCCCGTCTGGCTGGTTTTGCAAACTTCTCTGGGACCCGGTTTTTACAGTTGAGCAATTAATTCTCTCTAACACTTGGGAGCTGCTGAAATAAAGATTTCAGAGAGAGCAGTTTATGACCTTATGCCTTTACGAGTTGTACTGAAAACTGACTTCCTGCATTACTGGGAGAGAAAAATCTATTTAAATCTCTTGGGTGAATACTTCAACAGCCTGGTTTCATTTTGAAACTAATCCTTTGTTATAGTTTAGAAGCATGATGAATGACGCCACTTCAAATATTAATATTGTTATAACCCTAGATAACATGCTTCTTCCTCGATTCACAGGTTTTTTACAACATGTCAACAATTCCATAAAGCCCCTCCTACAACATCTGAAGTCTGGTCCAATACAAGAAACAAAAAACCCCGTTGTTTGATACTGTTGAAAAAGCATGAAAAACTGTTAAATATCTATAAACCTAACCCCCCCAAATCACATGAAGTTATGGAAAAAACTTAAAACTCTAATAAAGGATATAAAAGACCACCTAAACAAGCTGACATATGTAGCATATTTATGAGCGGGCCAACTTAGCACAGAATAGACGATCATTTTCCTTAAATTAATCTCTAAATTAATGCAATTTAAATCAAAATCTCAAGATGATTTTTTCCAGCTTTATTGAGATACAATTGACACATAATAGTATTTAAGCTTAAGGTGTGCAGTGTGATGACTTGATACACATATGTATATACTGTGAAATGATTACTGCTCTAAAAAATGAAGGTTATTAAAACAGAAAGACATTCTACAGCTCCTCCCATCAGGAGGTAGGTGGAGTCTTTTTTGCCACTTCTTGAATCTGGGCTTGGTCATATGACTTGCTTTGGCCCACTGGGTACTAAAGATTTGAAGAAGCAGAGGCTTGAAAAGCATGTGTACATGGGGGCTTGTCCCACCCCCAGCTGCTGGAGGCCCCGAGATAATCACGTGAAGAGGCCTGGGCTAGCCTCCTGGAGGATGAGAGGTCCAGCCACCCCAGCTGAGGTCCCTGTGATGTGAGACCATACCTCGACCATCCATCCCCAGGAAGCAGGCCCAGTCCAGAAGGACCACCCTGCCAGCCCATCGTAATTCATCACTGTTGGCTTAAGCCACTGTGCTTTGGATTGCGTCTGTTATTACAGCAAAAGGTAGCTGATTCAACAGGGGCACAAAAAGTAGAAACTGCAAAGGAAAAAAAAAGAAAAGGATGAATTTAATGACATCAAAAGTAAAACTTTTTCTTCAAAATAAGACAACCCTAGACAAAGGTAACAGAGAGGAGATGTGCTGGAAGAAGATATTTTGCAAAACTAGGACAAAGGATTAAAATCCAGAACATCTAAGGAACTCCTGCAGTTTAGCGAGAAAAAAACAGAAAAATGGGCAAAAATATGAAAAAGGAATTCACAGAAGTAAATGCAGAATGGCCAATAAATAGATGAGGAGACTCTCAAACTCACTAGTAATCAGAGAAATGCAGATTGTGTTAAAAATGAGATACTACATGGAGGTGTCTCAAAAAACTAAAACCAGGACTACCATATGATCTAACAACTCCACTCCTGGGTATCTATCCGGAAAAACAAAAACGCTAATTCAAAAAGATACATGCACCCCAATGTTTACAGCAGCACTATTCACAACAGCCAAGAAGACAAGGAAACAACCTAAATGTCCATCGACAGATGAATGGATAAAGAAGATGTGGTACATATATACAATGGAATATTACTCAGCCCTAAAAAGAGTGAAATGATGCCATTTGCAGCTACATGGATGGACTTGGAAGGTATTATGCTAAGTGAAATAACTCAGACAGAGAAAGACAAATGTTGTATGATATCACTTGTGTGTGGAATCTAAAAAATATAACAAACTAGTGATTATAAAAAAAAAGAAGCAGACTCACGGATACAGAGAACAAACTAGTGGTTACCAGTGGGGAAAGGGAAAGGGGAGGGTCATTATAGGGGTAAGGGATTAAGCGGTACAAACTGTTATGCGTAAAATAAGCTACAAGGATATAACATACAACACAGGGAAAATAGCCAATATTTTATAATAACCATAAATGGAGAATAACCTTTAAAAATTGTGGATCATTATAGTGTACATTTGTAACTTACATAATATTGTACATCAACTAAACTTCAATAAAAAATGAGATACTACCTTATAACCATTAGACTGGTAAAAAATATAATGTTGTGTAACAGCAAGTGCTGACAAGGATGTGGGGAAATGGAAGTCCTTATTGCACTACAGATGGGCGGGAGTCACTTGCTGCTGCCATTTTTGGAGGTCAGTTGGGCAATATTAATGAAAACATGTATATGCATATTCTCCATGTGACCCAGAAATACTGTTCCTGGGTGACAGCCCAGAGGAACTGAGACGTGCCGGAAGAGACTCATGTCAGTGTGTCTGCACTAGCGTTGTCAATGTAAATGGCTGTAAACAGTCTAGCTGTCCTTCAGTGAAAGAGTGGACATGTCATCTGTGGTACATGCACAGGGTGGAAAAACTAGACAAGAGTCATAAGCAGTAAATAAATTTGACTTATACCAACATGGTTACATCTCAGAAACATCATGACGAGTGAAAAAATAAGTACAATGAGACGTATAACACAAAACTGGTTATGTGAAGGAAAGTCTACTTTATATATATGAAGCTATGCAAGGTGAGTTAGAAGAACACGTGATAAAACCCAGAATGGATGTTTATAAGAGGAGAATAATATGAGCGATTAAATGGCTATAATAAAATAAAATCAGAAATTTAGTTTTATACGTGTACCTACTGCTATGAGTTTTACTGACAAAGTTGTGATTTGGAAGACCAAGTAAAAATATATTTCTAAACCAAAAAAGAGCTTCGTTTATGTAAGTAGAAAAAAGTGCAGAGTGGTCTCCCCAACTTTGGCAACAGTTTGCTGGTCCCACTAGCATCACTATTAGCCTATAACTCTAAATGGATGCCCAGTGGAAAACAAAACAGGACAAAAGGCATCTTTCCTCTTGTTAAAGGAAGAATCCACGTAGCTAACTCCCAGGTTTGTTGCTGAAATCATATACTAAAGGGCTAGTGGTCCCCTTCCCTCTCACCACAGACTGGCCTCCACAGTGCATTCTGTTCTACGGCTGTGCTTTGTAACAACTATTTCTTTAAATATGAATTCAATACCTATGCAGGGCCTCCTACGCTATACCTCTCTTGAGTATAATTTCATTGAATTTACATCCAAAGGTGAAACCAAAATTATTTTATATTCCTACCTGAGAACAGCCACTCAGGTAAGAAATAAGGGGTTGTTTCTTGGGTTAGTTAAGAATTTGTCCTGGCTCTGGTCTTATTACTTTGGTTATACCTGGTTGAGATTTTCACAGCCATTTGAATTTGTGAAATACACCCTCCCTTGCCTTCTTCCCCAGAGAGCAGCCCGTGATGAGATCATAGGTGTTCGTGTAGTGGGTTAGGATGGGGGAGAGCGCTAAGCATGAGGAACAGACAAAATCCAATGTAATGACACATAATTAATATTATGTGTCAACGTGGCTGGGCCATGGTGCCCAGATATTTGGTAAAACATTATTCTTGATGCTTTGTGAGTGATTTTAGAGGAGATTAACATTTAAATCGGTGGCCTTTCATTGAACTGCCCTCCACACTGTGGGTGGGTCTCACCCAATCAGTCACAGGCCTGAATAGCATGGAGACTGACCTCTCTCCAGCCTGATGGCCTTTGGATATGAGCCTGACAGCTCATCCTACAGATTTTGGACTTGCCAGACAATTCTTCAAAATAATCTCTCTCTCTGTCTCCATATGTACATATCCTACTGTTCTGTTTCCCTGGAGAGCTCTAATGTACCACGGAACTCCTGTAAGGAGCTGATCAGAAGAAGACAAAGAGCGTGCGCCATCAGCTTCTGACCTCAGGGCTGGCGGTTTGGGATCAGTGATGAGGAACAATTTCAGAACAGCACAGTGGAAAGATGCTCAGATTTTGTGCAGGTAGTGCTCAATTTCCAACAAACAGAACTGTTTACATAAGAGGGGGAAACATCCCTAAAACAACAAGCACCCCCCCCCAAAACCCTATCCATTTTAACCCCAACGATTCACCAGATGCCTCAGCTTGACTTCCCAGAATGTGAAACAATTCCATGAAGGAAAATGAGCTGATTTTAAAAACTGGAAATAACATAGGATTTCTTTTTTCATTTGTTTTGTTTTGCTTTTTACTCTCATCACTCAATACGATCCAGCTGCCGTAATGTACGAGTCCTATGTGGGTCAGGTTGGATGCCAGGTTAAACATGAAGAAGTCAGAGGGAAATGTCAGGCCAGTGAGTGGAAAGGGAAGGTGGGTCGCTCAGCCTGTCGGAGAAATAGGATCACAGGGAATTTTTCCCTGTTGTAAATTTCTAATATTGCCATCATGAATCTGTTTGACCAATAAATAACCTTGTCTAGATTTAAGCATTCCTTAGGAGAAACAAACATGCTAACTTTTCCTCTCCATCGTGCTTTGGAGAAGCTTGACTGACTTCCCCACGAGACCACAATCACATCACTTTTTCCTCGTCATCGTTACGTTTAACTACAGGCAAAAGAGGACACGAACACTAATCAGAGTCATAATAGACGTGTGGACGGAAACAGAATCCTAGGGTCAGAAGGAAACTTGGAAAAGTGTTTGGTCTATCCCCACGGCTCTTGGGCTGCACCTAAACCCTTTTTTTTAAACATCTTCATTAGAGTATAACTACTTTACAATAGTGTGTTAGTTTCTGCTTTATAACAAAGTGAATCAGTTATACATATACATACATCCCCATATCTCTTCTCTCTTGCGTCTCCCTCCCTCCCACCCTCCCTATCCCACCCCTCTAGGTGGTCACAAAGCACTGAGTTGATCTCCCTGTGCTATGCGGCTGCTTCCCACTAGCTATCTATTTTACGTTTGGTAGTGTATATATGTCCAGGCCACTCTCTCGCTTTGTCACAGCTTACCCTTCCCCCTCCCCATATCCTCAAGTCCATGCTCTAGTAGGTCTGTGTCTTTATTCCCATCTTGCCCCTAGGTTCTTCAGGACCATTTTTTGTTGTTGTTTTCTTAGATTCCATATATATGTGTTAGCATACGGTATTTGTTTTTCTCTTTCTGACTTACTTCACTCTGTATGACAGACTCTAGGTCCATCCACCTCACTACAAATAACTCAATTTCGTTTCTTCTTATGGCTGAGTAATATTCCATTGTACATATGTGCCACATCTTCTTTATCCATTCATCTGTTGATGGACACTTAGGTTGCTTCCATGTCCTGGCTATTGTAAATAGAGCTGCAATGAACATTGTGGTACATGATTCTTTTTGAATTATGGTTTTCTCGGGGTATATACCCAGTAGTGGGATTGCTGGGTCGTATGGTAGTTCTACTTTTAGTTTTTTAAGGAACCTCCATACTGTTTGTTCTCCATAGGGGCTGTATCAATTTATATTCCCACCAACAGTGCAAGAGGGTTCCCTTTTCTCCACACCCTCTCCAGCATTTATTGTTTGTAGATTTTTTGATGATGGCCATTCTGACCAGTGTGAGATGATACCTCATTGTAGTTTTGATTTGCATTTCTCTAATGATTAATGATGTTGAGCATTCTTTCATGTGTTTTTGGCAATCTGTATTATCTTCTTTGGAGAAATGTCTATTTAGTCTTCTGCCCATTTCTGGATTGGGTTGTTTATTTTTTTCATATTGAGCTGCATCAGCTGCTTGTAAATTTTGGAGATTAATCCTTTGTCAGTTGCTTCATTTGCAAATATTTTCTCCCATTCTAAGGGTTATCTTTTCGTCTTGTTTATGGTCTCCTTTGCTGTGCAAAAGCTTTTAAGTTTCATTAGGTCCCATTTGTTTCTTTTTGTTTTTATTTCCATTTCTCTAGGAGGTGGGTCAAAAAGGATCTTGCTGTGATTTAGGTCATAGAGTGTTCTGCCTATGTTTTCCTCTAAGAGTTTGATAGTGTCTGGCCTTACATTTAGGTCTTTAATCCATTTTGAGTTTATTTTTGTGTATGGTGTTAGGGAGTGTTCTAATTTCATTCTTTTACATGTAGCTGCCTAGTTTTCCCAGCACCACTTATTGAAGAGGCTGTCCTTTCTCCACTGTACATTCCTGCCTCCTTTATCAAAGATAAGGTGAGCATATGGTGCCACACCTAAACTCTTAAAGCCCTCAGGAATTTACTGTGCTGAAGACCTCCAAGGACAATACCCATGTGTCTTTGAAACTCATTCTAGTGTCTAAGAATACGTACTGTCAGGAAGTTCGGTGTTGTGAATAAGTTTGGGCTCCGCTCACACCCACTTCCTCCAGCTCTGAGCTCCGGTGGAGATGGACAGCAGCTGTGCACACAGTCCAGCCCAGTACACATGTGACGGTCGTCACCGAAACAGCCCCTGCCCACCCCCGCCCCTAGCCTTCTCTTCTCTGGGTTAAATGACTGCAGCCCCTTTAATATCTCCTCATTGGTTTCATTCTCTGGATTTAGGCCTACCTGTGCCTAACCTTGGACAAGTTGTCCAGTGGAGCGTTGGTCACTATTGGCTCTCTGGTGACCAACTGTCCCAGTTTGCCAGGGCCTTCCAAGGACATGGGACTTTCAGAGCTGAAACCAGGACACGCTGGCTGAGTTGGCTCTCTAAGGGGGAGAAATGCCTCACCCCCAAATTTCGAGGACACTGCAAACATCACAGATTTGTACCTGTGCCTTGGCTCAAATCCTCAGAGTGCGTAGAAAGCCTGACTTCTCTCGCTCAGATTCATTGCCCAAAAGGTGTCCCTCTTGTTGGAAGGGTTACGGGCAATGAGCCGTCCTCCGGTGCTAAAACAGAACATCTCAATTAATGACGTGTCACTGTCTGGACACGGAAAGACCAGTCTTAAGGTTCTCTTTTGTTGTTCTGTCCTCAGCACAGACCTCCGTCTGGAGGGGACACGGCAGAGTGCTTGCCCCGCAGGGCACAGCACCTGGGTGTCCTCCACCAGTCACCTGGGGGAATGGACACGTGGGGATGCAGCACATGTGACTAGAAAAAAGAATCAGGAGCAAAAACAGGAACAGAAATGAAGTGTGTGAGGGGGAAGAGAAATAGAGCAGGGGGAATGAAAGAAAACAAAACAAAACGTGGGGCATGGAAGGGGGAGAAAAGGGCCAAAAGTGTACAGAAGAGGAAAAACTTAACTTTGTTTCCCTCTCCCCTCCTAGGTTCATTGGCTGGGGCCCTGTGAATTAGACTAACAAAAGACAGATTAACAAGAGAAAAACAAACAAGTTTATTAACATGTGCATCGCACATGCACAAGGGGGCACTCAGAGATGAGTGATTAACGGGGGGGTCAGAACTTGGGCTTGTATGGCGTCTTAATGAAAGTAAAATAAACGTCTAAGGAAGTGTCGAGACAAAGGAAAAGGCCTTTGAGTTTCTAGGGTGGCAAATTGTGCGAAGGTTAAGTATATGGGGAAATAACGGAAGATAAGGGTTCGTTTGGAAGTTTGTAACGTAGGTTACTAAGAGTATAGAGTTGTCACCAGTGCTGAACTTCTGTCCTTCGTGGCAAAGAGGGGAGGGGAGACATCTTTACAAATTTATGTCCTGCTTTTAGGTGAATACGGGGAGGGTGGAGTGCTTTTCTTGTATCTGCTTCTTCTCAATTGCCTTCAGCTCAAAATAATCCTGCCAAAGTGGCATGTTCTGGGGCGGCATATTCTGCTACCCTCCCAGGGCGGGAGCAAAAGCAATGGAGAAACTAAGGCTAGAAACATACTCAAAGGCAGGGAGAAATTGGTCAAGGACACAAAATGAATAAACAAGGAGGAAGAACCTGAGAAGCCTGTGTTGGTAGGAGAAGTGAGAGCCTCCCCCGACCCTCTCTGTATTTACCTTACCTTTTAGAAGAATGGTTCCCATTCTTGGAATTTCATAGACAGAAAAAAAAAAAAAAAATCAAGGCTGCAAAGAACATGAAACGAAAAGTACCTCCTACTATGCTCGTTATTTCCAAAAGCAAAGGGCTGTACATTCTCTGAGTAGAGGAAAAAAACCTGTCCTCAGCAACCAAGTGCCAACGTGCACACACAGGACACTGTCCTTACCCCTCCACTTTGCCAAGGGATGCTGAAAACTCTGTCACAGGCTGGTGCCGGTCAGGTGTCAGCCCGGCATTTGGGAGGCCCTGCTTCAGTGAAGCTGAGTTCAGCCCTGCACTTCTTTAGAAGAGTGCTAAGAGCTAAGGTTTATCGAGCACTTGCGTGCCAGCCCCTGCCCTCAGTCATTGTCATCTCGTGAAATCGCATCAATGATCCAGTTCTATTTACGGTCCTTATATTCCAAATAAGAAAACTGCGGCCTGGAAGTGTTAAGATACTTGTCCACAGTCAAGTGGTAGAGGAGGGATTTAACCCAAGTCACCTGACTCCACGGCCAGTGCTTTAAACCACGATGCTGCCCTTCGTAAACGTGCTCCTTGACTGAGGGAGCCTTCTGGACTTTCTGGACACCTCTGGAGGGTTTTCAGAAGCTTGACATCAGCTTTGCTTATGCCTCCAAGTGAAAAAATACGAGGGTCTCCCTACGGCTATCTTTCCTGAAGCACAACTACTTAAGAGACTTGAAAGCAGCAACTGCAGCCTCTCCTTTGGTCCCACGTCCCTGCCCTGGCTGGATGTCAGCGCCTCACTTTCCTCCCAGGGTGGAGCCTGTCCTCGCCAGTCGCTATTCATATCTATGTTTGTTCAGGGCCTTCCTTCCTGCCTCCCTTTTTGCCTTAAGATCTTCCCTTTTCAGCTGTGCTGGCCTTGATGCCCCAACTCCAGCTGCATCTCAAAATCAGGACCACAGAAAGATACTGTCAGGTAGAAGTTTCTTACTTTTCTGCATTGGAGACTTGGTGCCCACGGAATCAGTGCTCGGACAAAAGCTGTGGGTGCACAGGGGATTAAGTGACAGGACAACAAGAAACTGGATTATCCTCCTGTTCAAACCCAGTCTTGTAAGTGCAGGAATATTTTATCTGTTCACCATTTGCTGACTGTTTTATTAACAATCTAATAACGAGGGGAGCTTTCATTATGGCTCTTCTGGAAGCTTGAGGGCAACAGTGTGTATTAGTTTACTATCCTGTTGTGTAAATCAGAACATCAGCATCGGGGCTGGAAGAGAGTTTAAACTATTCCCAACATGGTTCCAAACAGATGAGAAGTCCTCCTAGCTTTAGGAATTTCTGGAGAAGAATCTTCCAGGATCGACTCTTTTAGCCCATCCCAATGTTTAATCATCCACTTCGCTAAGAAATTTTTCTTCCTTTAATCCAAATCCTTTCTGCTGTAAACTTGCGTCTTATGGGTGCCCTTAGAGCTAAAAGCACCACCATTCCTACTACTTTTTAATGTAAATTTCTTATCTGAAGGAGAGAATTCTTTAATTTTTTCTCATCTTCCAAGCTTTAGAAGTTAACTTCTCTATCCTCTTCTGTACAATTGGAAAGGGACAGCAAATGGGTCTGGTTTAGCAATTCTCAGACCTAGAACTCCCAATTAACCTGCAATGCCAGAGTCTCCCACCTCAGCGATGCCAAACCACAGTGTTTGTGAGGGGACTCCAGAATTTAAACCCCAGGTCATTCTGATACTGACACTGTTCAGACAGGCACCTGGGAACCCTTGACCCAGTCCAGTTCATTCTTAGATTTCCTCACGGCATCCAGATGGAACACCTTCAGTGAGACTGCGATCACTACATCCCAAGAAAACCCTTCCCAGAGGACGGCCAGAGCCCTCCAACCAGAAGAATGTCTTTCCTTTTACCAAGCCAAAATTTGCCTCCTTGAAGTTTCTATGACATGCTACATGCGGCCTCGGATGCGAGAGTATTTCTAATTCTCTTCATTAACTTTTCCAACCCTGGTAGTATACAGATCACATTTCCAGGTCAACGTTAAAATAAATAAATAAATAAAAATAAACAGTCCCGTTTTCCAGGAATTGGTTACATGCACCGGGAAACTACGTATCCGATTGTCCAAGAGCCCTGGTTTTGTCATCAGCACATCAATGAAAAAGAAGCTGTCGAAAGATCTAGCTCACTGGTTCTGAGATGTTAGTGTGAAGCACCCTAAGGGCTCCAGCAGATTGCTGGGCCCTACCCAGCTGTATCTGACTCGGAAGGTCTGGGGCCCGGCCTGAGAATGGGTTCTCTAACCAGTGCCCAGGTCTGCTGCTGCTGGCCCACAGGCCACACTTTGAGAACCACTGGGCTAATTCCTGCATTTACCACGCCATGGAATGAAAACCTACTGCATCAGAATCAGCTGGGGAAGCTTCAAAACATACACATATCTATATGGCTCAGGACTCTGGAAGTGCAAGCAACATTCCACGCAAATCTTCTTGCTAAAATCTGACAATCCCTGGTCTGTGGTTTTGACACTTTAAAGAGCTTTGGGTTTGAGGCCTGTGGTTCTCAAAGTGTGTGGTCGCCGAATCAGCGGTGTCAGCATGACCTGGGAACTTGTTAGAGATGCAAACGTCATCTTGTTTTAACAAGGCCTCCAAGGGATTCTGAGGCACAAAACGCTTGAGCCATGCGCACAGGCTAAGCTCACAGACAGGGTCAATCTCTCACTACCTCTCCTGCTTCTGCTTCTTCCCAGTCTTGTTTTGTTTTGTTCCGTTTCACTGGAGAACATGTTAGTTTATTCTTTGGGAGGTTCCCAAACGTCAAAGAGTTGACAGGCCAGGTGGGGAAGGTGGCCTGGGAAAGAATTTTGAGTTTGAAGGAAGCTTTACCTACTCTATTATGGGTTAAAAAAAAATTTTTTATTATAAAATATACATAACATAAAGTTTACCATTCTGACCATTTTTAAGTGTTCAGTTCAGTGGCATTAATTACATTCACATGGTTGTGTAACCATCACCACCATCCATCTCCAGAACTTTTTCAACCCCCTAAACTGAAACTTGGTCCCCATTAAGCACCAATTTTCCATTTGCCCTTTCCCCCAGCCCCTGGCAACCACCATCTTACTTCCTGTTTCTATGAATTTGACTGTTCCAGGTACTTCATATGAATGGAATCATACAGTACTTCTCCTTTTGTGACTGATTTCAATCAGCGTAATGTCCTCAGGGTTCATTCATGCTGCAGCGTGTGTCAGAATTTCCTTCCTCTTTCAGGCTAATATTCCGTTGTATGTATAGGACACATTTTGTTTAGCCCTTCCTCTCCCCATCAGCGTGCAGTTGGGTTGTTTCCACCTGTGGCCACTGTGAATCGTGCCGCCATGAACACAGGTGTGCAGAATCCACTGGAGACGTCTGCCCAGTTTCCCCAGCTGAGTCCAAAGATGCTCTCCCGCCCAGACAGTCCCATCTTGTTTTGGAGCCAAATATGGTGAAGGCAGGAACTGATTAAGAATCTGGCAGGTTGAGAATGAAGTCACTAGCTTTGGTGTCGGTTCCGGGGCCCAGTTATAGCTGCTAAATTTTGCAGTGGAGCCCAACTCTCCCTCCTGAAAATCCTCCTTCACAGAACGTTTCTTCCACAAGGCCAGGAGCTGTGCCTTTCTTACTCACTGCTGTGTTCCCAGCTCCCAGGACACGGACCTGCCATGAGAGGAGCTCAGAATAGATGCTGAATGAGTGAACCATACTAGGGCAAGTGTCTCCCAATAGGGATTTCTGGGTCACAGCATCTCTCTTCTCTGCTGACGCGGATTGGCAATGCAGCCCAGCCTAGAGGCCGGTTCTCTCCAGAAGCCCTTCCTGCTCGAGGCCCACTCTTTTCTTGCTAATGTTAGACCCCTTCCCTGGTCCTGATGGCCAGTGGATGGCTGCCCTGTGGGTGCTCTTGGGACTTCTGAGTGCATATCCCCCCCTCATCCTTTGACACTGGTGGGGTTCCTGACTTGCCATCTGTTTGGCCCCTGGGAGCAGTGACTCAGAGCCAACACGGCTGAGTCCCCCACCTGCTCCATCCTGCTAGGTGTAAGGTCTGGAGCTCAGGTCATGTAGAAAGTTGGGAGAAAAACAAAACAGATACTACTTGCCGGCTGACCTGAAGCTCCTTGGCCTTAGTGCAGGCAAGCCACAGTGGTCCAAGCATGACTTCTGGGCAGCAGAAGACAGCTGCGACATATAAAGTTCTCTGGACTTAGAAGGTCGTACCTGGGGCTGGTGCAGTAGAGTCAGGGGATGGGGGAAGACGTTTTGTACGACCCTAGATTCACTTCAGTCACTTAAGCTGATGTCCGGGGAGCCTACAAATGGGACAGATGATGTCTATCTTCCAAAGGATGCTTCTTCATTTGTCTTGAATTTGTGATTCAAGTTCTTTGGTGGGGAATTAAAAATTCTAGTGGACAGTGGAAGACAATTCCTGCCAGTTCAAGTTTACCATTTTATAAATGCTAAGCCGCCTTCTTCATCCCTATTCACCCAACCCTTTAGATGTTTCTGTCCATTAGCAAAAGCTTGATTTTGAGCTGTAGGTTGGAGGATGGCCATGGTCTCCTGACATATTGAAGACTCTGCTAATTCAACCAGACTGCCTCCTGGAGACTTATACTAGGAGGAGGAATCCGGGAGAAAATGTTAAGTGCTGGGGTCTGTAATAAAGTCAGAGGAATGCAAAGCATTTAGACTCAAAGCATTTGCCAGAATTCTTCCCCTGATACCTTAGATGATTTGCTGTATGGGTATGTGCTGCACTAGTACATAATTTCTAAGAGTGTTTATCATTTTCATCTTCACAATATTTATTGAAAGCTATGAATTAATAGCACTGCACTGAAAGCTCTTTATATGATCGACACCTATAGCGAATATCTTTCGCTGGCCATGCCAACTTTAATTTGTATACTAAGCAATAGCAGTGAAATCTGTGACTTTCAAGTACCACTCAGTTGCCAACAGCACCATCAAGTATTCAGAAGAATTAATTTGATAGGCAATGCTTCCTGGTTACATTATTGCCTTTAGCTTCTATGGTGCCGCACACAAAACGTTAAGGAAAATTACATTTTCTGAACCCATTTTGACACGCACAGCCCTTGGAAGAGAGAGAAGAGACCGGTGCTATTTTAGGATCTGTATTTTCAAAGAACAGCAGCTCCCTAAGTGACGAGAGAGCAAGTAGAACCAATTTTAGAATGAAAGGATGGGTAGGTAGGAGGAAACGGATGATGCAGGTTTGGAATGATGAATCAGACACAGTCTCTGCTCTTAATAGGCTCGCGTTCTAGTGGAGTGGGTGAGCCAGATATACCAGAATAGTAGTAACCATACTTTCCAAATTCAACTTGGGGACACATGATCTGAAAGGAGGGGTGCCCTTTATGGGGACAACTGGACCAAATGTTTGAAATGTTAGCAGATTTAGGACACGTGGTTGCCATACTTAGAATGGAAGACAGGGGAAAGAAAGCTCTTTAGGAGCCCACGAGCCTACGTAGCTTCGGGCTGGAAAGGCCCAGGACACCGCACTCTCCTCACTCCTCCCACCTCCTGACTGGCTACCCTTTGCCACGCCCTGAATTAAGGGTTGTGGTGGACGCACCCTGGGTCAGCCATACACGTCCCTTCTGACCGGTCACATGCGTTCCTGAGCACGCCTGGGCTTGGGTCTTGAAGAGACTTCACTCTTTGGTTCAACACATGCATGCCATGAGGCTGTCAGGATGCAGAGGTGGCAACAGAAGCGCAGGCTATACCCTCATTTCAACTTCAGAAATGCTAAAACAATTCTTTAATGTAATATTGCGTATCTAGTAAACAAAAAAGGAAAGGAAGAGGCAGAAGAAAGAAGTGGGGTTGGACAGGGACAAAAAGAGAAAGAAAGAGAAAACTCTGTTAGGTCCGAAGAGAAATTGGTAATTTATAAATTGCTAGTGGTACTAAGAATAGGTTTATTCTTGCAGATGAGGAATCTGACAATATGGGATGCAGTGTCAAAGGCTTTACACACTTTTTCACCCAGTAGTTTCACTTTGGGAAACGGTACATCAAAATGGAAACAATTCTAGTAAAAAAATCCATTGCAGCCCTATTTATAAAACAATAATGGGAAACAGCCCATACTCAATAATAGGAAAATGTTAATCAATAAAATATTTTTAGCCACTAGATACTGTGAGAATATACCAATAAATGGAAATGTGTAAATGAAATATTTAGCGAAGAAAAGCGGAACCTGAAATTATAGGTACATGTTGATTATAGCTTTGTAAGCTGATGTGTATATCACTATGTAGCCAAAGAGAATTTTTATGAAACAAATAGCTGTTTTGTTTTATCAAGTTTTTCTGTAAATCGCTTGCATTAATTTTTTTCTTAAGGGAAGACTGAGTATGCAAGGGTACTGGCTGAACTATCACAGTTTTCAGCCTCACTAGGATTCTTACAGGTTCATGTACTGAGAGGGCTGTTGCAGGTAGTTTGTTACTAACAGTTAAAGTATCAGTCTTTGGTTTATTCCAATAGTTTAATAATAAGTTTAGAGGTGATTCAACCCTGTTGTCTGTATAGTAAAGTCACTACCACATGTGACTGTTTTGAGATGTGTATGTTTTGAGACGCTTTCTTTAGCGCGGACAGAAGGGACAGAGTCACACGTCACTCCCCGGCTAAGAGTTGGCTCCTGGACATGTGTCACACATGTGAATGTCAGCTGTCACGTGAGGGAGGTTGGAACTGATGAACTGTCGTGATATGTATGACAGCCCTGTTCCCAAAATACTAATATCTAGTGCCTCCTGATCGCTTCAGTCTTAAAAAAATTACATTTCCTCCTTCCTTGTCATTCAAATGCCTTCACTGGGTTCCCCCTGCTCCCATCTGCCTATGTCACGCATTCTCGGCCAAGATCCCCAAAGGAGCCGTGGCCAGCTGTCCTCTGCAGAGTCTCTGTCTCGGGGACTTCCTAGTTATGAGATTTGGTAAGTGCTTCCCTGAGTTCTCTGCAACGTTGAATGCTGGGGACCACTGGTCTCCCTGAAACCTTCCCCAGCTCAGGATTCTGCCTGACTTGCTGGCACTGGGGAGAAGCTAGTCCAGAGGACCAGCCAGACAAAGGCTCCCTGGAGGGGCTTCACCGGGCGAGGCCGCAGAGCCACCCCCATGGCTGGCTGAGAAAAGAGGAGCGACTCAGTCCCCTGGGGGCTGCCTCCCTGCCAGCCCACCCCGGGACCCCGCCCCCATCCCCGCTGGGCCATAGGCAGGTGACAGCAGTTCAGGAGACTTCTGACACCAGGAGGACCCAAGGGCAGGGAGCCTGTGGAAGCGTCAGCCCTGGCCACAGGTTTCCCTGTACCTTCCTGCTCCTTTTTCCCTCCGAGATGATGGGATTGAGAGCTGGGCCTCAGAACAGTGCTCTGTGTACCTGCCGGGTAGCCAGGACTTTCTGAAGGAAGTGCTAGAAATTCTCCCTGGAATTGCTCAGCTTCTATCAGCTGTGTGTGACACGGATGGAAAGGCTTCCTACAACCCACTTCTCACCCCCCCAACTCCTGCAGAGTCGCAAGGGGCTGCCAGGAAGGGATGCAGCCAGGACAGTGGAGGGGACTCCGGACTCTGGGAGCCACGGGAGGGCGCAGGCTCTCAGCTCACAGTCTGCAGGGAGGATGCAGCTGACCCCGACTGGCTCGGGGCCTCCCCAGCAACGAACACCCCCGGGCTGTGGTTCTGCTCTGCGGTCAGAGGCTTGTTCCCAGCTGCCCTGGCTTAGTGGGAAAATCTGGGTTTGAACCGGCAAGCCCCGGCAGCTGTGGGCAGGAGGCCAAGGAGGGTGCCTCCCTCCTGATGTCCTGTGGCCGATGGCCCAGGCACACACCCTGGAGGGTGTCCACTCCTGCACCCGTGTCTGGCTCTACTTGAAGGCTCCTCTCTGCATGTAATAAAGCAGACACCTGTCTCTGGGATTCCTGTTTTGACCCTTGAACCCCAGGCATGGAGCTAGGCCAGACTTCCCTGCACAGCCCCGGTCTCCGGGGGCCTTAGAGCAGGACTTGCTGCTGGTGGTGACAAGGACCACCCAGCACAGGAACCCGGAAACAGAAGGAGGGAGAGGGGAGGAGCGGGCTGGGGGGCGGGAGGGCCCTGAGCGGATCCCGGTGCCAGGTGGCCCCAGGCACCTACAGTCTCTAGGGAACGGCAACATCGTAGCCTTTCTGACCATTCGCCGGCTGCCTTGGAACCCTGAGAAAGAGCTGGAGAGTCACTTCTCCCATGTTTAGAGGTTGAGAATACCAGACGGGCAGCCCGCAGAGCAGGTCAGCTGGCAAATGGCTTCCTGCTTCTCACCGTCACTTGCTGATGGGAGCCTGGCCCGGCTGCTATGAGGGCGGGTGGTCGGCAGCAGGTGGGCCCTGTCCGCAGCCTCAAGGACAGCCTTGAGCCCTAAAGCCTCCCCTCTCCCTGTGCCAAGGCTGTGGTTGCCCCGTGACGCTGATCAGCACAAACGGCTGGAGAGCCGCCGGATCTTGGGAAAGAGCCTGCTCTGCACTGAATGCTTCTGTCCTCCTGAAATTCACACAGTGAGATCCTACCCGCCAAGGTGATGCTATTAAGGGGTGGGGCCTTTGGGAGATGCTTAGTCCTGATGGTGGAGCCCACGTGGATGGGATCAGCTGCCTCATTACGGACGCCCCACAGAGTTCCCTCCTTCCTCCCTGCGAGGACACAGCCAGGAGCCTGCTGTCCGTGGCAGAGGGCCTTCACCGGAACCCGACCAGGCTGGCGCCCTGACCTTGGACTTCCAGCCTCCAGAATGGTGAGAAATAAACTTCTCTTGTTTACACACCACCCAGTCTGTGGAGGTTTATTACAAATGGAGCAGGACAAAGCCCACCTCAGGCAATCAGCCCCTCCACGCACCCAGCTCCCCGTTACCCACCCCCGTGTCTTCCCCTTCCTCCCCCCCGCCCCCCCCCCACTCCGACTCCGCCTTTGGGGTGGTCTCTGCTGCTCTCCTCTCCTCTCGTCCCCCGTCTCTCGGCTCTTTCTCCTTCCCTCTTCCCTGGTGCCGGGAACTCCTGGTTCTAACATGACGGAGCACGATGCTGTGGCCTAATGATATCCAGCCCGGGGAATTTGGCAACACACAAAACAGAGACAACTTCACACACACACTCCCACCCGCCAAACCCCATACCAGCCACCCACAGCTGCGCCCAGGGGCAACCGCCGTGCAGACCAGCTGCTGCCCATCTGCTGTCATTCCCCCTCTTTTCCAAATGACATCTTCCAATATCAAAGACACTGCCAGCTGTCAAAATCAGGTTCACATTTTCATATACGGGACAATGACTGCCGGAGAGAGACTGATGCAAACACATAAACAAACGGAGGGGAGGAAGGGGAGGCCGCTGGGTTGCCTCCCTCCAGACTCATCATTTCTACAGAAGCAGGGACTGAAGTGACCTCTGAGTTGTTAAAACAGCAACTGACAAGCACAGCCTCGCAGCCATCAAGGCTCGCATCAAAGGAAACTAGAAAAAGGCATAAAGGAGTTTGATCTCTGGAGGAAAAAGGCTGGGAGGATGCAGAGTGCTGGGAACAAAGGGAGGCCAAGCCTGGGAGTGGATTATTCGTTCTGCCGCCAACATAACGAACGATGTGTCATGAGCACGGAAGAAAGCAAAGTGAATTTCTAACCAAGATAATGAGGAAGCCAAGACTGGGGAGTAGAGCCATTCAGGAGGGGGGTGACCTTCTTGATTAAGCATCTAAGGATGTCATCCTTTCTTTCTTGAGAACCAGCCCTTGTGGACACATCTCCCTGCTAAAAGTGTAAAGAGTTGCTCTCGCCAAGCTAAAGGTCCAGAATAGGGTTAGAAGTTAGGAAGTTAAAGTCCTTATTCGTGCCCTGTTACCTTGAACAAATCACTTAAATGTTCTCTGCCTCCGTTTCCCCATTTATAAGATGCAGAATCCTAAACGCAGACTTGAGGATGGTTTGGAGCACGGCTGGGGAAGCAGAGCGTACAACTCCAGGGGCCCTCAGAAGGGGCGGGGGGGTGGTACCGTGGATGGAAATGGTACCCCACTGACCGCTTGCCAAAGGGACGTGTTTATTTTTAAAGGGCGTTCAATTTCATAGAACATGATGACAGTCTGCAGTGTGTGTTCCCAGTGCCTGCCCCACCCACAGCTTCTATGATGAGGCTGTCCAGCCTACAATCATGCAACAAGGTCAAAGTCAGACCCAGGAGGAAAAGCACTTCAACTGATAGGCTCTTATGCCCTTCCCCACCTCCACTAAAACGGGGAGGCCAGCCCAGGTTGTTGGTAAGCAACAAAGGCCTTAGGGCAGTGGTCTTTTGGACCTAGTTGTGGCTATGACAGCTGGTGACTCCAAAGGGTGTGGTGATCCAAACGCCTGGAGAAGCAAAATCATTCATCTATAAGCCAAGAGGTTCCAGAATGGGAACTGATGGGCAGCCCCCAGGGATTCTGCAGGAGCTGTAGCATCATAAAAGTCCTCAGCCTAATAAAAAGGGGTAGGTCCCACTCAAACATTGCAGGGAATCTTGGTCCCTCAATTTATCCTGAGACCTCAGAACAGAGCTGGAAAGCCAGGTAGCTCTCCCTGTGATGTAGTGGCACAACCCTGTCAACAGGCAGAAGCTCCGGAAGTCCCACAGAGCAACCGCAACTCACTGCAGTACAGAGAAGTGAGTTCACATGGGGTCTCCCAAATTCTCCCACCACCCACAGGTGCTCAACCTGACAGCGGAGGTCCCACACCATGAGGCTAGGATGGCGCCTGCAGGGCTCAGGGCAGTCTGGGGACAAGTCACAATGATGGTGCTGTCCCTGCCATCACTGGAATTTGTGGGTCCAGGAGCCAAGCAGAGGAGGTGGCTCCCTTTCTGCCCATGCAATGGCTTCATTTCTGTGCCACTGTCATATGGGATCTATATTGGCTGTGGTTACGTGAGCCATTTAGTACGTGGATTACAGAATGGAGAGGGATATCTAGAAGGGATCTCAACATAGCCCAGGATGAAACTGACTCTGCTGAGCAGGTGCCTTCTGAAATGGCCCTGCCTAGTGATGCTAAGGCAATAACTAGATGTGGCTTTCGATGAGGTGTGTTTTGACAGCTGGATCATATTAGAAGGGAATATATTGAAACTACATAGTGGAAGGCGTGTCATGGGGCCTCAGATCCACGCCTTTCCTGGGAGCAGCAGGCTGTCCCCACTTCTCACCATGCTGTATCACGTAAGCCACACTTCCGCACAGCTGACTGGAAAAGAAGTGGCCTGCGCCAAGGGCAGCCCCAGAAAACTATCACATGGGCCAGTCCACCTGCCTCTCTCTTTGGAACTGGAGCTAAGAGGCCGTTGGCCATGGAAGGGGAATCTGAGGTGTGATGCTGGGAGGTCGGGAGGGAGCGTGATGGGCCACCTCCTGAGGAAGTGGCTCTGTGGACGTTGAGGCAGTGGGGCGGAGGAGAGAGGAACACCCAGCAGAGGGAGAAGCAGAGGCTCACAGCAGGAGAGCGGGGTCCTGCCGGCCACCATGCAGAGCCCTCACAACCCCCGACAGTGACCCAGGCCAGTTCTCGCTGGTCACGGGTATCCTTAAAATAAACCCCCTTTTATAAAAATAAATAAGTAAATAAATATTTTATTTTATTTCATCTTTAGTAACTTAAGACTCTTGCTATGAAAAGAGCCTAACTAGAGCACATTTCCTACTGGACTAGGAAATGATCTATTCTACACGGGTGCTAGGAATCTGGTGACATAGTAACTGCCTAGAAATCAGGCTTTGGTTTTCTCGTCAGAACACGAGCCTGGTTTCTCAGCATATCCAGCCTGAGGACATTTTCACACCCTAAGGACCTGCTTTACTTTGGCATTGCTTATTCTTGTCATCATCGATAAGATTAAGGGCTGCTTTCACTGTAGTTACTCTATGGAGAGCTTTTTCATTTTCTTAGGTGAAAAGGGGGGATAGGAGGGGACGGGGAGAAAGAAAAAGGATTGTTTCCTTTCCAGAGAAAGAATCGAGAGCGAGAAACAATGGCTGGGTCTCTCCAGCATTAAATGAAAAGACAGAGAAATCCAGGGACTCCTGTGGGATCTCGAAGAATGAGGCACTTTTGGCCAGCAAGCTAATTCAAGATTCTGCTAATTCCCGAGGGTATCTGCTGCAAACCTCTTCAGAAGCCTCAGACAGGCTGCCCTTCCTGCTGCCCTCACAGGTGTTAAGTAGTGGTTTCCAGGTGCAGATGGCTGTTACTTTGGAGACTAGACAAGAGCATAAGGCATCCTTGGAGGAGCTCTGCCCTGGGGTTCAGGGAACGAAGAAATCCTAGCCACCCCCCAGCCAGGCCTAGCTTCTTGGAGTTGTGTCCACAGAGAGGGGTCCCTGGAAGCTTCCCAGACAGGGCTGGTCTGATGAGTGCTGACGCAGCCCCGAAGGGTTCGTGGGCAGGCCAGGGGACCTGCTCAGCACCTCTTGGGTGCAGCAGGACGCACCGTGAAGAGCCCCGAGCTGCGGCGGGTGGCAGTGGCACACCGCTGGCTCCCACTTCCATCTACCGTCTCCTCCTTTGTCCCGGTGTCCAGGCAACTGCAGGGAGATCCCGACAGGGCAGCAGGGTGCCCAAGTGGCAGCTTAGCCACCTGGCCTTAGTAACTGGGTGCTGGTCATGGTCACGTCAGGGCGGCTGGACCGTTTCGTTTCAGGATCGACGTCCAGCTCACCTCAGCTCCGCCTCCTGACAGAGGCCACAGGGCAGGATGTGTCAACCTGAGGGCTCTGGATGGGTCCCGAAGGGTCCACGGTCCCTACGATGCACAGGCTTTGTGCACTGCACACTCTTCTGGGGAAAATCCGCAGACTTTATCCAGCATCTTGAAGAGATCTGGGAGCCCAGAGAGCAACATGGGCTCTCCATAGTAGAAAAGGAAAGGTGACTGGAGTCCTGGAGTTTTCTGGAACAGGAGGCAGACAAGCGATTTCCGTGTTTCTCACAGAAAAGCCTGGACTCAGAGGAAAGAGTCCAGGCTTTGGCATCAGGACCGCTTCCCTGCCCCTGAGTAGTCTGGTGACCCTGGGTGAGTTTCTTATCCTCCCTGAGGAAGGACACTGCATTCATTGAACATCTACGATCCAAACCTCTTCCCCACTGCACAGAGCCTTCCGTGGGCCCTGTGACCCCATCTCCACCCTCCCCAATTCCCCAGTTCCTACATCTGCAACCTCTTCTCTGAATGTTCTCTTCACCTGCACATGCGAACCTCAGCCTGGCTCTGTCCAGCAGGCGCTGCGGCTCCGGAGCCTCTCAAGTGACACCTGTCCTCCCGCCTCCTTGCTCCTGCTTGGCGCCCAGGACTTTCCCCTCCTCCCTAAGCCGGCCACACCCCCCCCATCACCTCCCCCAATACGCCTTGGATTAGTCAGGGTTCTCCAGGAAACAGAACGAAGAGCATGGATGCAGATATACACAAAGAAATCCATTATGAGGGCCTGGCTCATGCAATGGTGGAGGACGAGAAGCCCCACGATCTGCCCTCCGCAAGCTGGGGGCCCAGGAAAGCCGGCGTGTAGTTCCAGTCCAAACCTAAGGCCTGAGAACCAGGGGAGCCGACGGCGGCAAAACCCCCAAACGCGGTTAAATCCACCTCTGCCCGCTCCACGCCCATGCCCACGAGGCTGCGCTCTGCCGAGGAGGCACAGCCACGACCGGGACGGGCGGGGGTCGTCCCTCCTTAAAGGCATGACCACGGCCGCCGCGGGGGGGGGGGGCTTCCTGCTGCTCGGCGCCACAGGTCCCGAGGCCACCCGCGCCCCGCTCTCCCGCCACTCCTGCGCGGCAGTTCCCTCTCTCCTCGGACCCCCAAGACGCCTCTTCATCCTCACTCTCGGCTGCTGCCCAGGCTCTACTTTCACTCCGCACATTTCACTTGCCCGGGCTCTCGCTGCCCCGTCTCCTGGCAGCTCCGGCCACATCCTCTGCCCCCTCTCCGGGCGGTAACCACGGGCGAAGCGTCCCTGCTGCCCTTGCGCACCAGACCCCTGCCCACGTCCCCGCTCCCCTTCACAGCAAGACCACCCTGTCCGCAGTCACATCCACTCATGTTCCCCTCCTGCTGTCGGCTGAGCCCACTTCAGTGGGACGGTCACTCCAGCGCTCCACAGGAACAGCTCTCGCCCGGGTCACCGACGACCACCTCAGGTGTCCACCCTCAGTCCTCACCCTACTGATCCCTCAGCACCACTGGATTAGTTGAGGACACCCTCCTCCCTGAGACGTGTTCTTCTTTCTTATTCTGAGACACCACACCCTTCTGGATTTTTACTTACCTCCCAGGCCGTCCTTTTCATCTCCCGGCTTGTGGCACGCACCCCTCGTCCCCACCTCTGGCCACTGGAGGGACCCAGGCTGAGTCTTTGGACCTCTCCTCTTCTGACTACATGTGCCAGCCTCCTGATAAATGCCAGCCAGATGGTGATGGCTCCCCACGTCTCTCTCCAGCCTGGACTCCTCCCCGATGCCAGGCTCCTACATCCAGCTAGTCTACATCTGTGCAGGGATTTCCGGTCGGCATCTCAAATCTACCCTTCCCAGAGCTTTCCCTATCTCACTCAGCCCACTACCTTTCTGAGAAGATTATTGCCAGAGGAATCACAAAGTCACCCTGAAAATGTCTTTGACTATGCATATAGCAGACTTAAAACATCCCTTTGGGTTCCATGAGCAGGAAGAACGCTTCAAGAACCAGGTGAGGGAGCCAAGGAGAAGGGCTTACGCCCCAAGGAGAATTTCAGGTGTAGTCAGGGAAGATGATGAAATAGGAGAAACTCCTTTGAGATGAAGCTGGGGTGCCCTTTGCAGGCCAGATCAGAAACCTAAGGGAACGTTCCCCTTGTCAGGGCTGGGAACCCTCACAAAACCTGTCTCTCAGGAAAGAATCTGTCGCTTCTGTGAACCAGGGGCTACTGCGCCCTCCCTTTGCTCAATGGGAATCTGTCACTTCTATTTCAGCTCTGTACGTTGGGTGTCAGGAGGGCAGGCAGACAACTCACCTCCCCTTAGTTCACTGGTCACCAGAACACAGGATCGGAACCTAGTCCTGCTGGAGAAGAATGTGTGACCCGGAGATCCTGGATGTAACTTTGGGTTGTCTCCTGAGAGAAGGAGATGAGACTGTGTGTGGAGGGGAAGAATGAGATGGCTGGTCACCAAAAGGATGTACTGGGGCAGAGACAACGCAATTTCCTTTCCTTCTGGGCACCCAGGAAGAGGGTGTTTCCCAGTCTCCTCTGTAGTGGGTGAGGCCGAATCACAACTTTAGGTTGATGCAATACAGGCAAAGACTGGTCCCTAAAACGATGCCCTTGTGTTATCCTCCCTTTTATCCCATCCTTTGGTGACCTTGGAGGCCACATGTTGAGGATGTCAAGTGCCACAGGATGGATGCAGCCGAGGTCCCTGAATGACTATGTCACTCAGAGTCCCCAAAGGACATAGTGTCCCTCCATAAGTCCTGCCCTTCCCCCACCTCCGCCTCAGACCACCATGGACTTGAAGTAAGCAAGCAACGTTTTTATTGTACTAGGTCATTTTTAGGGTTGTATGCTAGAGTAGTTACCTTACCCCAACTTATACAGCAGGTACTCAATAATTACGGTGACTGAGTGTTCTAATTCCAGAGCCCAAAGCTTTTAACCACCACACTCTCTTTTAACTGGCTTTCTATATGCATTTTCCCCTTTTCTTCATAAAATAAAATTCTTTCCTGATTTTATAAGTAATATGTGCCCAGAACCCAACACCAACAACAGAAGCAAACAAGCTGATGAAAAATGGACACAGGCCTTGACTAGACATTTCTCCAAAGAAAATATACAAATAGCCAACAAACACATGAAAAGATGCCGTCGACATCATTTTTCATTAGGGAAATACAAATTAAAACCACAAAAAGATACCACCTCACATCCATAGGATGGTTGCAATCAAAAAACCAAAACATGTCAAGCGCTGGCGAGAATGTGGAGAAACTGGAACACTGGTGCACTGCTGCTGGGAATGTAAAATGATGCAGATGCTGTGGAAAACAGCATGGCAGTTCCTCAAAAAATTAAACAGAATTATCATATGATCCAACAATTCCACTTCTGGTTATTACCCAAAAGAACTGAAAGCAGGTTCTCAAAGATATACCTACATACCCATGTTCACAGCAGCATTATTTACAATAGCCAAAGGTTGGAAGCAACTCAAGTGTCCATCGACGGATGCATGGATAAACAAAATGTGGTTTAACATACAGTGGACTATTACTCAGCCAGAAAAAGGAAGGAAGTTCTCACACGTGCTACAACGTGAATGAACCTTGAACACATTATGCTAAGTGAAATGAACCAGTCACTGGGACAAATACTGTATTACAGATTCCACTTACATGAGGTTCCACAGTAGTCAGATTCACAGAGGCATAAAGTAGAATGATGGCTGCCAAGGACGGGGAGAGGGGGGACTTGTTTAATTGCTACAGAGTTTCAGTTTTGCAAGCTGAAAAGAGTTCTGGAGATGGGCTGCGCAACAATGTGAAGGTACTTAGAACCACTAAACTGTATGTACACTTAAAATAATTTGTTAAGATGGTAAATTTCATGCTATGTGTATTTTATCACAATTAAAAAAATTTTTTAAGTATTATGTGCTCATTTTTAAAACATGACAAAATATAAAGGAAGTTTTAAAAACATCATCCTCTACCACTCCAACAGGGTCTACCACTGTTGAGAGAGTCCTTTTATGTAGCCAAAGTGGAGTTGTTTTATAAAACATTGATTCAAAACTATAAAGCGAAAGCCCAGTCTTGGTGGAGAAAGCAATCCTGTTATAGAGGGGGAGAATTAGCCCACTTTTTGCTTCCAGGCAGACTGGAACAACTCCAGTATTTCTTTCTAAATCTTCACATTTGAATTTGGTGAATATTGCCTTTGTAACTAACAGTGCGGAGGCCTCTGGTGTGTTTGGATGACTATAATTAGCTTTGGATTCAGGACCATACAAACTGATACCTGGGGCATTTCTTCCCTTCATTCACACATGTATGAATATTCACTGAATAAATATTTGTTGACTGTCTACATATGCTAGACAATGGGCTAGGGGTTCAGGAAACAGCAGTGAACAGGAGAGTTCAGGTAAGAGGACTCTTACCTTCCAGTTGGGGAGACAAACAGCAAACAAGTAAACAAACTGCAAACCCTGAAGGGCTCTGTAGGAAAGGCACAGGATACCGCTATGGAAACCGCTACTGAAAGGAACAGGAGAGGAGATGACATCTGAGCTGAGACCTGGAGGCTGGGAATGAGCTCCCAAAGAAAGTGCTGGACACTCCGAAGGACGTTAGGACATTTATAGGAACAGACAAAAGGAATCTGCCGCGATGGAGGTCGGAACAGTGCTTACCTCTGGGGAGGGTACTGACTTTGGGAGGTACGGGGGCAGGCTTCGTGTGCTGGAGATGGTCTGCATCTGAATCTGGGTGAATATATATGCATAAAAGTATGTAAAAATTCATCCAGCTGCACACTTTAAGGTTTGTGCACTTATCCTACAAATAAAATTAAATACCCCTTCCCCCCAAAAAGGGAAACGAAAGTGGGGGTGGCTTTCCAGGTGGAGGGAATAATAAGCAAGAGTCTTGCAGGTGTACTGTCCCTCGTGGAGAACAGCCAGAAACCCGCAGCTGGAGCTGCACAGAGGTCAAGGAGCGCCGTGGGGTGAGGTTACACCTGGGGAGGGAATTAAGACTGGGGCTCTGGGGCCAGGGATTTTAACTGTTTACACTTTTCAGAAAGACATTCTTTTTGAACATATCTTCATGTTTTACGTGTATCATTTTTAAAAGTAAATAAGGTCATTTGCTTTTGTTTTCAAAGCGTTGCTTTCCGCCTTTCCTATCTGCTTGTTCTAAGGAGGTTAATGGCTTTGAACATCCTTTTCTCGTCTCAAGGGGGGGGGAACCCCAGGAGTATAAAGTCCTCATAATTCTTTCCCATCAGGGCTGCGGTCCTAGAATGCCCACTCAGAATACACTCGTCATTTTCTGGTTCGTGGAAGAACAAAGGGAACCGTGCCGGCTGGGGGACGGTTCCTCACTTCATTCATTCCTGTAACATTTACCGAGAGTCTGTTAGATACAGACACCGCTTGTCTTCCAGGTATTCCCAGGTCCCAATCTCTCCCTGCTCATTTCAGGATAGAACCAAAGGCTGTGACGCTAAGTCTGAGGCAGTAGGATCCGGGCTGCGGGCGGGCCGCGTGCACAGAGGGACAAGCCCATCCAAGGGGAATGTGTCCTGGCCTCGCGGTCAGGACAGTTCCAGTTGCGGCGCCGGGAACCAGTTGAAGGGACGGGGAGCACTTTCTAGACCAACCCTGGGGAAACTGTGCTGAGCCTCTTGGAAAGGCCCCTTTCTCACCGTCTTCGAGACCCGCACACACTGATGCTCCGAAGGGCAGGTGGTGCCGGGTTGGGGCCCACCTGGTTGGGGCCCATCTCCCGAGCTCTTCGGCTCTTCCGGGCCGCCGCGCACGCCGAGGGAGCGCGAGAGGGCGCGAGAGGGCGCGAGAGGGCGGGGCGAGGCCGCCACACGGACGCCGCGCGGGAGGGCGGGGCTAGGCCTCCACGTGGACCCCGCGCGCGGGTGGGCAGGGCGAGGCCTACACTTGGACCCCGAGCGCCGGCGGGAGGGGTGAGGCCTCCACGTGGACCCCGAGCGCGCGTGGGCGGGGTGAGGCTTCCACGTGGACCCCGAGCGCCGGCGGGCGGGGCGAGGCCTCCTCCGGGGCCCGATCGCCTTTCCGGAGGGACCATCCTTGGTGGTGCGGGCCTCTGTCAGGACATTTAGCATCCTCGGCTCTGGCAGGACAACACCCCTGGGGGCGGCGCGCCAGGGGAAGATCCCCTGGGCGGCTCTCTCGGTCCTAAAATGGGTTAGGAGAAGCGCAGAGGGGCATCCACGCGGCCGGGGGGAGGGGGGCAGAGGCCGCGGGGGTCGCTGAGAAGGCCCCTCCTCACCCGCCCCGCCGCCGCCCCCAGCCCTGCAGCCGGTCAGTCCCTGGGCGCCCGAGGTCAGCCGGCTGCACCTGCCGCGGCACCTTTGTCAAAAATCAGTTTTGGGCATATGTGTGGGTCTACATCCGGACTCTCTAGTCTCTTCGAGGGACCGATTGACTTAAATAACTATCTGTGGCTACTGGCTACCAGATTGGACAGTTCGGGTTTAGACTGAGCATCTCAGAAAGGATACTGTTTGTAAGGCTCGTCAGAGAAAACATTGTTCTGCCTTGGGCTCCACAATAATAATTACTTGAACATTCCATGCTTACCATGTGGTTGCTGAAGAGGAGTTAAACTTCCACTGTTACCCAGGAAGTGGACTTCCATTTTTCTCTGTCAGTTTACTGTCAGGTCTTTAAGGGCTAGAGGCCCAAGAAGAGAGCTCCAGGCTCCAGGTCCCGCATTCAAATGCAGACTTCGAAACTGAGTGGGCAAGTTCCTTAACCTGTCCTTGACTCGATTTCTCCATCTATAAAGTGGGTATCATAATTATACCTATTTTATAGGCTTGAGGGTTAATAATACGTGGAGGTGCTCAGGATAATGCCTGGTGCATGATATGGACTCAAATAAAAGCTAGTCATTATTACTTCGTGTAAAACAAACAAAACCCCACAGTAGAGGAGGGGGACAGCCTACACTTTCTGAAGCCCCCTTTCTTGTCTTCTGAGGATCTCTTGTGTGCATCAGTACATGTTTCAAGCACTTTAGCTTTGGTAGCTGTGCAGGCACTGGGGGGTCTCCACAACCCCATTGCTATTATTCCCATTTTGCAGATAAGAACGAAGCCATTTAAATATTTGTCCAAAGTCACACGGCTACTGGGTGACAGAGTCAAGATCTAAAGCCAGCTTTTTAGGCTTCTGAAGTTTGTGCTTTTAACTTAATGATTTTCAAAATTTTGTGCATCGGAATGGAGAGCTTGTGAAGGGCTCGCTCTTGCGCCCTCCGCCAGGCATCCTGTGCAGGGGGGGCCGGGGGGCAGTGGTGGTGGTGCTGGAGTCCGTATTTCACAGGCCTCCCAAGGGGCTCCCCGGACCGCACTGGGAGAAACAATGCGCTCCACCAATTTCCCTCCACGTGACGGGCCTTTTCCAACTGTTTTCAATCAAGAGACCATCTTTGCTAGAGTAAACACACCTCCACTTTCCAGTAGGTGGAAAGTCTGGCTTAAGAGGAAACTGGGATTCAGAACGAGCTGGGCACAATGATTTATTTCCGCTTGGATCACACACACTCTAGAGTAGTTCACTTCCTCCTCACCAGGGTTTTCAATGTAGCCAGAAATATGCCTATTTCGATACTGAGCTCCAGAGAAGATACTCAGCTATGTGGAAGCATTAAGGCATTGCATCAATTTATCACGAGATGGGTGGGTGGGAGGGGAGATCTGAAGACCCACAGGCAAAGCCCCTCTGTGGAGCTGAACTTCCCGTCTGCTGCGGGGTGACGACTTTCCATCCTGGGGGAAGCACTATTGTCTCTTGTTCCGCCGAGGCCCCACCAAGGTCTGTTTGTGTCTGGCGGAAAGGAAGCTCATCCACACCGAGGAGCACAGGCAACGCCGGCAGCCCTGCTTGAAGCCCGGCGTGGAAACGGCTTGACTCCTTTGCCGTGCACGTCTCTGTAAACACACTGGGGAGGAACTCGGTCCTCTGTGTCCCAAATAAGGTTGAAGAAGTTACGAAGGGATGTCGCTGTAGACCCACAATTTCTGTTCTCTGGGCAAGTAATAAAAGGGCCAGCGGTGGCCCAGCCGCTTAATCTTGCCGGTTGTCCCTTCAGAGGAGGTACTTGGAAGCCTCCAGGGTCCCACCCCAGTTGCCAAGTGCGCCCCCAGCTCTGCACTGAGGACCTGGCAACCACTACGGGATCCCGCTTCTGACATGTTGCCGGACGCCCGCTGGAGATGTATGGCGCTGCGTCTGAGAAGAGTAAAGACACAGGGGGACCCTCTGGGCTCTGTGCCTTGATGGCCTCACATTCCCGTTTCATCCCAATAAAAAGAAAAAAGCGTTAAAAGAATGCTTTTAAGGAGAAAATATTTGCAAAGCACAAAGGATTGGTGTCCAAAATATACAAAGAATGCTTAAAACTCAATAATAAGGAAATAAACAGCCCAATTTAAAAACATCAGCAAAAGATCTGGACACCTCACCAAAAATGACAAACACGTGAAAAATGCTCCACATCTTATGTCATTAGAGAACTGCAAGTTCACACAATAAGATGCTACTACGTACTTATAACGGCTAAAATCCAAACAAGGACAACACCAAGTGTTGGTAAGGATGCAGAGCAACAAGGACTCCTGTTCACCGCCGATGGGAATGGAAACGGGGCACCCCTTAGGAAGACGGTTTGGCAGGTTCTTACAAAACTAAACATAGCTTACCATATGATCCAGCAATCGCACTCTTTGGTATTTACCCAAGTAAGATGAAAACTTACATCCACACAAAAACCTGCACAGGGATGTTTAGAGCAGCTTTATTTATAATTGCCAAAACCTGGAAGCAGACAAGATGTCCTTCAGTAGGTGAGTGGATAAACAAACTGGCACATCCAGACAGTGGATTATTCAGAGTAAAAAAAAAAAAAAAAAAAAAAAAGAGCTATTGAGCCATGAAAAGAGATAGAGGAAACTTACAAACTTACATGCATATTACTAAGTGAAAGAAGCCAATTTGAAAAGGCTACATACTGTGTGATTCCAACTATATGACCACCTGGAAAAGGCAGAACTATAGAGACAGTAGAAAGATCAGTGGATGCCAGGGGTGGGAGGGAGGGGTAAATAGGCAGAGCATGGGATGTTTTGGGCAGTGAAACTATTCTGTACGATACTACAATGCTGGATACACGTCATCATACATTTGTCAAAACCCACCGAATGTTCAAGACCAAGAGTGAACCTTGATGTAAACTGTGGACTTTAGTTAGTAATAAAGTGTTGATATTGGCTTATCAGCTGTAAACAAAAAAAAAAAGATATAAAATGCGTGTATAGGATGACTGCAATTATGTAAAACAGAAATAGCTAACAGGAAAGAACAAAGCCCAGTCATAATCCAAAGGGAGGCATTCCTAATTCTGACAGGCCCTAAAATAGGAAGGCAGGTTCTGAATAAGAAAGTATTTTTAAAGGAAATATAACATTGTGTTAGTGCTCCCTGTATGCCAGGCACCACGTTGGAACGTTTTAACCCTCACAAAAACCCCAGGAGGTTGACACTCTTGTAATCTTTGTTTACAGGTAAGGGAACTTGCTCAGAGGCCCCGGCTCAAGTGACAGCCTTGGGATTCAAAGCACTACATTATACTGCCTTTAAAAATAAGTAGCAACTAGAGTGAGGTTAGTTGTCCATCCTCACATCCTTCTGTCTTCCTCTGGCTCTCCTCACAATCCCCCGTAACTGTCGTCTTAAAGTTACCAGTGACCTCGTGACTGTCACGCTCGTGGCCATACCTCCTGACCTCTACTGTATGTGGCAATAACGACCATTTCATTCTCAAAGTTTATCTTCCGGTCTTCAGGGAACATTCTCCACTATCTGGATTCTCCTTCTCAGCCTTCTTTGACGGATCGGCTTTGCCCTCCCCTGCACCCACCAAAATAGACATTGCGAACTTCCATTCTCTAGGTGTGTGTTTGCGGGGAGGGAGAGTTGAGGAGTGTGTGTTTTAGTTACGCCCTTCAGGTGACTCTGCTGCAGGTGACCCAGGGCCACGCTGTGAGACAAACACTGGATGACCAGGTGTCACTCAAGCACCACAAATTCAGCAAGAGCAAAAGAATCCATGTTTTTTTCTTCCAAACCCTTGCCCGTCTGGCTCCCTCCCGTCTTCATGCCCTGCTGCCCCGCACCTGCCCTTGCCTGTTCCTCCCACCCTCTCACTCCTGAAGTCGATGACATTTTCTTTGCCATCTCTTTAACTCTTCACTAAGAATATCTCACTTCTCCCTTTCTGGCCCAGCAGAAATGTTGTCCTTTGAAAACCCTTTCCCAGTTCTCAGCAGGCAGAGTTCACCTGTCCACCCACTGAGACCCCACGGCTTGTGACCAGGCTGTAGCTGGTTATGCCCCTCGTGACACTCAGCTCCCAGCCAAGAGATATTTGCTAAACAGCTGATGGAATGTGTGCACCAGAGGTGATCTCATTTTGCTAAGAAGACCCAGCAGCAAAAAGGAGAGTGAAATTCCTGCACTCGCACGTAGGACCTGAAAGATACCGGAGAGCGCACCTTTACTTGGAGAAGGTTGCTATGTGTCAGGGGTCAGCAAGCTTTTTCCATAAAGGCACAGACAGTACCTCAGGCTCTGAGGGCCACGTGGTCTCTGTCGTAACTGCTCAACTTGACCATTTCTGACGAAAGCAGCCACAACGACACAAACGAGTGGCCGTGTTCCAAGAAACTTTATTTGTGTACACTGAAATGTGAATTTCATATAATTTTTTTATGCGTCATGAAAACGTATTCTTTTCAACCATTTAAAGATGTAAAAACCATTCTTAGCTGTGGACCGTAGTTTGTCCATCTCTACGTGTTGTTGACCTGTGAGCTACGGCTAACCCTGTGTCCTTCAGCACAGGACTCGGTACGCAAGCTTCGTTTTTTGACTGGAAGACCCCCCCAGGTGAAAACTTTATCAGTACAAGTAGAGGAGAACCTAGAATCTTGAGGACAGGACAGAGCACCTGCTCCTCCGCTGGACCAGACACAGTCAGAAGCCGGTGCTGCCACCTAGTGCCCAGCCAGCCCCAATTGGGGTCTTTTCTCTTGCCGCTCCCTAAGGACCTGGAAACATTTCCTGTCCCGTTAGCACATGGTGACAGCTGGGGTTTGTGCTCCTGGCCACACCCAAAGAGGACTTCAAATCAGTTAAAACAAAAGTGTAAAGGTAAAGAATTATAAAAACTTGATAAATCACTTAAAGTGAAAAAGTAAGCTTCAAGCCACAGAATTCTAAGGTCATTTAGCTCAGTTTCTACCACTCTTTTCCAAGCAACACTTAGCTTTCGGGTAAGAAAAATGAAGGTCCAGGAGGGCCAGGTGTTCAAGACGACAGAGTTTACGGCAGAGCTGGCCTGAGTTCTGCCTACCTTACCCCAGTGCGGGGTGCCCTGCACTGTCACACCATGCCTGTAGCATCCTGTGACCCGGGCACAAAGAATTGGAGGAGCCTGGGGGCTAAGAGCGGCAGGTTCCAGCCCCAGCCTTGCCACTGAACCGCTCTGTGCCCTCAGACACTTGGGCAGCCTTCATGCCTCAACCTCCCCAACGGTAAGATGGAGCAGAGTACCCACCTCATATGGCTGTGGTGAGGTTGACACATGCCTGCCCCCCGCTGGGCATGAAGGCGTTCGCCACCATCACGAATGTCCTGAGCACCTACTGTGTGCCAGACACTGAGTGCTTTATGTATTTTGTCAGATTCAATCCTTATAACTATTCTAACAAAGTGGATGTTATCCCCATTCTGTAAATGAGCCTGAGAAAGGTCATGCGTACTGTGGGTGGGTGCTGAAAATAAGGCTTTACCAGCGCCACCTCTTTGTACAAGTCCATCTGATGGAGGCTTCCAATGCAAAAGTGAGTTACCATGTCACAAATACCCAACCCTGATACGCTAGCAAGAATGAGCACCGAGTACTAGGTGACCTGGTGGCATTCTTAACATCCAGAAAGGCTTTTGGGGCGGGTGTGACTGTCACCGTTCCTGCTTGAAGGTGACTTTGCCTCTGTCATTTTTGGTCTTTGGAGTGTCTTTGAGTAGTGGTGGCGGGTAGAGGGAGTGCTTGGGACAATCTATATATAACGGTCAGAGCTTTTCAAATAGCAGCAGTGAAGTATCTTTCCTGTGTGCCCTGCTACTGCACTTCTTAACTTCTGAAGGCTTAAAATTATGGACTGGCCACCAAATGCTCAAGAGTCACCGAGACATCTGGGGACAATAAAAACCTTTGCAGAGCAAGATTCAGTGTTCCAACAGAGCATACTGCTGCATGTTTCAAACCTTGGATGTAGGCAACAGCTGCTGCTCCTTGAATTCATCTGAGACAGGCAAACGCCGAAAGCCTAGTTCTAAAAGTACTGAGGTCTCCCAGTTCTGCAAACTTTCCCTCACCCCTTCAACAGAGATACAGAAAAGAGACATTCTGACTGACCAGGACCCAGCCCACTCCTCTCTCAGGAACCCAGAGGCCCCATGGTTCTTAAGACCATGGGTGCCTATCGCTTTATACGGTTTAAAAGGTCATTGCCCTGGGGTCAGTGAAGAAGCAGTTGCAGGCCAGGAAGTGGGGCAGGAGGTAAGCACTAATCTGAAGTTGGGGCCTGGCCTTCATCACTGGTGGCATGTCTGTGGCACTTAACCCCTCTGAACCCTGAGTTCCTAGTCTGTAAAATAGGGAGGAGGGAGACCCCATACCCTTCACAGTTGTGCAGGCCAATGAGCCCAGAGAAAAGTGCAAAGGAAACTCTAAAGTACCATCAATGCGTTTAAGATGTTTATAACAAACTGAGATTGCAATGTCTGAAAGAGGAGACCGCTCAAATTACTTTTATGGCCAGTTGCCTGCATTCTTTAAGGTTTTGAGCACAGGTTTACAATCTCAAATGTTTTCTGCCTTACGTTCAATTTTCTCTACATCAGGTCAAGTGGGCAATGACGTCCGCTTGCTTGCATTGTCCTCGTCCCCCACCAGGCGGCGCTGCTTCCCAATTAGCAATTTCTTTTGGGGAGAGGCTGGCCGAGCGAGACCTTTTACAGTGGATCAAGTCGGAGCTGCAAGAGGAAAAAGAAAGACAATGAAAAACCACCCAGCCCCCCACCTCACCCCACCCCCAAAGTTCAAGTAGCAAATCAGGATCTTAGAATTAAGAGCTCTGGAGACTTGAGGCCAGCAGTCACTGAAGAAGAGGTGTGACTGCAGGCAGGCAGGATTTTTGATGCCTACACTTGTGATGTACCCCACTTTCCAGAGCAGGAACGAGGGAGCCTAAAGCCATCTTGCTTCCAAGATGGACAGACACTTGCATACACACAGAGTTCACGTCATGTGTACCCATGCTCCAATGTAGGGGCTCACAGTTTTCAAAAGAGGACAGCATTTAAGAATTAGGTCTATTTTTCCTGAAACGTGGAAAAGTTATTTTTGCACATATGAGTACAACAGCTGTGATTCATAAGCAGTGGTATACTAAAATACTGATGTTCGATTGACCTTAGGTATACAAACCGTGCGAGCGGACGGGCGTGCTCTGGGAAAGGATGGTGCTGCCCTCTGCAGGCGGTCTAGGGCACTGCAGTGAGAACACGCCCTCATCTGAGTTTACACCTGCCTCTCAATCTCGGGCCCCGGAGCCCTTCATTCTCATAATAGAACCCAACTTCAGACTGTCTTCCATCCCCGAGGAAAGGTCCAGAGGTGCAGCCACCATGTTTACGGTCAGGGCACCTCTTTCTTCTTTCATCCCCCAGACCTCAACTCATTTCTCTGGACAGAAACGGGCCCTTTCTATGGGTGGGGTAGGCGGAGGGAGTCAGCATTTTTCTTTATCCTTTGAGAGGAAAGATGGAAGGGTTATGGGGTTAACTACTGTCACAGCTTGCCTCCATTTGGTTTCACTGCCTTAACCTTAAATGTTTTTGTAATCAGTATGTAGAATTGAAAAAAGGTGTCCTCCAAGCTCAAATGGATGGTGGTGCTCAAGTACTAGATGCTACCTGTTAAAAAAAAAAAAAGAGAGAGAGAAATTACTTTATACTGTGCTTTAACCTTTTGGGAAACTTCTCAGAAAAATTAGATGTTTAGCACTTACATAAAAAATTAAATGTGGATTTGCCTTGTAAGACCTTGTTCTACTTTGGTACTGCAAGGCTCAGCCCATGGATATAGAGCCCATAGCTACCTCCACATAGATTTAATTTTTGAGCACAAGAAATATTTTGTCTTTTATAAGTGGACAGAGCGGAAACAACTAAGCTTAATATAAGGAAGAACTACAGTTACCAGGCTCCTTGCCACCCAGAGAACCACTGCCTTCACACAGACTTAACTCTCATCCACATTTTCCTCGTCTCTGAAAACAGAATCACAGTTCTCCTGTGCGTTGAAACGGAATTCAACTAACATTTGGGTGCCTCCTTGGTGCTACTTCATCATGCTGGACCTTTCCCATATATTATGTAATCCTCACAGCCGTAACTTAGACCAGCTCATCTTCTATCTGGGGAAAACGTGGCTCTGAAGCCCGGGGTTCCTTCCATCCTCTTCCTTCCTGTCGCCTCATCCTAACCGGTCTCTCAACTTCCAAGCCTTCTTTCAAAAACTATCGTCAATGTATTTTTTCTCTACTTAAAAATGGCAACTTCCAATTTTTCACTCAATCAACTCCAAATTCTCCAGTCTGGCTCTATTTTACCTACTGAACCACAAATCTCATAACTCTTTCAAGATGTTCCCTCTATGACAGCTGCCTGTGTCACCTCCCGACCTCACAACCCATCACCTCGGGTCCTGTGCCTTTCCACACACCTTCTTCCTAGAGCGCGCCCCCTGGTCCACACTGGTCCAAACCCTGCCCGTGCTGTCATGTCAGGCTCTCCTCCACACTCAACCTCCTCCATGAAGCCTCACACAAATCCCTCCAAGCCTACACTTATTTCTCCCTCCCCAAGCCGCCCCGGGCACTATCACAGCATCAGGATATGGACTGAGGGGCATGCATGCTGCTGGTGAGAGTGTAAACCACTTGGAAAACCACATGGCGAATCTGGGAAAACTGAATACTTGGCATGTCCTACAACCCAGCACTTGCATTCCTAGATGTATATCCCAGGGAACTCTCGCACATACAAGCCAGGAGACTGGTACAAAACTGCTCCTGTTACAAGAGCAAACGAGTGAAAACCACCCAAATGTCTGTTGACAGAATGGATGTGTGTGTGCGTGTGTGTGTGTGTGTGTGTGTGTGTGTGTATTATTCTCCCCCAATGCAATGGAATATTGTAAAGTTAGTGAAAATGAACAAACTGAAGGAATGCAACATCAGGACTGTAAAACCAGATGAGTAGAGACAGTCACAGAAGACGAGGTAAAGGGTACCCTTTCTAAAAAGCTCAAGAAAAGTAGAAATACACTGTATATTTGGGGAAGGAGGATGTAAAATGTGAGGGGAAAAGAGGAATAGTGAAATTGAGAGTAGTGGTGACCTTGCGCAGTGGGGGCAGGAAGGAGAAGGGTCGGTTAAGGGACACAGGTGATGATAGGAGGTGTGTGAGTTAACTGGAGGTGGGTCCATAACTGCCGTGTGTTACGTGTAGGTGCCTGTTTGCTGGCTAACGGAAAAGCCATCAGGGGTCCTGTGATCTTTTCAAACCCACTGCCCAACTGGGTACAGAGGGAACGTGCGTTAGGTGGCTCAGGACAATCATTCTTAGTGTCCATCACTGCACGGAACGTTGGGGACAACCGGAGGGGCTGGGCCGAGTGACATCCGTCGTCACCAGAGGACGTGACTGATGCATGGATATGTGGAAAGCACCTCCCCACAATCTCTTATAAAATTACTGATTGTGTAAAGACTGACTTGAGACTGGATTATGCAAGACAGAACCAATGTAATTCAAAGGTACTCTATTGGGAGAGTTTCCTGGAAAACAAAATGGTATTAATAAATTTGAGGAAGTAGTTAGGTCCTCTACGCTTTTGGTGAGGGAGGGCCTGAACCAGAAACACCGCTCTTGGGTGATAAGGACTCTGAGCCGCCACGGTGCCTCTGGCACACAGTGTGTGCTCAGGAAGCACAGAAGTGCAGACTCTTCTTTCAGCGGTCACACAGGTGACATATATATAGTAAGGCTGCTTGTGGGAAACATTTCCAGATGGTAAGTAACTTGGGGATTCACTGCCCACATTGCAGGAAAATAACGGGTTGATTCTTTAAAAAGGGAAAAAACCCCAAACCCACGAGGTATGATGTCCTCCTATCTTTCACTTTTACAAAATTTGCAATAAAGCACAATTCTTAAGCCATTTTTCATTTTTTTTATTGCTGTTAATTCAAGGAAAAAAGGTTGCATAAAATCCAATCTGTTCTAGAAATATAAGTGGCCTTTCCAGTACATAACATTTCAAATATCAAAGTATATGGTAAACATACAAATAAGGAGAAGGTAACATACCTCCTATGTACAGTACAGTCTTTTAAATCATAAAATAAGCTCCATAAAGTACAACTGGCAATGGTTCACAATGCGGTCCAGATGGGGCTTATCAAAACTCTCACTTGAACAACTCAACTGCAGCTCAACAATTAATTTAATAATGTGGTCCAAAAATACCCAGATCAAACAAAATACATTTAATCAAAATAATTTCCTTTACTCGGACTTCTTCTCTTTTTAAATTAAAGCTTTCGTCTACCCCCCCTTCACACACCCCCCTTCCTTCCCCTTTAACTCCCACCCTGGAAAGAAGGTTTCAAAATGTACATTGGTGCTATAAATATAAATTCTATCTGTGAAGCATTACACGAAGCTTCTTTCTTCAAGTGTTTCCTTTTGTCTGGCAATCTGTTAGGCTTCTGAACCGAGACCAGATATTCAAGTTCCTCTGCTGCACACCAATGTGACCCCACACAACAAACATCTGTCGATTCTGCCCTGTACTGAGGATGGGGAAACAAACCCAACCCCAAGCCCTCAACCTGCGACTCTACAGTGGTAGCTGCTCACTGCTGTTGAATGCAGCAGTCCAAACCTGCACCCCGTTCTTCCAGATAACCTCAGTGCACTTTAGGAAATCAAAAATTACCTGGAAGCAATTTAGTACATAGATTGGCTTTAAAAAAACTTTTGTTTTTAAACAGCAGCATTAAACTTAGTGATGTGACACTGACGTGATTCATACCATCTTAACACACGCAGAATTCAGTCTTTCACATTATAATCAAGCATCGTGGTAAACTGTTATAAAAGTGACTTTGCTACGAGACAAGTTAGGGAACAAATACCTGACTTTTGTAGAAACGCAGAGCTTCTGTTCAGATTGCAATAAAGCATACACATTTTAAACACAATGGAACACTGTAACAGTTGGTGTAGGAAAAGAAATCTTGACTCAAGTGTCTCTTTTACATGACACAGTGGTAGACTACAGGTAAAATTGGCTGTTGATTTTCATGACAAACACACACACAGAAGAACCACACTCACACTAGTTTGTTCACTTTATGTCTCTCTGAAGCAACAGGCTAAAAAAGTATGATGAAGTAAAAAGGTTTTGTTTTTTTTTAAAGAAAAAGCTCTTTGTCCACTTCATATGTCATATTTTCTCAGTTTCATATGATTTTACTTCCTCCTCTCTCTTCCACTTGTTTTAATTTTTATTTGGACAACAAGCACTGCATATATGTATTTACGTGGTGCTGTTTATTACATATATACACACTATTTTGGGAATGTGATTCTCCCTTATGATTAAGGTGAAACATTCTACCCTCAATTTATATGCAGAGCAGTTTACAAAGTGTGGACAATGCAGTGCCAACCACTCCTGCGGCCACTGGAAAGAGTGGGGGTGGGGGAGAAAAGCGGAGTGTAGGACGAAAGTGAGAAAAACTGGGGAAGAAGCAAAGTTTTTTTCCAAAACCACAGGACTGTCACCAGTGTTATTAAAAAAGGTCAAATACACAGTTTTAAAGATTCAGTAAACATTGCACACAGCAAGTATTCAGTGTAAAAAAAAAAAAAAAGCACGCATCAACATTTTCCTTTTGGTAGTCTGTTTGGATGTTTAAATTACATGTATCATACAGATAAGCCTGTTGTTGTACCAGGAGACCAGAGGCTCAAAAGCAATGCATTCTTTTTTGTTTTGGACATTTTGGTACAAGAGAAATGAAAACTCCCAACTGCATAGAAATCTAGGAAATGTATAGACAAAGAAACACAAACAAAATACCTTTCCTTTCCTCCCCTCCACACCCCAACCATGACTCCCCACACTTCAGTGTATTAAGTAGGCAAGCTTTACTTGTTTCAGTCTGCAGAATCCAACGTATCATTAGAAGGGGGGAGGGGAGGTGCGTATCTCAGTCTGTAAGTGCCTAAAATGGGAAAGACAGAACTGCTAAGTCACTGCGTACAATGCAATGCATCACAAACCACTACAAGATATCAAATGGGCATGCTCCTCAGCCGCTGCTCCTTCGGCAATACTCGGACCGCAAAATGGTCCATAAAATGACTTTAAAAAAGTAATAATGAAGTTTGTGCTTTAAGTTCAACCTAAAGCTATCAAACTCAATCTTCCCTTAAAAAATGTCAAGCACATACTCCCAAGTCAAGCCTTTTTTCTGTGTGAGATCTGGCAAAATGACAAAAGCCTAATGTGAGTGAAAGGTAACAGTTTCAGGTCTACACTGAACTTGGTATCTTACACGTACTTATTGAAGAACAATTTCTTTATTCTGGTGGTAATAATATTAAACTCAGTTTGAATCTCCTTACTCCAAAAACCAGTGCTTAAATATTTTGTGCCTTTTAAAATGCAATAGCACTGAAAAAAAAAAAAGTCTGCTGGGAAGGAAGGGTGTAGCGTGAGGCCAGGTGGTTATGCATAGATAGACCCAGACAACTAAAAATCTTCCATGTCAGATGACTATCACTTCCTAGTTTTTCAGCATTTAAAAATTTTGCTTACTCTATGACACAGGATTGTCGCTTTAAAAAAAAAAGTGCTGCTAGCAAGAGATTCGCAAATCCCCATTATATTCCTTAAGAAGTGCCTTATGGTTTATTCCTTAATTGGGAACTGAATTTCTCTGAACTTCCTTGTGCTGTGTCTGTGTCCTGTGTGTGTCCACGCTAGGTTTTGCCATTTGCATTTTATGATTTGTCACTGAGAGCACAACATCCGTAAACAAACACACAACACCTCTTTCTGCTTCAACAGGATCACCGTGATCACCAGGGGAGGGAGGGACGGGCACACTCAAAAACAAGTCCTCTGGGAGCTCTCATGATTACCTTGTTGACTGGCCTCCATGGACGACTGCTTACACTCCTGTGCATAGTGCCCGCTCACACCACAGTTGTAACATGAAACGTTCCCATTCTTCTTGGGCCCCGAACCACTCGTGCTGGCGACTACATTAGGTGCTGGATACACAGGATAGAACCTCCCGAATCCTGCCATCTGCTGCATGCCATAGTTGGCTTGGACTGGGTCATGCACCAGTCCATTTGCATATGGAGTCTGAGGCAGAAAAAAAGGAAGTTGGTTTCCATTGCTCTGATGTGCTTGGTTGAGGTAGCTGCCATTGCAGATGGATGGCAGAGTAAAGAACGATGGGACTCGGTACATTGGTCCAGGCATTGGATTAGGATAATAGTAACTATTTAGCTGAAGGTTTCCATTGGTCCCACAGCTGCACCTTCGCCCACAAGAACCACAAGGACCTGAGCCCATCTGCTGTGGAGGCAACACTGTCCCGTTGGCGTTCGTGTTTCCCACAGCACTGATGTAAGACGTGCTGTCGCCCTGCGCAGTACTGTGTGTCAAAGCAGGGCTCGGGCTTGGGGCGGGACCGGGGGTGTGGGTAGGAACCGCGGGAGGAACACTCGACTGGGCCTGGCTGATGCCTGCTCCCGCGGACTGGGCAGACGGTGCCGCCGTGCTGAGGACGGTGGAATTCTGGCTGGGTAACACCCCGGCAGCAAGGGGAGAGCCTGGCAAGGGGTAGGAAGCTGGTGGCTGTACGGCCGAGAGGCCAGCTGCTGGAAGAACTACCTTCACATTGGTAGGCTGAGGGGCTGTCCCTGTGTTTCCCTCAATCTGAGGCACCATTTGATTTAGTCCTACCACTTGAGATGCAGATTTTGTGATGGGGTCTGTGGTAGCAACAGGAGATCCTGGAAAACTACCTGGATTATGAACAGGAATAAAGGCAGTGTTTGGTGATCCGACGCTCAGACTCCCGGTTGGTTGCTGGGAGAGGTTCACCGTGCAACCCTCGGAAGATCCCTGCGGCGGCGGCAGTTTCAGCCTCTGAATTGTGAGGTGCAAAGCGGGAGTACTACTATGTGGAAGGAATGTTGATGGAACAGGTAAAGGGGACGCCAGTAATTCAAGGTGCTTTTCTGATTCTGCAGTAGAAGCTGTTGACCCTAGTATTCCGACGGGGGTTGAGTTCGTGGACTCCCTTATTGCAGAGAGAGCAACAGGGCTAGGAACAAGCATCCCTATTGTTTTACCATCAGCAGATTTGGGTGGAGGAACGACCACCTCAGACTTCTGGGCACCATTGTGCATGACACAGTGTAAAGTTGGCATAAAAGAAATATGCTGATACTTGGGTGAGCTTAAGGGATCTTCTAAAAGGTTTGCATCGTCGTTTCCTAATGAAGCAATCTGAACAGGTGGCTTGACAGTGACAGTCTGGTTGACAGAACCATAACCTGTAAACCTGGTTGTGGATGGATTTCCAGAATCCTCAGAATTGCTGTCTGTGTCTGAGGGAAACAAACATAACTAGATGTTAACACAAGCATAATCTCCCAACCTTCTTGCTAGAAATAAACTTTAAGTATATCTAAAATAAACACTGAAGTTTGGACTAATAAATGTATCCCTAAGCTTCCTGACTACCAAGCTGACCTTCTTTTAATTTTTGGCTTTCTGTGGACTTCACTGTAAACATATGGAGATTCTGGAAAAGAGGCAAGACTATGGAAACAATAAAAGCTTGGTGGCTGCCAGGGGTGGGGGCCCCAGAGAAGGATGAACGGGCAGAGCCCGGGGTGTCTTCAGGGCAGTGGAAGTACTCTGTGTGATGCTGTAATGGTGGGTATGTATCATTACACATTTGTCCAAAGCCACTGAAGGTGAGCCCTTAGATAAACCATGGGCTTTGGGCGATAATGATGCGTCAAAGTAGATTGGTTCATCCTTGGTAAAACATGTGTCATTCTAGGGAGCAATTGTTGATAACAGGGCAGACTATATATGTGTGAGAGCAGGGAATATTTCTGTATCTTTCTCTCAATTTTATAGTAAACCCAAAACTGCTCTAAAAAATTAAATCTTAAATTAAAAAAAAATCCATGGAGAGGTAAGAAACAAAAGGTTAATGGAGACTGAATGAAGCACAGTATAAAATACAGACCTTTATTACAGAGAAAGGGATCAGATATTTTTAACCTTAATCAATTTTAGGCAAATCACTTGATTTATATTCTGTACTACTAAACCCGAGGTCTTCACATTTGTCTCACATAAATAATACAATTTAAAGGAGTTCAATCAAGACTATATTTAACTTGGGACTTCCCTGGTGACGCATTGGTTAAGAATCCGCCTGCCAATGCGTGGGGACACAGGTTCGAGCCCCGGTCCGGGAAGATCCCACATGCCACGGAGCAGCTAAGCCCGTGCACCACAACTATTGAGCCCACGTGCTGTAACTACTGAATCCCGCATGCCTAGACCCCATGCTCCACAACGAGAGGCCACCGCAATGAGAAGCCCACACACCACAACTAGAGAAAGCCCGCGTGCAGCAACGAAGACCCAACACAGCCGAAAATAAATAAATAAATTTATTAAAAAAAAAAAAAGACTATATTTAACTCAAATATCCAGAGATAGGGAAAGGAAGAGAGTTTTCTTAGAATGGAATAAATATTCTTACTTTTAAATATTTCAGTGGCGGAAAGAAAATTTAAAGCTACCATTATGGTCATAAAACAAGTGTGCTAGAGCACAAGAAGCAGTGCCATTTCTCCTAAAACAAAACAGCAAAGTGGCAGATACAAAATTGTACTGCATTTGTTTTTATTACTGCATCACTCTTCTGCTTGTAAACAGAAATAACTTTAATCTAGACTTCCCCTGGATTTCTTGACTTTTGGTATAAAGGGGACAAAAGACAAAATCTAACTCACAATGTTTAAATATCGTAAACCCAGATACTGCAGTACTATGTATAGAGACCATTCAGTTAAATGTAGTGCCTAATTTAACATCTTTCTGCCCATAAATATAAGCAGAATTGCACTGTGTACTTAAAATGTTTATATTTGTTAAGGTAATAACTAGTTATATTCAGTTAAGATGCTAAAATCTTTTGAAACAATACTAAAAACAAATCATACTAGTCTTCCTGGAGAAAGGTTAAATAGAACCTTCCTGGAGAAAGGTTAAACCTGAACCAACCTACAGAATGTCAACAATGTTATTAATTCAACAATAATAATTTATATTAGAAGAGATTCAACTTATGAGTAAGTGGTTCTAACATATACTCTCCTTAATAGCTGAGGAGTTTCTGGTTAAACTTTGCAAAACAAAAAGTATCCAAAAATTAGTAACTTATTTAAGGCACTGTATTTATATCTGTACCTTCATACAAGTATAGAGTTAAAAATAAACATTTAAGTTCAAAAGAAGCTGTAATATTTTTCAGATGATCAATTCAATTTCTATAGGAATTGGGCTTTGTTTAAATCTTCTTAAGTCATAGCAAATGGCCCCATGATCCCAAATGGTTTTCTAAGCATTATAAGGACTTACCCAGCTATTTAGAGAGAGGTCCTCCTTTTTTGCACTGACTCTGAAAAGTATAAAGTCTTACAACAAAACCCCTTTATGACCAACAAGAACAACAAAGCCACATGCTTTTCAAAGCAACCTTTCCATGCACTCAAAATTCTAAAGATGATCAACACTTGTTATCACAGTGGACATTTTCCCCCCTGGTTGGTTTCAGAGAGCCCTTAATGATCCTTCATTTAGGGAAGGCTCATTTAGTCATGCGATAACAGAGCCTATCTGAAAAAGGGCAAGCTCCTCTATACAGGCCCACCAACTCACCCTATCTGATGACAGGAAAGGACTGCTGCAAAGTCATCTAGGCATGCAGATGTACCCTTAATTCTGACAAAGAGGCAAATCTGCACTGTTAGCTTAAGAGCCATGGATTATTGGTACATCCTACAGAATCGAGCATAGCATATTGAAAGCGTCTCTATTCTGGATAAGGCATAAAAATTATCTCGTTTAACCTTCATAAGAGCTCTGGGCAGTTACTTTCATTTTTCTTCTTTCATGAGGAAACTGCAGATCAGAAGTGCAGTGTTGCCTCAGATTAGTAGAACTGGCAGTAGTCACTGCATGTTACATTTGTTATGACTTCAAAATAACTTCAAAGTAAAAACTGGCTTTAACTGTATGTGATACAGCAGAATCACTGTCATAGCTTCCTAAGATGTGACCTGACGGTATAACACAAAGGCTAAGGTCTCGAAGAGCTGTGGACTGTGCAGGAAAAAGCCACGTCTGAAATGCTGTTGTTAAAGGATCTTTATGATCTTTAAGTGGCCCAAGAGAAACCATTTATTACTGCCCACCAGCATGGACACACCTTATAACCAAGACACTATTACTAAGACGTTTATAGCCAAAATGTTATCAGATAACATTATCATTGTAAAGAATGACATCCTCATTCAGCATATACATTTTTGTGTGTGTCTGTGGACCACTTTTAAAGTCTTTATTGAATTTGTTACAATATTGCTTCCGTTTTTTTATGTTTCCGTTTTTTTTTTGGCTGCAAGGCATGGGGGATCTTAGCTCCCCGATCAGGGATCAAACCCCGCACCCCCTGCATTGGAAGGGGGAGTCTTAATCACTGGACCACCAGGGAAGTCCCAACATATACATTTGTGATACCTCATTTCTGGAATGGCAGGGTAAGAGCCTCTGACACTCCATTCCTCCATAAAAGCAACAAGAATCCTGGCAAAAACTATCAAAATCAACTTTTTCAGAACTCTGGAAATCAATTAAAGGCTCGCAGCAATGTGAAGAGTGTTTATTAAAGAAAAACAGCTGAATCTTGTAAGAATAGCAACCACTGCGGTATTTCACCTTGCCCGAATTCTTGCTCACATTCTCCACCTCTGAAGTAGCTTTGTAAACTAATAGTCTTGCAACTACAGTAGCTACGAAAACAAGCAGCCTAGCAGCCGCTCTAAGAAACATGGATTTGGAACTCTATAAAAGCACCTTCCTAAGGAACCATCACTATCTGTCTGGCAACTTGAGTTCACTCTGTGTTAACAGCAGCTTACCCACAGGGCATGTGTCACAATCAATCTGCGGCAACCGTTTAACAATTTGGCTGCCTGGACTGGCATGACCAGTTGAGGCTAACAATAGTCTGACCAAAAAACTTAAAAGGAAAAACTGAAGAAGCGGATGTTCACAGGGAGCTCTGAAAAGCTTCAATATATTCCTGGGAATCTAAAAGGCCATGCTCATATCTAGGGCTATATATGCATGCCCAGGAGAGACCTAAGAAGGCTCTATACTCTTATTTCTGGCTGACTCTGAGCCTCCATTTAAGGAGGAATTGAAGACATAGTACATACAGAAAACAAAGCGCAAAAGAGCAGATGTAAATCCTACCTTATCAGTAATTACAGTAAATTTCAATAGGTTAAACACTCCAATCAAATGGCAGAGATGGGCAGAATTGCTAAAAAACCATAATCCAACTATAAGGTGTCTTTAAGAGATACTTTAGAGTCAAAGACACAAATAGGCTTAAAGTAAAAGGATGGAAAAAGAGGTACCCTGCAAACACCCAAAAGAGAGCTAAAGTAGCTATATTATTATCAGACAAAATAGATTTTAAGAAAAAAATTGTCATTAGAGACAAAGAAGGATATTTATAATGATAAAAAGGGTCAATCCATCAGGAAGACATAAACGTTATAAATATATGTGCATCTAACAATATGCAAGCTTTCAATCTTTCTACATTGACTCTACATTTTGTTGTGACTGTCTTCTTTCTCTTTAATTTCATATGCAGTGAAATAGGTTTAAAAAAATCAACATCACTAGGAACTGCTAAGTCAGTAGTCTACACGACACCCTTTTATACCAATTAAAGTCAATAATGACATTTACAGTACCATAAAAATACTTATGTTTGACTGATTTTAAGAGCACACATTTTCCTCTGACACCCCCAAATCCCTCCAAAGAGCAAACCTCTGTCTTTTTCTTCTTCACTTTCAAAACTTTCTCTTCCATCATGTCTTGGGCTAGACGGAGAACTGTAACTCTCTGAAGATGTTTCTCCACATGTGTCATGTCCAGATCCAGTGTCCAAATTCACATCTAAAAATAACGTGATTTTTAAAAAATAGAATTGTTTAGTTAAATAAATTTCTGAATTGAACCATCAGAAATTAGTTACACCCTTAAATTTTTTTTTCCAAGTTTTTCTATAATTACCTAAAAAAGCTGGCCTCTGACCTAGGTAAAAATTCATTACTGAAGCACAATTTTATTTGAAAATAATTGACGACTTTTTTGCGGGGGACAAATGCATTCTTAGGCAGAGGCAGAGGAAAAAATCAATATAACAGACTTTAAAAAATCAGAATTAAGATTCTTTGCAGGATCTGTCCAATATTAGCACATTGAGCCACTTTTTAAGTCTATACATTTTAACTCCTCAGAGCATGTTGTAAAATTCTTTCTTTAAAAGAACTCAAAAATAGAACTGACTGCCAAAAATGCCTATTCAGTTAAAATTTGTATGCCTGAATATTTAAAAAGAGTAAATTGCTTCCCATGAAGTAGACTGAGTAACCCCTGAGTTCTAACCAGAAATGATGGACTGGGAACAAAACAAAACAAAACAAAACCATTGGGATAGAGTGAGCCAAGATTTGCTCACTAAAATGCAGCGAAGACTTTGAAACTCTAAAGAGTAAGTTTCAGAAATGTAAAAAGAAAAAATAAAAAGGCAGCTATTTCTCAAAATGAATTTATGAAATGATTTTGTTTAGATTATATAGCTAGCAAATATTCTAACCACCAAATGTCATATATTAATTTGCAATTTTCAAAGAACTAAATACATAAATGTAAATCTATGCTGAACATAATTTTCCCTTTCTGACAATCCAGGTGCTTCAGAATTGTGTAGAGTCTTTGGAATTTTTATAATAAAAAAATATGTGATCCTTTGGAGTCAGAGGTGTGACTGGAAGGTGAGGATGAAATAACTATGCCAAAGGCTATTCCACAAATTGCCCTTTTAAACAGAGAGATAAACTGTTTTATCTATCATGTCTCAAAGAGATATTAAAAGCAAACACACTGCAAAACACAGATGATGAACAGCACTGACTGCTTTGGGGAGAAGACAACATGGAGCGACGCAGTGAGGGATTTATTTTGTTCCCTTTTGTACCTTCAGAATTTTGAACTACATAAATGTATTTTACTCAAAATAGAAGTTAAATTTTAAATTAAAAATAAATAAGGGCTTTCCTGGTGGCACAGTGGTTGAGAGTCGCCTGCCAATGCAGGGGACACGGGTTCGCACCCCGGTCCGGGAAGATCCCACAGGCCACGGAGCGGCTGGGCCCGTGAGCCATGGCCGCTGAGCCTGTGCATCCGGAGCCTGTGCTCTGCAACGGGGGAGGCCACAACAGTGAGAGGCCCGTGTACCGCAAAAAAAAAATAAATAAATAAAATAAAATAAAATAAATAAATAAATAAATAATACTTATCTTTAACTGAGTTATTTAAAATTTTCAGCTTCAATATAGTATCTACACTTATGATATGCGTGATTGTTCTATTAAAAAAATCTTAAATATATCTTAAGTTTACTGAATGCTTAAAGGTAATCACCTTCTTAAAGGTAATTCCTTAGTATTTCAAAGGGGAATTAATAAACAGAGGGTTTTCCCTTTAAGTTGGAGCCAGCAAACATCTGAGCTATACTAGACAATAAGACAAGTTGTACAAAGTATTGATATATATATTTATAGTCGTACTCTATAAATGTAAATATATATGAATCAGTGACATATATAGAGAACAAAATAGACAGAAAAGGTTAATCTTGAATCAAAAATCCTGAGATTGTACTTTCATAATATTTGAAAATAAAGAAATAAAGGAATTAGAGCCTGAGATGTTATCAAAAGTTCTTATAGATAGCTAGTAGGAAGCAGCCACATAGCACAGGGAGATCAGCTCGGTGCTTTGTGACCACCTAGAGGGGTGGGATAGGGAGGGTGGGAGGGAGACGCAAGAGGGAGGGGATATGGGGATATATTTTTATGTATAGCTGATTGACTTTGTTATAAAGCAGAAACACACCACTGTAAAGCAATTATACTCCAACAAAGATGTTTAAAAAAAAACTTCTTAATAACGTATACAGCATATGTTTTCTTCTAACTTATTAGAATAGGGAAAAGGAACCACATTACTGAACACCTCTGTGCTTGATACTAGCTAAATGCTTTTCATGTTATCACATTTAAGTTTTACAGTCTGGTGAGGTAGATATTCTTCTTCTTTTACAAACTTAAGAAAATGGTGGAGTAAGGATTCAAACCCACATCTGTCTGAGATCAAAGTCCACACACTTCTCTGAAAATATGAAGCTAAAAGGGAAAGAACTGTTACAAGCTTTTTTGGCATAGTTCCCAAATCATGTGAGAGACGAGAGAGTGATGTCATGAGGGTGGTATATATTTGACAGGAATTTCAACTATAGAATGACCTGATTTAGTGTGTGCTTTAGAAGACAGTGCAGAAAATGAACCAGAAGGAGGAAACAGACAGGGAGGCCTGGCAGAAGCTATTTCTAATCATCCACTGACAGAGAACTCTTGTCTTCCTTATTTTAGCTTCTCCCCCTCCTTTTAGCTGCCATCACCACAGGAAACCTCAAAGATACTGAAGTGTTACAATATACTCATAAACATGGTTTTTTCCCATGTCATTTTCCCCCCAAAGACAGCTCAGTTAATTAATTCAATGAGTGGGCCAGATGATTTTAGAGTCAAAATGCAACTATATTTCCTTATCAATATTAAATCTCTCTAAACAAATAGCTAGTTTAAAAATGTACTCCATTAAGAAAATGGATATATTCTGGTTATTTATGTTGCATCACAACTGAAGGTACTAACATTTGAATAAAATTTAAATTAAATCTTATTTGTAGGGTCAGCTGTCAACATATGTGTTAGAAACAGACACGGACAAACACTTTCCTAGAGGTCTGTGAGCTTTTATTCTTTTTTTAAAAATCTTTACTATTAGTGGTGAAGGTAAATGTAACACAGAAAAGTTACCAATGAACCAGCACAAGGGACATTTCTCAGTCAAATGAACACAAAATCTTTCACTTAAAAATAAAAGAACCTTAAAATAATGGTGGGTAGATGGAGACCACACAAATCGAGTACAACGAAAATCTGAGGGTCTGAATTCCCCTGAAGTCCCATAAAACTCCACAAAGGACAGTCATTAAAACATGAAAAAGTCAACAAGATTTCTATAAGTGACTTTACATAAGAACGGGTACAGGCTTCCACGAGGGTGGAAAGACCCCGCAGGTCCTGCAGCCCCTGCTCTGGAGCAGGGATTGGCTGAGAAGGAAACAATCGAGGAGACTGCTGCTACCAGGGGAAGGAAGAGGTGCCAGAGTGTCACTGTAGCAAAGGAGAAATTTACCTCCGTGGCCGAATCAAATTTCCTGCATTAAACAATTCTGAAGTATTAATGGAGTTAATTCAGAAATCACTATTCTCATCAACGCAGGAAAAAAAGTGTTATCAGGCTTTGACACAACAGCCTAATACCTCCTGCAATAGGTACCCTGCTAAATATATTTAGGTGACGTGTATTTGAAAGAAAAACACCCTTACCTTTCACAGAACCACCGTGGGTGTGCTGAGGAGCGGAGATTCGAATACCATTTATTCTACTATTCAATCTGTTGTCAGTTTTCTTAATTTTCTCCCTAAGCCGAAAGTATACATGTTACCCACATTGTTTATGAGTCCCTAGAGAACAACACTAAGTACAGTATTAATAAAATTCCCCTCAAATTTTTTTATAATTAAAAAAAAATGTTTAGTAAGGTACAATGTAAATCCAAGATTCATCCTTTAGTTTACAGGGCTGAGAATTTTGCCCCTCCAAACTGAATATAATATTTGGCAATAGCTTTATTTTTATCACCTGCATGTGTTGATTATTTAGAACTGAAAAAATTAAGTCCAGAGTAAAAATATAAAGAAAACTAATGGAAAAATACTATTTATACTACATAAATTAAACATGCCCATTATCAAATGTTGTCTCCTCTTACCAATTTCTGTTACTGGAAAGATTAAATTGCACCTACTTTTCTATTTGTGACTTTCCTTTTTTCTTATTTATTGAAGATAAACTTCGTTTTTCAGTTGAATGCTAGGGAAAAGAATAAAAAAAAAATCCGACTAAAGCGAGACCATACTCGTGTAGGTATCCTCTTATTCTGATAAAAAACATTAAAATAATGCAGTCCCAGTTGTATATTCTAACACGTTTTTATTTCCAACCTCTTTTTTGAAGTTACCTACTTGACTCACTAAAATCTGCATATTCTGACAAATACTTAATATTAATTATGAGTATAATATTTATTTCGTAGTTTGCTTTTAAAATGGATGTGTATTTTTTCTTCTCATCACAAAATAAAGCACAATCAAGTAACCGGTATTTGCTATACGTTTACTAATATTCTCGTAAAGTTCAGGTTGGTAAAACTGCAACACACAATTGCGTCAACTCTAAGAATAAAAGGTGCTAGCGCTGAAGTAGAGGGGGAAAAAGTATAATCACATAGACCTAAAACTCGGCCATTAAGTAAGCATGACTCCGATAACACACAATTCCTCAAAGTATGCTTTAATGCTTTAGTTCGTAAAAACACATTCCAGGAAAGGTTAACATTTGGATCTGAGTGTTGGCCAGTAATAAAAATCAATTTTCTAGAGAGAAGGTGGCTCTCTCCATAGCTGTACCAGTATCTCTCATGTATCTGTGGTGCCATGTTACCTAAACACACTTGAGAGCATTCTGTTCTCTGATTACACCAACTCCTAAAAACCAAGTATTTCCTAAGTACATTCAGGATTTGCTGGTAAACTGGCCCAACAACTCATGAGGGAAGGTCCGTTTCAAAATTCACATCACCAATAAATAGCAAGACAGTGACTGAAATGTGAATAATTCAAAAGCAAAAAACCTGGCATAACAATGCATCCCTAGTGAAACATTTTAGGCATCACAATAAAATGTACTAATATTTTTGAGCAATAAAAGTAATACAGGGCTTCCCTCGTGGCGCAGTGGTTAAGAATCTGCCTGCCAGTGCAGGGGACACGTTCGAGCCCTGGCCCAGGAAGATCCCACATGCCATGGAGCAGCTAAGCCCACGTGCCACAACTACTGAATCTGCGCTCTAGAACCCGCAAGCCACAACTCAGCACACGTGCCACGACTACTGAAGCCCGTACGCCTAGAGCCCGAGCTCTGCAACAAGAGAAGCCACCACAACGAGAAACCCGCGCACCGCAACGAAGAGTAGCCCCCGCTCGCCTCAGCTAGAGAAAGCCTGCATGCAGCAACGAAGACCCAACGCGGCCAAAAATTAATTAATTAATTAAATTTAAAAAAAAAAAAAAACAAAGTAATACATATACACTTCTTCAGGTCACAGAGGAGCTCAGATCATGTACACCAATTAACTTTGAAACATTCCTTCATTTCTTCTTACCAGATACACTATCTGACATAATAATGCTTAAAGAACTCGACTCTCATGCAGTGACAATGCTTGAACAGTATGGCACGAAGACAAAACAAAGCCCCCGTACCTGGTCAGCTAAGGCCACACAGTGCTCCGGGTGCTGAATGGTGGTGCAGGTTTGCTTCCTCCAATCCATGATTCCATTCTGTTCAGAATACTGCATGGTGAGCCCATCCAACGGAGAACAACTTGTACCAATAGTGCTATCAAAAGAAGAGTTCACGCAAGTATGAAACTCTGTCTTCAATCAGCTAACCTTCTCATCTCATAATGAAGAAGCTATACTAATCCTTTCTTCAGTATATTAGTTTTTTATAGAATGCCTAGCAACAGCTCTAAGGAAAAAAGTCTACTATAAGAATAAACCAGTTCATACCTCTCTTACCTATTTAATAATTAATACCTGCCTCTGAGGAGGTTGACAACAGAGGCACAGTCTGTCTTTAGACTCATCCTGCACCATGCACAGCTGGGGTTACTCCAATCTCAAGAGAACCACTATGTACTGTGTGTGTCTAAGGCAAGTGAAGGGACAGGATAATGTGACTGAAAACCAAGAGAAACACACAACAGAAACAGACTCAGAGAGAATCCAGAGAATGAAGTGATTGGACACGGACTCTGAATTAACAGTGCTTCACATCGGTCAAGGACTACAAGACGACGGAATTTTGGAAGAATACTGGAATATATAAAAAAAGAACCAAATTTAAATTCTAGAACTGTACAATAAACTGAAATTAAGAACTCAATGGATGGAAACAGATGAAAAAAATCATCGAAGAGGAAATTTGATCATGAGAAAATAGACTGGAACACAGAGGAAAAAAATGTGGAAAACAAAAAAAATTTGAGAGAACATCTAGGACATGGTGAAAAGTCTAACCTGTAAGCATCCCGAGCCTCAGAAGAGGGACCAAGAGAACAGGCAGACGCAATATGTGAAGAGAGAATGGCCTGGGCTTCTCTAAAACAGAACTGTATCAAACTTCAGACTTAGGAAGCAGAACTCATTCAAAGAAAGCTACAAATATATCATAGGAAACTGCTGAAAACCAGACAATGGGAAAATTCAAAAACACAGTCAGTTTGGAAAAGCACACTAACTTTCAAAGAGCAGCAATAAGATTGAAGAACAGTGTCCACTGTCCACAGTACCCACTGTCCACTGTTGCCCCTAAAAGCAGAATCTGGGGATGACACAGTTGATGTGGGAGGTGATCCAGAAGTGGGAGCAAGGAGTGGGGAGAACGAAACAGGAAAGGAGGAAAAACCAGCGTGTGGGTCCATTAGTGAGACTGCCGCTATGAGCGACAGAGGCTCAAACCAGCTGGGACCTCCCAGAATTATCTCCCCAAAGGGCAGGAAGCGGGAGCTCCCCACCAGTTGAGGGCTGACCCCTGGGGCAAATTAACATGCAGCTCTGAACTGGGCTGGTTCAAGGGCTAAGCAGGCTCATAGAATCAGCGCGGGCCCTGAGGCAGGAGGCGGACAGTCACGAGGCAGGGCCTGCGGAGGGACGGTCGCAGTGTGAGGGGGGTTAGAAGTCACGTAAATGATTTTATGTGGCTTGCAGCAGAAATCAAACTGGGCTGAGAGGATATGATGTGAAGGACCAAGGGCACTAGACCGGAGACAGCGACACTGGAGCTTCCGAGCACTCACAGAAAGTAACTGCTAGCCTGGAGCCCTATGTCATATGAGCAAAAATGTCTTTCAAAACTGAAGGCAAAATAGACATTTTTTCCAGATAAAAACAAAGTGATTTCATTACTGGCAGATATGATGACAGGGAATTCTCAAGCGTTCCTCAGTTAGCAGGATGCTCAGGCACACTGGAAGGAATGAAGAACAGTGGAATGGTAGAAACCTAAATGATTAATGCAAAAAGGTTTCATGAGGTTTAAAACAGAATTAAGATGCATGACAGCTACAGTTTATAAGCTGGGAAGAGGTAAGTGAAGTTACAGTGATCCAAGGTCCTCACGTGGGAAATGGTACAAGCACAAATATCAGACCTTCCTAAGTCAAAGATGTAGAATAAAACCTCTAGGTAACCATCAGAAAAATCGAAAAACAACGTATGGAGAACTATCAAGGCTAATAGAAGAGAAAAACAGAATTTTAAAAAAACGCCCAAAAGCAAGAAAGGAGAGAAAGGAAAACACAGAAAAGGTGAGACAAATAACAAGCGAACAGTAAACCGGCAGAATTATAGCCAAATACACCAGAAAGTAAAAGTGATGCTGATTTAAAAACACACAAAGTCATTCATGTTTTAGGAACTAGATACCTACTTCACAAGGGGATTTTTCCCGGTATGTTTCTTGTGGATTATGGTGTGCTGTAATACATCTAGAGTGGAGGAAAAAAACAATTTATTATACCATATGCTTCTACAAAATCCAAAAGGAAGACGCAACTAATGTATGTAACCATAACAGTGTTGACAGACCACGTAGAGCACTTCCAAGCATTTTTCACAGAAAATTCCTTAAAGAAACAATTTTTCAAAGGCACAGTAATTTCCTTAAATATCCTCTCAAATATGTTCCACCTAATAGCAAAATCAATTTTGTCCAAGACTACGAAATTTGACATGAGCATTATGCTGCAAAACCACACATTCAATTTCAGGCTCTTTTTTAATCATTAGAAAAAAAAAGAAGTGTCTCAAATATCAAAACACCACATGTTAATAAAACCAACACCCATGTACCCACCTCCCAGGTATCTCTGTATTTGCCTCTTTTTATTAGGAAAGGAAATATCCCAGAAACAACCGAAGGCCTCCCTCCATTCCATTCGGCTCCCTCCCTCTACGGAGGTTAACTAGTTGAAATAATCTAGTGCATGTTTTTATTTTAACTACCCCTGTGTGTATTCAAACACACAGTGGTGCTACATGTTTGAATATACTATAAATACGCTTTATTTTAATTGCCACCTAGCATGAATGTACCACAATCTATTTATAACTTTATTAACATTTGAAACATTTGGGTTAACATCCAAGTACTTGCTGTTACCCATAAGCTGCTGGGAGAGCCTGAATCCCTGGCCCCTGAACACACGGACGACAATTTTCATAGAAGCAGAACTGCTGGATAGGAGCATTAATCACCTCCAACTTCACGAGAGTGTCAAATTTTTGTCCAAAATAGTTGTACCAAGAGTTGTACCAATTTAAATTCCCATCAACAGTAGATGAGGATTCCCATTACTTCATATCTTTGATAATGTCAGACTTGAAAATGGTTTGCCAATCTGATGAGTGTGAACTAATCTCTCATTGTTTTTTTGTTTCTTAATTATTTTATTTATTTATTTTTGGCCGCATTGGGTCTTTGTTGCTGCGCGCGGGCTTTCTTTAGTTGCGGCGAGCGGGGGGCTACTCTTCGTTGCGTGCACGGGCTTCTCATTGCGGTGGCTTCTCTTGTTGCAGAGCACGGGCTCTAGGCACACGGGCTTCAGTAGTTGTGGCACACAGGCTCAGTGGTTGTGGCTCGCGGGCTCTAGAGCACAGGCTCAGTAGTTGTGGTGCACGGGCTTAGCTGCTCCGTGGCATGTGGGGTCTTCGTGGACCAGGGCTCGAACCCGTGTCCCCTGCATTGGCAGGCAGATTCTTAACCACTGCGCCACCAGCGAAGCCCCTCTCATTGTTTGTTTGTTTTTTCTTTTTTCTCATTGTTTTTAGTTTGCATTTTCTGGACTACTCGTGAGGCTGAACCATTCAAGTTTCTTCTGTGAGAACTGCCTATGTTTATCTTTCCCCATATTGTTGACCAGACTGATTTTCTCAATGATTTTTAGAAGAATCTATAGTCTGGACGTATAGTCTTTACACCTGTAAATATCCTGCAAATGTCCTCTGAATGGTAACCTCTTGTCACTTGTTAAGCTTTCATTTAGATTAGAAAGATCTCCACTATGGTCATGCTCTGGCCTGTCAAGAAAGCCTTCTCATCCCAGACTATTAACATTTAAAAATTTAAGTTTTACATTTTACATATTACATTAAGTTTATATATGTTGCAAATAATTTGTTATTCATTTGAAATTTTCTGGGCCCAAAGAAGTAGGGATCTAATTATATAACTTTTTTTTTTTGACTGGAAAGCCAGCCAATACCATTTATTGCATATTCTTTCCCCACTTTTCTGTAAGGCCACCTGTCACATTCCAAGTTCCCATATGTCTGTTTCTCAGTTCCTTAACCTGTTCTAACGGTTTGTTTACCTATCCCTGTGACAACATCACGCAGAAGGACTTTATTCCAGTGAATCAGTGTTTACCTTCTTCTTGACTTGAAGCTTCTGAGCTGTCTTCTTTTAAGTGTTCTAATATCTTAGAGGTCTTCAGAGAGGATTGTAAGTTATCTGCGGGAAGTATTAAATACCATTAACTTTTAGGGAAAATTATAATAGTGAGAAAAACAAATATAATAATTACTCTTCTCCCACGGAGGATGAGAGTGGAGAGTTAATGGTAAAGAGAACATGTCTAGTAGTTAAGACTTTGAAGAAAGCTAGAGGACATAGCACAAAACCCTGGACTGGGAGTGGGGACACTGAAGCATGGAGCCAGCTCTCCCCATAAAAGCCACAGGAGTGAAGCAAGCTGCTTCATGTCTGCCTGCCCCCGTGTGCTCTTGTGCAAAATGAGGAGATGGACTAGATTAGTGCTTCTCAGCTATCTGTGCTGTGTAAGGTTTTTCAGAATCTCCAGTTTGTGTGGATCGCTCCTTTTATGAAAGACAGTATAATGTGGCAACGTCAGATTACTCCCAGCGTCTCCTCTCTGTTCCTGTTCTTCTACCATAGACCAGTGACCAGCAGTCACGGACCAGCACTGACCCATGGAACCCACTCTGATGCACTGGATTACGTCTCCATTAAAATACAGACCAGTAGGCTTCTGGAGGTCAACATTTTAAGTCATTCAGGAGTTTAACATTTGTTCTCTCAGCTGTCAGATATGGAATATTGCTCTCTATTGCGGGGGCAGGGGAAGTTAGAGCTGTCATTTCTTAAAAGAGTAAGTGCAAATGAACTTTGCCAATGGTGTGTTCTTTGGAGAAATAATTTGAACATCCTGACCAGATTTTCCACAATCTCAAAACATGTCCTTTACTTTATTTATTTATTTATTTATTTTTTACGGCACGTGGGCCTCTCACTGCCGTGGCCTCTCCCGTCGCGGAGCACAGGCCCTGGACGCGCAGGCCCAGCAGCCACGGCCCACGGGCCCAGCCGCTCCGCGGCACGCGGGATCCTCCCAGACCGGGGCACGAACCCACGTCCCCTGCATCAGCAGGCAGACTCCCAACCACCACGCCACCAGGGAAGCCCTCAAAACATGTCCTTTAATACACTATTTTGATTTCACAACGAACTGATACCTTAAAATCTACCAGCCTCTTTAGCATTGCTCATGTAATTTAGATACTGCCAAACTCTGCAGACGGGTTTTCTGTTATTTATGTGTGTACTACTCACTTGGGTACATTTTCCTAGGCAGCCTGCTAAAATCTGAATTAAAAGCTTAAGTTCATGCTTCAGTGCTTTTTTAGAATTAGACAGACGCTATTTATAGATATTCATTAAAAACCACACTTGGTTCAAGTGAAAAGCACTGACTGTTAAATCTGTTATGACTCTAGAATGATCAGGATTCTCTTTTCAAAAAGCTATTGCCACTATTCAGACATGAATTTAAACATGGAGTTGTTCATCTCGTCTTAGTCATGAAGAGTCATTAATTCTAGTTGCTACTTTTTGTTTAAATTGTTTAAGAGATATATACATACACACAAATGATTAGAAAAACTAAAAGTTAACCCCTATGTTACAATAAATATCCAATCATACTATTTTTTTTTTTACCTTTTTTTTCTCCCACTTCGAACTGAGGAAAAATGCATTTTCTTTCCCCTCTAGATACAGGGAGACATGGCTTTGTTGAAAGCAGAAGGAAAGATTTGAAAAACAAGAAAAATACACAGCAACTTGCCACAGTGGCTGTGCTTAAAGTTAGCAGAAATTCTCCTAAAGCACACATCGATGTTACTGGCAAAATATTTGTTAAAAAAGGCAGCTAAGATAGACGTGTATAAAACTAAACTCAAGGTAGACCATGATGAATGCTGAAACATGCAGGCAAAACCAAACCACAGGAACATAAGAGAAATCTAGGGAATCCTCACGAGGTGTTATTTCAGTTGGGTCCTGAAACAGGTGTGATTTTAACAGACTGTAACAAAAGATGGGGTGCAGAACGAGCCAAGACCCTGGGACAGGAAAAGGCAGGGAGGGTGTCCTGAGTGGCTGCCAAGCCTGTGAGCCCGAGAGAGGCGAGAGGCGGCTCAAGGGGCTCACGGCAGGGCTTGAATTTCACAGCAAACGTTTAAGGTTCTAAATAGAGGATTAACAAATTGATCCCCGAGACAAGCCCGGGACAGGTTATAGTACAGTAAGAAACTAGAATCTGAGACAAGTGAGGCTTTGCACAGTCTGTGCATGAAAAAAAGACCTAACTAACAATGGGATTGGTGAGGAGGGGTAAAAAGGATGATGTCCTTTGTCTGGCATGACTTGGCCTTTAAATGACTGAATACAAAGAGGAAAAGTGAAAAGAGTAAGGCCAGAGTTTCCAGCCTAAGAGGCCGGGGAGGTCATTATGGGAACAGGGGCACATCATGAGAGGTTATCCATCATGCAAGCAGCACTGCAGCATCTCTACAACCTGTAAGCCAGATCTCCCAAGGAACTTGAGGATCCAGTATGCCCACGAGTTTGAGATACTTGGCCCTTGCCTTGGAATCAGTCTGTTTTGTGACATTAGCTTTTTTTTTTTAATTTTTTACTTTTTACTAGAGTGTAGCTGATTTACAGTGTTGTGTTAGTTTCTGCTGTACAGCAAAGTGAATCAGTCATATATATACATACATACACTCTTTTTTATATTCTTTCTGCATATAGGTCATTACTGTTTTGTCACATTAGCTGTTGTAAGTTATTTTCTTTAAAATTGCAGTGTAAAATTCACTAAAAACTACAAATGTTTCTCATTTTGTATGCCACTATTCCTTGACCTTAACTAAAGTGACAATCCCATACAAGATGGCATGGTAAAGCAAGAAATCCAAGCAAGGAAAAGGCCAAATTTCTACAGAGAAGCAGAGGGGCACTTACTGAGGCTGTGTAGAGGGTCTGATGATATGGACTGAAAAAAGCTGTGTACTTTCTGATTCTGTAGAAAAGCTCGTGATGAAGTTGAAAATAGCTGCCTGCATATAAAAAGAAAAGACATTCATTAATTTCATGTACTATAAATCCACGAGATAGTTTAGATTGTAAACAAACCCAGTGGCAGTTTAATTCAGGTATAAAAAACTGTTTTCCTAAGGAAAAGAATATTATTTGCTAATGTATTCCCCATAGGAGGAAGTGAATAAAAGACTTATTTACAAGAATCTAATAAACAGGCTTATTTTTAATTTTATATAATCTAGTGGTAATGCTTCAATTCTAACCAACTATGTATTACTTCAGCCTTTTACCCAAGTGGTCCAATAGTCGCCTTTCTGCTCAGAAAAACAACTTCAGTTTCTTTACCCTTCTTCATAGGTGTTACTTTTCATCATTTGGGTGTACCATGAAGGCACCTTCCCACAGTCTGAAAGTAAGAGGTTCGGAAGTTCGGGATGCAGGAGTTCTGGAAACTACGAACGGAACGCAGCGGCCAAGTTAGTTACAAGTATTACTACAGACTAAGGTATGACTGATGATTCACCTCAATATGTATCATACCATAATTCTAAGCTGTTATCTTTAAAAAACAGCTTTCCTCATGCTTTACTAATGTCATTAGAAGATTCCAACTGGAGGTCTTCCCTACAAAAGGGACTCTGCAAAAAGGGGCATAGTTACAGCACAGTCTAATGCAAAGTTTACTTGGGATCTGAGTACCAGCTCAATCGCTTAAAAGCTGAATCACCCTAAACAAGCTATCTGGCCTTTCAGTTCCGATTTCTTCTTAGGGAATATACTAACATTCTTCAAGATTATGACACTCAAATAGTATACGCATATTAAACTGTCACCCTGCTCAACATCCAAACCCCCTTCCATTACTTTTGAACATTTTAAATGCTCATTTAAAAATTTAATTCTTAATGTCTCCCCAAGGTTTTGGACCTATCATTCAGATTAGTTATAAAATCATCAAAATACCATATCAAGAGATGACCCTTATGGACCAAAGTTGCCTTGTGCATTAGACAAAATTGCTTCTTGGTTCTCAAATGTGGAGGTAAATATTCAATAGGAAGACAAAGGGAGGAAATGAAGAGATGGAAGAGAAATTGAGATACAAAGTGTGGAGCTAATCTAAATTTCCAGGTCTGAACACATTACCTAAGGCTGAGGATTAAAATCCAAAGGCATCTACTGCCCAGTTACATTTACAAACCAAATTAACTGGTCAAAAGTACAGGCATATCCAGTATAGGAAAACCACACCTGAGATAAAGGCAGGGGCTTGGCTGGAATCAGACTCAAGTCAGGGTTCATTGCTGCATAACCACAAGATGGCAGTTATACCCAACTAGAACCCAAAGTGGCCATAAACTACTCAAGCAATCAAATAAGAAAAACAGGATTACATTTTTTGTTTGTTTGTTTTTGTGGTACATGGGCCTCTCACTGTTGTGGCCTCTCCCGTTGCGGAGCACAGGCTCCGGACGCGCAGGCTCAGCGGCCACGGCTCACGGGCCCAGCCGCTCCGCGGCATGTGGGATCTTCCCGGACCGGGGCACAAACCCGTGTCCCCTGCATCGGCAGGCAGACTCTCAACCACTGCGCCACCAGGGAAGCCCAGGATTACATTTTGACATAACAGAAGTCATCCAACCCCAAATGTACATTTCAGTGCCATATCTTCATTTTCCTAATTTACAGTGTACTTGGAAGTAAATGCAGTATGTCCTGTACCAATCCAATCTCCACTTCACTTATAAATTCATTACCTACCTCTCGCTTTCATTTCTGCCCCTCCTTTATAATTGCTACATTTCTTAAATGAATTATAGCGATACTAATCTAAAATTCACAAACTGACAATAAGTGTCCTAAAATCCAATTAATGGTGTTGAGACCACAGGCTAGCCATACAAAAGAATCAAAGATGTTTTTAAAAGGAAGTCTTACGAAGAAAACATTTTAAAAATATAATTTTTGAAGAGAAAAAGTCTTTTCAAGCTGGACACAAAACCCTGAACCCGTAAGAGAAAAGACTGATAAATCCAACTACATAAAAATTTAAACCTTCTGCATGGTCAAGAAATGACAAACAGTGCTCCTTTCTTTTATCTAACAAATAACTCTTATAAATTAGTAATCAATAAAAAAGTGAAAGCGACTGAAAAATTCATTCACAGGAAAGTACAAATGGCCACTCAAATACAGATTAAAATGAGATACAGTCTTCCTTTTTGAGAGACTGGCAAAGATGAGAAGCTGAGAGTATTTATGTCTGCTGAGGTGTGGAGGAGATGCAAAAACAAGGCTTCTGAGGGTATAAAGTGCTACTGCCTCCTCAGAAGTAATCTGGAAGTACCGCATATTAAAAAATGCACACTGTACTTCTGACCAAAAATTCCAATTCCAGACATTTCTCTTACAGAGAAGTGTGTTAAGAAACATATATGTGGACAGTCACTGTAATATTCTTGTAGCTTTAAAATATTTAGGAAGAACCAAAAGAGCCATAAAATACACTGATTAGTTTAATTATGGTACAACTAAAAATGGAACATTACGTAGCAAATAAAAAATGAGGCAGCAATCTTTTTTACATGTACTGATGCTTTACCATGTCCAATACATTTAATGAAAAGACTAAGTGGCAAAAAAGTGTGCAAAGGAGATTCATTTGCGCAAAGGAAATACACACAAATACGCAAATTCAGGGATGTGTACGTGCACAGAAAATTTTTGGAAAGGTATGTAAGTTTTTAATGAAGGCCACTTCTAGTGAGTAGACTTGAAGAAAGGGATATTAGGGACTTTTCACATTACACCTTCCTTTGCATTCTCCACAAACAGCTTGAATAACATCTTTAGAGTAAAAAGGCTACACACACACACACACACACACACACACACACACACACACACACACACACACACGAGATCATATGAGGAGAATCCTAAAAGGTATAACAAGGAGTCCAACACATACTTCTTAATTGTGGTGTTGGCCAAGAGCCAAATTTCTGAAAGTGGCTCCTTGTGGAAGTATTTTTTTTCCCTCTGAAAACCTCAAACTTACGAAGTTGCAAATAAAGAGAATTTTCTTTCTAAACCATAAATAACTGACCTCTGCTGCCCCAACACCGGGTGAAACATGAGTATTCCTACAAAGACATTCTCCTACAATCAAAATCAGGACGTTAATACTGATAAATCGTGACCTCCTAACCCCCAGACACCAGTTAAATTTTGCCAATTGATCCCAAAGTATCCTTTTTACCACAAAGACCCAGTTCAGATCCTGTGCTGCATCCAGCTAGCCGTGCTATCTTCTCAGCCCTCCCTCAACTGTCCTGCCTTTAAGAGGACAGCGCAGATATTTTGTGGAATGATCACAATTTGGGTTTGTCTGCTGTTTCCTGGAGATTAGGTTCACAGCAGGAATATCACAGGAGTGAGGCAGTGCTCCTTCGGTGCTGCCTACTGTGTGGTAGGCGATCCTGAGTCAAGTTCACTCTCCTGGATCCAAGTAGCATCTGTCAGACTTCTCCACCCAGGGTTACTCTCCCTTCTTTAGAAGTAAGAAGCTCTGGGGAATGACTTTGACAATGTAAATGTCCTAGTCCTCAAACATTCAATCTATTCGTTTATTATTTATCTCAACATGGACCCACGGTTTCCTATTTTATTCAATGATACTGTTCTTATTTATTTTGATGTTCAATTTGCTCCAGATTTGACCAGTAGGAGCCCCTTCAAGCTAGCCTTTGTCCTGTGACCAAGCCAAACATTCCCTGAGCGCTTCCTTGCTCTCTGGCACGACGGGCTCATCTTGTATTTTTCCTCCTCCAGCCCTGCAATCAGCTTCTCCTCCAAGGAGCCCTAGCTCTGTTCAGTGGAGAACGGAGTTACAAGTCAAGCTCTGGATACCAGGGATGCCCACCACTACTGGGGTGTGGCTGCTTCCAGACCCTTTCAATGACCAGAGTCAGGGAACACACGTGTACACACACAACCACATTTATTTCTGTATCTACCTATATATACTGAAAATCATGAGTCTGCACCGGTATCTTCAATTCCAATGAGACACTCCACGGTTCATTCTGGTTTTCTCCTTTCCATACCATAACTCTCTTCTCCAACAGAGAAACTTGGTTCTCATGATTCTTAATATATACCCTAACTAGGCCCATCCCCCTGTAGTAAGCTTATCTGTCTCCCACTGTCACTGCTTCTCCCTTCGGAGCCCTGAGCATGCGCGCTCCTGAGCCCGTCTGGGCCCCACGCCCTGCCGGGCCACCTGTCATGTGTGCACCCTCTGGAACATTAGGCCACGCCTCCCACCACCATGCGGGGGGGGGGGGGGGAATGACTTCCCTCCCCAGAGGCTGTCACCCAGCGCAGACACCAGGCTCGCGCTGCCACCCCCCCACCCCCGTATCACAGCTGCACAAGCCCCTCCTGAGCCACCTGTATGTGTGGGGGCCTGGGAGCGCGCCACCCTCTAAGGCGTGCTCTGCGGACCACGCGCCTCCAGCAGCCTAGAATCCCAGCACTGCGCTCACCCCAGAACTGTGCGGCATGACTCTGCCCTTTAACAGGCTCCCCAGGGATGCACACGCCCACCGATGCTTGAGCAGCAGCACAGGGGACTCGAGTTCAGCCAACTCTTCCTCACCCAACCCCACCCCATCTCAGCCCTGGAATGCTCTCTGTGCCCACCCCCAAGAGACCCAGCCCCTCCCACTTCTCCTCGGCCTTCTCTGGACCCTCCCACTGTGCCCTCTGGGATGCCCGCCCTTCAGTGAATGGGCTGGTGCCTTCTGACTCTAAAATCCCGCCGGCCCGGCCCGCTTTCCTCACAGCCCATTGTGCGCCGGGCTGCGCGGGACGGGCGCTCCCCTGAGGCTGCTCCCCGGCCACTCCACGTCTGGCTCCAGCCTCCAGGTCGCTCTTCAGTCCCTCCACGCCTTCCATCGTGCTCGCGCTCGTAGGGGGGCCTCGAATCGGACTCTCCAGCTCTCTGCTCCGCTGCCTTTTCCCAGTCACTCCCTCCATCTCCTCTCTGGTTTCCCTCATTTGCTTCCAAATCACACCTTAAATCTTGTCATACAATGAAAATACCCTCCCTCCCGGATTTCTGCTTCTGTCCCCAGCCCCACCCCATCCTGAGAATACTCAGGGGGCCTGGGGGCAGCAGGAGGGTCACTGCATGAAAAGGCTCGCACCTCTGCCTCAGCAAGTCTTCCTCCCAGGCTGGGCCCGCTTAGCTTCAGAGGGCAGATCAGTCTCACCTAAGCCTCGACTCTAAGCCACATATGCGCCAACACTGCTTTCACTTATTTTACTCATTAATAACTGCAAGTTTCCAGTATAACAGCATTTGTTTCCTTGGCCGTTATTCCTTAGTTTCTCTCTCCTAAAGGGGGGCCCTCAGAGAGGGATGAGCGCCAACAATGACCAAAACCACACTGCAAACCTCGGCTGCCCTTCACTTTCCCACCCATTAGCCTAATCTTACTCAGCAACTTAAATCCAAAACCATCTCCAAAGTTGAGCTCTTGGACAAGGGCCTCTTCCAATAAATATTTTATGGTGAAAATAAGAGGTTTCACTGAATATCTGCATACTTCAGAAATGATTTTTATGATAACAGACAGCTGAAAAGTACAAGGATATGAGAAATTCGTTTGGTGTCTACTACTAGCCTAGATCTAAATAACACAAGGATAAAAAGTCCATTCTGAAAAGTACTCCAGAGGAGGAATCTCTGTGATCTCCCCTGGAACTCCATCCTCAGCCCCGGGACAGCCATGGCCCAGCCTGTGAGGCTGCCGGGGAGGTGCCAGTAAACCGTTACCTCAGGATGGGCTCCAGGTCAGGGTGCCGCCATTCTTCCCTCTTCAATGAGCCCTGATTCAGGGCTCTTAAGATGGTCTTGTCAAAAGTCTCCGAGGACAACTCCTTTGGAAGCTAGGAAAGAAAAACGGCACGACCAACGTTAAGTTTCTCACTTACTGACAAATATGTCACACACCAGAGGCACAAAAGGAAGATGAATGCCTCCTACTTAGAAATCATCCCAAAGCAGTTCCTTTTCTAAATCTTCCCGAAAAGCGGCACTGCACAGGGCACCGCGGGGTCCCGAGGGAAGGGGAGGGGCCGAGGGTGCCGGCAGCACTAAGCCTGCTCTGGGCCCGCCGGCACTCCCCTCCCATCCCAGGACACCGCACCAAGGTTCTTTAGTGAAATGGAGCCTTTTGCAGGGCACAGGGAGTATTATTTTTATCCTCAAATAGTATTCTGAAAACTGCGATCTCCGCCTTTGTAGTTACCACTTTTGTGCCTTCTGTATCACGTGTGAACCTCAGGCCATGTCAGACTGTCAACGCTACACACCAAATAAAGACCTGGGTGTGAAAGATGGGGTGAACACTCAGAATCTTACATAAAAAGATGAATTGGAGGTTTAGTAACCTTTTCCTCAGTGTGATGGAGGTGGCCTCAGAGCCATGTACAAGAAATCACAAAAAAATCATCAGTTGACCAAGAAAATTTTTTAATTAAATAAAATGACTTAAAACTTTGTTTTTATTAACTAGTTTACCTACTAAAATGCCTAATAAATTGATCCCTTATAAAACTAATTTTCCAAGTCTTTCAAGAAGTCAAAGTTTTAAATTTGACTTTTGATAACTCGTCTTTGCAATTAACTTGTGAACTGCAGTCACTTTCACTAAAATTTAGAACCATTAACACATTTATCTAAGGTGCCACAGGAATATAACAATCTATACAAATTTGTCCGTTTACATATTAATGTTTAATTGGAGAACCCAAAGTAAGTATTCTTCTGACAAATAAGCATTTTGAGTCAACAATTCAGAAATGGAAAATTTAACAAAGGTAGCGTAAGTATTACTATTTTAGGCACAGTAAGACTATGGAATCAAGATGTTATCACAGAATGAAGCTCTTCCTGGCCCTTTTATTAACGTGGTAAGGTCAAACACTCTGCTGGCATTCCACACACCCACTGTGTAAATCACATCCTCAGACCACAAACAGGAAGAAACATGTTCTGGATCTACACATTTTTCCAAACAAGGAAATGACCATTCATTTCAGTATTTATACTTTGATGTTATCATTTTAATACAGATTTAGAACATTAGGCATATATCACATTACCCATTTTAAACACAATTTCTCCTGAATATCTGTACACAGCCAAAACCAGCTTCAGTGGAGAAGCTTATTTCAACTACCGAATGACTGATGGCTCTTCTAAACACAGGAAGGTGAGAATATATTCATTTTCACCTGGTCAGTGACTGCTCACGTGACTGGGCAGAGTGCGGATATGCAGCCAGTGGAATTTGCAAACTGATTTATTTTCAAGTGCTTTTACCTTCAATATCCAGGGACTACTTCCAGTCCTAGAGGAAGGCATATTCGCTAAAAATACATGTCTCTTCTATACCAGTCACTCGAACTTTCTCACCTGCCTGGTCTTTGTTCCAGCATACCCAGTCCCCCACCTCCGGGGCCCCGGCTCAGCCACAGCACAAGCTCAGCGTGCTGGAAGGCATTCACACCTCGGTACAAGTTCTTCTTTAAAAACACTGAGGCCTGACGGATAACCATCTACAAAATCTCATTACAATTTGGTTTTTGCAACTCTCCTCATTAATCCATTCATTCATTGAGTCAACATATAGTTCAAACTCCGACCCTGTCCTAAGTACTGTTTCTGGCACTGTGGATACAGCAGTGAGGATGAAACAAGAACCCTGCCTTCATGGAACTTCCTTTCTGGCAAGGAGAAACAACACAGGTGCCAGACACAGCCGTCAAGGAGCAGCAGGGGAAGGAGGCCAGGATGTGGAGGACAGAGAGGCTACTACTGATATGGAAAAAAGGATTGGAAAGCACTGACCTCAAACTCACTACAGCAAACTCACTGACCCTTCTCACTATAGCAAACTTTAGGTGCAGTTCAACAGCCTCCACAGAAGTTAAAGACTGTTAGTATGTACAGGTTGTCAAGCAGACAGCTTATGCTCTTACCTTTTGTAGATGATTTTAAAAGGAAGATGAAAAGGAAAAGAGACATATGGTAAACTTGAAAGGATATTTCATAATCAGCAATTCATTCCTACAAGTATGCTAGTTGCCAATTATTTCATATAACCTGATAAGGCATTGGTCCTACGAAAAAACCACTATATTCAGATGTTGGCTAAGTAGGGGGACCATTAATTACTGTGATTCTGAAGAGCAAATTATTTATTTCGGGCTGCATTTTTTTTAAAAAAACACCTAAGCCTTTAGAGAAATTCTGTGACTGAAAAATGAAATCTGTCAAGACAAACAGTAGATAAAGTTTAGGGAAACCCAGAGGAGAGACCCTGTCGGGCGCCAGGCGCAGAGTCACCAACAATATACATCTCAGCAAGGAACCAGGAATAAGGTTCCCCCCCCCCTTTTTTTTTTAATGTGGAAAACCATCAATTCCTTATATTGGTAATGTAAGGTAACAAAATCTATGTTTAGAATAACATGACATTTTCTACATCAATGTTCATGAAGAGTTGTAAGCCAGCCTCTATATACACGCTTTAATTTTCCTGGTGTTTGTTTTGGTACTAAGGTTTTTGGATTCTGTATACCAGCAGTCCCCAACCTTTTTGGCACCAAGGACCGGTTTCGTGGAAGACAATTCTTCCATGGACCGGGGCGGGGGGTCGTGGGATGGGATGGTTCAGGCAGTGATGCCAGCGATGGGGCGCAATGGGGAGCGGCAGGGGAAGCTTTGCTCACCGCCACTCACTTCCTGCTGCGCGGCCAGCTCCTAACAGGCCGAGGACCGCTACCTGCCCACTGCCCGGGGGTTGGGGACCCCTGCTGTATATCACATAAAAATCGTTTTAACAAAAAAAATCTATACTTTTACCTTCAGCAGAAATTCCTGTAGTTCTTGGTGGGTTTTTGTTACTGTTGTGACTGAAAGATCAGACCAATTTACCTGATTTAAAAAAAAAAAACACGTTATACAGTTATTTCTTAGGCAGGAACTGACTGGAAAAAAGCCATGTGTAAAACAAATGACCTTACTTTAACTTTATCAAGATTAACAATTAGAAATATAAAAATCTGGTATTGTCATAATTTCTTCAAAACTGTTAAAATTAACTGTATATTGACATTCTACTTTAAAAAATTTTAATAACTCCTTTCAAAGTTCATTGTTTATCAAAACAAGCTGTCTTCTAAAAATGTGACTATACTTTAGTAATTTTTCAGAAAGGGAAATGTCTTACGTTCCTCTTGGTGACATTGTAGGGACTCTAAAATGACACTTCGACAGCACAGATCTATGCCCCAAGAAAAAAGAAAAACTCGATCTCCTGGAACTTTAATTAAATATACATTCTTAAGAGAAATACCAAGTTTACTGCCCGCCCTTCTTTGGTAGTACTGTATTGCATTTTTATGGGGACTTATGGTTTATGAAAAGATTTCATCTTTATCTTAATGCTTTACAATCCTATTAACGTAGATGGGGCAGACATGACTACCTCTGTTTTCAGATGGAGAAACTAAAACTCAAAAAGGCTAACTTACTTAGATTCAACTCTAGGTAAGCAGAAGAGCCAGAACTAAAATCTATTACCCACCTACTTCTTGGATACCTTTAACTCAGTGGACTCGATGGTAACCCACTAATAATTTCTACTTCACAATTATTTGAGCTGAGTGAATACTTGAACTATGCTAATACATAAGCCTTACCAACCAATCATGCCACAGTTAACCAGATACTTAAGAATACATACAAAATTTTATCTAGCAACCCTCAAACAAATATCCTTATTAAGTGACACATCTTTTAAATGATTTTTAATTACTCAAATGTTTGTTGAGCAGCTACTTGTGTCAGACACTGTTCTTAAGAAAGGATACAGGAGTGGACAAGACAGTGAAGCCTCTGCTGGCTGAGGTCAGAGTCTAGTGCAGGAGTCAGATTAGAGCCAATGAATGTACAAGGAGTTCCATCAGTGATCAGTGCTCCAAAGAAAACGAGCTGGGCATGCAGCAGGAGCTGGGAGAAGCACGTCAGAGGGGTGCCAAGAAAAGCCTCAGAGTAGGGGCCGTCGAGCCTGTGTGGGACCTGAAGGGACGTCAGCTGTGCCAGGGTCTGGGGGAATATCGTTCCAGAGCCAGAGGACAACGAAGGCCTTAAGGAAGGAATGCGCTTAGAGCTCCAGCAACAAAAGGAGAGCTGGTCTAACTGAATGACGAGAGCAGGGGGGCTTGTGTTAAACGTCACAAAACGTAGGTGAAACATGGAGATAAGGACTTAAAATTTGAAAACTGAGAATATTTCTCACAGAAGAAGGCAGAAGCCAGAGTCCTGAAACTCCAACTAATGTACTAAGCAAGTCAGATATGGCGAGATGCAGAGGATGAAGATTCCTGCTCTCTATGAGATGACAGCCTTCTGGAAAGAAAAATCATGTAACCCAAATTAAGAATCTGGGAAAGGGATGATGGTGGTACACCTGGGATGAATGAAAAAACATTCTGCTGGAGGATCAGAAATGACTTTGGGAGGCAAGTACAGCTAACGTTGGGCAAGCAACACCTTTGGGTAGGAAGTGAAGTGAGGATGCACAGAAACACAGCGTCCTTCCATGTGGCTTCAAGGCGTGGGCAGTCCCACATCAGAAGAAAGTGCTTGACAGCAAAGCCCGAGCAGGGAGGAAGGAAGATGCCAACACGGAATGCACATCATAGTCAACAGGCAAAAAGGAGCGGCGGGGACTAACAGAGCTGGGCTCTGCATTTAATCAGAAAGCTGTGTGAAGGACAGAATGACAGCAGAGCAATTAGAGATAAGAAAAGCCAACAAAGGCCAGAAAATAAAAGCCTTGGAGAAAGAAGAGGAGGAGAAAAATACCAGGAAAAGACAATGCCTGTGATCTTGATTTTTAAAAATACTGGTGAATGTTTACTTTCACTTTTTAAAGATATATCTTACACCTTAAATCTAAGGCTCTTATTTCTTTTTAATAAAACTGTCAGAGTAACTTTAATGTGATACAATTTTTAACACTTGGCAAACCATGCAGTATATACTGAAAACAGTACATTCCCTTAATTCAGACAAACACAGACATGGGTATAGCTTCCCTTAAATTGGCAAACCTGCCATTAAGTTGTTCCAAAGATCAATTTTCATTCTTTCCAAAAGATCATTTAACATAGTATGAGATATCTTTTTGGGTGATGAGAGTAGCTTACTTTGAAGGTGTACTCCCAATATTTGTCAGCCCTTTTTCTCTGGACTCCTTTCAACATTATCTTCTCAATGTGTACAGCTGAAAGAAAGAAAACATGCTGACTTGTTCTACAGAGACTAGATACATATTTCAGTTACCCAACCTGACAAAGCCAAACGATTAAGCTATTTATCTTCATCTTTACTACTAGCCTTAATCATGAAATAAAACAAAAAAAACCCCGAAGCACAGCAATGTGCTGTCCATCCATGAAGTAATTTGTTTCTATATCCACTAAGCATGCTGAATGGCTGAAGTCATTTCAAGCACTCTGCTAAGCACCAAAGATAAATAATAAAAGGCGCCTGCAGTGAAGATTATTTTTCTAGATGAAATCTTCAGAACTGTTAATTCAAATTACCACAAATACAGCACTTTAGAGTCATTCAGTTATTTATGCATATTAGGTGTAAACTAGAAAATGTTTTTTGGTTTTTTTAAAATTGGGGGGGAAAAACCCTTCAAAAGTAATATGAACTGGTAAAAATTTCCTTCCAATTGAGAATTTAAAAATTGTTTTTTTCGAATGTGACCCTTAATATCATATAACAGTAACACAAACATAACATTATAATAAACTATGATGGTTCACTGTAGCAACATTTTTCACAATTTATTATACAGATAAAATAGTGATTATAAATTACATTAATGGCTTAAGAACAATTACTCTGAATTGAACTAGATAAGATGGTCAGCTTACTCGTGAAGTAATAAGCAAAAGTGCAAATCCCCAAACTACTCATTTCATACATCCTTCAGTAAAAGTTATCACCTTAGCAAGTAAATCTCTTTACAAATTGAAAAGAGCCAGTCTACTAAGCATAATATAAGGACTTAAGGGGGGAAAAAAAAAAAGATTGTTGCTCACAGTGTAAGTAGAAGAAATAGTCATGAAGATGATAAAGGTCACAGGGAAGAAGTTAGGAAAGTGACTCAACAGAAGGTCACTGTTGGATTCAGGGGACAAGAGATGGAGAAGAAAAGGGAAGGACTCACTCTGCCTTAAAAGAATAAGTTAAAATAGGCGAAGTAGAATATACAAAGTAACAAAAGTATACAGGAAGAATTAAGATTGCTGTAGATCACAGAAGGTGGGCACTGAGAAAGCAGGAAACGTAAGATTACAGAAATTTGCTGGTAAACAGGTATAATAAACTAAGGAGATACCATTACCAGTATTTTGTGTTAACTTTCCAAATGTATAATGTTTGGTGGCCTGCTTCTGGACCAATTTCCCTTGGTGGGTGAGAAATGTTGAGAATGGGACAAAAGAAAATCTCAGAAGCCAGGTTAGAAGCCTTCAACTGCTCACAACTGCTGCAGTATGATAAAAGCCAAAGTGGGGAAGTGAGAGAGTCTGCTGTTTCCAAAAGCTGTTCTATTAAATCATGTGAAGGATGATGCTATTAAATAAAAACCACCTGAACTAATCAATGTTCCAAAATATGAAGCAGCTTTACTTCTAGGGAAGGGGACCACTGGGGCAGTGTGGGTACGGGAACACGGCTATGGCTTCAGCCTTGATTTCAAGTTATACCTGCTGTGATCTATCAGAATCAAGATGAGGAAAACAAAGGAGTATGTGGTGAGGAATGGCTGATAACGGGAGATCCCCTAACCCTCATAAATTAAAACTGAAAAGCATGGACTGTGTACATTTGTTTACAAATTAAGAATAAAGGAAAAACCATCTACGAGTACGTTACAGTTAATTGTTACCTTTTTGATGTAGTCTTTATGTTTTTTTTTTTAATATCTTTACTTTTTTTAAAAAAAGGACCTTCACGGCAAAACCAAACTCTGCTCTAGGTTACTGGTAGGCTCACTGAGCCTGGCTGAAGCAGTTCATTCATGATTCGAGTAGTTTAATAGTCTTGAATAGAAGTGGTAATTCTGTAAACATTTTCTAAACATTAAACATTCACACCTATTTTTCCTCCGTGAGGAAAAATGCATTACACGAAAGGATTATTACTGGAATTAAAAGGAAGCAAAACGACATCAATTCAAAGCTGTTATAACTGAGTGTGATGCTAACTGTACATCCTTCACCCTTCCAAGACCACCCAGGTGGCAGTCAACATTTGCCATTTCAAATTTCCCTCAATACAGGTTAACGGACTCCCCAGATGTGAGGAGAAGAGAATATCTGAACTCTTTTCTTTTCAGGTGGCAATGTCCTTTCACTCCTCCACCCAGTCCCCCTGAAAACTGCATTACTGCAGGAAGAACGGGCTTGTAAGGAATTTCTTCACTCTCTTGCAGTGAGCTTCTGTAAAATTAATTTCTTCAGTAGACACTGAGCACGTTCTACAGATAAAGCACTATGCTAATACTCTGGGAGTACGTTAAGGTCTTTGTCCTCCAGAAGTATGCAATCAGATTTAAGACAAGGGACCACAAGGCAGAACCATGTAAGCATGGGCTGGGACAGGGGCTGCAGAGCCAGAGCCCAGACACAGAGTCAAGGAAGTGGGAGGGCTGGCATTTGAGCTAAACCCAGGACCTGTAGGATTTCTCTACTTCAAAAAGGAGAAAGAGGAGTGAGTTAACCTATGTCAGTAGCGCTCTGCAATCTTTTCGTGTACAGATGTTTTAAAGTTGAGGAAAAACACAGCATACCTTCTCGCTGGGTTCTATGAGGTGCCACAGTAAGTCCATCATGGGGTATCGGGGCTTGCTCCATTAAACTGGCCTCATTACTTTGCATATAATCACCATGAGCAGAGTCATTCTAGAGGAGAAAGAGGGGCACATGTTAATCTATATCAGAGACTAAGAATAGTGAATGCCACAAAAATAAACCAGATTAAAGTCCTACTTTTAATAGCAATAATTTTAATAGCAATTTTTAGAGATAAAATAGGTGATTACACATTAAGAGCAGAAAGGTACAGTGTCAGAGCAGTGGGGAAAGAAGTATCAATATTTATCTTCATTTAATGGCAATATTCTATCCATTATTTACTGTCCCAGTTTCCTGGGACACCTTGCAAACTGCTATTCAGAACTGCCAATGATGTCAATTCTTTACCTAAGTGAACCAGGATCGAAGAAATAAATATAAAAAGATGGTACCCTTTATGCTATTCCCCAGATGTAAGGGTATTTGTATTTTTTATATAATTATGCAATTTTTATTCATTACTTGGTCTTAGTGACAGTCTAACAAGACGCTTTGTTAGCAAAAGTATCATCAATACACAATTCTAAACAAGAATGTGTGTCGACAATGACCTTACTATTAATGTTAAACCATCTAATAGCAACCGGGTGCTCTAAATCTGAATTTGCTCAGCCAATCGCTACCATTAGTGAACTAGAGGTAAGTTTCACCCCAGAACTGCTACTTGGAGTAATGAAGAGCATGCTAATCTTACACACAGCTCTCAGAATTCAAGTATTGTCTTGTATATATTGTTACTCTAACCCACTGGGTAAGCCAAAAATTAAAACAGCTTTATCACAGTTCTTTATCACAACTCACACCTTATCCTCCCCTTTATGTTCAGAATCTCAAAACACTACTCAGACCCAAATTATCTCAGTTACAGGAACCAATTACAATTTTGCAAATCTGCAATAAATAATATACGTTAATTTTTTGAACTGTATAGAGAAATGAAGTAAACAGAAGACCCTAAACTTTCCAAGAATCCTAATTTAAAGACACAGACACAGAGAATGGACTTGAGGACACGGGGAAGCAGAAGGGTAAGCTGGGACGAAGTGAGAGAGTGGCATGGACATATATACACTACCAAATGTAAAACAGATAGCTAGTGGGAAGCAGCTGCATAGCACAGGGAGATCAGCTCGGTGCTTTGTGACAACCTAGAGGGGTGGGATAGGGAGGGTGGGAGGGAGACGCAAGAGGGAGGGGATATGGGGATATATGTATATGTATAGCTGATTCACTTTGTTATACAGCAGAAACTAACACGCCATTGTAAAGCAATTATACTCCAATAAAGAAGTTAAAAAAATATATTTTGTTCTATAGTCTCATCATTCATTCTGGCCTGTCAATGAGTGTGGGTTGCCAGTTGACACCTCTATTTCTAGGAATAAGGCACCATAATAGGTACTCTTGGGAGCAAAGCTTCAGCCTAATAGTATGTCTTGTTCTAGAAACCCAAGGAAATAAAGACTGTCTACACAGAAACACTTAAGAAGGGGAGCACTGACCTCTTAAGTCAACATCCAACTTTCGAATGGCATTCACCAACTTTCAATATTACTGAATAAAAAAAAAGTGGATACAGGAATTCTTCTAACAGAATCATGTATTTCCTAACCCAAACCATATAATCATTTACTACAAAGTAATACAACCACATTGGCCTAAAATTGCTGTAAATACGTCAAAAATCAATATAAATAAAGCACTGTAATCCTCTCAAATACTTGTGTAAACTGGAAGTTTAGCTTAATAGGTCAACCATTTTATAGAGAGTATTTTCCACACTGTTCATATGTAGTTCATGAATTAAAAATAACACCTTTAAATATAAATGAATGCAAAATATAAAAGAAACAACAGTTTTCATCAGGGAAATGAGAAGCAAAACTACAATGAGATACCACTTCATACCCATCAGAATGGCTATTATCCAAAAAATGGACAAGTACTGGTGAAGATGTGGAGAAATCGGAGCCCTTGAGCATTGCTGGTGGGAGTGTAAAACAGTGCAGCCACTGTGGAAGACAGTACAGCAGTTCCTCAAAAAAATAAAATTATCATATGATCCAGCAATTCCACTCCTAGGTATATACCCAAAAGAACTGAAAGCAGAGGCTCAAGCAGATAATTAGTACTCCAATGTTCATAGCAGCATTATGAACAATAGCCAAAAGGTGGAAACAATTCAAATGTCCACTGATGAACAGATAAACAAAATGTGGTATATATACAACTGAACATTACTCAGCCTTAAAAAGGAACAAAATTGACACATGGATGAATCTTGAGGGCATTATGCTAAGTGAAATAAGCCAGACACAAAAAGACAAATACTGTATGATTCTACTTATATGGGGTACCTTAGAGTAGTCAAATGCATGGAGAAGGTAGAATGGTGGCTACCAGTGGCTTCAGAGAGAGGGGAACGAGGGGTAGCTGCTTAATGGATACAGAGGTTCAGTGCGGGATAAAAGAAAAGTTCTGGAGATGGATGGTGGTGATGGTTGCACAACGGTGTGAACGTACTTACTGCCACTGAACTGTACGCTCAAAAAAGGTTAAAACAGCAAATTTTGTTATTATATTTTACCACAATAAAAAATTAAGAAGAATAATTTTATCATGTTGTCTCCACAAATTTTATATTGAAGCAATTGTGTGAAAGTAGTTTGCTTCACAATCAAAATCACATTTTTAAAGCCTGAAGTTACTTTAAAGAACACAATTTAAAAACCAAGTAAAAAGCCTCCTAGTTTAATAAGATAGGCAGAAAAATGGTATTTGACCAAGGACTGAAGTTCGTCAACCCATGAAATATCTACTAATTAAGTTTTCTGCCCCCTCCCAACACCAAGTCTCAGCATGTACCAAAGCTATAAAATCATTTAGACTAAATTTAGAAACTATAAAATTTTAAATTTTATTAATTTAACAAAAATTTAATGCCTCATGAGCTACAGAGATCAGAATCACGGTGTTTATTGGTCCCAGCGTGAACGGTGGTCAGTTCTGCCGTTTCTCCTCTCCTTGTCACGCGTGCTTTGCTCTGCGTAGAGGAAGGTGCCATAAAATCTGAGAACTACTGGTTCAATGGAATCGTACAGGAAGGAATTATGCCCACTTTTTCTATTAAGTTCAGATTCCCAAGCAAATGCAATATAGATGACATGCCAGAATTGGCATTTTACAAAAAGAATCAGGACCAAGTAGAAAGTGGGAGAATTTTCTCTGCTTGGATTAAGAAGACGAAGTTTAAAAATTCTAAGCCGGCAAAAGAATGCACAGGAACAAAAAGAGCATTGGTATGTGTGTGCCCTTCTCCTTTCTATAACTCATTTGAGTGTGTAAAGCTTTTTCTGACCTATGGCGTGCTCCTGGTTAGCTCAAATCCACATGTCACGTAATATATCTCGTTCATTCTAGAGATTGCTCAGATTTCAATTTTACGCATGTAGAGCCATCACAATTACATACTTGAGATCTCTTAAATGTGGAGAAAGTTTGTGAAATAGTCAAGTGACTGGACAGTCCTAAAAAGATTCTTCTCTGAAAATACATCATTAGAACAAAGATCACACTGGTCTCATTTTACTTTAACAAAGGTCAAACTGTAGGTTTATTTTAGCTCATCTACCAATGTTCTACACATTCCCTCTTGTCCTTTGATGCGGACTGTACATTTTAAAATACCAAGACATTCTTTCTAAGAAAGAAACAAAAAACAAAAGCAGAAAATGAATTTCTTAGTTTTTTTTTTTTTTTACTAATTTTACTAACTTCAGAAGTTTTTACACTCATCAAATCAGACTTAGAATTTAACACTAGTTTATATAACAACACCACCTTATTAAGCTTTTGTGGTAGATGAAAGATAGCCAAAAATACTTTTGATACTCCTCCCACTGAAAGGTGGGTCTAATTACCAACCAGTGGATCTGGGCTGACTTTAGAGACCTGACTGACCAGTAGGATGGGATGGAAGGGATGTTCCTGGATGGCTATAGATAGGTCATAAGAAGCCTTGCAGCTGGGCCTCTGGGAACACTTGCTCTTGGAGTCCTGAGCCAGCCTGTGAGGAGTGCAATTCTCCTGAGGCTGCCATGCCAGAGACCATGCAGAGAGAGGAGAGGGGTAGAGATGCCCCCAGTCCCCAGCTGTGTCTCCAGACATCCTGGAGTAGAGACAAGTCGCCCCTGCTGTTAGTTACCTGTCTAAATTCCTGGGCCACAGAATTATGAGAAATAATAATAAAATGGCTGTTGCTTTAAGCCACTAAGTTTTGGGTAATCTGTTACAGTTCTAGGTTTTAGATTCTCTTCTTTAAATAACCAGGATTGTACCTAAAGCATATGCTATTATTTAAGCAAGATTCATAGAAAGTCTTCCTTTGAATGTCAGAAAATGATTCATTATTAGAAACATTACTGAGATGTCAAATTTCATCTCTTTTGGTAGAAGAAGAGGGAAGAAGCTGAGGCGAATTTAAGAATTATTGTCTGTCTCTTTAATTGAGAGGATGTGGTAGAAAAGCAGATATCTGTCTCATCTTTACTCAATGAAACAGTATAACCCAACCCAAAGAAATGCCTTGAATCAATCTATAGCATCTGATAAAAGGCAAGTTCTGGTGTGAGAAGAAACATGGATGGTAAATGTATTAAAGTTATGCCGCAAAGAACAAAACTGACCCAACAGTGCAGAAAGGAGGGAGCAATGAATCAGCAGCTTAGAAACAGTATGCCATTTGGGTTTCTGCTATGGATTTCAGTATGGATTTTTGCTATGATCATGGACTCACTTCCTATGTAATTTACTGTTTAACTAGAAATGTGCGAATAAGGTGATTCAGCAAGATGAGTGTGGTAGAATTCACTATGTTAAAGCATGGGTAAGCGCACTCTAGTTATTGAATGTGGGAGGAAGTGCTAAACTATGTACTGAATCCGTGTATACACTTTGCCATCACAGCCCACAGACCAGACCTGGCTCTGTTAAATTCTTCCTAACATGACATCTCTGAACTGACAGCGGCTACCTGTGTAGAGCAGGAGTGGCCTGGAACTGGGTGCATCAAACAAAGATGGGAGTGGGAAACTTGATTCACTGTAACTTTCTATGTATTCTGGGGAACTCTGAATTTATTACAAATAAAAAACATTAAAATTGTCGATGTCATCGTCTTTTCTAGAGAACTGCTCTTGTAGGATGCACAATTAGGGAAGATCTAGCAGAAGAACACTGATACAAAAGCCTACTGGGGATGAGGGGAGTATAGAATGAAAGAAGTGAGGGCAGCAGTTTTTACCTGGATGTGATGTTTACGAAACTCCCTTTGTGTCTCTGCTCTTTGAACCTCAATGGCGCCATCTGTAGCTGATAGGTGGACTGGTGAAAAAATATAAACTGTATTGGACTAGAAAGGTATAGAATGCAGGGAGTAGTGGTAATGGCTTCTGGCCTAGACCAAAGCTGGGGTGCCCCCCTCTTTAACATCAGCATCTGTTTCCTTTACCAACCTTCTGCTCTCCTACCACAGAAGGGGAAAGACCTCTTCTTTTACCCTGGAATTAGGAGGCTGAACAAGAGCTGCTACATCCCTGGGCTAGCAGCCCCCAGATTTTTAAATCCCCACTTTGCCAGAATGTTTCTTGGGTGAGTTGAAAAGAACGCACCCATGAGCATGGGTACAAAAGGATCTAACGAGGATGTGTCTCTCCTCCCTAGCCCGTATATGACCGAACTGCCCTCTCCTACACAGCCCCACCCCACAGGAGACACCAAAGGATCTTGGTAGGAGGTGAGCCTGGGCTCAGGAGCCTGACCGCCAAATGGCCCTGCACGGACTTCTAGCTGAAGCACAGCCTTCACCCCCAGTGGAGAAATGTTCCTGGGACCATGTGGAAATTGTAACTTATAAAGCTTATGAAGCATCCTTGACAGAAAGTGACTTATAGGTCGGTAATTATTAGTGTTGGGAAACACTGCATTAGGACTTGTGTTCAATACCAACTGGGAGAACAGGCACCTTCCCCAAACTAACAAAACCACTCAACATCACCCTCTCTGTAAGTGTTTGATCTCTTTCCTGAGGAAGTCTTCTCCAAACACCACAGCACTGTGGCTGACACACGACCATGCTGTTCCTTCCAGGACCACTAGAGAATTTCAAGCATTTGATACCCAAAACAAAAATCAGTTATACTGAGGGAACATTATGCTTCCTAACGCTCCCAATTTAAACGTTCCTAACAAGAAACATAAAAACCCCACAATTCTTAGATTATAAACTGCTCACTTGAGTGACCAAAGTTTTTAACTTTCAGATCATAAGCAAGGTACTATCTCAATTCCACATCTGGCTCCCACCACCCCTCAAGCAAATCACGGATCAGAGATCAACACTGGGCGACAGTAACTACGATTACCCAAACAATAATACAGTTTGTAAGTTGTGACTTTCTCCATCCTATCAAAACATCACCCATAGGTTTGCACCAATATGCACCCCTACACACAAAAACTTAATTTAGGGAGTGCTGTACATAACACACGACCTGATTTTGAAAGAATAATTAATAAGCACAACTATTCAGCATTCACTCATTGAAGCTTCAGTTCAAATCTATACTGTTCCATGCTTTCTACCTAAAGGAACAATTCCTTCTATTATTTCCAAAACAACTGTGCCTATACTACATGGCTGCAAGTAACCATAAGGTAGCTGATAATTCACCAACCCCCCCCCCCCACCAAAAAAAAATCACTTCCTGATGCACTTTGTCTTACAGCAATTAATCATAATGGTATTTTTCAGAGCTATATTTTTGTTTGTTTGTTTTTTTGTTTTTGTTTTTGTGGTATGCGGGCCTCTCACTGTCGTGGCCTCTCCCGTTGCAGAGCACAGCCTCTGGACGCACAGGCTCAGCGGCCATGGCTCACGGACTCAGCCGCTCCGCGGCACGTGGGATCCTCCCGGACCGGGGCACGAACCCGTGTCCCCTGCATCGGCAGGCGGACTCTCAACCACTGCGTCACCAGGGAAGCCCTCAGAGCTATATTTGAAATATCCTAAGCATACGAAATTTTGACTGAACACTTACAATATATGCAATGTTGACCAAAAAATGAGACGTGATGCCTGAGTCTTTGGGGAACTTATAAAATTGACCTTCCCTCCTGGATTTTAAGTTAAAAATAACTCAAAGTAAAAGAAAAAAAAAAGAATCATAGGATACGTAGCGAAATTGTAACACAGAATATACACGCTACTGGAATGCAGAGGCAGTGAAGAGTCTTAGGAGAAGATTACCACACGGACAATTCCAGAGAACAACATGCAAGAAGTGATGGCATGAGTCAGCCTTGAATAAAAGAACAGACGTGAGAGGAAGGAGCAGAAGAAAGATTTTGAGTCCAAAGACCTAGTAGAGACCACGTCCCATCAGTCACTGTAAGAAAACATGGTATGATTAAATATTGCTTTAGGAAGATGTATCTGGCAGTGGTATCCAACAGGTAAGAAGTGGGAAGGCTGAAAGCAAGGGAATCAGAGGTAAAAGTCCCAAAACAGAATGGTGTCAGCAAGGATGAGAAAAGGGGGGATCCAGCATATGAGGGGTGGAGAGGATTAAGATTATCAAGCAAATCAGAGTGACTAGGAATATGATGGTACCATTGAGAAAACTGGATGAGTCTGGAAGATCTTTTTTTTTTACAAATCAGTGATGCATTCTTTTCATACATATGAATTTAAAGTGACAGTGAACATTTCAGGGAGACACACAAATTTCCACTTGCTCCCACTGCAACCAGTTTCTTTCATCTGACCTTCAAGGCCCTCTGTAACCCAACCCCTATCATCTCTTCAGGCTTCTGCATTTCTGTTCATCCACTGCAACCAAATTGTGCTATCCACTCTTGGAACCATCAATAGACAGATGGGTTGACCTATCTCACTCGTGTTTACCAAGCATTTTCATGTACGTTATCACGTTCATCTTCACGGCAGTTACATGCAATAAATGGTGATGAGATCCCTATTCAATACTAGGCAGTCTGAAACGTGAAAGGCCAAATAACTTGCAAAAATGACCTCTTCAAAACCTAAACCTGACCTCAAATGATTTCTTGAATGAGCATTAAACAGGCCCAATGAACTAAGACATTTAGAAGGGCATTAAAGCCAAATGTTCCCTGGAGCATAGGAAGAACAGAAGGAAACGGACTACCGAGCACCCAGCAGCTCTGCCACCTGTAACATAAACACCCGATTAGGCACTTCCCTTCTGGAGTGACTGTTTACACAGCCTGGATGAAGGTGGCTTGTGTAACAAAGCGCTCTCTGTGAAGAAAGGGAGTGCTGTGACAACACAGTCCTCCATAATGGAAAACACGGTTGATAAAAGTGAAACTCAGTCTGCTTTGAGGGTAGTTCAGGCTTTTTCTGCTTTTCTTAAAAAAAAAAAAAAAAAAATTAAGCTTAATATTTCTCAAGAATAACAAAAATATTAAATATGCTTAAACATCAGCCAATTTAATAGCTTCTATAAAAAAAGGCATAAAAATGTTTAATTATCCATGGATTCCAGGCTGCACTCTGAAATAAACGAAAAATTTCATAACTTAACAAAACTGCAAAATAGCTTTACATCATCCTAACTAAATGTGAAAAAGATTTAAGCAGATTATGGTTGCACGGGAGTTCATGATAACCCAAATTCAAAATATGTATTTTCTCTATTCCCATCCCCAAATCCAATATGGGGAAAATACATATTTTAATGATTTGTGACCCAGAGAAATGCTTCCTTTGGGCTTATCTGTAGCATACCAGATCTTTACAATGTAAGAATTAACAAAACTGCCCCAAATGTGTCTCATACATCAGCTTAATTACTTAACCTTCCTGAACACCAATCAATTTAGAGGTATGGTAATAGAGAATACAGAAAATACTATTATGTATAGACTTCTATTACGCTAAAAAAAAGAAAAGAAAACAAAACCTACTCCTGAAAACAACTGATGTAACAATCTGGATGGCTGCATCTTAGTGGAAAAGAAAACGCACTGAACGTCATTCTCAAAGAATTTGTGCTCAAGACAATGTGAATTATTTTGCATCATATTCCCTTAATTCAATCACCATAACCTTAAAAATAAGTTATTATTCCCATTTTACAGATCAGAGGGAGGCTCACGGATTTAAGTGTCCTGGTTAATATTACAAAGTAAGTGGCAGAGCTGGAATTTAAGCCTCCAAGTCTAGTGCTATACTAAACATGGCTATCACTCTTCAAGGCTTTGATAGCCTCTACAACACACTTCCTGTCCCCTATTCCATAAAAAAAACCCACAAAAGGTAATTAAAAACAAACGATATATATTACATTAGTTAATTTGCAGAAAAATTAATGGTATATTAACTTACGGTATAAGTGAGATCTTCCCTGAGTTCTCCTTACCTGAGAAAACCACTGCAGAGAAAAATGTAAGTAACTGGAGGAGGATACCCAATAGCTCCCATTTGCTACTAAAATAATCACTGCTTAACTGTGATCTTCTAAAAGCCTCTCCCCAAAGACATTTATTAAGTGAGCTATTTGTATTCTTTGCTGCCGCCAAAGCAACCTAAAACTTCCCGTAAGTCATGGCTAGTATACCCTTACTCTAACAGAATTAAAAGACGATTAGCTCTACTTCATCCATTTAATATAGCTGATGCTTAAGACACTAGTGAAGAAATACAATTATTCCTAAGCAATGAAGAAGTTACAAGTATGGGTCTTAAAGGTTACTTCCGGGGCCAAAAAAGGCTGCCACAAGAACTCCCCTTTACCATTCCCAGAGTGCACCATGCAATCCACAGGGTTCTTCGCTCGATCCTTCAACTCCGCCTCGCCCAGCGAAGGCCTAAGGGACACCCCCTTGGAAGCGCGGCCCGTCCTCAGCCCGCTCCCTCGGGGGCGGGCCCAGCGCCAGTCACGTGGGAGGCGCGCGGCCGCCATCTTGCAGGGCGGGCGAGGGGAGGAACCCCACAGGACCGGCCCCCAGTCGCCGTCCGCCGGTCCGCGGCGGCGCGTGACCGCGCGGCCCTCGGGCGCGAGCCTCGGGCACCTCCGTGCAGACTCGGAGGTGGGCCCTCCCTCCCCCTAGTGCATCGACGGTGCAAGGCCGCGGTACAGCTGGGTTGGACTGCAGTGAACAGGGACTGAAATCAATCCACCCCCATCTGCCGCCTCTAGAGAGCGAGCCTGGGAGCAATAAGATCCGCGGAAATGTCTTCAAGTCCATAACAAGCCACAGCTGAGGGCCTCCGAGTCCACGCCAACAAGCAGAAAGTGTGGGGCAGTAACAATTTAGTGAGACTTAAGTGACTTGTTACGGTAACCCTAAACAACTACTGGAGAAAAAAAGTTCATCACAACACCAACGTCTAGAAATAGCTTTCAGTGTCACCTGTAGTGTGTGTATCCCCTATTATTTATTCCCCCACTTCTACTGATAGCCACAGCACAAGGCACTGCCTGAGAAGTAATGATGTGCTGAAATTAATGGCAGGATGCCCAGCCTCACTCTGTCCACTCTTCCCAGCACTCACTGGTTGCCAGAAAAGGCCACACACTGCAGTCACGATAAAAATTTCATTACTGTGGTTTTCGTGCTTCTCTCTCCTTGTCTAGTCACCTTCCAACACATTATAAGCAAATTTTAAAGGCAAAAAAAAAAAAAAGACTCAGCTTTAAAACCAGAAATCGGTTACCCTTGTTGGAATGATACGAATGGAATATAAACTGCTCCACTTGGGACATTTTGATTATATCTACACTCTAAGGTTATCTCTACAATATATACTATTACAAGAAAACAATTTTTTTAAAGATATATAAGTACTGCTTCTGAGTTCAGACTTGCTTCTCTAAATTTAATGACGGGTGCAGGATTTTTTTGGAATTATTTTAGTGAGTAGGCTGAAGAGTGGTAAGGGCTTATACCATCAGTATACACAGTTGCATGCTAGTAGTAGACATTGGAAAATATTTCAAGCTCACCAAGAAAATTCTGGATACTAGCGTTACTACATCTGAGTTTGATAAAGTATGTCCTAAAATGTGAGTTAGTCACTTCACAGAAGCCTCGTTATAAAAAGGAGGGGTTCAGCCTAGATTATCCCTAAATCCCTTCCAGCCCCCAAATTCCTTTCATTCTATGGGTGCTGGGTCCACACAGCCATTAGAGAAATACAATGCCCAGTTTAAATTCCAAGGTATTGAACGTCAGCAGATATATAAGTTTAATTAACTTTCAAGCAAGGAGTGAAAAAACTCCCCCTTTCCATCCTGGAGATCACCTAAGTTAACACGGCATCCAAATAAATACTTTTTAAATAGTTGTGAACCACGAAAATAAACTTACTGTACAGGTTTTACTCTAAATAAAAGCTACTACTCCATAAGATTGTGACGCTCAAGGACTTTATATTGGGCCTAGATTATTATTAAATTGCTTTCGTGGCCAAATAAATTAATTTTCTTTAATGTTTGCGACAAATGACTTATCTTAATTCTCGTCTTCTACACTTTGGTGTTTAATAACTTTTTAGAAAACACTTATGCCTCAGTAAAGGACCAACAAACATCCCCGTACTCAAATGTGTAAGCACGGCTCAAACCCGTTAGAAACTAGGACACGCCAGAGGCAAAGAGCATAACCAACCGCCCCAGGAGGGGTTTCTTTACCCAGACAACCAGCGCTACGACTTATCTAATTTGAGTCATTTCGCGGGTCTCCACATCTGACGTTTTTCTGGGAACATCAAGTTCCCTGAGCAGGAGCCAAAGACCCTACGACTCCCTCTAACTCAGGCATACACTGAGCAAAAAGAGCCCCTCTGTATCAAAGACAGGGCCACACGCCGGGAGCGCACCTTTAGGACGCCTCACCGAGGGGCAAGGCAGAGCTTTACAACGTGTGAGCAGAGCGCCAGGAGGCAGGAAAGGGAAAGCTCAGCCCAGGGCTGACTGCGGCCAACACACAGGCTCCCCTAGCGCTTCGCCTTTCCCAGCACGTCGAGATGCTCAAAGCCAGAAAGGTCCCGAGACCCTTCATCCGAGAGGGGGACGGGGCTGAGCGCTCCATGTTTTCCGTGGCAACTCCGGCACGGAAGAGACTTCTAGAGCATTCTGTTATGGCGGGTACCCGTGTGTGTAGGGGCGGGGGGGTGGGGAGTGCAACTGAGCGGCCCAGCAAAACGCAGATTAGTGCTCTAGGGCTGGGAGCCTGGGCTGGGGATGCCGAGCCACCTGCGCCGGGGTGAGGCTCGGTCAAGGGGCGTCCGAAAGGCAGGCGGGGGAGGCCGCCCCGCGGGCGTAGGGAGGCTGGCGCGCCTTACCTGGGCCCTGGGGCCGGCAAAGTTACACAGCTCCGCCTCCCCGTCTTCGGGGCTCCCGCGGAGCGCGGTGCGGAGCCTCTCCAGGTGCTCCCTCAGGGTGACCCGCTGGTGGAAGGAGAACGCCGGGTGCAGCGAGGCCATGGTGAAGAGCAGCAGCAGTTCCTCCTGGGCCCTGAAGCCCAGCCCGCCGCAGGGCTGGGGCTCGGCGCCGCCGCCTTCCGGGCCGGAGCCGTCCTTCTCGGCGTCCTCCTCGTTGTCGCCGTCCTCGCCGGGCTCGTCCTCCGCGCCGCCCCGCAAGCCGTCGCCCCGGGCCGCGCGCAGGCTCTTAAGCACCGAGTCCACCTGGGGCAGGAGGCGGTGCAGGCGGCCGGCGGCCTCACGGTTCTCGGAACCCAGCAGCGCCAGGTAGACGATGAGGCGCGAGCGCACTGCGGGCTCTCGGAAGTCGGCCAGCGGCCCCGGGTCCGAGAGACCGTTGGCCTTGGCCTCCGAGTCGCGCAGGTAGTGGTAGTCCTTGCGTGCCAGGTCCTCCAGGCACGAGCCGAGGAAGCGCAGCTCCAGCGGGTTGCACAGGTCCAGCAGCCCGCACATGAACTCCAGGCGCTGCGCCGAGCCCAGCACCAGCCCGAACCACTCATACACCCGCTCCTGCTCGCGCAGCGCCGCCGTGGGCCCGCCGCCGCCGCTCGGCATGCCCGCCCCCGCCGCCGATCCGCCAGCAACAGGCTGCCCGAGCCCCCCGGGTGGCGGCGGCGGCGGCGGCGGCAGCGGGGGGCCCCGCGGCGGGCCCGAGAGCGGCGGCGGCGGCGGGGGTCGGCAGTCGCGGCGGCGACGCGGCGGCGCCTTAGCGCCTGGCCGCGCGTCCGCCTCAGGCTCCTCCGCCTCGGGCGGCGGCTCCGCGGGGTGCGACGGCTTCAGCGGCAGCTTCATCCTCAGCATCCTCGGCTAAGGCGGCGCGGACATGCGAGCGGGGGCGGGAGGGAGGGGCCAGGAGGAGGGGCGGGGGCCGAGGCGGCGGCGCGGCCGTCAGGAGCGGGTCCCCTCCATGCCGCCGAGGGAGGGCCGGGGGCGGGTCTCGGCCGGCAAGGGGGGCGGTGGCCAGCCGGCGGGGTCGCTGGCGTAGTCTTCCCGGGCCAGAGGCGGGGCGTGCCCGCAGTGGCTCCTCCCCCTGGGCTCCGCGCCGGCTCTAGGAGCCCGGGTGCGGGTGGGAGCGAGCAAGCGAGCGAGCGTGTCCTCCTTCTGCCTCCCTCTCCCGTCGTCCGCACTGGGCTGTGGCGGCGGTACCTGAGCGGTTCCCTCGCGAAGTGGTGCGGACCGATCGGCTGGGAGAAGAGGAGGAGCGGCTAGTCGGGGCGGAGACGCTTGCGGGCTCCACTCAGGCACTTCAGCCAATCAGCAGCCCGAACCAATGGTTGCGTAGCTCTCCCCGCCCCCGAGGCCCGCCTCTCTCCGAGAAGCCACGCCCAACTGGCCTTTAGGCGCCTTCCCTCTGGACGGCTTCCGCGCGGTCCTAATGTCTGGTGGTTGCTGCGGGTCGGGGGGAGGACGCTGTGGGACCGTGGGTGGCGGCTAGATGGGCAGGAGCGCGGCGAGGAGGGTGCAAGCCCCACGTGTGAGGAGGGAGGTGGGGAACTGCACCTTTTCCAGGGGCCCGAGCACGGCTTGTGACTACCGACTCTGCCCTACCTCCTCACGGGGGCCGCCGCCCCAGAGCGCTGCCGGGTTCCCTTCGCGGCCGCGCGGTACGCGTCCCAGGAACCGGGCTTCCTCCGGAGGGAGCGCGCTAACCCGCACTTCTTCGGTTCACAGCCCGGCCGACTGTCTGGAAGTCAGCGACAGGACAGTTCCCACCGCAGCTTTACCGGGATCTCTGTGTCGGCTCTCCGGATTGCGGATCGGGGAACAGGGTGGGGAAGCTGGGCTGCGGCTGTGGGTTGGGGGGCCAGGACACCTCGATCCCGGGCGAGCGCTCACCCGGGGCGCGGGCGGCACGGGTCGACGCTGGGGGCGCAGGGGCGACCCGACCCACGGGAGTTCCACGGCCTCTGGACCGAGGCGGGACGCTCTGGTGTGGACGCCTCTGGCCTAACAGTTGCCTCTGGTCTGTAACGCTCTTTGGAAATTATTTCCACGACAGTTAGCAAAAGCCCTCCAAAGCCCCCATCTTTGGGGGATTATTTTATTTTCTACAAAACGTAATATTTTGAATTCCCATGCCGGGAACAGGCTTTCAACTTTTTTTTTTTAAGTTTTCATTTTTAAGGTTTAAAGACCTCCAAAATCTCTTCCCTCTCTGTTTGCTTTTTTTTTTTTAATTTATTTATTTTTGTTTGTGTTGGGTCTTCGTTTCTGTGCGAGGGCTTTCTCTAGTTGCGGCAAGTGCGGGCCACTCTTCATCGCGGTGCGCGGGCCTCTCACTATCGCGGCCTCTCTTGTTGCGGAGCACAGGCTCCAAACGCGCAGGCTCAGTAATTGTGGCTCACGGGCCTAGTTGCTCCGCGGCACGTGGGACCCTCCCAGACCAGGGCTCGAACCCGTGTCCCCTGCCTTGGCAGTCAGAGTCTCAACCACTGCACCACTAGGGAAGCCCTTGTTTGTTGCTTTTTAAAAACCAATGGAGCCTAAGTTTTTACGGTCCCACTGGATCTTTTGAGGGTTAACTTTAAAAAGGTGGGTTTTAAAAAAAATCCTTAATGTTTTAAATTAGGAAGTCCTATTATAGCTATATTGTGGCAGTATGTAAAAAAAGAATCACTTTTTACGAAAGTCTTTCTGAAACTATTTGGACATCTGTTGGGAGAGCATATGCTGAGCCCTCTTTACCCCACAGCTTTATGCCCTAAGAAGCTAATTTATAATTCAGTAAAAGGCTGAACTAAAGCCTAAATCAGTTTCAGTGATAAAATAGGGAGACAACTGTTTTCAACACACTTGAGATTAGTAAAATATATGAAAGCCATTCTTTCCTGTAATTTGCTATTTCCTTGTGTTCTTTTGGTGTGATGTAGAAATCATTACAATCAGGAGAAAACTTTACAAGGACTTTTATTATTACAGTCCTTGCCCCTGTTTGCTGTCAACCTCACCTGCCCTGGAATCTTCTATCCTATCTCATCTGTTCCCACATTTCTGAAGCTTAGGGTGAAATACTTTAGGCAACCAATAATAATCTTGCTAGATACTCACAGGTCCACAGTGAGTCACCCTGTCTAGATGAGGATCGAGGTGATCCAGGCATATGGTCTTCACCTCTTCCTTGGCAACAAGAAGCCATTTGGTATGAACTCCGCACAATACTTGATCCATAAATTTTGGGTCTGAATTCAGATTTGTAATCAATGATGATTACTTTTGTCCTTCTATCTTTCATCCATATTAGAAAATGCAGTGATCAAAGTGATCAAATCACATACATGACACACAGTGATTTAATGATTCTGGTCATCATCCATCAGCTGGATAATTTGCTATTTATGCCCCAGTACATGGTTTCAGAGGTCCCTCTCCATACCGCTACTCATTAGACCAGGCCTCTGTTTTTTTCCACCCCACCCTAAGTGAGAGAGAGAGAACACCTTCAGTTAAGACTAATGTACTACAACAGGGAGGGGCCCAGATGGAAATCCCAAGATGAGGTGTAGGCGTGTTTATTGGAAAAAACTATCCAGATGATTCTAATAAGACATCCTAGCAAGGTATTCCTCCCACCGGACCTACCTATTGGGAACACCTGCTCTAGATTCCCTGGTATTTTATATATTTTCTATATAATCATTCAGATGGGCCAAATAGTATTGCTGTGGTAATGGTGTGTGTGTGTTTGTATCCAGATCTTTCAGAGGAATATATCCTGTAAAAGATATCTTTAAGGACACAAAGTGCTATTGTGTCCTGTCCCTAGATGATACTTACGCATATTCAATATACTTTGTTTTATTTGCCTCTTTAACAATGAAAGATGGTATACCCAGAAGACTGGTTTCAAGTTAAGATTATACTTTGGATTAAGAACCAGCCAGTGTTTGAAGATTGAGGAGACTTTGTAAGCCTTTTGCAGTTGGGTTACTGCAAGAAATTTCACTGAAACCACAATTAATTGGATGGTTCAAGGCAGACTGGTAATGACATCTACTCCATATAAAGGATGCTAGATACAGCCACGTCTACCTCAGATGATATCCTGCAACAGCTAACCTGATCCGTACCAAGAATTTGTTCTCTTAGTCTTTGTGAATGTTGACCTATCTGCCCCCTTCCCCATTATACCTCCCTGTTTCCTCCATTACAATATAAATATCTTAACATCAACGACCATGTTTTATTCACTTTTATATTTTCACATCTGGAACACAGTAGCTGTTACTAAATGTTTGTTAAATAATGAATGAATAACGCTCCAGGGACCAAAAGTAACTGCTAACAGCTCCTGGGATCACCTGAACCCTTTTCACCTCTAGCAGGGAAGAGAAAACATCGGCTCCCAACCTTGCCAGGCTAGTTCTGAGATTTATTCTAACTGAATTGGCTTCGGTTACATGCCTGTTCCTGATCAATCCTGGAGCCAGAGAAGTGGAGGCAGCTTCTTCAGAACTGTGTGGATCCCCCAAAAGAAATCCAGGGCTTTTGGAAGGAAGGGAAACATGGATGCTGGGGAAGCACCCAACATGTGTCCAGTGTCATTGTACTTACAATCTATAGTTTTGATCACTTAAGTTGTCATGGGTTTAAGGTACCTCAAGAACAATTTTTTGTTTAGTTAGGTCACATATTTTCCTTTTGTTACATCATATTTATTTTAAGAGATTAAATATTAAATTGTCTTTAGAGATTACAGTTAAAAATCTGGTCTAAAGGTCTTGCAAACAACACAGGTAAATTATTCATTGACGTACAACTTAAGGGAAAAAATATTGCGTATTTAAAATTAAAAGGATAAGTTTTTGTAAGGTTTACAAAAACACCCAATATGACAGATTTGAGATAAAAAGAAATCCTCAGTGTTTATGCTGTGGCAGTATTCTCATTGATCAGCTGGCAGTCCATGATCTCATTGATCAGCTGGCAGTCCATGCCCAATACTGGTATATGGCACCTTTTCTGGAAGGCTACCATTGGGTAAAATTCGGAGTCTCCCTGGAGTTATGGTTCCACTTGTCAGAAAGTTTCTTAGGGACTTAGATTGACCAGGCTGCCTGAGTATTCCCACTTATAAATCAAAACTTTTAGAGAAACCCTGAAATCCACCAATCTTTGAGCCCTGTGCGGAAATAAACTTGATTCTGAAGTGGTTTGGTTTGCAAAATCCTCAGGCTTCTGATTTGTGTTAGAAATTAAGGAGCTGGATGACCTTAGGCACTTGTGTGGTTCTTTGGTAGCTTTGCAAATAGACCTTGTACCCAATCGCTCAAAAAGGCAAGGGCTGTCTCTCCCCCACCACCACCCCCCGCCAAAAAAAATCACACGGCCTTCTAGGGACCTGTGGAAAGGTAGAATTGAAGTTCTGGAAGGCTGACTTGCTAGATAGAAAAATAACCTCTGCTCCAGCAGCATCTCTGGAATAGAATTTGCTGAATTCATGTACTTCTTTAAACATATGGTAACATCATATTATTGGTGAGCTGTTGATTGTCAACCCACCTTAAACCCACCATCTCTTACCCTTTCATCTTCATAAAAGAAGCCTCATTTTTTTTTTTCAAGTATCCAGGCTTCTCCCAAAGACCCTGTGTGGCTTGGGGGATACCTTTGCCAGCTCCGTGGATTGAGCAGTAACCCAATCAGGAAAGCCCATACTTCTCTCCAATTGGTTCAGAAACCCAGAATGACTGGGATATATCAAATGGACATACGAGCCAAGAAACTCTATAAAATTGGTACGTGAAGGGGCTCCCGCTAGCCAAATCTAGCAGAATTTGAATATCAAAAAGAATAAGATGGAGCCAGTGAATAAAAAAGAATCCAAGTTCATAGGGATTCTCAAAGAAAAAGGGCTGGAGAAGGGTGCATGGAAAGCGCTTCTTTATAGAAGAATGCGAGCTGAAAATTTTAGAAGGAAAGTATCATTTTGCAACCACCAAATGCAATAATTGATCCAGGCATTTTCACCACTGGGTGCAAAGTTGTTGGGAAGCAAAACATTCACAGGTCCTCAAAATAACACCTCACTTAGTTAAAAGGGAGGGATGGTACTTTTACATTAATAAATCTGATGGATACCACCTTAACCATGTGGTCGCGATTAGCATCACCAATAATGAGACAGTCTAACATTCCTCCTCCTGTCATGGATGTCATTGGAAGCACACACTATTTGCAGTATTCTTGCCAAAATGTCTACACTGAATCTAGTCATGGGGAAAGAGACAAAATCTGGATTGGGGACATTATACGAGACGCAGGCCTGAATCAACCAAAATATCAATCTCATAAAAGCAAACACAGGCAGGGGACTGTTGTAGCTTAAAGAAAACTAAAGAGACATGACAACCAAATGCAATTCATGATCTATGATTGGATCCTGGGTTTAAAAAACTCTAAAAGACATTTTGGGAATAATTAGGTAAATTTGAATATGGACTTCTTATTTGATATGGTTACTGTATCAATGCTAACTTTCTTGGGTGAGAATGACATCATGATTGTATAGAAAAATGTTTTCAGTTGGTTCATGCCAAAGTACTGAAAGTTGAAATGTCATGATATCTACAATTTTATCTTTTATTATATAGAGAGAAATAAAGCAAATGTGACAAAATATTAACAGTAGACAAATCTAGATGAAGGGTATATGCGTGAACATTGTACAATTTCACCTTTCTTTAGGTGCGATTTTTTTTTTTTCAAAATAAAGTGGGAAAAAATGGCGATTGCAAATACACATCCACAGGATGAGTAAAAAAATAAAATTTGTTAATTTAGGAATGGAGTTGAGCACATTTAAAGTCGCTTTTTAAAAACTATTTATTTATTTATTTGGCTGTGCCAGGTCTTACTTGTAACACACAGGATCTTCATTGCTGCATGCGGGATCTTTTAGTTGTGGCACGCGGGATCTAGTTCCCTGACCAGGGATTGAACCTGGGCCCCCTGCATTGGGAGCTCGGAGTCTTAACCACTGCACCAGCAGGGAAGTCCCTAAAGTTGCTTAATTAACTGGTTTTGTCAATGGGACAAAACATTAATCAAAGTCCCCTTAAAACTATATATAAAATAGAATAATAAGATTTGTAAAAGGAACACAAGCCTAATGGAGAATGGGTTTTCTGAATTTGTTACCTCAATATATTGACCTTTCAAGATATTAGAGAGTAAAGCTGGTTAGAATCAACTTGAAATGGCTTGCAGAGTTATAAGGTGTCCCAAGAGTCAGTTTGTCAATGCATTCTGAAGGAAACCTGGGCCACAGCCAAATGCAAGCAAGGTCATCCTCAGACGGAAATGTTCCTAAAGAAGAGTGCAAAATCAGACTTCCCTGGTGGTGCAGTGGTTAAGAATCCACCTGCCAATTAATCTTCGTAACATTCTATAAAATGGTATATGCCATTTTATAGATGAGAAAAGCGAGACTAAAAGGTTAAGCTATTTTCCCAAGGTCTCATGCTAGAAGGTGACTGATACGTTTCAAACCCTGATTGGCCACCCTACACTGTTTTCAACCATTATACCATCTAGATAATGAATAATTTACCACGTGTTTCCTGACTATAAAAGCCACACACAGTCACTATTAAAATTTTGATTAATAAAAAAAATTTGATTAAAATTAAAATTTTTAAGTAAGCCATAATTCCACTGCCTAGAGGTAACTTATACAATTTATTTCCAATATTTTCCTGTGATTGTATGTGTTTGAGTATGCACACATATATGTGTGTATATTTGTGCAGGGTATATATATTATACACTGTAGTTTTGTGGGTGCTACATTTTTAACTTAAGACTATGTTGATTTCTTAATTTTAATTTTGGATTGTTTATTGCTAGTATATGGAAATACAATTGATTTTTGTATGTTGATCTTGCAGTTTGCACCTTGCTGACTTGTTCATTCTACTAGTTGTGTGAGTGTTTGTGTATGTGTGTGTTTTAAGATTTTTTACGTACAGGATCATGAGTCTGAATAAAGACAAGTTTTACTTTTCCTTTCTGATCAGTATGCCTTTTTTTTCTTCCCTGTCTGCACTGGCTAGAATTTCTAGCACAATGTTGAATAGAAGTGGTGAGAGTAGACATCCTTACCTTATTCCCAACTTAGTGGGGAAAAAATTCAGACTTTCATTGCTGAGTATGATGTTAGTTGTACATTTTTCATAAATGCCCTTTAATAGACTGCAGAGGTCCCTTTCTAGTCCTAGTTTGCTGAGAGTTTTTATCATAAATAGGTATTGGATTTTGTCCTATACTTTTTCTGGGTCTTTTGAGGTGATAATGTGGTGTATGCACTTTATTCTATTATATGGTATATTATATTAAATGATATTTAGATGTTGAACCAACCTTACACTCCTGGGATAAATCCCACTTGGTCATAATGTATCATTCTTTTTATATGTTACTGGATGCTGGCCTGCTCTGGCAGCTGTCTCTCATCACTTACTCTGCCTCTCCATGAAGCTGAGGAAAGGGGTGGCTGGGAGCAGCCCCAGGCTAAAATGCCACCAACTTCCACTGATCTCACTGAAGTTCAATAGTTGTCTCAGATAAATTCTTCTCAACTTTTTGTATTTACAGAGTACTGAGATGGTTGTTTTTGATAATTTTGTCCAATTTTATTGTTGCTGTTTGGGGAAAAGATTTGCTGTGCTTCTCCCTCAGTCATTTGGGTAATCCTGCCCCTGCCTTACCCCCTGCCCCCCCAGTTCTTTCTATAGGGATACAATACACATCCCTAACTTTTCATTCCACTTTATTTAATGTTTCTACTTCATACAAAATGTAGAAACCTTGTTATATATAGGTTGATTTACTACTGCTTAGGTTCCTATATAGGTTCCTTTGTCGTGGAATATGTAGGTTCATTTACCACTTAGAGACTGTAAACATCCCTACCTCCTGTCCTTTACACTGTGTTATCATATATCTACACACATGTACAAACAACTTTCAGGATTTAGATTAAATAACTAGTAAGCCCCCTTTCACTCAAAATAAGACAAATGCTTTTAGCAGAGAAAAAAAGTTATAACAAAAACTCTTTACATGTGTCCTGCATCTATAAATAGCACGTCTTTGCCTATAGTTTAAAATTCTTCAAAGAGGAAAGAATGCCTTTATATTTTAGGAACTAGTGCCTAGAATAGTAGCTCTAATTCTTTCACTGTATAAAAGGTGCAGAAGGTTATTTGGGGCAAAGGTATTGTGTGCAGAGTGAGTGATCTGTGTATATTTGTAACACCTTTGGTCTCATGCAATCTCACAGAACTGAACTGACATATCTTTTACACCAGGAGAGAATCAGTATCAGTATCCAGTATTTTGCAACAATGTGATCACTAATCATTAATATCCCTTAGGCTGTTCAGGAAATGGTACATTTTCTATTCCAGACTATTCTAGTTTATAGCAACACAATTGAGGAAAAGTTTTCAGGGTGTGTTTTTTGCTTTGTTGTGTTTATTTTTTTGAGGACAAACAGTTTATTTTTCAGTTCTATCTTTTAGAATGTATTTTTCCCCTAGCCCTAAAAATCACCTCTTGGTGAGGTGTACTGTTAATTTTATCCTATGTGTATGTTCACATGCCTCTGTGTATACCACAGTTCTCTGTTTAAGAAAGTTAATTTTTAGTGATCAGAGAGCACGTTTATCTAACTTGCCAAAAATAGGCACATTAGACTTCCGTTTCATTCCTTGTCTGTAATGTTTCTTACATCCTCCTAATTCTTCTAAAACTTAACCACTCTCAAGGACCAATGTCAAATCTTCACTCTTTCAGGAACTCTCCCATTGCTATCCCACCTGGAAATGGTCTTTTTTTCCTTCCTTCATTTATTTGTTTAGCAAATATGTATTGAGTACCTACTCTTTGTAAGACACTGATTATGTGACAGAAGATAGGTAAAAGTTATCTGTATCAAAGTTATCTGTGTATCTGTATGCACATTGTAGATATATGTTTCTAAATCTTATTTTCTCAGTTAAATTGTGAGTTGCCTGGGGCTGCACCCTCCATCTTATTATTTATTGCATTCCTCACAAAATTTAGCAGAGTGACTTCTATTAAGACTTAAAGGAAAAGTTTAATTTGTATTATGATTATATTTGCACTCTTTCTTTAAATATACTTAAGTATGCAAGACATAAATAGCTCTAATATTTACTTACACCATTTAATCATTCCACAAAAAATATTCTAATACGGGTATGGAACTAAACTTTAAAGTTGATGAAAACTCAGTCCCCTCTTCACATCTATATAATCACTCCTACCTGGCACTCCCCTCCCCCCAATTATTTTCCCAGGCTCTGTAAGAATGTTGTGTGTGTGCGTTTAAACATATAAATATAAGGCATTAAATAAACCTGGTCTCTGTCAGATTCCCATCTGGTGTGCCGGAGTGTAGGACCCCATAGAAAAAGCACTGTCCTAGTAATTAGAACATATAGCTTCTAATCCTTCACTCTTTTCTACTTCCTCCTTTGAAAAATATAGAATATGGGAGATATTGGGCTGAGCTAAGATCTCTTCTAGCTCTAAAATCAGATGAGCTTATGTGGACTGACTTCTTTGAGTACAAATCAGGAGATGGAACATCAGAATTTAGTGTACAAATGTAGGTTACATCACTTGTAAATTTTAGCCTACTGTCTCCTCATTTCCTTTTATGGCAAACCTTCTTTGTAAATCCTGTTTTCCCAGTCTCGAAGGCCCTCCTCATCTCATCTGTGTTTATCTAGGTCTTACCATCCTTCAGTGTCAGATTCCACCACTGCCAGAGGAATAGAACTCACCTGTCTCCCCAGGCATTCCAGTCCCCACGAGTCTCATCTCCCTCTAAACTGTGGGGGCCCTTACCACCCAGTTCAGCAATGCTGTTTTCCCCCAATTATTTCTATATGTAATTCTTGTCTATCCTATGGGACACAGACCACATTCTATACTCCTCTTTAGGCCTCCATGTCACACAAATAAACTGATTAAAGCTTGATTTTTAAATTCAAATACGGTCACAGTAGTGAACTGCAAAAACCTTTCAGAGGCATAAGTAAAATAAAGGACATTTTTGTATAAATTAGATGTGTGGGAAACTTCTTTTAAGGGAATATTTGCTTCAAATAACTTTAAGTAACTGATTTTGCTAGGAGCCTTGATGCTAAATAGGTTAGAGTGTAAACTGCTACAATCATTTCGTAAACAACGTGACACTATGTGTCAAGGATCTTAAAACTTTTTGTACCATTTAGTATAGGTTCCAGAACCCCCTTGGATACTAAATCTGAGGATGCTCAGGTCCCTTATATACAACGGCACAGTATTTGCCCATAACCTATGCATATCCTCTCGTATACTTTAAGTCATCTCTAGATTACTTATAATACCTAATGCAATGTAAATACCGTGTAAATAATTGTCAGCCTATGGAAAATTCAAGTTCTGCTTTTTGGAACTTTCTGAAATTTATTTCTTCCAAATATTTTTGATCCGAGGTTAGTTGAATTGTGTATGCAGAACACACAGATACGGAATGCCTGACTAATATACCTATTTCTGGGAATGATTCCTAAGGAAATAACTCTAAAAAACAAACAAAAGAAAACAAAGAAAAACACAAACTTTATATGCAAACATGTCCATAACAGGATAATTTGTAATATTAATGTCCAAAAATAAGTGAATGGCAAATGCATTATATTCAAATGAGAGAATATTACATAACCATTACAAAAATGGGGTTGGTAAAATGTGTACCAACACAGGGAAATGCTATAATATAACGTTAAGGGAAAAAAATCAGGGTATAAAATTTTACAAGTAGTATGGTCAAGATAATACGCCAAAAATATGAGTAGAAAAAAGAAATGGAGAAGAATACCTGAAAATGTTAAGAGGAGTTATCTTTAATGGTGAAATTACAATTTGAATTTTTTTCTCCTTCTCCTTTCATCTGTTTTCCAAATTTTCAAAATGGGGCATATATTAATTTTGGAAAGGAAAACCATGTACTTTCAACTACAGGGTCATCGGACTTCCCAGGTGGCACAGTGGTTAAGAATCTGCCTGCCAATGCAGGGAACACGAGTTCGAGCCCTGGTCCGGGAAGATCCCACATGCCTCGGAGCAACTAAGCCCGAGCACCACAACTACTGAGCCTGAACCCGCGAACCACAGCTACTGAAGCCCGCGCGGCTAGAGCCCGTGCTCTGCAGCAAGAGAAGCCACTGCAACGAGAAGCCCGTGCACGATAACAAAGAGTAGCCCCCACTTGCCACAACTAGAGAAAGCCTGTGCACAGCAATGAAGACCCAACGCAACCAAAAATAATAATAATTAGTTAATTAATTTAAAAAATACAGGATCATCAAGGATTCAAGTTTCAAGCAGAAATTTTTTAGAGTTTAAATATCTTAATGATTTAGTGTCTGAAGTATGTGTTGGTTATCTAAATAGAAGTTCAATCTTTCTTTTCCCTAAGTGCTGTCAAGTCTGAAGAGCTTTCTAACCACTTGGTCACTATTTCGAGTCCTTTCCTCACACTTTCCAGTTCATATTGTCCCATGGAGTCCTTGGCCTGTTTGGCTTTGACAGATTTGAGAATAAGCTGTGAATGACGAGGCTCACAGGCTCCTTTCCTCCACTTTACGGCCAGAATATCAGCAAGTTCAGGAAGTTCTCAATCAGTCCTTTTTCTGGCAAAGGCAGAAATCCTGGATATGGTTCATTCACAATAGGCTGATTAGGGTGTCAGAGATTCCTGGTGGCCTTTTCATATCAAGCAATGTATAGATGGGTAAGTTAAGCCATGGATGCATAGATACCGAAGCAGCTACTGGGAAACTTTATGGTAATAATAAAGTAGATGCATTTTGCTTAATGCTAGAGTAAATACACATGATGCTAACCTTTAAATCTGTTTAAACTTCTTGTTTAGGAATATCTGCCATAGAATAACTTGTGTATCTTAATCAGGTTCAAGGGCACAAATGAACAATTATAATAAACAGGATCAGATAAAACCACTAAAAAGGGAAAGAGAATATCCTGAGAACAGAAATGAAACTTAAATGATAGAAAGAAAATGAAATGAAACTGAAACTTAGCCAGCAAAGCTATTTGAAAAAAAAAGTCCTGATCTTAACAGAGTTCTAGCAGGTAACTATATATTATCCAGTATTACCAAGAGTAAAGATGTCTTAAGTTTTCCTAAGTTACATTTAGACTCAAAATGAAACATGTATCCAGCTGTGTGATCTTGCTGAAGTTACTTAACCTCTGAGTCTCAGTTTACTCATCTGTGAAAATAGGGATAACAGTACACGTCGGCCTAGATTCAATATAGACTCTCAGGGTTTTAAGGGGACTTAGAGACCACCAGGCCTGACCCCCTCCATTGATTCAGGGCCTCAGTCTTGCCATGCTTCCTCCCAGCCCCCTCACATTCAGGGCCCATCTCTCCTGTTCCTATTGTGAGTTCTAGAGGCAGCCGAGGTTTCTGTTGGGCCCACTGAAGTTCTCAGGCAAACTGAGTGCCAAGCAATGTGAGGGAGGGGGTGAGAGGGGAAAGGCTGGGAGGACATTAAACTGATCTGGCTTCGGAAGGTGGCTCTGGGGGGACAGCTGAGTGGTCCCAGGCAGCTTGGACAGGATACAACATTCATTGTTGTCAGAGAGGGGGTCTATATAGTGCTATAAAGTGATGACGGAGCCAGAAACAGGAGACAGGGGTGGGGTACCACCAGGGCACATGACCTGGGCAGACAGAACACCATGCTCAGAAATGAAGAGCCCTGTGCTTCTTTGGATGCTCTGCTATCCCCATCTTGAAATTCTTAATCTTTTCACAGAGGGCCTGGCAATTTCACTTTGCACTGGGTTCCCCAAATTGTGTAGCCAGTCCTGATACAACGTCCAAGATTTCCTTAGCAGAGGGCTGGTGGGGAGACGAAGAGGGGGGACACAGGGAGACCAGGAACTGCCCTGGTGTGTGTGATTTTTTCCCTAAACTCCAGTAAATGGTAGGACAGGGCTGCACTGTGCTTCCTGCCCCCTGAGGATGGGCTGAGCACCTGCAGGAGTTTGTGGAGCCTGAGGCTCGTTCCCATAGAAGCAGCTCCACAGAGGTACCTGGGAGAGGGGCAAGGAAGGGTCTGGTTGTTGTCTTTTTTCCCCTTTATTTTGTTGAAGTAAAATTCACATAACATAAAAGTAACCATTTAAAAGTATAGCATTCAGGGAATTCCCTGGCAGCCAGTGGTTAGGACTCTGCGCTTCCACTGCTGAGTGCCCCAGTTCGATCCCCGGTGAGGGAACAAAGATCTCACAAGCTGCGCAGCGTGGCCAAAAAATAAAGAAAGAAAAGAAAAGTATAGAGTTTAGTGGTATTTAGTACACTTACAATGTTGTGCAACCGTCACCTCTATCTAGCTGCCTCACCTCAGAAGGAAACCCTGTACCCATTAAGCAGTCGCTCCCTATTCCCCCTCCCCACACCCACTGGCAACCACTAATTTTCTCTTCTGTCTCTATGGATCTACCTATTCCGGACGTATTGTATAAATGGAAGCATACACGACATGACCTTTTATGTCTGGCTTCATTCACTTAGCATCATGTTTTGGGGGCCCATCCACACTGTAGGATGCAGCAGACAGCACTGTAGTATGATGGCTGAGTTAGATACCCTTGTGTGGATATACCTCCTTTTGTTTATCCATTTATCCATTGAGGGACCTATGGGTTGTTTCCACCATTTGGCTATTGTGAATAGTGTGGTAATGAGCATTCATGTACGTGTATTTATTGGAGTATCTATTTTCAGTCTAGGATCATATGGTAATTCTATTTTTAACTTTTTGAGGAACTGCCAAACTGTTTTCCACAGCAACTGAACCATTTTACATTCTCACCAGCAATGAATGACGGTTCCAATTTCTCCACATCTTTGCCCACACTTGTTATTTTTTTGTTTATTTTATTTTTGTAATTGTAGCCATCCTCCTGGGTGTGAAGTATATCTCATTGTGGTTTTGATTTACATTTCCTTAATGACTCATGATGTTGAGCATCTTTTCATGTGCCTGTTGGTCATTTATATATTTTTGGAGAAATATCAGGCTCTTTGCCCATTTTTAAATTTAGTTGTTTGTCTTTCTGTTGTTGAGCTCCAAGTGTTCTTTATATGTTCTGGATGCAAGTCTCTTATCTGATACATGTTTTTTCAAATATTTTCTCCCATTGTGTACATTGTCTTTTCACTTTCTTGATAGCCCTTTAATACACAAAAGTTTTTAATTTTTATGAAGTCCAATTTGTTTGTTCTTTTGTTGCCTGTACTTTTAATGTAATTTCTAAGAATCCAGTGTCAAATCTGAAGTCAGGAAGATTTACCCCTATATTTCCTTCTAAGAATTTTATAATTTTAGTTTCTAAATTTAGGCCTTTGATCTATTTTTATTTTTTAAAATAAATTTACTTATTTATTTTTGTCTGCGTTGGGTCTTAGTTGTTGCACGCGGGCTTTCTCTAGTTGCGGCGAGCGGGGGCTACTCTTCTTGCGGTGGGCGGGCTTCCCATTGCGGTGGCTTCTCCTGTTGCGGAGCACGGGCTCTAGGGTGCGCGGGCTTCAGTAGTTGTGGCTCACGGGCTCTAGATCACAGGCTCAGTAGTTGTGGCGCCCGGGCTTAGTCGCTCTGCAGCACGTGAGATCTTCCCAGACCAGGGCTCGAACCCGTGTCCCCTGCATTGGCAGGCGGATTCTTAACCACTGTGCCACCAGGGAATCCCTGATCTATTTTTTAGTTAATTTTTGTATATGCTATAAAATAGAGGTCCAGCTCATTCTTTTGCTTGTGGATATCCAGCTGTCCCAATACCATTTGTTGAAAGACTGTTCTTTCCCCATTTTATTGTCTTGACATCCTTGTCAATTAACTGTAGATCTATGGGTTTATTCCTGGACTCTCATTTCTATTCCATTGATCTATACGTCTTATCATTTTTAATTGGTGTGGATAAATATGCATAAGAATGCCTTGCACTGAGTCATGGTAATGTATCAATAAATTCTGGCTGCAGATCGGATACGTAGCACTTTGTAAATTTGATAAAATAGTAGAGCTGTACATGCCCACTACTGTTTGGGAATAATTCAGTTTCAATTTATAGAATTGCATCATGTATTTTAGGGCTGGAGAGAAACTTGATGGGTCCTCTATTGAACGTAAATAAGAATGCATTGCAGTAAGGTGCTCATTCAAAAATCAAATAATGATGTGAATAAGGTTGATCATCTCTATTGGAGGAAGAAAATGCTACACATTAAACACATTACTCATTACATATTTATTTAACAATCTTGGACTTTATTAATAAAATGCTTTGTAGCAAAAAAAAAAAAAAGAGTAGAGCTGCCAACATTAAGCATAAATACTGCAAACACGTATGCTGAGACAGCAATTTAGGGACCTTTGCAAGAGCCTGAAATAAATATATAAAGAGACAACCTGAGGAGCCTTACTTGGAAGGCCTGGCCTAGAAGCAATGGTGTTTATCTTGGTGGTTGAACTTGTTCTACAAATTCAAGCAAACATCTTACGGAAGGGCACATCCGTCAAGGACACTGCAAACAACTCGGAACACAGTGCTCCGTATGCTGAAACCAGGAAGGAGTTATGATGCATTTGCTGGCAGCTATTTTAAATCACCCCCTCTTTTCAGTTTGGTAACATGATTTGCTTTTCTCTCTCTTTAGATGAAGTGCTGAAGCTTTCTAGGAGTGAATTTAGTTTAAATAAATTCAATGAAATGGTCTAAATAAATTGTTTACTATTTAAATTTTAACTAAATTAACAATTAATTATATTTTAATTTTATTACCATGTATGCATATTATTTATATAATTATAATATATTATATTTACAGGTAACATTAATATTTTTTGTTAATCACAGTTATTAGTACTATTTAATTAATTAAAATGCTTAATTCTTTAACTCAACAATTTATTAGGTGTTTACTTGGTGTAGCAGGCTAGATGAGGACATTTGTTCGTTCACTGAACAAACATTGTCTGAGCACACACACGCCCTGGGCACGGGGGTGGGACAGGAACAGACCCTGCTTTCCTGAAGCTGCTGTAGGTAGCAGAGGTCACAAAATGTTTCCAGGGCTCCACCTGCCCTGGCTACTGCCTCTGTCCTCGGCCCAGGGCGCTGACCTCACCACTTACTCAAGCCCACAAGTGCACCTCCCCCTTAGCCTCTCAGCTTAGCCAAGACATATAGGAGTTTTTCATATGAAATCTTACTTGGATGCTAAGGGAAATCCCAAAAGAACAAGAACAAAAGAAACAACCAAAGCAGAGAAAAAGACATGGATCACTTATCTTGCGGGAAAAAGAGTTCTTCATTTCAGTCTTACCGAGAGAATATTTCCCCAAACCCCAGTTTTCCACACACCATCCCCAATACCCCTAGCAAACTCCTTCCCTGGCTACCAGACTCTTAGAAGGCTCTCCAAGGGAGGGATAGGACATTTTCTGGGACCCAACAGGCTGCTCTAGATAGGTTTCAGAACCTTCAAACTATCTCTAGGGGTAATTAACTTAGGAATAAACTCCCCTCCAGCCCTAGGTTCACCCCTAACCTTTGCAGGGGTGCAGGGGAAAGGTACAAAGGGAGGCCCGCATGCCATAGGTCTATAAATCCAGATATAAATCAAGCTAACAAACTGTTAAATGGTATTCATATGCTCCTTCCTTGACAAATATAACTTCGCAATGACATGGCAAGCATGTTCCAATTTAGAATCCCCTGCCTCTGCCTGGGGCCTACCCTGTCACTCGTCTCGTCTTACACCAGGAAGGACCTTTCATGTATGTGGGTGGACACTCCAGCCAACATGTCCAAGTTCTGCATTAATTGCTTACAACTGCATTTGAATCTATGATTATCTCAATAAAACTTTTAATTAAAAGAAAGAGAGTGTGTGTGAGTGTGTGTGTGTGCGTGTATGTTTGCAGCATGGCCCATATACTCAAACTAGATGTGCCCCTGTGCTGGGCTGTCTGCTCTCAAGAGCCCCCTCTGGTCACTTTCAACCTGGCCCCTCCTCAGAGGACAAGAAGCCCACAGGTTACGGGGTCTTGCCTAGGGCTGCTGGGTGCTTCCCCTTCCAAACCAAGGCCTTGGAATTCCCTGAGGAAACAGCCTCCAGCCCACTTCCGGGGGCCTGCGTGGCCTTTCCCTTTTGCCGTCCTCCTGAGCGAATTGTCCTGCACTGCCGGTGTGTTTGCACTTCTAGGCCCAAGGGTAAACTGAGGGGTGGCTGTTTGTGGAGCGTATGAACAAAGCTTGATTTGGAAAATGAAGGCTTAGAATGTTGGTAACCACTCATGGCCGTGACCAGTGAGGGGAAGGGGAGACAGGCACATGGTTTCTTTCCCTTTAAGATTCTGGAAAGGAAAGTGAGAAGACAAAGCCAACCTTAACACACACTCTCTGACCTCTAGTGAGTGGGACATGGTTCATAAAACACAGAGACAAAGATCAACTGTTCTGCTCCAATCAACCACAAACTATTGTGACATCCAGCAAAATGTCAGGCACCAATGCAAAGAGTAAAATACTGAAACCTGAAATTGAACAAGGGATGCTTCATTATTTCAACCTTCAAATCACAAGCTGATTGTACTCCTCTGGAAAGAAGGGCTGTTGATTTTGGCATCCAACGCCCAACAGTTCAAAGCACAGTAAACTTTTCTACGTCTTTCTGGCCCCGCCAGGACATTTGACCAGGAGGCCCACAGTGGAGAGCTGTTTCTTATGTTAAATCCTGTCAGACACGAGGATTTCCTGGAGCGTACAACAACCCCATTCTCTGAGGAAAACGCAAATCTGAGACCTGACTGTCGTGGCACAGAAGGAAGTAGGACATACGGGAGAGCTGATCTCGGAGTACAGTTTAGAAGTTTCTGGAGGTTTAATATTAGTAACGGAATCATCTGTCAATCACCAAGTGCCGAATGTTTTAGAGTTTGGAGCATTCCTTTTTCTATTCCAGACTAATTATGCTTCACAGTGGAGTTTTGGAATTACCATCTTAGGTATTTATACACTGCCTCATTCCCCTCCCAAAAGGATTCGAGACAGCTTATCTCCCTTTAAGATTAATGTGTTTGCATCCTAGAACTCTACAAAATGCATTTGGTTTTATATTAGTCAGCCAGAAATTCTCTTGGGAAATTGTCAGAGAAAATAAATAACGGCACGGGGAAAGGCAGAGTTAAAGCAGAGGACACTTGGGTATGAGTGTACTGGAAACACGTTTCTGCTGTGTCTGTTCTGGGGGAAAGGGCAGCACACTTCAAAAACTAATTTCTAGGGGATCGTTCTGGAGAACACAGCCTGACACACAGACAGTGCTCAATAAATATTTGTTGAATGGAGCAGAGTCTCCCAATCAGCGTGCTACAGCCTGTGGAAGGGATGGGGTGGCTGGTGCCCTCTGCCACAAAGATTACAATTTCCTATGTGAGCCATGCTGGAAATCCATCACCTGGTCCAGCCCCGTCATACTCTCCTCGCTCTGATAGTACCATGCGCTCCTCCAGGGCAGGGAAGAGAGCTCGTCTGTATTTATGTCTTAAGAACAAGGCATCATGCCTGGCATCTGGTAGGTACTAAATAAACGTTGAGCAGAATTTGCAAGCATGCTTTTTATAACTTCCTCCAAGTCATCTATTAGAATGTTGAGCAGTAAAAGATCAAGAACAGAACTATTGATCCTCCAGGTGCCAGGCTGACAATAATTTATTAATCCATACTGGAGGGAGGTGAGGTCTAAAAAGGAGGAGACTTTGTTGGGACATGACGGTTTTGTTCAAACCCTAGAACAGCTGTCCCAGGGGCAAGCTGGGCACAAATGAGTGAAAACTAGAAAAAAGGTAAAGTTCTCCCAAGAAGAGTATTGGGGGTAAGTCCTGGGGAAAGGGGCATTCTCATAACTGCTGGAATTAGGGTAGATGTTCAGTTTTTCTGGGACAGAATTTGGTGATTTACATGAAAAGCCTTAAATATGTACCAAACCTTTGACCCAGGCATTTCACTTCTAAATTTTGATCGCTGAAATGAAATCAACTTCACAAAGATATATGTACAAGGATGTTTGATGGTGTATTGGTTATAATGGTGAAACATTTAGAATAATGTAAACTTTCAACAACAAGACCTTAAATAACTCATTGAATATAGTCAGTGCATGTAATATTACACAGCTATTAAAATGATGATGGAGAGGGAATTCCCTGGTGGTCCAGTGGTTAGGACTCGGCGTTCTCAACACCAGGGGCCTGGGTTTGATCCCTGGTTGGGGGACGAAGATCCTGCAAGCCGTGGGCGTGACCAAGAAAAAAAAATGGTGATGGAGAGTCATACTTATTTGAATGAAAATGCATTTGTACGATATGGTTAAGTAAAAAAAAAAGTGAGATACAAATGGTGCCATTTTGGTTTGATAGAAATATATATATATTATATATATTATATATATATTATATACATTATATATAATATACATTATATATATATTATATACATTATATATATATTATATACATTATATATATTATATACATTATATATATTATATACATTATATACATTATATATACATTATATATAAAATATATATGTGGGAAAGAGAGAGTGAGAGAGAGAGAGAAATTCTTGAAGAATACATATCAAAACGCTTCTGGTGATTCTCTCTCTGGGTATCAGGAATACAACTAATTTAATATTTTCATTTTTACCTGTTGTTTCTCAACTTCTAACTACAGATATGTAATACTGTAGTAATAATAATAATAATAAAAGTTAGGACTGATGAAAATATGTCCCTGCTGTTCATTAAATTGGTGCGCTTTCTGCTATCCAAAGCACCCAGCTAGGGCTGAAATGGTTACCTGGCTGGATGTTCTGGGAGGGAAGCTGGAACAGAAGAGGCTAAAACCACTTCTAGCTGTCTATACGCTGATCCCATGAAGGAAGACGGTGACATTGGAAAATGTGCCTAAGTCCCTGGCACGCTTTGTCAGGCAAATGGGGTTTTTCAGGACTAGTATTTTAAAATTTTTGGCAAGGCTGTTTTGTTTTTGATGATGAGAATGTCCTTTAAAATCAGAAGTTATATTCTTAGTATTTGCCTCTTTCTATGCCTTCTTAATGAGCAACAACATGAGAATTGGAATCTTCTCACTTTGTTCCCTGCTTTGGCACATAATACCCTATACAGATACTTGTGTCTGGACCTGGAAACAGAGATAACATTTGCCTCTCATCCCACAGGGTACACGGTAAGCTCCGTGAGGCCAGGGATTTTGCTCGTTTTGTTTCAGAGCCCAGAAGGGTACCTGGCACACAGAAGGCACTAGGTAAATATCTTTCGAATGAGTCAGTGAACGTCGGCAGAATGAAATAGGTAACCTGGAAGAAGCTGGTCTGCAAATACATGCTTTTGCTGTATTCACTTTACTTAAGTTTAAAAACATGAGTTTGTAAACAGAATTCCAAAAACTCATTTTTTGAATGTAATTAATTTTTCAAATTACTAACATTCTTTAAAAAGCAGGTATGATCATCATACAGCCATCTATTAAAAAATGAGAACTACAGGTTGTGTTCTAGATAACCACGTTCAATAGAACTTGCTGTGACAAAAGAAATATTCTGCATCTGCGTTCTCCAGTATGGTAGCCACTAGCCATATGAGGTCTTGAGCACTTGAAATGTGGCTGGTTGAGAATGAGGAGGTAAATTTTACATTTTATTTAAATCTAATTAATTTACTTTTAACTTTGAATAGCCACAGACGGTTGGTAGCTGCGATATTGGGCAGTACAGTTCAAGACTGAACTTCTCATCCTAGTGTACGCGACATGGTAAATACCACGTGTTTGCCAAGACACTGTGTATAAACATGATTGGGTCTTGCACTGAAAGAAGAGGATGGAAATAACCCCAGGAAACCAGTATGCATGACAGTAGAGTATTTTTCATAAATTTAAAAAATGTCTCGACCACACAGCCTTCCTAATCTCCAGTGGTCCTGCTACCTTCTCGACATGCCACAGATTTATTTGTATCCAAGATAAGGTTTAGAAGAGTTACAAAATCCAGAGCAAAGATCTGTGCAGTGCACACTGTCAGCATTAGAATGAAAAGTGCAATTTGTATGAAAAGTCTTATTTTTACTCTAGATTAGTGGATGATTCCACAATACTGCTTTGGTAACGTTAGTGATAAAGGTTTTTGCGTGTTTGCTTTCACTTAAAAATCCCCACATTACCTTCAAAGCAGATAACAGCATTGAGGAATTAAATGAATGTAGAACTCAGGCAACCAATCAGAAGAACCCCCCCCCCCACTGCCTTCCTCAGAAACCTTCATAAAACATTCATGCAAAGTGTTCTCCTTTAAATTAACTATTTATCTTAATTCTTCACCTTCTTGATGTATGACTGTCCTATGGCCTTTCTTAGTGATTTAGATATTACTGTAGGTCAAAGAACAGAAGGCAATTTCAGAGAAAAGCAAAAATGGAGGAAGAACACAAAGTGAATATATTTTTGTGGAATTAAACTGAAAAAAATTGTCATAACTTTATGATGAATTATAACCAGTGGTTAAATGAGTGCAATCACTTCATTATCACTAAGCCGCTATAACAAAAATACCATAGACTGGGTGGCTTATGAACAGCAGAAATTTATTTCTACAGTTCTAGAAGCTGGGAAGTCCAAGTTCAAGACCCTGTCAGATTCAGTGTTTGATGAGAGCCTCGTACACAGACTTTTTACCATGTCCTCAGGTGGCAGAAGGGGTGAGGGAACTCTCTGGGGTCTCTTTTATCAGAGCACTAATCCCATTCATGAGGACAGGATCACCTATCAAATCACCTCCCAAGGTCCCCCTCCTAATACCATCACACTGGGGATTAGGCTCCAGTGTTTGAATTGCAGAGGGGGGGGAACGCATGCACTTTGAATGGATATTCTGTCCACACCCTTGCATAATTTTATAACATCATGCATTGACTATTTTGAAAATATTGGTTCCCTGAGTTGTGGACTTCTTCCAAATGTTGACCCATTTCATTACACAATATCAAAAAACCACATTCATTATTATCCACAACAAACTCATCTGAAAAGTCTTTAAGTATTGGGATGCTGTCAAGCTTATGATGCCTGATACGAGATTTTTAAAAATCGAACTTTTGCTTAAAAGCTCAAAGAAACAAATATTATCGGTTGCTTTTCCTTGGTGTGACAAGCTCACTTGGTGCATTTTCAAGAAAATGCCCACCATGCAGTCAAGTCTGAATAACCCGAGTTGCCAGCTGTTCTTTCAAGTAAAAAGGATATGCCATGAAGAAAGCAGTTGGTGCAGCTCACCACTTAAATGGTGGTACAAGTACTTTTTCTGGAGATAACCATGATGGTTGGATACACAGCAGAGTGCTTTATGCATACTTTCTATTCCATCTTCTGTGACTTTCAAAGTGGGCGCCTGTACCCTATAGATGCACAAGGAACCCTACTGGGGTCCTGGAAGGAAATAACAGAACTTCTACTTATATATATTTTTAATCTCATCCTTTTGTCATTTCTACTTTTGTGTATGGTTTATAACATACCATACAGGAGCTTATGTTTATAATTCATTTATAAATAAATAAATGCACACTGGGGTGCATGCTCCAATTTTTTATTGGTGGAGCAGGCAAGCAAGAAAGTTTGGGGACAGCATTATGAACAGCCAGGGTAAAAACACCTCACTGAAACAGGCTGGATGGAATCCTGTGGATGTCAGAACACAAGCAGCAGGTCACTTTGCCTTTCCTGGCCGGGAAGAGCATGAAGTAGGTGGTGTAGTGTGAGAACTTCGCCCATCCGCCCGTAGGGCCTGTGCTGCCTTCCCTGTGGAGTGAGTGATGGAAAGTCCCTCCTTGGGAGCTACTGTCAGGTCTCTTGGACTGTCTGTCGCATTGAAGGACTTCCTGGTGCTTCACTTGAATGTCCACCTGAAGTCACTGCCCTCCACTGTAGCTTTCAGGGCTGTACCTGCCCTGCTGTTTCCACTGCTTGGGCCATTGAACCTTCTGCCCTCCCCACCTTCCAACACCACCCCACTGAGCCTGGCCCTGAAGCAGTGACATCTGGTTGCAGTCACAGAACAAAGGCTTCCCAGAGCCTGCGGGATCTTGTGGCTTCCGGTCCCACAGGGCCTCACCCGCTGGTACCCTTGGGGGCTTGTGGGGAGACTGTGGAGTGCCCCAGGGCTGACCACATAGCTCAGCCCCACCAGCTGTGCGGCCACTTGGCACAGGCAAAGCGTCTGGACCTTCCGCAGTCTCTAGCCAGCATCCCTAACCCCTACTTATGCCCCCAAGTGTGGGCTGTTGGCCCCAATGGACAGACTGCTTGTTGTGTTCAGACTCACCCATTGCCTCTGACAACTGACTTTTAAAAATTACTGAAGCTTACTGACTCTTTCCCTGAGACTTGTCACCAGGTTGCCTTAAACACCAGTGCAAAGAATCCCTCTCAAGATGGACCCCCCTCAGGTACAGTGGGGCGACTAGAACTCTACATCTCACTCTGAGGGTGGATGATATAGTTGGTCAAGGCCTTAAATGCTTTCCAGAAAATTCTTTCTAGTATTCATTTCATGTCATTCCCTTTCCCTCACAATGAGCTGTTAATGATTCCAGTTATGCAAGAATGTGATTACCTTTTCAAGATAAGAAGAGCTTTTCTGTTCTCTAATCTTCCTCAGGTAATATACTTCTGTATTTTCTTCCCTGGCTCCATCTCCTGGCCCAGACAAAGGCCTTACACATGTGTTTACATTTCATTCTAAGACACTGGTTTTAGCCTCCCCATGGGGTTAAGGACCTGATAGGAAGGAACAGTGTATTGAGTAGCTTTCACTTGCTTTTCATCTTAGTTCTTAAAAATGCTTCACCTTGACAATGATGCAGTTAGTGAATTGTTTATATGGGAGTGTGTCCTGCTGTTCTCCTGAAAGACACATGACTGGACTCCCTCTAGCCTTCCAAGCTTTCTTTTTCTCTTCTCTCTTTATGGCTGGAGGGGAGGTTTCCCTCTCAGGCATTCTGACTCATTCTGTTGTGCCTTTCCCTAAGAGCCTGAAGCATGTTTATTGGAGGGTGTGGGACACAACTGCATATTCTGTTTCATATCTCAGCAACGCCAGCAAGACTTTCTACCCGCGCGTTACCACTCCTTCCAAATCTTTCTCTTTACCTGCTTTCTAGATCCCCAATAAAAATCCAATGGATGCAATAAAAGGTTATATTTATCTGTATCTACAAAAGGTAGAGTGTTATAATAAAAGGTGAAAAACAGAAGCCTTGAAGACACAGAGATTTTAAAGGTATATGAAATAATAAAATAAAAATAAATTCACCATCAAATACTAGAAACCCATACATGGTTGAAGAAAAAACAAGAGCAGGGCATGAGGCTCATATTGTAATATTCAACTTTTTTCTCATGAGGCTCTTGTTTCACTGTGTTCGATTTTGGTAACTCAGGGATAAAAACCAGGTTTTGTTTATCTCTGTGTCTCCAGTACCCAGCACTGTGCTTAGAAAACAGTGGATGCTCAATTAAGGCTTATTAATGGGAAGAAGAAAAGAAAGTGTTTCTGAGAGAAGAATGGAGAAAGCCTATTGAGAGAGAAAATCGGAGTCTAGCACATTAACAAAAAGAAACTCAGTGACTTTCTGCACCACAGAAAAGGTTATTTTACGCAGCTACAGTGCCATGTTTTCCCTCCAGCTTATTGGAAATGCACCAAGGATTACCTACCAAACTGAGAGGGGAGGGGTGACAGAGTGGGGAATGGCATCAGACTCACTGCAGTTCGTGAATTTCAGAATTAAATTAATCGCCAAGTGTAAAATGGCTTTGAATTCACCAGGAATCATTTGGGGATATTTTGAAAAGTTAAGATGAGCAAAAGAGTCAGCCCAAAATAGTAGGTAATTTAATGGTCTTTAATAGGAGCTGGAGGAAAGAGAACTTTTACCATCATCACCATCATGATTACTGTCCTCAACACCATCATTAAACAAGCAGAAAACAATGTCACTGTTAGTACACAGGCAAACATCCTCATTAGGAGATGCATTTCAGAGTTAGACGCCCTTTTCATCACTACATTCAAGAGACAAATGAGGTAGAGAGGTAATGAGATGTAGCTTAGTGCTTGTTTTACACTGTGATTTTAGGAGAGTCATTACTGAGAACCTCCACTGATATAAGATTCCCCAAGGGGTTATTATGCTGTTAATATGGAAGGAGATGGAATTCAGGATTTTTATATCTTCTGAAACAGACGGTTATAATTTAAACTTCATGAAATACCGGAAAGAGGAAATGCAATCAAAACCCTTAAAGTCCTAGTTTCTTATTTTCCAGGCCAAAGCCTGCTGTATAGTTGTATAAATAGTTCTGAGACTCTCTTCTATTTTTCTTCCTTCCTGAAGATAATCCACAATGTGTCTGCCTGGACACATCTAATGGTTAGGCAGATGGCATTCCAACATCCCTTTTCTAAAAGTCTGAGCTCTTGTCAGATACATTGGGATGATCTTGAGCTGGTGAAGCAGAAGCAGCATTAAGTGTAGAAGCTTTGGAATGAAAGGAAGGGAAAAGCATAAAAGAATGCCTTGGGAGGGATATTTCCTTTAAAAGGCAGAAAGAACATTTAAGGGTGAGATGAGTAAAACCCCATACGTATTAAATCTGTCATGATCCTTATGACGCAGTGTTGCCCTGAGCCAGTCTCAACATTATCAACATATCTTAACAGCACTGTAAATGCTATATTAGGGTTTATAAATATTTCACAATCAGGCTTGTTAATTGCATGACTTTCCTAACTGAAGTCAAACAGGTTTGAAAGCAAATTATAATGGTTTAAGCAAAGCTAATGAGCCTTCCCTTTAGGAACAGCCAGATGCTATTCCAGGAGACCCCAAACCTCACTTCAGACTCATGATTTAAGGTGGGAAATTAACCCAGAGCTTTAGTATTTTTTTTATAAAGCATTTTATTTTTTAAATTTTATTTATTTATTTTTGGCTGTGTGGGGTCTTCATTTCTGTGCGAGGGCTTTCTCTAGTTGCGTTGAGCAGGGGCCACCCTTCATCGCCATGCGCGGGCCTCTCACTATCGTGGCCTCTCTTGTTGCGGAGCACAGGCTCCAGACGCGCAGGCTCAGTAGCTGTGGCTCATGGGCCTAGTTGCTCCGCGGCATGTGGGATCTTCCCAGACCAGGGTTCGAACCCGTGTCCCCTGCATTAGCAGGCAGATTCTCAACCACTGGGCCACCAGGGAAGCCCGAGCTTTAGTATTTTAATTTACGGCTCTACTGTCTGTTAAAACACACCCTTCTTATAACCACTTTTTATTCATATCCTCCCAGAGACAGTACAAAATAAGCTATAGACTGATCACTTAGAGGTTAGTGAATCACTCAGCACTTCAGGTTTGGTCCTGAGTATAAGTTTTTTAAGTGTATACTTCAATGATTTTAGTACATTCACAGATTTGTGCAACCAAACTCTTTTTTATGGCTGAATAATATTCCATTGCGTGGCTATACCACATTTTGTTTATCCATTCACTCACTGGCAGACATTTGGGTGTTTCTGCCTATTGTAAATACTGCTGCTATGAACACTCATGTACAAATAGTTGTTTTCAGTTCTTTTGAGTATATACCTAAGAGTGGAATTGCTGGATCATATGGTAATTCTATGTTTACATTTTAGAGGAACTGTCAAACTGTTTTTCACAGTGGCTGTACCATCTTACACTTCTACCAGCAATGTACAGGGGTCCCAATTTCTCCTTATCCTAACCAACACTTGTTATTTTCTGGTTCTGTTTTTGTTTTGCTTTATTTATAATGGCCATCGTAGTTTGGTATGAAGTGGTATCTCACTGTGGTTTTGATTTGCATTTCTATAATGACTAATGATGTTGAGCATATTTTAAGGTTCTTTTTGTCTGTATATCTTCTTTGGAGACAGGCCTATTCAAGTCTTTGGCCATTTTTAGATTGGGTTGTTTGTCTTTTAGTTGTTAGAGTTCTTTAAATATTCTAAACACTTACGGAATACACTACAAATATTTTCTCCCATTAGCACAGATCACTATTATCTGGGATGAAAAGGAGACACTGCTAAAGGTCTTACAGACTTGAAAAAGCTACTATAGGGACTTCCCTGGTGGTCCAGTGGCTAGGACTCCGCGCTCCCAATGCAGGGGGCCGGGGTTTGGTTCCTGGTCCGGGAGCTGGATCCCACATGCTGCAGCTGAAGGATCCTGCATGCTGCAGTGAGGATCCCGTGAGTCGCAACTGAGACCCAGCACAGCCAAATAAATAAATATGAAAAAAAAGAGATATTATAATTCTAAGATAATATGTGTGCACTAAAAGACATGTTCCAGAATGGTCATAGTAGCATTTTTCATAATGGCCATAAATTGGAAACAATCCCAAATGTCCATCAACAGTAAGAGGGACAGTTCTATACTCATGCAACAGAACATTGTGATGTCCGTGACAATGAACTATTGCACCCAAAGTAACACTGACATATCTCACAAGCATAATATTGAGCCAAAGAAGCCAGATCGTAAAAAGTATTTATGGTACCATCTCAGTTAATTTACATGTAAATGTAATACCAGGTTCAAAAACAAACAGGCAAAACTAATCCATTATGTAAAAGTTAGGTTAGTAATTATTTTTTGAGGTGTCATTACTGGGTGGAGGATAGGAAACGAACTGGGAGATTTGGGGGTACTAAGAATGTCCTATTTCCTGTCCTGGGTAGCGGTTCCACTAATGTGTTTACTTTGTGAAAACTCGTCAAGTTGTGCATTTATGACCTGTTCACTTTTCCATATGTTATGCTACCATAAAAAAAATATTCAAACAAACAAATCTTCACTTTAGCCCTCTGTACATGGGCTCCCGGGACCTGAGTTCTGGGCAAATTAGCTGTTACCTAACTTGAATCTCTCTTCATCTGTTTCCACTTTATTTTCCTTTTGCCCTGAGCAGCTGACAGACAGTCCAGCTCTCACTTCAGAATGTGTGGAAACTTCTCGTTCCCAGTATGTCTCCGTCTCTTTCTGTCTCTGTCTCTTCGGAAACTCCCAATCTGCTTCTGTCTCCTCCTTTGCCCTCTCTACTTCCTGCTCTTCTGCTCATGCCCTGCTCTCCCCTGCCTTTTTGTCTCCATCCTGCTCCCCTTTCTTTCTCTTCTTTCCCCATTTCTCTTCTCTTCTTCACTCTCTTAATAAATGACGTATGTGCAGGGCAGGGGAGGAAGTCTGCTGCTTTCACTGCAGAAAAATTTACACTCTATACTCTTCTGTTTAAAAGCAGTTAAGTTGAGACTTCCCTGGTGGTTCAGTGATTAAGAATCCGCCTGCCAATGCAGGGGACAGGGGTTCAAGTCCTGGTCCAGGAAGATCCCACATGCCACGGAGCAACTAAGCCTGTGCACCACAACTACTGAGCCTGTGCTCTAGAGCCCACGAGCCACAATTATTGAGCCTGTGTGCCACAACTACCGAAGCCCGTGTGACTAGAGCCTGTGCTCCGCAACAAGAGAAGCCACCGCAATGAGAAGCCCGCGCACCGTAATGAAGAGTAGCCCCTGCTCGCCTCAACTAGAAAAGCCCACCAGCACCAACGAAGACCCAACGAGGCCAAAAAAAAATAAATAAAATAAATTTATTTTTTTTAAAAAGCCAAATTAAAAAAAAAAAAGCAGGTAGGTTGAAAGTACTCATTCCCTAAGAAACACTCTGGCATTTAGGTTGTTCCATTTTAACTTTCCAATTTGAATGCTGCTAAAACACAAATTGTTAAGAAAATGCCCCACATATTGACAATGATTACCTCTGGGTGGCAAGATTATAGGTGTTTTTTATTTTCCATGTATATATTTCATATAAATATATTTCTGATTTTTAAAAATTTCTATATTCTTTTTAAATATTTTCATTAAGATGTAACAAATTGCCATGTTTGTTATTAATTCTTTTAGGCTTTACATTTTTTTAATTTTGGAAATTAAATCTTTTAGAAAAAATAAAATTCTTAGCCAGTTCTAGTGTTCCTCTTTGGTGCTATGGAACATTCTAGACAGAGAAAACAGCTTGCACCAAATCATGAAGATGGGGAAATAGGAGATACGTACAGGGAAAAGCAAATGACTTTCTTTGAAGAAAAGCAAGACTAAGGAGGTGTGTCAGGTGACCTATGAGTCTGGACTTAATTTCACATCCATGGGGTGCTGGTGTCTTAGCAGCACCACGACAAGATGAGGAGACTTAAAAGATTACTCTGCAGCGATGCATCGAAAGGACTGAAAGGGAGATTTCCTGGTGGTCTGGGGTGTGGGTACTGAGTTCAGGATCCACTGGAATGAGGCTGATCTCATGATTCTCCTGCTTAAAACTCTTTTGTGGCTTCCCACTGCCCACGGGATCAAGTCCAAATGCTCCAGGTGGTGTAAAAGCCCTGCACGTTTTGGCTCCTACCTGCTCTCTCACGGGCTGTCCGGTATCTCTGCGCTCTGGCCATGTGAGCTGTCCCACATTTCCGCTTTCACATCTGCTGTTCCCCCTTCTCTCAGCACGTGGCCCAGGCCACGCCTGCTCATCATTCAGACCGCAGCTTCATTGACCCTCCCACAGAAGCTGTCTCTGAACCTCCGATGGGTTTAGGCCCTCCTGTTATACGCTCCCAGAGCACCCTACAGCTCTCCTGCGTGCACTTGTCATTATTCACATATTTGTAATGGTTTCCTGACGGCCTGTAACCCTAGGAGGGCAGGAACATGGGGGCTGGGGGGTCCTCCCTTAACGTGTTCTAGGCGCAAATGCATAGCCATAGGCCTTCAGTAAATGTTGACCAGTGAACATGGAGAACAGTGATGAGTCTTCTGTTAGGATGATGGCAATGGAAATGTCAAGGGCAGGAGGGGAAATACGAATTTATAAGTCCATGCTTGCCCCTCTCCAGACTGAACGCTCTAGAATAGGGAGTTGGCAAACTGTAGATAGGACCAAATCAGGGGTGCTGCCTGTTTCTGTAAACGCAGTTTTGTGGGAACAGAGCCACGCTCGTTCATCTAGGTGTTGTGTACATCTGCTCTCCCACTAACCAGAGGTGGGTAGTTGCCTGTACAGCTTAAAATATTTATATCTGGCCCTATGCCAAAAAAGCTTGCCAACCCCTGCTCTAGAAGAAAGGTTGCATACAGGTTCACCATAATAATAACAGTGGTTATCTTTAATCCTGTGCCAGGATTACAGATGAGCTTTATATTCTTCATAATTTTCTGCATTATTCATATTTTCTACAAAGAACATATATTATTTTTATAATCGGTAAAACAATAAAAGTTATTAAAAACCAGATTGAGTATCCCACTAATTATTTTTAATTTTTAATTCCTACATGTTTTATACATCTTTCAGGGAAAAACTTTGTTAATCAGAGCAATTTTCCTTGCTGGCTTTGGAGAACATAGGAAGATAGCCCTAAGAGCTAGAGGAAATCTCTGTTACCCTCATTTCCTGCAGCAGTGGGCCAATGTCTTTCTGCTATTTTGAGCCTAGCTTTTGATTCTGAGTTCAGAGAACCAAGCTGAACATTTCTGTGAAACTTGGATTCCAGTAAATGTATACCTGTCACATACTGTACATGTCCATGGTCAGTATCTTGATGAGAACACTGGTTACTCTCTGGCAATATTCTGATTGGAACTTATTTTGTATATTTTAGTAACAATTATTAAGTAAAACTGCAAAACATAGACACAACTCTTAAGAGTGATTGCAGTTTTTTAAAAGTGCTAGCAAATGACTTTAATTAAAACAGAAAACGAATAACCCAGATCTTTAAACATCTGGTGAAAAAACAAGGTCCAATTTCCCATTTATATAGATACCGCTCTCCTTCCTTTCCTTCCAAGAAGTCTCAAAATGATTGACGTAAGTGATTATTATGGAAATTTTCTGCTTATAATTTTCCATTAGATGTAAGCTCTATGAGAACAGGAACATTATTGTCTGTATTGTTCACAACTGTGTTCTGGTGTGCAGAACCATAAGAAGCACATAGAAAGTGCTCAATAATAAACATTTCTTGAAGAAATAACTATAAAAGAAGTAGATAAGAAAAAAATGGGTTCCCAAGGAAAGTGGTCTTTTGCAAAAGTTTTGTTAATTATAAGAGTGATGCACCCACAACATTGTAAAGCAACTATACTCCAATAAATAAAATAATCTCCAAAAAACAGAATGACACGCACTTTAAAAACACCTAGAAAGGGACTTCCCTGGTGGCACTGTGGTTAAGAATCCGTCTACCAATGCAGGGGACATGGGTTACATCCCTGGTCCGGGAAGATCCCACATGCCGTGGAGCAACTAAGCCCGTGCGCCACAACTACTGAGCCTGTGCTCTAAAGCCCATGAGCCACAACTACTGAGCCTGCGTGCCACAACTACTGAAGCCCGTGCGCCTACCCCGTGCTCTGCAACAAGCCATCGCAATGAGAAGCCCACACACCGCAATGAAAAGTAGTCCTTGCTCACCACAACTAGAGAAAGCCCGCATGCAGCAACGAAGACCCAACACAGCCAAAAATAAATAAAAAATAAACTAAATTTATAAAAAACAAACAAAAAAGACACTTAAAAATTAAGAAAAGTAGAAAAAAGGACAAAACTCAACTCTGTTCTCTCAGGTTTAAAGCTATCGTTGTTTTGTTGCATTGCTTTTATTTCTTTTCCATATGTATAAATTTTAATATAATGTTAACCATGTTTTTATGTATCTATATCTATATTGTCTTCCCTTTAAAGTTAATCTTACACTATAAGAATTCTCCATGTAATTTCAAGGTCTTTATAAACATTCATTTTAATGATTATATAATAAATTGAGTGGAATTGCATCCTTTACTTAATAATTTCCAGTTTCTTTTATTTTGCAACTATAAACAATGATGCAATACCTTTGTACATTTAGCCATTTTTCATAGAAAGCACACGACAAGTGGTATATCAGCCCAGAGTGTCTTGGTTATGCTCAGTAACAAAAACCCCCCAGATCTCTGTGCTTACAACAACAGTGGTCTATTTCTTGCTCACGCTATATGTCCACTGCAAAAATCAGAAAAATTTTAAATTATAAAAATTCAGTTCCCTTCAATTCAATTCAACAAATATTTGTTGAGTGCCTGTTTTTATAAGGCCCACTGCTGGCTCTGAACATAGTTGAAAAGATTTTCTGATGAGTCACAGGTAAATGAAAGCTGGGAACTCTATTTTCATAACATGTTGTACAATAGCAGAAAACAAAAATCAATGAAGGCAAAAGATCATTTTGCTAGTCTAGTCATTTGTATGCCATGTCTGTATTGTTTTAGATGTGAGTCTCTTTTTCTGTCTGCCTTCTAAAAACCCTCCTTTGTGTGTAAAGGTCAGCCTGGTATGTCCTTATGCCAGTGATATAGCTTGAGCAGACTCAACGCCAGCCACTAGGATCACCAGCCTTGGGTTTTGCAACACCCTCGTGCCCCCATGACCTCAAAAGCTGTTGTGAAATTTTCCAAACGAAACACATTTTAATTTACCAAAAATAATAAAATAATATTGAAAAGACCCTTTAGACCAATAATCCTAATTGTAGAAATTTTCCTAAGGAAATATTCCACCAAAGGAAAAAATGATACACACGTTAAGATCCTGATTGCAGATATTTATAACAGCAAATAATGGCAGGTAAATTATGGCATATTTACTAGATTGAATATCATGAATCAGTAAACATTCATAAGCATGAAATTTATACAGATGCTTATGATTTAAGGTAAAAATGGGAAATTTGTGATTTATGCTTACAATTTAAGGTAAAAATGGGAGAAAGAATAAAATTCCATCTATGTTGTGCAGTTATGTATAAAATAGAAATACATTAAAAAAAGACTAGTAGGAAATATGGCAAATGAAATGGTTGGTTTGTTAGGTCATGGGAATTTTGTATTATTTTTAAAGATTAAATATTTCGGTTACGGTTATTTTTAATATTTGACACAATAAAGCATTTTTAACAAATACATAAAATCCATTCCTGGGAGGGACCTTGTATCAAATTAATGTTTTTAAAAATTGGAAATAAAGCCTTAGGGAGATAACTAATATTGTGCTGTGATGTTGGTTTGCTAGTTCTTCTGGAAGCATCTTATCAATTCCTCCTTTTTCTGATATGTTCTTATTTTTCATTACTCAGGAACTGAATGATTTAGATAAAACTTTTTGGAAATAGGGCTGTTTGGAGACAGAACACCCTTTGAGAACTAATTTCTTGCTATCACTTTCCAAAACTCAGGAAGTGAATAGAGTTGAATACTGAGGGATACTTCTATATGAAATACATGGACCTACGTAACATAAGACATTTTCCAGAACTGAGTATACCTAAGTCTTTCCTTTTGCTTTGGACTGGACACACAGCAGACACCCAACAAATTGCTGACAGAATGCAAAGGAGAAGAAATTCTATCACGTACCCCAAACCTGAGGGAGGGAGGGAGGGAGGGAGGGACTGTCTTACAGGGCAGCAGGCATCCCAAAGTGGGAGGCAGGAAGGCCGATGGGGAGGCGTAGGAGCCCCGTGGAGAGCACAGCTCATCATGCCATCTCCACACAGATCTTTTGGAGAAACCAGTGAGCAAAAGCGGCCCCAGCGTTGATGGAGGTGACATGCGATGTTCTGGGGCCTGTCCACCCATTTTGACACCCCGTTGACAAAAGGTGGAAGAAGTTGGCCAATGAAAGTTAGCAAAGAGCGGCTGGATTCGTGTAACTCATGTCAGCCTATTAGATTCTTTATTGGAAGCTCTCCCGGGCCTGGACGCTGAAGGGACAGACTCCTGGAACCACTATTTATCCTTGAATCAAAAACCCTTTGGAAACACTCTTGTGCTTTGCCATTTGAATCCATAATGCACCAACAAGGCTGGAGACGTTTGCTTTCAGTAGCTTTAACGACTCTCCTTGCTGTTGGTTGGTTAGTTTTGGGGGTTTTAGGTTTGCCTGGAGCAGATCCAATCTCCTCACTTGGTAAGCTGGCAACTTATCATAGCAGCAGGAGCCTTCCACGTAATACCGGTGGCATCAGTCTCTGCAGCCAGTGGCTGCTTTGCCACAATGTCATCTTGGCTGTGCTCCTGAAGACAGTGTGGTGGCTCTTGACAGTGGCGTCTGTTGAGCTGCTTCCCTGTGCTGAGCCTGAGCGGTGCAAGGACCAGCATGGATTTGTCGGGGACCAGAACAAGCTCAAAGAGACAGCGTATTCTCAGGGTAGTGATATTTGATATACTTGCACGGAGCGACCATGGTGTGATTGTTCAGGCCGAGCTGCCTTGGGAAGGTGCTGGAGCAGGGGCCCGGCCAATCTGGAGAGCCCAACTGGCTGACCTGGCCCTGTCTCCTATGCTTTTTGCCCTACTTTGTTGCAAATTTAGCTGAACTATGTCTATCCCTTGGGTCACTGTGAAGTTTCAATTCCCTTTGCAAAATATTCTGAGGTCCTCATTAGAGATGAGAAGAGTATTTGTTAAATATGGGTAATGAATTAGACTTGGGCCTTCTCTTCTGGGTAGCTAGCAGGTAATTTATTCTCTTTTCACACTGCAGTGAAGTCCTGAAATGCTGACAGCTGCAGAACGACCAACTCACCTGCATCCCGTTTTCAGTTTGTTTCTTAGGACCCTTGATGAGGAAGCTTGAAAACGAAAAACAGACAAAGGAACCCCAAAACTTTGTTATTTAAATTATCTGATGTTTCCTTCGCCAAAGATTTAAAAGATGCAAAGATTTCAGAAAACTGTGGGAATGAGCCTTCCGCTGCCAAGTTTCAGGAAGGAGAGAACACTCTTTCTGAGTGGTTTTCAATTGTCTGCTGTGATAAATGATTCATTTCCCCATTACATTACATTAAAGGGATTAAAAATGACACTACCCTCCTTTGCATCCAATTTTTATGAGTCACTTGTATGATGGTGTGTCGTGAGTAATAAAGATGGACCAGACAGTTAAATAAACTATGCCCCTGCAGAAGGCTGGACGTGTGGTGTAGAACTTGCAATATACTTTTACAATGAATCCAAGTTCACTTTCAAGTAACACTATACCACTTCACAGGTATTACGAGTACCTTATAAGAACAAAATAATCCTAATTCTTTCCTCCTGTCCCTTGTATCATTGGTGTCATTCATTCCACTTATATATAAGTATATATGTATATAAATATATATATATATATACACACATGCACACAAGCATATATAATTGAATACATTGTTGCTATTATTTTTTTGAACAAAATGTTAACTGTTAGAGCAATTAAAAATAAGAAGAATAAAAGTTTATGTTATCTTCACTTATTCTTCCTTCAATGTTGATGTCTGTCCTTTCTTTATGCAGATCCAAGTTTCTGACCTGGATTATTTTCCCTCTCTCTAAAGAACTTCTTTCAACATTTCTTGCACAGTAGGTTTACTAGGAACAAATTCTCAGTTTTTGTTTGTCTGAGAAGGTATTTGTTTCTCCTTCACTTTTTTTTTTAAAATAAATTTATTTATTTTTGGCTGTGTTGGGTCTTTCTTGCTGCACGCGGGCTTTCTCTAGTTGTGGTAGGCGGGCTTCTCATTGTGGTGGCTTCTCTTGTTGCGGAACACGGGCTCTAGGCGTGTAGGCTTCAGTAGTTGTGGCACAAAGGCTCCATAGTTGTGGCTCACAGGATCTAGAATGTAGGCTCAGTAGTTGCGGCGCACGGGCTTAGTTGCTACACGGCATGTGGGACCTTCCCGGACCAGGGCTCGAACCCGTGTTCCCCGCATTGGCAGGCGGATTCTTAACCACTGCGCCACCAGGGAAGTCCGGGAATTTTTCCTTAATTTCTGACTTTCTGTAATTTGAAAATGATATGCCTAGATGTAGTTTGGGGGTGGCATTTACCCTCCTTGGTTTTCTGACCTTCCTAATTCTATGGTTTGGTGTCTGATATTAATTTGAGGAAACAATGTCAATATATTTGGTAAAGAAAGTCGTTGTTTCAAATATTTCTCCTCTACCTTTTTTCCTCCCCTTCTGATATTCTCATTATGTTATACCTTTTGTAGTTGTCCTACAGTCTTGAATATTGTTTTTTTTTTAAAGTCTTTGTTCTCTTTTCAGTTTTAGAGGATTCTATTGACATATCCTCCAGTTCAGAGATTCTTTCCTCAGCCATATCCAGTTTACTAATAAGATCACCAAAAGCATTCATTTCTGTTAGTGATTTCTTAATCTCTAGCATTTCTTTTTGGTTCTTTCTTAGGATTTCCATCTCTCTGTGGACATTGCCCACCTGCTCTTATGTGCTGTCCACTTTATCCGCTAGAACCTTAGCACATTCATCACAGCTGTTTACAATTTCCAGTCTGATTATCCCAACATACCTATCATGTCTGGTTCTGATACTTGTTCTGTCTCTTCAAATGGTGTGGGTTTTTTTTTTTTTTTTTTTTTTTGCCTTTTGGCATACCTTACAATTTTTTCTTGATAGCCAGACATGATATACTGGGTCAAAGGAATTGATGTAAACAGGCCTTTGGTTTTTTTTGGGGTCTCACTGCACAGCTTGTGGGATCTTAGTCCCTCAACCCAGGATGGAACCTGGGGCCCCAGCAGTGAGAGCGATGAGTCCTAACCACTGGCCGCCATGGAAGTCCCCGAACAGGCCTTTCGTAATGTGGTGGTGAGGTGCAGGGGGAGGGGAGGCTATGGTCAATGGTCCTACAATTAGGTCTCAGTCTTCAGGGGCCTGTGCCTCTGGACTGTGAACTTCACAAGGGTATCTCACTTTTTTTTCTCCCCCCTTAAGTGGGATAGGATGACTAGAGTGGCCTGGAGTTGGGTATTTCCCTTCCCCAGGTCAGTTGGTTAGGCTCTGGTTAACTAGTTTCCCCTGAAGGCAGAAGCTCTGTTAAGAACAGAACGCTCTGGTGTGTTTTAGAATGGTCCCTTTTTCCCTCCCCGGAGCTGGAAGCAGGAGGAAGCTGATTAAGCTCCTGGAGGTAAAACTCACCGTATTTTGGGGACCCCCCCCAGCCGCCCCAACCATGAATGGATCTCTCTGGAGTTTATACTCTCAAAGTTGTCCACACTGAGTCTCCAGCATCTTTTCAAATACAGTTCAGGCTTCCCTACAAGGGCAAGGAAGGGATATTAAGGTCTCTGCTTACAGCCTGGAACAAGGAGACCCAGAAGAGAATTGTGGAAGAGCATTCTCTAACCCACCTCGTTTACCTGTTTCTCAATCCAATGTGCTTTTCTTTTAATAACTTTTCCCCTAATTTTTAAAGTAATACATAGGCATTGTATAAAACTTTGGCAAAACCATTACAGTATATTTTTAAATTTCTATGATCCCTTTCTTTACCCAGAGATCACTACTGCTAACAGTCCTATATATTTTATTTCTGATTTTCTCCTATGTATCTGCGTAGACAGATGGTAGACAAATGTATAGAATAGAGTTGATATTGTAGTTATAGTTTCATATCCTGCTTCTTCCAATTAAACTGTTGTTATGTCTCCTCTGTCACTCTTACGCATATCATATTCAATGGCTGCTTAATTGTACATTACTTGGATTTTCTATAATTTTATTAACTGGCCCTTGTTTGGGAACTTTAGGTTTGTTTTGTAATTTGGGGGCACAAATATTTGATAACATTTGACTGTTTCCTTTGGTTAGTGTTCTAAAAGTGGCATTGCTGGGTTAAAGGGCATGGGCATTTGAAAGGATTTGATAAAGAGCAATTCACTTCCAGAGAGTTTGTACTTGTGTCCTTTCCACATCCTAGTGTTGTCTTACCCTTAAGTTACAACTGCCCAACCTATGGATGGACTCTTCATGAAGAAAGAGGCCATTGTCCTGATATGGATGAGCTATGGAACTTTCCCATCTTTTTTTTTTTTTTTTTGCGGTACGCGGGCCTCTCACTGCTGTGGCCTCTCCCGTTGCAGAGCACAGGCTCCGGACGCGCAAGCTCAGCGGCCATGGCTCACGGGCCCAGCCACTCCGCAGCATGTGGGATCTTCTCGGACCGGGGCCCGAACCCATGTCCCCTGCATCGGCAGGCGGACTCCCAACCACTGCGCCACCAGGGAAGCCCCCCATCATTTTTGTTACAGGACAATGATGGCGATAAGCCCACAACAGCAGCCTACCTCCTCTTTTATTCAAATGCTTTGTTTCTTCCACTGCTGCTGGAGAAGGCTAGTGAGCACAAGACCAAGAACTCAGAAAGAAGAAAACATTGCCAGAAATCAGTTACCTATTTTTTTTCTCCAAAACAAATCCAATCCATAACAGGAAAGAGATGGAAAGGAGAAGATGAAATGAACCAAAGTGATTGTTAGCTGCTCACATTTCCTCTCAACAAATCATGTAATTTAAGCCGCAGGAGGCAGATTTCATATCAATAGAATCATTAGTTCATGAAACAGGAAACGGGGTGATGTTGGTGGAAATGTTGGCCAAATTAATCCCGAGGCAACTTCTAGAAAAATCACTGTTTGCAAAACCCATAGCTGCCCCTGAGTGACCTGAGAAACCCTCTCTGGCTGACCCCTTCTTCCTAATCCCTTTGTTTCATTAAGTTTTTACTATGAAATATTTCAGATATGTGAAAAAGGTGAACCCACAACCCAACTTGTTCAACATAAAAGCCTTCTGCTCATTACTATACCTCCTCTTTCCACCTTCACACCCCTGTACCCAGAAATAACAATTATTCATAATTTAGTGTCCATCATGCCCATGTATCTTATACTTTACTATGCACGTTTGTATCCCTAAACAAACTGTAGCATTTCTTCCCTTTTTTTTTTTTTAACTTTTACAAGGATACTGAATGCTTCTTTCTGTATCTTGTTTTGTTCCACATACTGTCTGTGAAACTTATTCATGTTGAACACGTAGCTCAAGTTCATTGATTTTTGCTGCTGTTAATACTCCTTTGTATGTATATACCATTCATCCACTCTCTAAGGATGAATATTTAGGTGGTTTCTAGTTTATCATCATTAAAAACAACGATGCTACATATATTCTTGCACAAGTTCCTTCGGGTTTCTATACAGCTGTGGTCAAAAGGTCTGCACAGCATTAACTTTTCTAATTACTGCCCATTTGCTGTTCAAGAGAGCTGTATCTTCTAGTTCCCCTTGCCCCACACCTCATCAGCTCAGTAGTACCAGACTTAGTTTTGTTAATCTGATGGGTTTTAATATGCATGTCCCTAATTACTAATTTTACTATCTTTGCATGTGTTTATTGGCCATTGGTGCTGCTTCTATGAACCCCTTCCTGTTCGTATCATTTGCTCACTTTAATTTTTAGGTTGTTTGCCCCATTTTTGAATGGCCAAATCTAGACAGAACAAACATGGTCAATCCTGAAATGGAGGAAGAGAGGCACCATTGGGAAGAGAGGCTAGTTTGTCTTGATGGTGGTAACAGGCCATTCTTCAGCCCTCAGCAGATGGAACTACAATACTACTCCACCCCTCCGGGTGGTGCGGAGCCTGGAGGAATCCCCCAAATCACTGTATTCCAGGAATAACTCCACAGAACCAAGTCAGTCTAGCTCCCCCAATGAATCAGTTCAGGGCTCTTTACTACAAACATCAGAAACCAGCTCTAGCTAATGTAATCCCAAATGGAATTTATTAAAAGGATGCCGACATCTTTCAGAAGGTTAGAGAACCAGGCCTGGACAATGGCTTCTGAAACAGGAAAGATGCCCCAAAACATTTCCCAGAACTGGCCTGGTAGAGATACCACCCTCAACTCAGACACTGGATGCTGCATGGACTTTGGCGTTGGGGACCATACTATGACTTAGACAAGAGTGGTTGACTGTTGTAATGAGAACAGAAGGCTGGTTTAAGTGGGTTTAGCAGAAAATGGGAAGAAAGGAGGTAAAGGGCAAGCAGAGTAGTGAGACTGTGGCTGGAAGGGGACGTGGGGTCAGGAGGGTTTTTTAAAGGAGGAAATATGAGAGCACATTTGTATACTCGTGGGAAGGACCCAGTGCTCAAAAGAGAGCAGAGACTCATGGAAGCAAAGATTTGAGTAGATAGGAGAGGATGGGATACCTTGTATGGGGAGGAAGGACAGGTCATCAGAGTAATGGAAGGAAACTGAAGCAAGAGGGGACCAATGCAGGCAGCCTAATAGATTAGGGGAGGCGGACACAGAAGGAATCAGAAACAAACTTCTGTTTTCTAGGTGGAGCAGTAAGACCAGTTGCCGATAATTAAAAGGGGGAGCAGAATATTGAAGGCTTGGGAACAGGAGAGAAACAGGTAATGTTAATCAAATTTCAAAGGTTTTGGTTTTTTATTCCTGATTTTTTCATATTCTATGATAAAAATCAAATGAAATACATCCCTTTAAATGGTTCACCAATGAATAAAAATTACGTATCAGGTTTCACCTTTGGAATGAGCTGCTGGTCTACAAGAACAGTTTCTCTATCAAAGAACGTCGTCAAGTTCTGGAGAACCTCTCACAAACCACAATCTATTTACTTTTCTCCAGAAAGGAAAATGATGGGATAGTTAACCTCTGGTTGTTCTAAGCTTAAAGTCCAAATTGTAATATTTATTCTGACTAATCTTGTGAGAACGAGGAGGGTATCTTTCAGAGCAAAGGGAAAACTGACCAATTACAATGCACCGAGACAAGTGCTGCACTGAAGAGAAAAAGAAGCCAGTTTTGCTCTTCTAGAGCTGGAATAGTCTTCTCCTAGTGGGAGAATCCGAACAATCTTCCATGGGTGTTAAACAGCACCGACGATTCTGTCTGCCACAGAGCCTGTGATGCTAGGCACCGTGGGCGTTTCAAAACGAATGTTTTGAAACTTGCCGCCCACACTGGCCACCTCTCTGCACCCTCTGAATTTCAACACTGGGCTAGTGGAGCAATGTCAATATTCCCCTGGCAGAAACTCCTTCCCAGAGGCTAGAGGATGAAGCAGCTCTCCTCGTAGCAGCGTCCCTGCATTGTGATTTGATGGTGTGGGGCAGACTTGCAAATTAATTTGATTTGAAATTTTATTTTCAGCACAGAATTTTGCCAAGCCATGCATTCTCTCTACTGGTCCTTTCCCCAGTGTCATGTCTCTGATGCTGCTTGCTTGCGAGCACCAACAAGAGTATGGATTTGACCGTCAATGGTCTGTTCCGTTTCGTTTAAAATGATTATCGACTCTCCCCTCCCCCCAGCCTGGTTTCTTTCAGAGCTGATCTAATTTCTTGAGCGATCTGTGCCTGTAGACTCGTGTTAATTTGTTAATTGAGTTAGATTGCTGCCAGACATCCGAGGACCTTCGGTTGGGTTTATCCTGTGTCTAACTGTGAAACGCTGACTGTAATGAAGCTGTACTGGTTGGGAGAAAATGAGGGCTGATGAATTAAAGCCAGAAATGTGACATTGATGAGCCTCGATCATTCCGGGTGGTGAGGGGGGAGGGGGGGAGCGGGGAGGGGATGCACATGGGTCTCAGAACTGCAGAGCTCATGGAGCAGGCCTGGGATGGGGGAGACTGGTGGCTTCTAAACAGTGTCTCCTTTTGGAAGCTTTGACAGTTTGACACAGAGCAGACAACACTGGGCTGAGAGGCGTGACTCAGCACTCTAGCTCCACTCCTGGGAGACACTCTCCTTTCCCCAGGACGGCAGTTTAAATGCTATTTTATTCTCCGTGACTCAGCTGACACAACCTCTTTGGATAAGTTCCACTGTATGTTTTGTGGGCCAGAGCTCTTAATCTAAATGCAAAGGCCCTATCGGCCGAGCAGATGGACGGAGCAGCTGCCACTTCCCAGGGAAGCCAGGAGATCCCCCTGGGCCAGGGGGTAGGGGTTTCCTGCGAGGATACCACGTGTGAAGTCTTCGGGGAGGCAAGGCATTCTGAGGATGTGAGTTACCACGGCAAAGCTCACCAAGGCTTCCCTGATTTGATATAAATAACTCTGCACTGGCAGCCAGTGGGAGGAGAGCCAAGTAGTAATGAATACTAGGACAAACAAACAGGCCTCCGGGATGCAGGCCCAGCCACTCCAAACCACGGCTGGCAGCAGGCTCGGAGGTGGCGGGTGAGATTGTACCAACCATATTGCATTAATCCTTGTGAGTGAAGGGAGGAAGCTCTTTAGAATAATTCAAGCTCAAACAATTAGGGAAGGCCATGCCACATGGAACTAGAGCACTGACATAAAGGAGCACAACTGAAGCGTGCTGATTTGCCCGGTTTGATGTTTAACGTTAGCCGACACACCAGGAGTTATAAATGGGACACTTCCTATTTATGAAGCACTGTGTTGAGAGGTAACCAAGAGGCGTGAGACAGTCTCAGCACCACCCCAACTAGAGCTTAGAATTCAATGGAAGTGCCTGGGAGAAGGACAAACGAGATGTAGTCTAGCAGTATTGTATCCTATCCAACACCTAACTCCTGTATACAACAGAGTTTTTATTGCATTGTGGGGCTCATGTTAAGGGGGAATAAAAGTGAGACGAACCCGGAGTGGGAACACTGGGGAACAAGCCAATAAGGAAGGCAGAGTTGTCTTGAGCTCGGCCACCAGGGTTAGCCCCGTCATGATCAGGCTAAGCTAAGGCCGCAGTGAAAGGGGATGGGGGGGAAGGGAAACGGAGATTCGAGTTAGTTTGGGATGCTTGAGTCCCCTCTGGATAAAAGCATCCCCATCTTAGGCCCTCGGGAGTCCCCCAGATTAAGATCAACCAATGAGCTCAGAATCAACCAACATGAAAAATACAAGCAAACAGGCCACCATGCGTGAGAATCAGCAGAAACTATGAACCACAGAATCAAACTCCCTTCCTTCAGGTTAATGAATTAATCGGACACAAAAATATAAAATAACGATGTATCGACGTTTAAAGGTGGAACAAAGGAATCACAAAATAAGTAAGCAATAAGAGACTATAAAATGACCAGGAAGATTATGGGAAAAAAAGTAAATTTGAAAATTGAAAAAATATAAACGTTAACAAAACACACCTCAATTGAGTAGGTAAAAGAGAAAAGGAGTATAGCTGAAGAGATTATTTTTATTTAATCCTTGAATATTTATTGAATCTTTACCACAAGTCAATTACTGTTCTAGGCCAGGGGAGTATAGCAGTGAACAAAACAGACAAAAGTCCTTGCCCACACACAGGTTACAAAATAGATAACACATAAAATACACAGCATAATACTTAGAAAACCATAAATCAGGGGAAAAGGATAGAGAATGCCAGGTGTGAGTAGAGCTGTATTTTAAATAGGAAGGACAGAAAAGTCCCCGCCAAGAAATTGACATTTGTGTAAAGATTTGAAAGAGATGAAGGAACAGCCCATGAAAATACTGGGGTGGGGGAGAGGCATTTCAGGCCAAAGAACAGTGAGTATCGTGGCCCAGAGGTAGGGGTGGGGATGCACTGGATAAATCTGACCTCCTGGAAAAGAGGTCTGTATGGGTGGAAAGACGGGGCGGGGGTCCAAGAGGTAGCAGGGGGCGGGTCCTGGGGCCTTGCAGCATAGCAAGGGATGATGCCAGGTGGCAATCACACCTTAAATGTCCATATGCAGTCAGTGCTCATGAATTTAAATGTGAATTTAACTGTAAAATGCAGCTCGCAAGTGACCCTCAAGCTCCTTCCATCCCGGCTTGTCTGGCACTCCTTCTCTTGCATCTGGAATCCTCTCCTTCCCCTAGTCCTTCGTCTTTGATGTTTTCCCCGACTTTTTCTGTCTGATTTATTTGCACCCCCGTCCCTGTTTCTATCTCAGTCTGTACTTAAAGAACGGCCATTATATCATGTTTACTGTTTTCTGCCTTCAACCAGGAGCTCCTTAAGGATGAGGATGAACCACGGCCGTCAAAGGCAATGCTCAGTATATTGAAATGTGCTCTACAAAATCCCAGGTTATTGCAGGAAAGGCTAAATGGTGACTGTTTGCAATAAGATTCTGTTACCAGATTTGGTTTGCCTCTAATTTAAGTGTACTGTTGAATGTGCAATCAAGATTTTAGTAATTATGTACAAATAGTTCTTGTTATAAATCAAGGTTGTTATTACTGTCTTAAGCTCTGGCTTTGGTAACAAGTCTTTTCTTGGAGACCGTGCTGTTCTCCCTGCGTCAGCTGCTTCCCTCGACTCCCAGGACCATTCTCCTAGAAAGCTGCACGTTGGGGTCAGCTGGTTATACAGGGCAGATACTACTTTCCCAGCACAGTCGGAGTAAATCTTAAGCAGCTCCCTCACCAAGGAGAGAATCAGGCCTCTAGTGCTGAAGGCCGGGATGTTTTGTCCAGGCCACCATGACCTCCTGCACAAAGCTCTCCAAGCAATGATTGCGATCTAAGTTCATTCAACTTGAAGAAAGCTCTTGAACACAAGCCGCAGGGCAGAGCTGTGCCATCTTGATGGAAGGGGACCGGCTTTTTGTGCCCCTGCCACTGTGCCCTGGCAGTTCATCGGGCTGCTGCTGGCAAGGGCAGCATGATCCTGGGAGTAGGGGGTAGCCTCTGAGGCAAGGCGGCTCCCGGCTGCCCTGAGCAGTTGGGGGACAGGTGCGTGGACCAGGTAAAGAACACCTGGGTGGGCATCCACAGCCACCAACGCACACTTTCAGAAGATTCAAGATTCTAGATGGCTTCGTCAACACAGGTGAAGAAAGCACAAAAACCTATATATTTTTCCTTCTTTTCCCATGAGGAACTAAGCTTAGTAGCAAACCAGGAGGAAGGGGTTCTGTAAGGAGTGTTGTCCTGACAACATATACTTTTCCATCTTCACCAAGGGACCCCGTCTCTGCGTTCTCCAGCATCTCTCTGCCAGAGTCTCCGCAGCCCCCCACTGGGCTAGGACAGACAGGTCTCTACTATTTTTTAGTCCCAAGTCCCCATTATCAGCCCCATTTCCAGCCATGGCAATTTAAATTCCCTAAACCTGTACCAGCTGGGCAAGAAGACCCAGATGTGGTCATGACCAAGAGCAACTCCAGAGTAGGAAACCTTACATCAGAGGCCAGCGCCCCCAGAGGACGATCAATTCCTTCATTTTTTAATCAGAGAGAGCTGTGGTTTAAACCAACAGCTGAATTGACATCAACCACACACACAGGCTTTGATTAGACTTATAATCGAAAGGGAACAATACTGCTCACCTCTCCACTTTCTCTTGACATTGCATCTGCTATTATTGTCCACAAAGCCTTCGTTTTCAGCCCAGCAGAGACATTATAAAAGGGCTTCAAACTACTCTTTAAATAACAAACCAGTGTGTCTGAAGCTCTATTGTCTGCCTCCCTTCTTGTTCCAGGCACATTCATGTACTTCCCTGGTTCCTTGTGAGCTGGACCCAGGGAAACCCCACTGGGTTTGCATCTCTTCTACAAAACACACCCCGTTCTCACCTAGGTCACACAGAGAAACCTGTATGTTCCCCTCCATTGTGGCCTTTGGTTCAAAATAAATTAAAAACCCCAAACAAAAATTCTAATAAGAGATGAAAACAAAAACCTAATGTATCAAAAGGACTAGTCATTTACCCACTGGAGGTATGAATAGCTCAGGCCTTGCTCTGCATCAAGGCGCTGAATAGAAAAACGCATATGTTAAATATATATTTAAGTCTTACCTCAGACAGATGACTAATGGGTGTTATGCTGTGTTGTGTTTTTTTGTTCAACCCACAGAGATAATTATTTACTCAATAAAATTTAAACAGTTATCATAGCATAATTGGAAGCCGAGGGTAGCATTTTTCTCTTCCCTCCCCTTCCCAGCTGCAGTTGACAGAATCATGCCATAGACAACATGATTATTAGTTTGCTGCTCTAGTTTTGTGACAGTTTATGAAGAGGAAATCCACAGGCCTCATCTTCTTTCACAGCCCTGCTGAAGCTGTCCTTGCAAATTCTTTCCTGACCTGAACTGTCACCCCTTATTTCTAACTGATTTGTTTTCTCCACTCCTCAGGAAGGTGGCTGTTCAGGCTTAATATTTAGGAGGGGGCGGCCAGCCAGCTATACAGTTCTTTTCTTTCTCATGTATGAGCTTTCCAGGGCTAGGAAGGTTTTGAACCATCCAAGAGAACCACTGGGCCTCTATCCAGTGGTCTGAGGGTAACCTGGATACTTAAAGGGTCTCAAGATCAGGAAATATTAGGAATAGCTGGCACCTGGGGACTCACAGGACGGCTTGCCCATCCAGCAGGCGAGCTAACCAGAGCCCAAGGGAGGGATGTTTCTGCAGCTGACAGCTAGTTAGTAGTTAATAGCTAGTTAGTAGGAGAGCCGGGTCAAGATTCAGACTAGGTCATGGTCACTCCCCCATGGGGCTCCTGTCCCCTCCCCCCACCCTATACGATGGCAGTTTCCTGGGCAGCTCTGGGAGTCTCTCTTGACTTTTTGGGAGGTACCATCCTTCTGGAGTGACTGAATTTCCACACTGCATCCTGGGCAATATGAAACCCAGGGTGGGGCAAATTAACCTCTATTTGGAATGTAACCAATAAATCACTCCAGTTCATCAAAATATGGTTCAGAAATTATGAAAATAAAGGACTTCCCTGGTGGCACAGTGGTTAAGAATCCACCTGCCAATGCAGGGGACACGGGTTCGAGCCCTGGTCCAGGAAGATCCCACATGCCACAGAGCAACTAAGCCCGTGCACCACAACTACTGAGCCTGTGCCCTAGAGCCCGTGAGCCACAACTACTGAGCCTACATGCCACAACTACTGAAGCCCGCATGCCTAGAGCCTGTGCTCCGCAACAGAGGGAAGCCACTGCGATGAGAAGCCCGCGCACCGGAACAAAGGGTAGTCCCTGCTCGCCTCAACTAGAGAAAGCCCACGTGCAGCAATGAAGACCCAAGGCAGCCAAAAATAAATTAATTCATTAATTAAAAAATAAAGAAATCATGAAAATAAAGCATATGTTTGGTGCATATCTTGAGAATACACAATGGTCCTTCCTGAACCCACTTTAGCAGGTGGCAATAATTCAGCCATTTTCTGTGCTTTCCTGGAGCTCTTCTGTTAGTGGGAAGGGCAGTGGATCCTACTAGAAAGGAGGTGCAAGCAGCCCCAAGATTTCAATCTGTCTTTCGTCTGGCGTGATATCACCTGCTGCCTTTCCTGGAAAGGCCAGAGGCCTCACTGCCTTCTCTTCCCACTCAGTCAGGCCTTCCTCTACCTGCACATCACGGCTACAGAGTTCGAATGGCTGCCATGCCAGCCTGCAGAAAGTCCTCAGCTCACCAGTGCCTCTGAGTCATCCTTACAGAGGCACTAGGAGCAAATAGGCAGATGAGCAGATATAGGTGGGCTTTGTTCCAGGGAAGAAGGTGGATGAAAATGCAGCAACCCAAGGACACAGAGACTCTGCTGGCAGATGTCCTGTCCTCCTTTTCATGTGCTTCTGTTGATCCCTCCATTCCTGATGTCTTCAGACACCAGCCCCGGCTGGCTGGGAGCACAGGACACCAGGTGACTGTCCTGTCTAGAATCTACCAGTACTCTGAAAATGGCCTCTCTCCCATCCACCAGAGGGGAATAAACAGTGCCATGGAGATGTAGATCATCATTCATGGGGACACTGCTTTATTGGAAAAGGTATTTTTCTTTTCCAAAGGGGATGAAGGAGTATTGGCCAACTGGTTATTTGAGCTTATGGAAACATACAGCATAAGTCGCTAATGTTTTCCGATTATTTTCAGTGATAATTGTAAATTAAGGAAAAGGCAAGACGGCTTGAGGATTTTTCCCCCTAAAGATAAAACATTGGTTGCACCCAGGAGCTCTCAAAAAATAGTAAGAAATGTTACCTTGAAAAATATATCAAACAAGAGAAAGAAAAATACCTTTGTGTTGCCTTCTGAGCTATTAATTGTTATAGCAGTTTTCTCGGACAAAATGCTCTGATTAACTGTATCCTCACAACCAATGACCATACACGTGAAATAGAGCACCTGGTGATAAAGCCTGTTAAAGATCTGTTTAGGCAAGGTATAAGATATTAAGCCCCACTTCCCCACGGTCCTTCTCACTGCAACCACTGCTTACAAGAAGGATCCTACGTTTTTGGTTTTTTTTTTTTTGCGGTACGCGGGCCTCTCACTGTTGTGGCCTCTCCTGTTGTGGAGTACAGGCTCCCGATGCGCAGGCTCAGCGGCCATGGCTCACGGGCCCAGCCGCTCCGCGGCATGTGGGATCTTCCCAGACCGGGGCACGAACCCGCATCCCCTGCATCGGCAGGCGGACTCTCAACCACTGTGCCACCAGGGAAGCCCAAGGAGCCTATGTTTTTACGTTTCTATGACACTATTTCCAGCACCCAGTAGCCCACGGTTGCCCCCATCTTTCTCAAGTCATTGGCCGAGCTCCTAAAGCTGCTGTGGGCCTTCAGCTTACATCCAGCCTCCCCGATGCTCTAGAGCAGGCCGCTTAGGGGATGGGCTATAGCTCTGGAAGGCTACAGCGAAACGGCTAGGTGCTGGCACCCACAGCTGCTTCGTGAGCAGAACTGTGCCCCAGTCTGTAATCTCAGGATATTTATACCTACTGTCTTGGTTTGGATTTCCTCTTTCCCAAGAGCAGAGCCCGAGTAAAGAACTGGGAGCAGATAGAGCATTTGGAAAACGTAATCACTTCCTAAGGCTGCTGAAACAAATTAGTACAAACTGGGTGGCTTAAAATAACACAAATGTATTTTCTCACAGTTTTAGAGGCCAGAAGTCCAAACTCAAGATGTTTGCAGGGCCACGCTCCCTCTGAAGGTTCTAAGGGAAAATACTTCCTTGCCTCTTCCAGGCTCCCAGCAGTTGCTCACAACCCTTGGCATTCCCTGGCTTGTAACCGCATCACGTGGCCTTGCGCTGTGTTTCTCTTATAAGGACACACCCGTTGGATTTAGGGCCCACCTGAACCCAATCATCTCCATCCTTACCTTAATTACATTCTGAGGTTCTGGGGGAATGTGAAATTTCAACCCAGCACAGGGCTCAAGGATCCTTAACTCTGGAATTACCTAATGTTGACAGTGAGACTAAGCTGAACGGGTAGGGAGAGAGGATGTCGTGGAAGGGGGGATACATAGCTGGTACCTCCCTCACCGCTTACTCCTATGGCTGAAATTTTCCCATGAACAATTTCTAAGCAACTTGACTCAGTATTCAAGATGCAGTCCTCTGAGAAATGGCAAATACCTCTGAGAAATAATTTCTCAAGCTACTCTTCTCAAAGGGATGGGGCAATTAGAATCATGTGACAGGGAGTCTTATCTGGCCCGGGGCCTGGGGTGGGAGGAAGGAGTACCTTGCAAATCAATCATTTCCATAGTGAAATGCTGGCACTCCTGCAAATTTTTTCCACATCTCAGGTGTGTAACTTCTGTTTCAAACCATGATTATGCCCTTCCTTGCAATCCGTTGACTCCAGCACTTGTCTGGGGCCTGGGAGGAGGTGTGAGTGGGAAAAGCGAAGGTAAGGTAGACTAGGGAGTAGCCGCCTGAAAGGGCCAACCATCCACACTTCACTCATTTCATATTTCCTAGAATAATAAACCTAAAGTTTGTAGCAGGGATGGCAAATTCAGTTGAAATGTGGCGAGAAAACGTGTGACTGAGCAGAGTGCTGTGTTCGGAAAGATTCTGAGGCTGCATCTGTGTGCTAAGTAGGAAGAGAGTCACGATAAAGTCACCATCTGCCACAAACATCCCCAGGGACTCTCGGGGCACGTGCCGCAAATCTGTCATCCCGGGTGTATAGCTTTGTTTGGACCATTTCCTAAATATGTTGTTGCCATACATAGGTAACAGATTTTTATGTCCTGATATAAAAACATACAAAGTCATAGAAACAAGTTATTTCTATGCTATCACTACTTTTTCTTATTTCTAAAGACATCTTGATACTCAATGTACAAGTTGACTTTTGAATCGTAAATTCTTAGAGGCAAGGCACTGTGTCTGTTTATACTCTCCAGCTGAGTGCATGCTAGGTATCACGTGTGACCAGGATTACTGGGCTTAGGCCAGGCCTGAGCTAAGCTCGTTGAAGTGGGGGTGGATGAATGAATAAGAAATTGGGGATGGGAGGGTTTTAGTCCCAGTTCTGTCCCTAAGGGCAGCTGCATGCACCCCCATGGGTAATTTCAACCCTTGGCATCTCAGTTTCCCCATCTCTAAAATGCAAATAAACCCCTATCTTCCGACAAGGGTTGGTGTGAGGCATATATGGAGCAGTCGTGTAGCCTAGAACAGAGTGGGAGTTATCTTTTAGAAATCATTCCTGCACAACCTGAGGGCAGTGCCGTGACAAATAAGAATGTTTGCATGAGGAGGGCACTGCCCAGGAAATCCGGCTCTGATTGTTCAAGAGAGACATCTGGAAGTCTCCAGGGCCCAACCGTTCTGAGGATGCCAAACAAGGAAATGCAATAATCTGAAAAGTCAGCAGTGCCCCCGGGACGGGGAACACTCCGAGAGAGACGGTGCCGGGAGCTGACCTTTCCCCACATGGGCACCGTCTGCAGGCGCCCTGGACAGGCGGCCAAGGTCATCTGACCTCACGGCCAGCCCCAGAGGACACTATCAGGGGCTTTAGAAATTACTCAGTTAAACGTCTGCATGTGAGGAAGAAGTAGAAAAAGTCGTTTTTGCCAGGTTCCCAAATGAGTGGCTAAAAGGGGACAAGAACCTTACTTTCCAGATGCCAGGAAAAAAGAGAATGTCCAGGGAACTGGAGGGAAAGCCCATCTTCCCTGTGAAGAGCTGGCTTTGGGAGATGAGCCTTGAGACGAGAGGGTTGCCAGCTGGACTTTGATACCCATGGGTTCCTTCCCAGGGAAAGGGTGGTAGCTTGAGCAGGAAAAAATCCACGTGTGAGGGCTTCCCTGGTGGCGCAGTGGTAGCGAGTCCGCCTGCTGATGCAGTGGACGCGGGTTCGTGCCCCGGTCCGGGAAGATCCCACATGCCGCGGAGCAGCTGGGCCCGTGAGCCATGGCCACTGAGCCTGAGCGTCCAGAGCCTGTGCTCCGCAACGGGAGAGGCCACAACGGTGAGAGGCCCGTGTACCGCAAAAAAAAAAAAAAAAAAAAAATCCACGTGTGGGATTTCCGTTGTTTAAATCTGTTGAATCCTGTGCAATGAAACTAGCTTGACGGTAAGAAGTCATGGGGTTGTGGGAGCAGAAGGGGTTGGTCCTGAGATCCAAACCCCAGGGGTGAGGCCACTGAATTTTCTGGTGAAAGGTAGGCAAGTGGGAAGAGCCTGCCTGGTGCAGGGGGAAGGGGACGGAGCACTGTCTGTAGAACAGGGGTTCCCAACCCCCAGGCCGTGGACCAGTATCAGCCCTTGGCCTGTTAGGAACCGGCCGTGCAACAGGAGGCGAGGGTGGTTGAGCGAGCAGAGCTTCATCTGCTGTTCCCCATCGCTCCCCATCACTCCCATTCCGCCTGAACCATCCCCCAGCCCCCATGGAAAAACTGTCTTCCATGAAACCGGTCTCTCGTGCCAAAAAGGTTGGGGACCCCTGCTGTAGAGAATTTTAAAACGCTAGTAAAACCATCTAAAAGTTGGTCTGCCTTTCATTACCACCATGCACTGGCAATTCTAAATGTTAATGATACAGATTCCTCCCCAAATCATCTTTTGTTGGTCTATGTTCTAAACAACCGTGGTTACTGTGGAGTTTAATATTATATACTTAAGCCTCAATTAGCACATTTGTGTTGTTTATCCTTTAATAATTATTCCACGTGGAAGTTAATTTGGCTGTCACCTGGAGAGGACTCAGCTACATGAGTTTGTTCCCAAACAGGGCATGAGACGTTAACAGTGGGGGTGATGGTAGACAGAGGTGCGAACTTGAGTGGCTTTAATTCTGCTGTTCTATGTAAGCATACAAAAATATTTGCAAACTGTCAGAATCCACTTTGAACAAGGTACACAATGCTTCAAAATTGTTCCTGGAAGATCAGTGTGAAGAAACTGGAAAGAGGCTGCTACTTCTGCCAAAAAAAAAAAAGGTGAAGAAATGGACAGTTATATAGAAAACTATATATGTAGTTTATACAGAAAAGAAAATCAAATTCAAAGAAAATCATAAAGAAGAAATGTTAGGAGAAATGACTGAAGATGTCAATCTTACATTTGCCAGATGAAAGGGCAGCATTTGAAGCCCGAGTCACTGTGGGCAGAAACTGGACAAGTACTTGGTGGTTCAAATAAGTCCAGTTTGCCGTCATTCTGACACTTTCCCTGATTTTTGCAGAAGAGAAACTTGAGAACCAAATACAACAGAAATTTGTGATGTTTCCTGGTGATGGGTTTTAGTGAAAAACATTCAACTACAGAGACCTTTGAAAGCTGCTAGAATCGATCCTGAAGAAGGAGGTTGTATCGTCAATTCTGGAATTTGCTGTGACATGAGATTGAGCTGGGTCTTTGTCAAAATTATCTTTATGCTTCAGACTTTCCCCAACTACTTATATGTCCCTTGTTACAGGTGAGAGAAAACTTCAGGAATTAAAATGAGTGAAAAATATTCCTCAATCAACTATGAACTAGATTGACAAGTCTGGCTATGTTGTGTACTGAATGTGAATATTCACGATTAATTTTGATGAAATCGTTGACAAATCTGCGGAAGTCTCAAAAACAAAAACTGTAACGTTCTGTTTGTTACCAGCATGGAGGCAAAGGGTTTTTCACCTTTTCTTTGAAAAAAAAAAAGGGGATTTCCCCGGTGGTCCAGTGGTTGAGACTTCGCCTTCCAATGCAGGGGGTGCGGCTTCAACCCCCTGGTCGGGGAGCTATATGCCTCGTGGCCAAAAAACCAAAACATAAAACAGAAGCAATGTTGTACAAATTCAATAAAGACTTTAAAAAATGGTCCCCATCAAAAAGAAAAAAAATCTTCAAAAAAATCTTAAAAAAAAAAGAATAAAGTAGTTGGCATTTAAAAAAAAAGAGACTAATTTTAAAGTATTTACTTTTTCCCCTTTGGGGGTAATGTACTATTTATTTACTTATTTATTCATTTATTTATTTAACTACCATGATTATTTATGTGAAGTTTAACAAAAGAAAAATGTCATTGCCTGCATTTCTTTCCCTGCTGTTATAGATACTTTAATTTCATGATTATTACTAAAACTAACTTTGTTGTATGATAGGGGAGTTGTTAAAAAGAATCCACTCCAGGTGTGAAATACATGCGGTCCACCACTGGCGCAAGCATAACATTCTAGGAGTTTCTGCCCATTAAATGTGACATTCACTTGTACCAAGAGAATAATAATAATATACAATTTTGTAACAACAATAGCACATTTCTATGGTTACCCTTTATCACACAGCAGATATTTGCCATCTGCTTCTCTTCTGGGCTGTCTAAAGGAAAAGTCTGCTGAATCCTGTTGGATGCAGGTGCCTTGATTCTGGGGGAAATGTCAGCTTCCACTCTGAGGTTCTCTTATTTCAAACCAAGACCAGCCCAAGGTAGGACTGTGAAATCTGGGTGGTTTATCTCTGGCCCTGCAGCCTGCCTTCTGTTCTCTTCTGTCTCAGGAATTTAATTCCTCTGCCTCGCATGCTTTCTTCACCTGCCTTCTCAAATCCTCACCTACTGAAGGCCGTGTGACGGATACAGTGGAGAAAATGAGGGTCTTAAGGGATAAAATAGACCTAGTTTGTTGTTTTTTAAAATTTTTATTGCAGTATCGTTGATTTACAATGTTGTATTAGTTTCAGGGGTTCAGCAAAGTGAATCAGTTATACATATACATATATCCACTACTTTTTTAGATTCTTTTCCCATATAGGCCATTAAAGCGTATTGAATAGAGTTCCCTGTGCTATACAGTAGGTTCTTATTAGTTATCTATTTTATATCTACTAGTGTGTCGACCTAGTTTTTGATATTTTCATAAACAAATCAATGTAAGGACTGAAGTGTAACTTAATAAAGTTAATTTGTTTATTTTTAAAGTTAATTTGTTTATTTTTAATTAAAAAAAAAAGACCTAGTTTTGATATCCTGGCTCTGTCCCTTACTGGCTGTATGACCTTGGGCAATTCATTCTCTGAGCCACGATTTTTTTTAATCTGTAAAAAATTTTAGGCACCAAGGCAACATGGAGTTGGGAGGAATTTTAGGGGCAACGAGTAGCTTCTTTTGAGAGACCTGCTCTGCACTTAGAGAATTTAACAACTGGAATACGGCTTTGGCCCTCTCACTAGGGACCACCTGAAGCTCTCACTGGAAGGCTGAGATGGATTAGTAACCCCTGCTGTGGAAAAGGAAGCAGAGAATGCGGGCACATGGAGCTCCATACTTGCCATTCCTGTCCTTGCTTCTCAGCTGTCAAAGCCAAGCATGTGTCCTTCATCCTAAGGCTACCCTTTCCTGACGGGCTCAACATGGCAGTGGAATAAAATCTGGAGATTTAAGCAAGCACAAATACACATTTGGCTTGTTTGAATTCAGGTGGCGTTTTCCTTGAGCTGGTCTCATCATTGCAGAGGCGGGGCCAGGTCAAATCTTAAAGAGCCGCTTGGCAACTCTAACGATTGGCAAAGAGGAAAGAAATTGGTAAACGGTGTTTTTAAAATATGCTAAATGCCAAGCACGTGTGTTTCATTTCTAATGTTTATTTATGGATATTTGCTGCTATTTTCCAGGAATTCTAGTAGCAATTATCCAACTATTCCAAACCTCCACCTGTTACTGGAGAAGGGCTTCTGAAATACATTCGCGCTTCCAACAGCCTACGTAGAGTGAAGGGCAGACATGTCCTTCGGGGGTGATTTCAGGGACACCAGAAGGTCCCTGTCTTCCAGAACACTCCTACCACCTTCTTGGTGGTGAATAAATGAGGAAAACCTCATCTAGTGAGGAGCAGTGTACAAATGTCCATTGACATAAGGTTACTGACAATCAGTTTTTTTCCTGAGACCAAGTGTTAATAGAGGAGAAAAGGGAAGGGGATGGGGGCCTGCAATTTCAATGAGAGAGTAAAGAAAGGGGTACATAAAAAGAAATTGAAGGTACCCAATATCAGATTTGTCTATTTCACCATGTCCCTGGCATGGTGCAGATTGAGCACTTGCCATGAGCCTCCAGTGCTCAGATGATTCTAAGGAAGTCAGCACACCTGCTTTGTCTTTTTGGCTCTGTCCCCAGAGCCATTCTGCTGGCAAATTGGAAGGCAACAGGGAGCCCCCTGTGTCCCTCTCCACTGTTCATAAACCAACAACCAACATTGAAGCTGGTGAAGGTGGGGATGACAGAATTTGCTCTAGTTGTAAGTAGGGCAAAAATCCGTGCCAGAGTATTGGCGGCTTTGCTTTGGTGATTGGTGTGTACTGATTATGTCAACCTCTTGTGTTTATAAAGCCTCCAGACTTCTCAGAAGAGCAGCAGGGAGAGAAGGAGTGAGTTATTTCTTGAGGACCTGCTAGGGAGTTTCATGTTTTACTTCCTGGCCTCATCACAGCACCACAAGAAAAGAACTATTTTTGGCAACTCACAGCCTCGGAAATTGGGGATCGGAAGGATGTCAGGAAGCTGGTGTCCGACAGAACCTCTGTCGCTTAGGAAACGCAAACTCTTCTATAGTCGATACAAGGGGAAGCCTCTTTCAAGGTACACGGTGGTGTTAGCCAGAGAACTCAGAGTTTTTTGCTTTGTTTTGTTTTGTTAAACTTTTTAGTCCTTTTTATTTTTAGCCTGACCCCATCTGACTTCCATGTTTAAATACTTCGGATGCAAGAACTTGGCTCAGATCCAACCGGAAATGCACTTAACCCCGTCACATGAAAACATCCCAGCTTTCTCAGCTGGTCCCTCTCTGAACGATCCAGAGGGTGTTAATGGGCACAAAGGGTTCTCGCCGGCTCGCCAGCACCGGGGGGCATCCACCCACGAGATGCTGACATTAGCCTTCTCTGCCCACCCAACCACTTCCACCGGGCACCAGGCTAAGCCGGATGGAGAATCACCTCCTATGTTAGCCCCGCAGCCCCATTCACTTGTTTCCACCTGCCCTAATCCTTTGGTTGTGTGTTGATCCGGAGCCCTTCAAGGGACGGAGGTAGAAGGAACTTGATCACAGAGGAGGCTATCAATGAGGGAAGCAGTCAGAGGTTCTGTCTAATCTGAAGATTAAGGGTAAGTAACGTCGTCTTCTACATCTGTCAGAGCAATTTAGGACTGCCTTCTGGACGTCCTCATTCATTCCGGGATTGCTTCCATTACCTGCCGACACCGAGAGGGAAGCACCAGGATCCTGGGCCCAACCTTCAATGGAGCGCCACCTAGCGGAATTGCTTTCAAATACCAGCAGTATGCTGCCAAGGGAGTCCCTTTTGTGTAAGGGGCTTGGCGTTTGCTTATTTCAGGCGCTGTGTCAGCAGGATGATTGGGCACTTCCTAAATCCAAATAAGCTGAATTAACATATTATGGATTTAAACAAGTTGGTCGTTAATTGAGCGAGGCTCTTCACAGCCTAGTAGCTTGAGTTCCATTTACCCTTGACTAGGGGAGCAGAGTGGACCTGTTTACACTGGGATGGAGTCCCAGGCAGCTGGGAAAGTAGCAGGGAAGAAGAGGAGAGAACAAGGCGATGTCCTGGAAATTTTCGTAAAAGATCAGGCATGGGAAGATTAAGTGAGCATTATCCTCACGAAAACAGAAGCAGACAGGTGACCTGGCACCCCAGGCTGCAGAAGCTGGCTCTCAGCCATCAAGAGAGGAAAATCCCTGTCTCTTCCCCACACAGGTGGGCTGGCGTTGTTCAAAGATCCTAAATGTTTAGATTCTTTGCAAATCACCTGTTGCTTAATGTGGTCTGAGCACAAATGATTTCAATCCTCTCATCTCTCTTGTTTAGCGGCAGCTCACTATACTTTTATAAGGTTAGAATTTCAGCGGGGAGGGGCTTCCCTGGTGGCGCAGGGGTTAAGAATCCACCTGCCAATGCAGGGGACACGGTTCGATCCCTGGTCTGGGAAGGTCCCACATGCCGCAGAGCAACTAGGCCCGGGTGCCACAACTACTGAACCTGGGCTCTAGAGCCCACAAGCCACAACTACTGAGCCTGCATGCCACATCTACTGAAGCCCTCATGCCTAGAGCCTGTGCTCCGCAACAAGAGAAGCCACCGCAATGAGAAGCCTGCACACTGCAACAAAGAGTAGCCCCTGATCGCCGCAACTAGAGAAAGCCCTCGCGCAGCAACAAAAACCCAACACAGCCATAAATTAATTAATTAAAAAAAAAAGAATTTCAGGGGATTAAAAACTGTTCAGATAAACACCCACCACCCAGCTACTCTGGAACTTCTCTCTGCTAGAAGTACTGTATTCATTTCCTAGGGCTGCCTTAATAAAGTACCATGAACTGGTGGCTTGAAACAACAGAAATGTATTCTCTCCCAATTCTGGAGGCTCCAAGTCCAAGATCAAGGTGTCAGCAGGGCCGTGCTCTCTCTGAAGGTGCTAGGGGAGGATACTTGCCTTCTTCCCAGCTTCTGGTGTTGCCGACCATCCCTGTCGTTCCTTAGCTTGTAGACACATCACTCCAGTCTCTCCCTCAGCATCACACGGTGCTCGCGCTGTGTCCTCACGTCATCTTCCCTCTGTGCTCACTGGTGTCTTCACATGGCATTCTGCTCTGTGTGGTCTCTTCTGCTCTTCTAATGAGGACACCAGTCCTATTGGATTTGGGGCTCACCCTCCTCCAGTGTGACCTCATCTTAACTCACTCTTGATTACATCTGCAAAATCCTATTTCCAGATAAGGTTACATTCACAGGCACGGGGGTTAGGACTTCAACATATCTTTTTAGGGGTACATTTAACCCACAATAAATAGGAAGGGACAATGGCAGGCAGAAAACCACAAGACCAACGCCAGTTCCAAGGGTGAGGGAGAGGTGATGGACACAGGGACACCTCGGTGCTGCTGGTGGTTCTTTCCCTGAATTCCCACATTCTCATCCATCCAGACCTCTGTAATATGAGGCTATGTTTGCAACATCAGATAAGACCATGATATGCACTATTATTTCGATAGGATTAGAAATATATATATTTAAAATTTTTTTGGCCGTGCTGTGTGGCATGCGGGATCTTAGTTCCCCGACCAGGGATCAAACCTATGCTCCCTGCGGTGGAAGCAGAGTCTTAACCATTGGACCACCAGGGAAGTCCCAGAAATATATTTTAAAGACATGCTGTTTCCTTAGAAAGGAAATAAGCGTCCACTATTTATTGGGAACACCCTTCCAGTTTATATCTGTCACTAGCTTACTGCCCTTTATTTTTAGTGGGTGTAAAAAAAATAAATATGACCCATTTAACACAATCTGTGCATTTCCATTGAAATGGAGAGTCAATGTGAAATATGTAGAAACTTTTCTCTCAGTCTTTTTATCTAGGATTCCTTCTTATTTAATACATTATCTATTTGACAGGTAATTCAATAGATCCTACTGCACAAAAGCATATAGCACTCATTACTTATATTTTTTACAGTCCGTATTGCCTTGTTACTGATAACACATGCATGTATGCAACACTTAAGTGTTAGGGAAATACTTTATCTCTCCTTTCAAACAGACATAATAATGATACCTGTCACTGACTGACTGTCTTCTATGCTCCAGACGCTGTGCTGATTGGTTTATATGCATTATTTTGTTTAATTCTTAAACTAATCATGCTGTCGGTGTTGTCATTCCCATTTTACAGATGAAGAAGCTGAGACTTGAGTAACTAAGATCTTGCCCCAAATCACATAGCTCTTTAGTGGTGAAGCTGGAATTCACATTCAAATTTATGATTCCAAAGCTCATACTGGACTACCTTTATATTTTTCACAGTAATCCTGGTAGATTTTCCTTGACTAATCTAGTTTTTTTTTTTCCCTCTCCCCGGCATTTGACTCACAAGAAAAGCAGCCCCAGTTTAGGTGCGTACACTGACACCTAATGGTCTAAACCCATCTCAACATTCCCACATTTTACTTTTGACCGCTAGGTGGAGACATGCCTATTTTCTCTCCTCCGAAAGATCTTGAACTCTTTACCCAATCCCTCAGTGAACACATCTCCCCACTTTGGGTGCTAGAAATCCAAATGGCTATAGAACCAGAACCAGACTACTAATGAGTCAAAACACACAAAACTGGGCCTATGGAGTACCTTGTTCACCACAGTGTTTCTCTAAGCTTTATTAAAAGTGAAAATAAAATTCCACAGTGATGCCACGTGGAATTGACATCAGCAATCCATTTATGTACAATAGACGCTATTAAGCTTGGAAACTACGTGAATGTGTTTTTGATCCATAAAGAGCTACATCAATGTAAAAATTGTAATAATAAAAATTATATATCTAATGAAGCTGAAGATGTGACGGGCAACTTTAAATAGCCTTGGTAGCTTTTTATAAAATTACATCTAATCTTTATGGACCTGGAGTAGATGGTAGATGGAGTGTAGTCTCTCTGTGGGTGTGTGATTGACCTCACTGGACAATGTGCCAGGCGCTGGGCAAGGTATAGTGTATACACTGATGACCAAATGGCATAACCCCATGGCCTGTGCCATGGTAGGTGCAACACAGACAGATGAAATCTGCCCTCGGAGTTGTGTGTGTGTGTATGAGCGTATATATGTGTGTATGAGTGTGTATATGTGTGTATGTATATGTGTGTGTGTGCATGTGTGTATAGAGTTGAACCTCATTATTCGTGGATTCTGTACAGTCTTCTGTACAGAAGTTCTGTACAGAACCTCATTATTCGTGGATTCTGTACAGAAATCAGCATGGCTGCTCAGCCAGCCCTCAGATGGGAGGGGAACATATTGATTAAGGTAATTAAACTAGAAGAAAAAAAAGTTATTAGATTTGGAGAGGACTTCTGATTTGTAAACCAAATAGCCTAATATCTGTATCTTTCATTTAAGGCAGGAAGGTATAAACAAGAAGAAAGACTCACGGGGGTCCCTACAAATGAACACAGGGATAGAGGGGCTGGGGAGAGCTGACTTGCTGATCCCATGAGGGGACGAAGAAAGAGCAGATCCAGATTTAATCTCGTCACAATAGGTTCCCAGGATGACTATTATAGATGTTAAAGCGTTCTTATGATTTTTCTGTTATTTTTAATCCCCTCCTCTGACTGTTTTCCTGCCCTTACGGGCGCTAAATTGCATTGGATGGCTTCAAAAATATTTTCTAAGCCTATTTAGAGTTGGAGGGGAGCAAGAAAGATGTACAGCTGGGCTCCTTCTTTCAGTGCTCGAGTGGGAGAAGGAAGCCTGGGGAAAACGGGCTGGTGGCAGCTAAGAAGGAGAGCAGCCCTAGGACCCAGTGAAAAGAGAAACAAGGGGGCATCCCCACCACAGAAATTATTCTAAGACAGCGCCCACAGGCAAATAGTCCTCGGGTGACTGCCCTCTGGCCAGCCACCCAAGAGGAGCCTGGACCTTTAAGAACCAAGTCAGGAAATTCTAAAGACTCCAGCGATCAGGGCTGGCGAAAAATACTGTGGCCAATCCTGAGGGCTTTGTTGACCAATCAGAGCCAAGGAACAAGGAAGACCACTCCCCCGCTTGAGGGACAGTGTAAATACCTGGTGAAGGCATACAGAACTACTCAGAACTTCAACTCAACTACTCAATAGTGCTTTTGTTTCTGTATCATGGAAAATGATCTTTCTACTGGGAAGTGCAAAATAAAAATAAGCTTCGAGATGTGAAACCCAGAGAGGGAGGGGCCCTCCAGCTTTAACATCTTGAGTTCATGAGACAGTGAGAGCAGACTGGCCACCAAGCTCAGATGAGCCATGTTCGGGGGTGCTGGAAGTGAGTGCAGGGTGGTGTCTGAAGAACCAGATGGATGAGAGAGAAAAGACAAATCCCAATGACAAGTACGATGTCATCATTTAAGAAAAAGGGGAAAGGTGGAATCTGGGAAGGATGGACAAGGAAGTGTTCATTCCAGGCTAAAGATTAGATTCTATCATTAAGTGGTCAGTTTTCAGCTCTAGGCATGGTCAAACTAACCACAGTTTCCCGTTTCATAGGATTACTAGTAGATTAGCAAATCAGGGCAGTCACAGAGCTCAGGTATGTGGATTTTGGCAAAGGTTCTCACGGTACCACGTAAACACGATGGAGAACTGTGAACTGTATAATGTCACATCACAACCATGGGCTGGACGATCACCTGACCCAGAGCATAAGCCTTCTGACAGCAAAGGTCCCTCCCAATTCCAAAACACAGGAAAATCAATGGGATGCCAATTTTGAGCACAGAGTCGAGAACTTACTATACATTTCTACTACTGCTCTTGATACTGGGAATATGAAGAGGCACTCCTTCCCTAAGTGAGCTTGTTTCTCAAAAGGTTAAACCCAGTAATTTCACTAAGTGTCCACTCAGAAACTGGCACGTGAACATTCTTAACAACTTTATATGTAGCCAAAAAGTGGAAACAACCTAAATGTTCATCAGCTGTTAAGTTAATAAACAAAATGTGGTATAGCCACATTTAAGATTTGCACATTTCATTGTATACAAATGTCACCTCAATAAAAGAACAGTAAACAACTACAAAAAATATGGCATATCCATCAGTGGAATATTATTTGCCCCCCCAGAAAAGAATGAAGTACTGACACATACTACAACACTGATGAACCTTGAACATATGCTACGTGAAAGAAGACAGTCACAAAAGACCACATATTGTGTGACTTCATTTTCATTTCCTTGTCTGAAATATCCATAAAAGGCAAACCTGTAGGGACATAAAATTAGTGGTTGCCTAGGGCTGGGGAGTGGGTTGGAGGAAAATGAGGAGTTTCTCCTCATTTTGTGATGATGAAAACGTTCTAAAATCAATGTGGTGATGATTGCACAACTCTGTGAATGCGCAGACACACACAAAACACCTGAACTGTACACTTCAAATGGGTGCATTATATGGTATGTGAATTTTAACTCAATAAAGCTGTGTCTAAGAAAGAGTAAACTCTATCAGCAGAAATATATGTAAACAATTACCATACATTCTGAACGGTCCCATGTCAGAGGTTCTTCTAACTTATGTGTTTACCTGTCAGTCTGTCAGACCACATGGTAAATTCCTCTAGGGAAGGAACCAGGCATTAGCCATCTTCGTGTGCCCAGCTTCTAGCACAGTTCTACGCCATAGAAGATCATCACTAAATGCTGAATGCTCGGTAAATTGGTAGCATGCTAACTGGCAACTTGGTAAAATTAAGTGCAAGAGAAACAAATCCTCAGCGAGTGCTTCTTTGTAAACATGTGATATTGACCCTTTCTGTAAAGTCAGTCCCCCACTTAAAAGATCCACGGTATAGCACTGAGTGCCAAATTGATCAAAAATAACCAAAGAGAAAGGTAAAGGCAAATCTGTATTCTTGCAAGCATTTATACAGTATTGAAATCCAAACAGGTAATATAGATAATATTCTGTGAATATTCCTTCTGGGGTTCTTTTGCATACACAGGATGAGATGGAGTTTTAAGAGTAAGAATTTCATAAAGTTTTGACTGAAAGCACCATGTTGTTTACCCGGTTAATCCTTCAGTATCAACCATTGTTTTCTTTATTGTGCCAAGAACTTCTAACTCCAGAGCAGGTTCAATCTTCTCAAAAAGTGCCCATGGATTACTTGATGGGTATAAATGCCTCCAAAGATATCCAACGGCACATGCTGCTCAAAAGAGCCCTTTGAGGCTTCTTATTCCGTGCATTTTGGCCATTCCTTTTGTATAAACTCCCTGTGGCTGAGCTACTCTGAATGAGAGCTTGGCAATTCAAGCCCAGCTATAGGAAAAACTTCTTTATTCAATACCATATAATGTAGCCAAATTTTTCTACTTTGACAACCTCAAAGGTGTTACTGTCCAAAAGGAGTCCTGCTTCTTTGGAATTAAATGCTTAGTATACAGATCACAGAAAAAGAAATACAAACTCAGCTTCACTGATAGATTATTTTGCCACTCCCTTTGGCAAAAATCCAAAAGGGGAGAACATACTCATTGCTGGTGGAAACGCTAAGGGATGCAGTTCCTATAGATGAGGATTTGGCAATAGCTGGCAAACCTACATGCATTTACCTTTTGACTTAGCAAATCCTACTTGTAGGAATCTATTCCAAAGATCTGCTCTCAAAAACAAGAAATGCATATGCACAAGGCTTTTCACTATAACACGATTTGTAAAAGCAAAAGACTGGAAATAGCCCAAATGTCCATCAATAGGGAAACAGTTGAGTAAACTAAAGCACATCACATATTAGAATACTGTGTAGCTATAAAAGAATGAAGCAGTTCTCTATGTACTGAAAAGGACTGGGAGGTATTTTTCGGTGCAGCTGAGGTGCAGCAAATGTATGTAATAGGTAACATTTTCTCTAAGAGGCCAAAGAATGAAAAAATATACACTCATATATATTCAGATACATGTTTTCTTATATAAAAAAATTGAAGGCAAATCAAAACCCCCCAAAATATATTATTATAGAGAAAGGGAAGCAAGAGTGGGAACAGGAATGATAACTAGACTTTTCTAAAGATACCTTGTTTTAGGGTTATGACATTTAACTGTGTATATATTTAACAATTTAAAAGCAAAATTAAATCAAAATGGGGAAAAAGCTTAAAAAAACTCAAAAGCAAAGGGAAACAACTGAACCTAACTGTACATTGACCTGATAATTTAATCACACAGAAAGTCATTATTGCAAATGACTTTAAAACACTAATTATTATATTATGATATATATATATACACACACAAACATACGTATACATATATATACACATACATATATATGATCTCTTAAATATCAACAAACAAAAACCGGAAAAAAAAACCCGCAAAGAAATTTTATTTTCAGTAACCATATTGTAGGTAATGATGTGGTATTGTTATTTTGAACTAATATTTTGAACATATTTGTAGGCTAAAACAAATAAGGAATTAAGTTAATGGTATTAGGAAGCAAGATTTTCAGTATAAAAGAATGTGAAAAATCAAAGCAAAAATTCTGTAATCCTAATTCTGAATGGCAAATACCAGTATGAACTCAGAATGTACAGTATCTTTTTAAAAGTTGTTTCCTAGGGGCTCCCCTGGTGGCGCAGTGGTTAAGAATCTGCCTGCCAATGCAAGGGACATGGGTTCAAGCCCTGATCCGGGAAGATCCCACATGCCACAGAGCAACTAAGCCCATGCACCACAACTACTGAGCCTGCGTTCAGGAGCCCGCGAGCCACAACTGCTGAAGCCCGCATGCCACAAATACTGAAGCCCACGCGCCCTACAGCCCATGCTCCACAACAAGAGAAGCCACCACAATGAGAAGCCCGCGCACCGCAACAAATAGTAGCTCCCACTCGACGCAGCTAAAGAAAGCCCGCGTGCAGCAACAAAGACCTAATGCAGCCAAAAATAAATTTTAAAAAAATGTTTCCTAGATATTCCATTAAAAAGGTCTAAAAACAATGACCAACCCAGTAACTACGAGTATTCCTAGTGCTAAATGTGGGTCTCTAAATACTATTTCCCAATTAAAAGAAGCAAGTTCCTTGGGGAATGGTGGATTCCAGTTCGGAGTCAGGGGATGCATAAGCCACGCTGGAAAATCTTCTTATACAAGAAATCAAGGAAGCTATCAAAGACTACCGAGTTTTGCCTGAAGGGCACAGAAACTAGTCTGAAGTGGTTCCCACTGGCCAAAGATAGGAAAACTTGAGCATCAAAAAGAATAATAACTAATAAAATGAAACACATACATTATGTTAAAATCCATGAGTTCATAAAAAGCTTCTATCGGTCGCTTTAGAAGATTGCTAGGGCACCACTCATTTTTCTGAAAACTGGTAAATCAGGGGAGAGAATCAAGTGTGTATCTTATCTTTTTTGTATAAGTGATACCTTAAGGTAACCAAATATTTGCTAAGGGCAAGTTACTCTTTAAAGAAGAATTCCAGCCAATATTTCAAAAATTTTATAAAGGTATTTTGTATCTTTACAAAAAATACAGAGAACAGAGAAACATGTTAAATGACACCGAGGATATAGTCAGAAAAATTCAGAATGTAGGAGAATCTATAGGACAAATGACGCAGTGCATTTAAATAAATAGATGGCAAGACGATTTTCCCGCTTTTTTTTTTTTTGAGAGGGAAGAGGAAGAGAGAGACTAAAATCTCCATAAAAGACATACTAACCCAATGCAATGTATGAGTCTTGTTTGGGTCTTGGATTGTACAAACTGTTAAAAGCTCATAAGAGAACTGGAGACATTTGATGATATTAAGGAATTATTATTTTTATATGGGATAATATTATGGTATGTTTAAAACAGTCTTATCTTGGACTTCCCTGGTGGTACAGTGGTTAGGAATCCGCCTGCCAATGCAGGGGACATGGGTTCGAGCCTTGGTCCAGGAAGGTCCCACATGCCATGGAGCAACTAAGCCCATGCGCCACAACTACTGAAGCCCGCGTGCCTAGAGCCCATGCTCTGCAACAAGAGAAGCCACCGCCATGAGAAGCATGCACACCGCCATGAAGAGTAGCCCCCGCTCAATGCAACTAGAGAAAGCCCACGTGCAGCAACGAAGACCCATTGCAGCCAAAAATAAATACATTAATTTTAAAAAATAGTCTTATCTTTAGAGATGCAAACTGGTGTATTTTTCAGATGAAATATTTGTCTGGAATTTACTTTAAAATAATGCATTGAGGGTGGGGGAAAGTGGGTTGAAGTGTAAAACAAACAAGATTGGCCACATGTTGTTGGTTATTGAACTTGTTTGATAGCTACATAGACCTTCATTATATTATTCTTACTCCTTTTCTATGTTTGAAGAGGTCCTGAATAAATTCATACTTGTCACGAACACTAGCTTTCCTCTTTCATGATTCCCGGTAATTTTCCAAGTGTTGGTTACAGAACCGTCTGGCCCAAAAGATGGGGCCAGACATTTCTTTCCTTTTCCATCTGTGTCCCTTCATAGGAAGCCTTCCTCACTGGGCTCCTGAGAGGGTCCCTGCTCTCTCTGCTCCCTTTTCTCCTTCCTTTGCCGCGCCTTCCCCAGGATCCCGGCATCATCCCAGCAGCAGCCCACAGGGTCATGGGGGCCATTCATCCTGCTCCGTCCAGGAAGGTAGAGCTCCATCCCACCCTGCTGCCCTGCTCAGCATAAGTCCTAAGACTTTCTGGGTTTCTCAGAGCAAGACGTGAACAAGACAAACCCTTCTTGCTAAGATTGACCACTAAATACATATTATCATATTTAACATGTCTGCCTAGCTCAGCTGTCTTTCCAAAACCTTCTCCTCACTGGGATAGGAGCAGAAGGAAGGCAGGCTGTAAGGGGGAGAGAAAATTCCATTCTTCCACAGATAATCAATTGAATATATAAATAATTTAATGAAGGCATGAATAAACGATTGATCCAATGTCTTTAACCTCCTACTATCTCATATCTCATAAAAGATTGGAAACTTTGGCCCAAAGAATTTGCCTTTACTACAGCAGTCAACCAGCACCACCCATGTCTGCCCGCTTCTCTCTGTCCAGTATGTACTACGTTTTTGCCTTAACTTTGGCTTCTCAATATACTGAATATACTGAAAGGTAAGTCTGACTACTAGAGCAGTCTGTCTTCCCATTTGGAACCCTGGAAAATATGAAATTCCAAAACTGTCAAGTTGGAAGGTTATTTTGTAATTGATGTTCCAGCCATCTCACTATATTTTCTCAGCTGTAATTGTCAAGGGCTCCACATTGCTTCTGCCAAAATATTTTTATTACTACACCAGCCATATTTCTGAATTTCAATTTCAATTCATACAGTATGCTAGCACTTCCTGCATAAGATGATGGGTAGTAACTATTAGCCCGGCTAGCATGGGCTGTAATGTCAAAAAACCCCTGCCAGGAGTATGCTCCTGTAATCTTTCAGGGAAATTCTAGGTGTCTGAGCATAACTCTTAAAGAGTTACCTCTTCAGGAAAAAGACTCCCAGAAATATCCTTAATGGGGATCCTCGGGCAATTGCCTGGGCAGTAATGATGCCACTATTTGACTAACAAAAATACATTTCAAGGAGGATTTAATTGAATAGTTAAAAGTAGTGTTTTAGGAGAACAGGTTTTGCCCCCCTGAAAATCACTTGGAGAAGGCAATTTCTATAGTCTGAGATGCTTTGATAGGAGTCCTCCAGCATAGGTAGAAAAGGGAGAGAAATCCTCACTGTGATCCCCTTCTAGTAGGACTATGGATTTTTCACTCTAGACTGAAATCTTCAATGGGCATGGCTTCATTAACTACCAATTTCTTTGAATATCCAGCTATGAAGACATTGAAATCAGTTATGTTGGCTGTAGCGATCACGGTGTGTCTAGTCAACAGTGGCATATTATGATTACTTGTAACGCTTGCTGTCACAACTCCTTTATCATAAATGATACCCTCATTAATAACCAAATTCATATCCATGTCTGCCTAACGGCCAGCAGAAGTCGCCAGTACCCACACCTCGAGCTAATGCATCTCTCTAATGGCTCTCTTTAGTTTTTGTACATTTTTCTCCAAATTTTGACAATTTTTCATTCATCACTGTGACTGAGAAAGGAAATGTTATGCATAAAATATAAAATCAGCAAAAATGTCAGAAATGCCGGCACGTAAGAAATGAAGCATGATGGTCTACGTTGTGATGACAAATGTTATCACAGGCTCACAAACTTCTGACAAGAGCAGATTCAGAGATGGTTTGTATGACATCAACAGGATTTCATCTCTAAAGGATCAAGAAGGAGGTCAGATCAGCTAGGGGACCTGTGGAAAATCAGAAATACTATCAAAGACGGAGGTACAAGCATCTAGATCAGAGCTGTCCTGCAGAACTTTGAGATGATGGAAATGTTCTGAACCTGTGTTGTCGAATATGGTAGCCACCAGCCACATATGGTTGTTGAGCACTTGAAATGTGGCTAGTGCCACCGAGCAAATGAATTTTAAATTTGATTTAATTTTAAATCATTTAGATGTAAATGGCCACAGCCCAGATTTAGATTATTAAGTCCTCATCAGGGAAAGGTGTGCACATTTGGTCTGAGAGAATGAGGGTCACACAACACCTCTGGAAACCTAACCATTTATATATGGTTAAAGCAGGCATGATGTAGCCTAATTTGCGTATATGCCGGAAACTATCTTACCTGATCCGTCTCAGAGTTATACAGGCTACAGTACACAGTGCACTCAGCATCCTCAGATTCAGGCTAGCACAGCCTGGTCCAGGGATGTTTCTGAACTCAGTGCTGAGGACTAGAACAAGGGTCAGCTCCAGACATCTCTAAGGAGTCGCCCTGGGGAGTAAAAGGGCTCATCCCACCCCCTGGCTATGGGAGCCAGAAATGGACACCCATGGAGGAGCTCCCAGGTTGGAATTAGAATGTGGACATCTTAGGAGACCATTACTCAGCTGACCAAGGGGTTGAGGGGGCTGAGGAAGTGAGGAACCACCAGCGTGACCCCCGAGAGAGGGGTTAGATTTTCCAAGCCCAAGTGGGGTGCACTTCTCCCCCCACCCCCTTCCTAGACAGGACCCAGTGGGATATTCCAGTGGGATAACCAGAAGGCCAGTCCCTAAACCACGAGACTAAAGACATCTGTGTGCAAGCTCCGCTCAGTAAGAACGCGGCAGCCCACGTTTGAGGGCCACAGGAGCTGGGACAGTAAGCTGTGAGGGCCCAGAGCACCGCCAAGGATGGACGAGAAACCAAAGGCCTCTCCCCACATTTTCTGGACAGACTCACAGTCCCCCAGGTAGGCAGAGAGGCACCCCATAACCTGGCTGGTAGTGAATTTCTCACTACCCTTGTCAAGTGGAGGCTCAGGGTCACGTTTAATTTGATTTAGAAAAAAATGTAGTAATAGGACATGTTTTGCTCCTGAATGTGGAACCAATTCACACCTGCTTGGAGACGGGGCATGGTTGCTTCTAAAGCAAACGCCCTGACGGGTCAGCCTTCCTACGTTATGATTACCTGCTCCCAGAGGCCTGCATTTTACAAAATGAATTTTCTTATCTCCAAGGCTTGAGGTCCTTTTCTTTTCTAGCTTACAGGGGAAAAAATCCAAAAAGCAACATGCAGAGACATGCCTTGTGGTTTGGCCACTTTAATCTCAGTACCAAGTGGGCCAGACCAGAGCTCCCAGGCTCCTGTAACAAGAACCCTCTGTCGCTCCCCCAGTTTAATTGCCCTCCTGAGAAAGAGGAGGTGTACCTTCAGGTTCAGGTTCAGGCCTGACCAGTCTTGGACTCCACAGACTGCCGCCACCCAGCGACGGAGGGACGAGAGCTGCAAATACAGTAGCAGAAGGAGCAAAGTCTCACCACCCCGCCGGGAACTGTTTAGCTGAGAGGACAGCGGAAGCAAATCCAACAGGGACCTGGACCGGCTCACTTATAAGCAAGAATGGAAATTTTGTTATTTAAGACCTGAGGTGACTCTCCATTAGAAGGGCAGTGGCATCGTTCATTTCCGTGGGAAAATAAATTCCCTCCTGCTCAGTCCACGTAGAGGGATGGGCAGTGGGGGGCGGAGAGCCAGGGAGACTGAAGAGTCTCAGCCTCACCTGTTGGTCGTCACCCGGAGAGGATGGCCTTGCGCTTAGAGGGGCACATGGGTACCTTGGGCTGTGCCGAGGCAGGCCAGGGGCTGAGGAGGGGACTGCACTGCTCTCAGAAATAACAGAACTGAGACGGAGGCTAGGGGTGAAGCAAGTCCAGAACTGGAAAAGCACAGCCTCGGGAAAGACTTGGCTGGGAGTGGGAGTGGCCACGGACATGACAAGAAAGATAACAGAGGCTGCAGAGAAGTCCGTGCCGCGAGAAATCCCCAGCATTGGAGGCCCGGATAACATTCCTTTACGTTATTTGTACTTCTGCAGGGGCTGATAATACTGAATATTTATTGGGCACATAGGCTGTGCCAGGCACCCTATGTGGTTCACCTCATTTATTTCTCACGAGAGCCAGTATGAAGTGGGTTCTGTTAATATGCTTGTTTTGGGGGTGACAGTGCAAGTGCAAAAGGGTTAAGTGACTTGCTCAGGATCACAAAGCCTTTAGGTGATGATGCCAGGACCCCAAGTCTAAGCCCAGGGCCCCGTCCACCCTCCTGCCCACCCAACGACATGTCAGCAGGTCCGCTGTGCCGGTGCGCGCCACACACACACATGCGCCATTGGGGAGAGGGCTGGGCAATAAAAGCCCGCTGGGCTCTTGCCTAGGGTGGTGCAGCAGAGACATGAGAAGAGCTCTGGCAGGCGGCCAGATTAGCATGAAGCAGCCTGGACGCAGAGGGCCAGGAGACCTCTTGAGATCGGGGATTCACAGAAACGCTGGGAAATGTCCATGGGACACAGCTTGGAGCTTGGGCTCCACGTATTTCCCTGAGGGACTTCTAGACTCTGTTTTGCTCAACTAGATAAAATAAAGTAATCAGAATATTTTTCAGCTCTTACCAGATGTTTCAAAAGATTTATAAGTGGCATCATATTGCATTTTTGGGTGTCTTGCTTTTTTTCAACATTTTTATGCAGTTCATCCATATTATTATTTTTGCGGTACGTGGGTCTCTCACCGCCGCGGCCTCTCCCGCCGCGGAGCACAGGCTCCGGACGCGCAGGCCCAGCGGCCACGGCCCACGGGCCCAGCCGCTCCGCAGCACGCGGGATCCTCTCGGACCGGGGCATGAACCCACGTCCCCTGCATCGGCAGGCGGACTCCCAACCACTGCGCCACCAGGGAAGCCCCATATTATTATTATTTTTAAAAAGTTTCTTTGGTGAATAGTTGATTTACAATATTGTGTTAGTTTCAGAGGTACAGCAAAGTGAATCAGTTATACATATATGTATATCAACTCTTTTTTAGATTCTTTTCCTATATAGCCCATTATAGAATACTGAGTAGAGTTCCCTGTACTACACAGTAGGTCCCTATTATCTATTCTTTATATAGTACATCCATATTATTGTATGAATTTTATATTCATTCTCACTGTCACACAGTATCCCACTGAAGGACTATGCCAGAACTTATCTATTCTATTGTTAATGGACATTTGGGTTGTTTCCACTTTGGGGCTATTTTGAGGAATGACGCTCCGACCCTCTCTGTTCGCGTGTCCCGTTGCATGTCTGCAAAGGTTTCTCTAGGATGTACAGCTGGTAGTGAATTCTGGGTCGTGGGGGATGCGTACCTTGAGCTTTGTCATAACACCAGACTGTTCTCCTTGGTGGCGGTTCCTGACTCTCATTCCCACCAGCAGTGTAAAAAGTGCCTGTGTCTTTGTTTCCTCATCAACCATTGTTATTGTTAGAAATGCTCAAAATTTGCCAATCTGTTGGGTATGTAATGATCTCTCATTGTAGCTTTACTCTGCATTTTCTTGATGAAAAATGATATTGGGTAGCTTTTCACACGTTTATCAACTATTTGGATTTTCTCTTTTGGGAAATACCTGTCTAAGTCTTACGTTTATTTTTTAAATGTTTGTTTTCTTATTGCCAGGAATCCTTTACATATTCTGAATACTAGTCCTTTGTAAGTTACACATATTTCTAATATTTTTTCCCACTCTGGTTTTCATTTGTGTTCTTTACGATGTCTTTTTTTTTTTAATTTTTTAAAAAAATTATTTATTTATTCTTGACTGCGTTAGGTCTTTGCTGCTGTGCACGGGCTTTCTCTAGTTGGGGCGAATGGGGGCTACTCTTCGTTGCGGTGCATAGGCTTCTCATTGCGGTGGCTTCTCTTGTTGCAGAGCACGGGCTCTAGGCACGCGGGCTTCAGTAGCTGTGGCACGTGGGCTCTAGAGTGCAGGCTCAGTAGTTGTGGTGCACGGGCTAGTTGCTCTGCGGCATGTGGGATCTTCCTGGACCAGGGCTCAAACCCGTGTCTCCTGCACTGGCAGGCGGATTCTTAACTACTGTGCCACCAGGGAAACCCCTATGTCTTTTGATGAAGAGAAATTCTTTGTGTAGTTGAATTTACAAGCTTTTTTTTTTTTTAAATGATTAGTGCCTTTTGTGCCTTCTTTTAGAAATCCTTCCTTAAAGACATGACAATACAGTCATCCCTCAGAATCCCTGGGGGACTGGTTCCAGGACCCCCAGAGATACCAAAATCCTTGGATTCTCAAGTCCTTCATATAAAATGGCATAGTATTTGCATGTAACCAACACATATTTTCCTGTATAGTTTAAATCATCTCTAGATTACTTACGATACCTAATACAATGTAAATGCTATGTAAATAGTTGCTGGTGCATAGCAAATTCTGTGGTGACTTTTTTTTTTTTTTTAGCCACGCAAAGCAACTTATGAGATCTTAGTTCCCCGCCCAGGGATCAAATCCAGGCCCTCGGCAGTGAGAGCACGGAGTCCTAACCACTGGACTGCCAGGGAATTCCCAGCAAATTCAAGTTTTGCTTTTGGGAACTTTCTGGAATATTTTCCCCTGAATAGTTTCCATCTGAGGTTGACTGACTCCGTGGATACAGAACCCATAGATTTGGAGGGCTGCTTATTCTGCTTTATTAACATTTTAAAGTGTTATCATCTCAAACATTTTAAACCCAGCCCCACCTGCACCCTTTCTTTCAGAGGCTCCCAGTGCCTGAGCATTTCTGGGATTCTCAAACACCAACAGACCTGCTTCTTGGTTTCACCCTCTACCAGTGAAGGTTTCAACTTTTTCTGATCTGCTCTCAGTCAACTGCCATCTGCATCCAGTCATATGCTTTTCAGCTTCCAAATGTTGGCGCTTTCATCTGTTTTCCCTGTTATCTTTGTCCGTGTGTGTGTGTATGTGTGTGTACACTTTTATTGTCACATTGGTGGGTTTCAGTGGGGAGAGGCAATAAATACAAGTTCAAATATCTGTGTTTAAATGGAAGTCACAGCAGTATTGTTTATGATGGCAAGAACAATTGGAAGCAACCTAAACATCCACCCACAGGAGTAAAGCAGAGTAGGTCCACACAATGGAATACCACACAGATGTACAACATTGTGTTACACAGAGGCAGGCTAGTGTGGCGGCTAAGAACAAGATTCTGACACTCACCAGCTGTGTAACTTCAGGTGAGTTACTTTACCTCCCCACCCAGTTTCCCCATCTATAAAATGGGATGATAGTTCCTACCTTGTAGAGCTGTTGTGAGAATTAACAGTAAAGAATATGTAAAGAAAGATGAGCAATTGCAGGTACATAGTTAGGAGTACATAAGAGTGTTATTAATAAAAGAATGAAGTGCATTTATACATGAAGATATGGCTTTCTCTCCAAGGTGTATTATTAGTTTAAAAAGGTGAAAAACACCTTTTTATGCATAAGAAAGGTGAAAAACACCTTTCTTATGCATAAAAGAAAAAAAAACACTATGAGGGACTATGATCATGGGAATTTCCTAGTGGTCCAGTGATTAGGACTCTGTGCTTTCACAGTCAAGGGCCAGGGTTCAATCCTTGGTCAGGAACTAAGATCCCACAAGCCTCGAGGGCATGGCCAAAAAAGAGGAAAAAATAAAAACTCTAAAATAAACCCCACTATGATCACACTTTTAAAAAAGGACAAGTGTACACACATATATACACAGAACATTTCTGAAAGGGTACTCAAGAAACTGTAAAAGTGGTTATCTTGGGGTAGAAGGTAGAAGGGACTTTGAATTTAATGTCTTTTGGCATTCTTTGATTTTTTTTATTATGTGTGCTTAGTACTGTTATAATTAAAAACAAGCAAATTAAAAAATATATATATATAATTGTTGAAGCTGGGGTTTGTTACATTATCTCTACTTTTGTGTATTTTGAAATCTTTCAGAATAAATTTTTTTATAAATTAAAGCAAGCAAATCATCATCTTTGTCAGATATTCTCCAAAATCCAATGTTGAATAATTGGATGGTACGTAATAATTCTTTAAAGAAAGCTTGCATGGGGCCAGTCCCATTGAGGCAGACAGAAGCCAAACTGCAGAGGACCAGTTGTTCTACAAGAACATCACCGAGGTCTTAAATTATTGTAGGAATTTTTTTTTTAATTCGGAAAAATTTCCAGGCCCTAAAATGTTTTTTTTCTAGAGATCCTTGTGTTCAATTTCAGGAGCCAATAAAAACTGCCTTTTTAGGGGACTGCTGGCTTTCTGGATAGCTAATTACAGGCAGAATGACCTTCCATCTGAGTGAAAACAGAGATGAACTTCTCAACTCCCTTAGAGGGTAATCAACCCTACCATCTACTTACTTGGTTTCCAAATTATATGCATCTACCCTCATGCAGCAATACAGGAGACAAGCACTCTAGATTCTCACCAATAGGTTCAATTTAAACTAGCATTCACTCAGCTCATATCACTGGATTGGTAATGTGATAAACAGAGCTAGAGCTGATTGTCTATACAGCTTGTACATTCCATTTATTCCTTTAAGTATTCTGAGTTTTATCCTTCGATCAGATTAGAACACCAGAAGCCTCGATATTTGAAGTATATTAGATTAGCCCATCAGAAGATTATCCTTAATTGCCTTAGCTTTTATCTGATGTTGCTATAGGAAATGGTCATATGAAATTTGCTTCTGCAGTTCCTATAAAATGTTCTTCACTACACCACCTATATAAAGCCAACTGGAAAGTCTGTTTCAGAAACTGGGGCCAAGAAAATTTTCCCAGAACACCACAGAACTGAAGGGGATTTCTTTCAGTAATGAAAATCACAGAATTTAAGCATTTCCCTCATTTTCTCAAGCTATTGGGAAGCTGAGAAATGCATCCACAGCCCAGCAACTCTGTTCACCAGAATAGTTGGTGTGCTTACATCCTCTTTATTCCTTAATCTGTATTTTCTATCTCATTACATTTTGTGTATGTCTGTTACTGTCTCTTTGAATCCCTTTTTCACTTAGTTGATCCTTTTCAAAAGTTTAGTAGATTATAGCCTGAAGAGGTACACACTTCCTGGGGCGATCAGGGTCAGGATCGTTTTCTTCTAGCAGCATCACCAGGAATGGTTTCATGAACACATGGCATTTGAACCAAGTCTTTGAGCACAGGTAGGGTTGACAAACATTGGGAAGAATGTTACTGGCAGAAGAAGGTATGCATAAAAGAGTGATGGAAAGAATGCACAGGCCATTTTGGGGGGATAATACGATTCGTTTGGGCCAAGACATGAGGGGTAAGAAGAGACGAAAGGAAGCCAAGCTGGAGAGACGGGGAGGCTCAGGTCAGAAGGAAGCCTCATGCCAGGCTGATGAATTCAGCACTAGAGCACAAGAGAAGGATTTTTTTTTTCCAGAATAGGGAAAACGACAGTATACTTTTAGGCAGAGGAGAGAAACTATCAAGGCATAGAGTTTAAAGACAAAGATCAGATAGTACGACTGCTATAGCAAGGTCCAAAGTGATGTAGCAGGAAATGCAATTTAAAGCACTAACCAAGGACTAAACCTTGGAAAGTCCAAGGAAGAAGAGAAAGGCATCAAGCACACAGTCACAGAGGCCAGGTTCTCCCCCAACTCTGCTGCTGTGTATGCTTAAATCATGCTTTTCTTTAGAGGTACCTTCGTAAACATTCATCAAGCAATATCACACACTTAAGAATAGCACTAAAATGGATTCTTGCCCAAGAGTTGATGAGGAGAGGCTTTTTGTTTTAACAAAAGACTTCTAGCCGATAACTTTAGAGGGGATAATAGAATTTGATAATCGCCATTTTGCCACTTTGAAATAATAGAACTAAGCGGCACTCACTGGTGGATGCTGCAACCAGCAGGTGAGCCTTTGAGGGCAGGAGATGACACTTCTAGGAAAGAACGTCGTAAAGATAAAGGCTTTCTAAAAAACAAAACCACTAATTCGAAAAGATACGTGCATCTCAATGTTCATAGCAACATTATTTACAATTGCCAAGATATGGAAGCAACTTAAGTGTCCATGGACAGATGTATGGATAAAGAAGATGTGGAGAGATATATATATATAGTGGAATACTACTCAGCCATAAAAAAGAATGAAATTTTGCTATTTGCAGCAACATGGATGGACTTGGAGGGCATTATGCTAAGTGAAGTGAGTCAGAGAAAGACAAATACTGTATGATATCACTTATATGTGGAATCTAAAAGATACAACAAATATAACAAAAAAGAAGCAGACTCACAGATACAGAGAACAAACGAGTGGTTACCAGTGGGAAGAGGAAAGGGGGAAGAGGCAATACATGGGTGGGGAAGTAAGAGGTACAAACTATTAGGTATAAAATAAGCTACAAGGATATGTTGTACAACACGAGGAATATAGCCAATATTTTATAATAACTATAAATGGAGCATAAGCTTTAAGAATTGTGAATCACTATATTGTACACGTGTAACTTATATGATATTGTACGTCAACTATACTTCAATAAAAAAATAATAAATACAAAAGAAAAAAATGACCACAGACTACTTAGAGTTGCCTTATACAGATTCCTCTTTCTCTGAGGTATTTACCTCCTTTAGAATATTTGTTGCTGACTAGAATGAAAAGACAATAAAACATTCCCATTAAAAAAAAATAAGAGTCTTTCTAACGGAGCGATCATCAGACCAGCTGAATCTGCTTCTCCATCTAGAACACAGGCATCAGAAGAACGTGACTGTCAGACACAACATATCTCATGACAAGACGCAATAAGTGGGACATGCCACCACCCAGGCATTGCCTAAAATAATTAAACCTGAATCTAATCGTGACGCTAGTTGTAAATATTATTTTACAGGAGAAACAGTAGGAGGAACTAGTTAAATGACAGCCCGAGGAAGGAATCAGATAAGCCCAGGATGTACAACATTCTACAGGCTAAACGACTCATTTCCAAACAAATCAATGGCACTATTTAAAAAAAAAGTCTATAATAGGATAAATAGAATAAAAAGGACTTGAGACATAATAATCAAATGCAATATATGGAAAGAACCGGTGGCTTCTGGTCAACGACATCCTCTGAGCTTATTAGGCCGGCTCAGGAGTTCCATGTCCTCCTAGAACTCCAGGGGTGCTGGGCCTGGCCACCCAGACTGGGGGCAGGGGGCCACTTCAGGCCTGGGAGCTGGTACCAGGAAAGGCTCAGCCACACCACTGGCTCCTGAGTTCGCCAGTGAAGGACCCTGGCTGTTCGTCCACCTCACACACCCAGTGCTCGGTCCCCCATGCACCCCGAATCCTCAGCACTCGGCACTCGGGGCCTCTCTCCACTCTTCTTGTGCTTTCGGCCACACTGCTGTGGGATCTTAGTTCCCCCACCAGGCATTGAAGGAAAGCGTGGAGTCTTAATCACTGGACTGCCAGGAAATTCTCTCTCTCTGCTCTTTTGAAACCACTGATTATGTCACACTCTGAATAATTAGTAAAATTAGTTTGCAGTAATTATATCATTTCTCTTCTCATCTCCTTTAACATGGTATAAACATTTATGCAAATTGAGAATATCTTTAATAATAAAATATTTATATAACATCTGCTATGAAAAAAAAATCAACTGAATTAAGATTTTCCAAGGTCAACTATTTTAAATCCTGAGACTTCCAGAACTCTGAGGCCCCTTCTGGGAAGTGATTTATTTGGGAGGCAATGCGGGGGCGGGGAGGAAGAGGGCTGTCCACAGCTAATGACAAACCTTTGGAGTAGAGGTGAATTCCCATTTGCATGGGTTACAAATCAAGGATAAGTTAAGATCAGGCCAGAGCCACCCAGGGGTTAATTATGTAGAGGGATCTGTTTAGTCCTGGGGGGGCTTCTACATTCTTTGGAGCAATGCAGTCCACAGTGGTAAGACAGGAGGCAGGGGGCTTCCCTGGTGTCGCAGTGGTTGAGAGTCCGCCTGCCGATGCGGGGGATGTGGGTTCGTGCCCCGGTCCGGGAAGATCCCACGTGCCGCGGAGCGGCTGGGCCCGTGAGCCATGGCCGCTGGGCCTGCGCGTCCGGAGCCTGTGCTCCGCAACGGGAGAGGGCACAATGGTGAGAGGCCCGCGTACCGCAAAAAAAAAAAAAAAAAAAAAAAGACAGGGGACAGGAACCTCCCACTCCTCAAATAAGGTCACATTTATAGGTGCCAGGTGTTAGGACTTCAACATATTTGGGGGGAACCCAATTCAACTTACAACACCCCCATGGGCCTCCTATATGGGAAAAGCCTTTTTCCATAGTTTCTGAGGACAGGGATCCCTAAGTGAGAAACCTGGGGCCCCATCTAAGACTGGATCCTGAAGTCCTTGATATCCTGGGGGGAAAAGTGACCCCCAAATTCCAAAGCTTCAATGGTTCTCCATTATGCTGACTCCCTGCTAGAGGCTAGAAGTCACCTTTGGAGGCAGACGATTCTTTTGCTTTGGGAAAAATACACTGATTGTTTGTGGAAAGTAGAGCAAATATCCTGTTCTGAAATAGGGTAGCTCAAGATAAAAGGACCTCTAGGTAATATAAAAATCTGTCATCACTACTCTGCAGATTGTTTCTGGGGGCAGCAGTTGAGCCTGGGTTCTGGGTAGGGCAAAGATGGTTTCAAGAGCATTCCTTTGCTTGGGGTGGAGGTGGGAGAAGTGGAAGGGGTGGGTGGTGGGAATTACAGGCCATGCAAAATGGAGCCAGGCTGAAGGCTAAGGAGGACGTCACCTTGAAGAGGCAGTAGTGTGTGTGCCGGAGCCGGCTGTGTGGACTTGCAGTAGATGATTGTAAGCTTCTCAGGAATTTTGTAAACTAATTGATAAACATGGCCTTCATTAAAAATTAAACTATGTAAATGTGTAACTAAATAAATTATATTAGAAACAAAGTTAATAAATACTCGAGCTCATCACTTCATAATTATTTTACTACTTTTTCTATTATCTGTATTCTCGAAGTCTAATGTGTCAGTTGCTGGAAATAATGTATCAGGTTATATAGGGTGTGCTACCATACATCTCTTCCCAACTTCCATTCAATGACATCACAGTTGGCAGCTTGAAATTGGCCATGGTGGGATGTACACCATGGGAAGTGCAAAGATGAGAAATCAGCCCCCTCCATCCAGTTGTGAACTATCTACCAGCACTCCACTGATGGGGAACACTGTGAGGCGACCGAACTACTGGCTCTGGGAGTTGTTTGGTTTCCAAGGCTGACTGTCTTTTCTGTGCTGGAAAAGGGGAATAAAGGAGCAGGCTAGTGTCTACACACAGGACAAATCAATATGGCAGAGCCCAGCTGCCTGAGCAAGCAGGTGACAAGGTGGAAAGAGGTGACGTGTAGGTGGAGACAGCCCAGCCCAGAGAGCTGACACCTCTAAGGATTTATAGACTGTGTAAGCTCGGTGTTAGCAACAGAGTACTAGTGGCTCACCTCCATTCTGAGACCCCCAAAATAAAAAGGTATACGTACACATATTCCTTGCAGATTCTCAGAAACACTCTCAGAGGGGAACCTGAGGAAGGATTGGGTTTCCAGTCATCCCACAGGCAGGGGCTCCAACTGTTGTCTTCGGAGAGACTGAGAAGCTCTCAGCTTCAGAAAGTTAATAGCAGTCTTTCCTATAGGATTTCTCAGGACCTTCAATGATCTAATGTGCCCCAGGACTCTCCCAGGGGGTCCCGTATGCAGCATTTCCCGAAGTTATTTTTCCACAAATCGCTCATGGGCTAGGACTCCACAAAAACAAACTTTGCAAAGCTCTAAACTAGGCACGTGGGGATCATGGAAATCCAACCCAGCGTTTTCCAGCCCAGTCATAGTTCTGTGATCCTTAAAGAGGGAAACGCTTATTATTTTCACACATGTGATGGAGCTCTCCCTTACAGCCCATCCTTCTCACTCCACCACCCAAAATACACAACGGGAAAAAATGTTTTTACAGTGAAGAGTGACCTGCAGACTACTGGCATCTCCATTATGGCCTGAAAGCATCATTGAGAGCCAGGGTTGCTATCTTTAGCAAATAGAAATGGAGGATGCCTAGTTACATTTGCATTTTGGATAAACACGGAATAATTTTTAGAATCTTCACGCTTCATGCAATATTTGGGACATCCAAATACTGAAAATGTATTTGTTTATCTGAAAAGTTAACTGGGCATCCTGCATATTCCTGGGACACCAAGTGAAGGCAGGTTTTTGAAGGGATGCTGTCAGGTCTTCGGGGAGGCAGTTGTGGGGTGGTGGGAAACGAACAAGTTCTAGAGTCGGATTTGGTGGGACTGAGTTTTGTCACTTAATTAGCAACATGAGCAAGTTAACTAACCCCGCTGAGACTCAATTTCTCCAGCTATATGTAGTTATGGGAGATAACACTTCCCTCGTGAGTGGTTGATAGAAGTAAATTTGAAAATTCATGAAACAGACTCTAGCACAAATTAGCACATAGTAGTTGCTTAATCAACGTTAGTGCCAACCTCTCCTCACATCTCCCTCTCTTATTTGGGATCAATCACTGAGGAAACAATTTTGCTGGAATTCTGAAGGATATGGTGAGCACTCTAGCCACTTGTGAAACTTCCATCTTCTCTCTTTCAGCTTCTGTGGGGCTTCAGTAGTTCACAGGCAGAACCTGACTGACAATTCGCGGGTCAGCCCTTCAGGCCTGAAGAGAACGGGCCCATCTGGAGGCCGTTCTTGCGAGACTAAACCAGGAGCCCCTTGCCTACCTAGTAATTCAAACACTCGACAGTTCTACCAGTGACAATTAGTTAAAATCGTCACAGAAGGCTCCATGTTTTATTTGTAAAGTGCTGATTTTACAAATAATGCTCGCTTGGCTTGTGAATTGTGGCCAAGTGGGAAGGGAGAGTCCCGCCCAGGTGGCTCTCCACGTGCTTCCCTGTCATCCTGTGGCCGACACAACGGCACATTACTCTCAATCTTCCTGGGTAACCAAGAACTGCCCAATCCATGCTCCAAAGATGGTGACTACTTCAAGCTGTGAGTCTCTGTCTTAATATTGGTTTACATAATTATTTTGATTACCAAGTGTTGATTCTCTAATTATGTTCCCTTTGCACTAATGCTGATTATTTAAAATTTGTTTGTAGCATGCCTGGATTGACTAGGAAAAAATCAGTTGGGCAATGAGGGGAATTAGAGGCAAATTGGGGACAACTCAGTATGTATTCTAAATTGGTTGTGCAGAATTCTGGAAGCAGATAATCCACATGTATCATATAGACAGCTAGCTTTAAAAAAAAAAAAGCCATTTCCTACAAGAGAAATGAGAACAGTCCAAGGTTACCAATGTTCTTATTATGGTTTCAGTTTTCCCCAGAGCACAGGAATCTTCACATTCTTTTCAAAACAGCATTAAGGAAGTTGAAAGCTTCCTTTTAATGAAAGTATAACCTCATTTTGGACGTTTAAAAATACCCCTTGGGGCTTCCCTGGTGGCGCAGTGGTTGAGAGTCTGCCTGCCGATGCAGGGGACACGGGTTTGTGCCCCGGTCTGGGAAGATCCCACGTGCCACGGAACGGCTAGGCCCGTGAGCCACGGCCGCTGAGCCTGCGCGTCCGGAGCCTGTGCTCCGCAACGGGAGAGGCCACAACAGTGAGAGCCCCGTGTACCGCAAAAAAAAAAAAAAAAAAAATACCCCTTGAACACAGGAACAATTGCTAGACTACTTACTGCATGGGTATCAAGGATGTTGGTTGCAAAAGTTTTAATTACATAATAAGAGGGAAAAAGCCATAATTTAAGAGTGCAATTACCCAGAATAATTTACCTCATTATTAACTTCTGCGGATAGATCTAAAGTCCTCAGAAGCCTTGCTTTTAGGAAACAAAACAATACAAAGTCCGCTCATCATTAGTAAATATTTGAAACTGTGTTTAGAGCCAGGTTGTGGACAATACCAAGTTCTGGCGAGGAGGGAGGGTGGGTAACTGACTCTCATACATTGCCATATTGCAAACACACACTTACCAGAGAGTCCAACGATCCCACTCCTAGCTATTTACTCAAGAGAAATGAAAACTACATCCACACAAAATCCTGGATGTGAAGATTCATAGCAGCTTTATTCACAATTACCCCAAACTGAAAATAACCCAAATGTCACTCAACTGGTGAATGGATAAACAAACTATATCCAGGCAAAAGAATACTACGCAGCAATAAAAAGGAACAAACTACTGATACGTGCAAAAATGAACACTGTGCTAAGAGCCCAGACTCAAATAGCTGCACACTGTATGGTTCCATCCACGGTGGAAAAGGCAAAGCTCTAGGGACACAGGACGGATCTGCAGGTGGCAGGGGCTGGTGGGGGGTGGGCAGTTTTCTACAAAGGAGCAAGGGGGGACTTTTGCAAAGATGGAAATGCTGTCTTGATTATGGTGGTGGTTACATGACGACACGCATGTGTTAGAATTCACAGAACCGCAGTCCTAGAAAAGGTGAATTTTACTGCAGGTCCTAAATGATACTGACTCAATAAAACTGATTTAAAAACCAGTCATTTTGTGACTTCCTAAGTATCATGCTGATGCTGAATAAGCTTTCATGAACACTCTTGATGCAAACAAGTGTGGGGAAGGTGGGCAGGTCCTCTGTTCTTCAAATAACTAGCCCAGATGTTCTGCTATAGCGGCTTTGTTCCGTCTGACCAGGAGACAGATGCACAGGTTGACAGGGCCCTGACTGACTGAAGTGCTCTTGGAGAACAGAGGCCACCATCTGCCCCTCCTGGAAGATGTCCTCTATCCCGTGGACATCTGCTCACCATCCGCACCAGCCACGGATGCGCAGATATGAAGCGTCAGGTAACTGCTGAGTTTGTATTTGCTCGACTTTAAAGATCTCTCAACCATGCCATGGGGGCTGTTTCATTATTTATCATAAATGCCGTAATGAATATACAGTCACTGACACAGAGGTATAGGGCCCTGCAGCATTCACCCAGTGGATACAATCACAGACAAGGGCCCATGAGCTGCCGTCAGCGGGGCTGCTCATCCTTCTGACGTTGCGCGTCTACACTCGCTCTAGGTGCGAAAAAAGGAAAACCAACATCATCTTATTCACAGAAAGGAATCCCTTTGGGGACATAGGGCCAACAGACTGTATGCTTAGGATATAAAGTGTCTAATGCAAAGTTTTAGGGCTCACTAATGAATTTGGGAAACTAAGTCTGATTATAATAAGAGGGTTTGGGGTTTTAAAAAAATATTCGCATCATTGATTTATTCCACCCGCATCAGTTCTACTCTAGTGTACATAATTTTGCTATAGCCCAAAACAGAACACTTTAGAGGAAGCAAAACAGAGTGGATATAAATATGACCACAATCCACAAAGTCATTATAATAGTGGGCAGGAACGCAAACCTTGGGGCTTGGGTGTAAAACCAACACGCTAGTTTTGTGAGCTTGCGGAAGTTCATTAATTTCACTGACCCTATTCTCTCTACTGTAAAGATAACAATAGTCACTTTGGATTTGCTGTGATGATTAAATGGGATTATATATATATATATATATATATATATGTATGTATGTATATAACTTCGCAGGTGGCTTCAACAAATGGTAGTTATTTGCCCAGATGTTACCTATAACCCACGTGAGGTGAGGCTCTCTCTTTACTGTGGGTCAAACCCACATTCTTGTCTTCCGGTAAGAGGACTGTCAGTGATCACTGCTGTTGCCCCTCCCCTGGTGGCCGCCACAAGTGGATTTATTTACAGCAGGAATTGACTCTCAAGAGCAGAGTCCGCTGTCAGTGTGAGAGGCCGGGGCTTAGTGACAAATGACAGCTCAGCATTGGGCAAGGATTCTGGTCAGAGCTTAGGGCCCCTGGCTCTGCTGTCACACTGCACCTCAGTCCTGACATGTGAACTCTCGCGGCGCCTAAGGTTTGTTTCTTTTATCACTGGGAATTATTTTTTCCCCAGATTTATTGACTGACATATAACATTGCGTTAAGTTTAACATATACAACGTCATGATTTGATACACATGTATATTGTGAAATGATTACCACAGTAAACTTAGTCAACACCTCCATCACCTCACATAATTTTCTGTGATGAGAACATTTAAGGTCTACTCTCCCAGCAACTTTCAAGTATTTAATAGAGTATTGCTAACTAGAGTCACCATGCTGCACATTAGATCTCCAGAAGTTATTCCTCTTATAACTGGGATTTTGTAACTTTGACCAGCATCTCCCCATTTCCCCACCTCCAGCCCCCTGGCAGCTACTTCTGGTCTCCGTATCTGTGAGTTTGGCTTTTTTAGATTCCACATGCAAGTGACATCACACAGGATTTGTCTTTCTCTGTCTGACTTATTTCACTTAGCATACTGCCCTCGAGGTCCATCCATGTTGTTGCAAATGGCAGAATTTCCTTCTTCTTTTATGGCTGAGTAATATATTGTCAGGAATTACTGCTCTATCCCTACCTTACCTTCAGAAGCATAGCCAGCTCTGGCTTAATAAAAATGCTTATTTTAAAAAGGAAGGCACTCGAAGAACTCTTTTCTAAATAGTCCCACTTTCCCACCAACGTCTTCAGAGCAGAACCTTAAATTGTGTCTTCCAACTAGAAAGACGTATCTTTTCTTGACTCATTATTGATAGAACAGAAATTGGAAGAGAATGAAAGTCCTATAATGATCTTGTCCTCACTGTGTTTGCTCATGTTATCAGACCTCAGCAGTCAGGGCTACACATGGCTCAGGGGTCCAGCATCCTCCATCTTCCTCTGGACACACTTCTGCCCACACGCCTGACTGTCCCGTAAAACGAGTGCCTTGTTTTATGTTAGTGGCCCTCCTTGGCCACTGATTGGACTGATCCATGTGACCTATGAATGGTATTCTGGTTGGAAAGTTGTGTTGAGATACCTAGAGTGTTATTTCATGGAATTTGGAACTGTCTTATGTATAAACTGGGTATAGTTTATATCTATAAGGTTTATCTATACTCATATACACATACACACAACTACATCTGGCCAGTGGATAGTGGACACTGGAAATGAAAGGATTTGGGCGCTGAAGATTTGGGAAGAGAGCAGCTGTTACCTGCACCACGCATAGCAAAGCTACAAGGGAGACAGAGAGAAACTGAGTCTGAGGGGGAACGTGAGGGGGCAAGAACAGAGGGGCTATCTCTGGAGCTGCCTCCTTCCTGCCCTTCCAACATCTAAGGTTCGTCTTTGAAATCCCTCCCTGAATTGACCTGATTTCACCACAGTGGGTTCCTTTGTGCAAGCTTGACTTTGAGGCAGTCAGAAATAGTTGTTGGTTTCCACTACCACCGAGCAGACTTTAAGGGTTTAAACAACCATTTAAAACACAATGCTGGGCTTCCCTGGTTGCGCAGCTGTTAAGAATCCGCCTGCCAATGCAGGGTACACGGGTTCGAGCCCTGGTCCGGGAAGATCCCACATGCCACGCAGCAACTAAACCCATGCGCCACAACTACTGAGCCTGCGCTCTAGAGCCCGTGTGCCACAACTACTGAAGCCTGTGCGCCTAGAGCCCATGCTCCGCAACAAGAGAAGCCACTGCAATGAGAAGCCCGTGCACCGCAACGAAGAGTAGCCCCTGCGCGCCCCAACTAGAGAAAGCCCGCACGCAGCAACGAAGACCCAAAACAGCCAAAAATAAACTAATTAATTAATTTAAAAAAATAAATAAAACACAACGCTATGGATCCATACACGCAGCCAGAGGTTGAAATGGCGAGATTCGAGTCCAAACCCCACCTCTGTGACTGAGGGGTCCTTTCCTAAGGAAGGTGGGATCTGGACTTTGGCTTGACATGAAAGCAATATGCTCACTGGTGCAAGAGGAATAAACGGGTAATTTCCAAGAAAAAGTCACATTCTTAGAGAGTGATGGGTAGAAGGTTTAGCTTCAGCAAGAAGACCTCAGCACAGCACCCTCTGCAGCCCGAAGTCCCGGGGTGGAGGAGGGAAATGGAGGACCTGGCAGAGGGGACCAGAGCAGGGATTGGACACAGGACATGAGGAATCTGGGCAGGGGAGGCTCTGAGGGCCCAGGAGGCAGGGAGGGACAGAAGAGGCGTTGAGGGAACAATAAGGAATGTGGGAGCCACATGGAAGGATGGAAAAGGGGAAGTGGACCAAGTGCCTGGGGGAAGAGTCAGAGAGTCAGAGAATGGCTTGAGCAACAGGAAAAGAGGGAGAAAGCGACACAGAATTAGGGGACAGAGAAGAGATCAGGGAAGTTGGAAAGGAAGAGTGCAGGAGGATGGGGGGGGCACAGACACACAGAGAGACAAGACTCCCTGGTTCTGACACATTCTCATCGGTGACCCCCGCTCCATGGCATGGCCTCTCCCCATCTAGATTGTCCTTGTTTTCTGATTGGTTAAAAAAAGAGCTACTAATACCATCCCAGTCTATCTCAGAGGGAAGTCATCCTACCCCTTCGCACATGCTATTTTCTCTGACTGCACCATTCTGCAGCGTGTGCACTGGGAGACCAGTGCAGCTGGAATGGAGGAGGGCGGTGTGGGATGAACCTGGAGGGCCGGGGGCTGTGGAGTCCATGTGAAAGGTTCTGATCTCTTTGGGGTAGTTGTGGTCAAATTCATAAAGTCCTGATTCCTCTTTTCCATTATCTGTCCATCTCTGGCATGCCTGCTTCACCAGCTGCAAGTATAAACACAGCTGCACCTCTTTTCTCTTTCCTATTAATTGCTGGAGCCCCCATGTGTCAAACAGCTCACAGGTAGAGCCTCTCCATCCGGGCATCCAAGAACCCCAAGGTCTTACTTGGTCCAAAGGGGAACTGGTCTCCTTCCAAATACCCCAGAGAAGATGAGAAAAGCTAGTGAGCTCAGGTGTGGTCTGTCACGGCCTCTGGTCACCGTCGAGCACTGCCCCACACTTAGAGATACTTGTGTGCTGTTGAGGGGAGGAGAGCCTCCAGGGATGATGTTGGACTTACCTCGCTCACGCTCAGCCACTGTCCCCAGAGCTGAGTGGGACGTGGCTGGGCCTGCAGGAGTGTCCACCTGTCAGCCCCAGCTGTTCAGCACCAGCCCAATACTCCTCAGAGCCCTTGGTGTCCTTTCTCCCAGGAGACCCCACATGGATGCTCCTAGCCCTTCCCAGAGCTCCTGAGCGTGGAACGTCTCCATGCAGCCCGGCCTTACTCCCCTCCCCTCCACTAGTTCTGCAGACCAAGGGCAACTGTGGAGCATTTCTGTCAGGGCACAACGGATCCCATCACACTCCAGCCAACAGATACCAACTGGCCTTAACTTCGTAAGACCAAACGACCTTGCCCATGATAACAAAGTCTATCCCGTGGCTACCAGCTCCCTCTATTTCCAGACATAGGTGACGGTGGCATTTGGAGTTTGTTTTCATGGTTTCCCTCTCCCAGCACCTCATTATTATAATATTATTAATATATAAAATGACGAAATCAGAAAATATCAATAGAAAAACACTCCACGTTTCCAACCAAATAAAGACATTTATACCAGCATGTAAAACACAAAACTCACAGTTTCCATGGGTGAATGTGCTCCCTAGAAGCGTGACTGATGTAGTCCATAAAGCCTTATAGGACATAGCAGCCCACAGAGCAAGCGACGGCTCTGGGCCCTGCCACTGCGAGTCCCACTGTGAAGAGAGGTTTTATTGTAGAAACATTTACTCTGAAAAAATGTTACTGCTATACATATCCTGAACCTTAATTTTTTAATAAAATGAAAAATTGCGACATCTTTACTTTTTTACTAACGGTATTAAATATACTTTCAGAATGCTCTAAAAGCTTTAAATATGTATTTTTCCATGGTTTCTTTGTCATTGAAATAAAAGGCCCTAAAAACCTATATATTCTCATATTCAGAATATATAAAGAACTTTCAAAACACAATAAGAAAATAACCAAACCAATTAAAATATAGGCAAAAGATTCAAACACACACTTCACCAAATAAGAGATAAAGATGGCCAAATAAACATATGAAAAGATGCTCAGTTAAAGTCACAATGACATCTATTAGAACGGCTAAAATTAAAATAAATCAACAACTGATGCTACCGAGTGCTGCTAAGGATATGGAGCAACTGGAACTCTCCTTCACTGCTGATGAAATGAAGGGAATGTAAAATGGTACAGCCACTTTGGAAAATAATTTCAGTTTCTTATAGAGTTAAATATATATTTACCATATGATCCCACAATTCCACACCTGGGTATTTACCCAAGAGAAATGAAAACACATGTCCACACAAATTGTTATAGCAGCTTTATTTGTAATTGCCTCAAGCCGGAAAGAATCCAAGTGTGGGTGAATAAGCGGTGGTACATCCATACAACAGAATACTACTCAGCAATAAAAATGAACTAACTGCTGATGTACCCAATAGCTTGGATGGATCTCAAGGGTATTATGCTATAATATTTAAAGAGTCTAAATTATAAATACAGCTATTGCTATACTAAAAGGTTTTTAGAGAAATTTTCACTATAAACAGTGATATCAAGTCATAATGTAGGCTGAAAGGGTTAAGGAATTCTTTTAAACTAAATAAAGTTATGAAGGAAGGAATAACCCATTTCATTATATTAATTCAGCTCCATAGCAGGAGCTGCCATGGGAGCATTGGTCCAGGGTTTCCAGAACATGTGGCTCCCCTGCACTTCTGAGCTTGGCTTCAGTGATACCACCTTACATGCTTGTGCCCACTGCTGACCCCACCCCTGCTCAATTTCAGATACCCACCTATTTTTTTTTAAATAAATTTATTTATTTATTTATTTTTGGCTGCATTGGGTCTTTGTTGCTGCACGTGGGCTTTGTCTAATTGTGGCGAGTGGGGGCTACTCTTCGTTGTGGGGCGCGGGCTTCTCACTGCAGTGGCTTCTCTTGTTGCGGAGCATGGGCTCTAGGTGCACAGGCTTCAATAGTTGTGGCACGCGGGCTCAGTAGTTGTGGCATGTAGGCTCAGTAGTTGTGGCTCGTGAGCTGTAGAGCACAGGCTCAGTAGTTGTGGCGCACAGGCTTAGCTGCACTGCGGCATGTGGGATCTTCCCAGACCAGGGCTCGGACCCGTGTCCCCTGCATTGGCAGGCAGATTCTTAACCACTGTGCTAGCAGGGAAATCCTACCCACCTATTTTTGGAAAGGCTTTAGTAGTTGCAAAGTAGTCTCTTCACCAGCATAGCCCTGGGGAGTCAGGAATTCCATAGATAACCCATCCTTATGCCCTGGAGCACAGCAATATCCACAGTCTTCCCCAGAAATCTAGGACATCCCAGACTCCCTGGGACTCTGCAGCTATCTTCATCTCCTTTCTCAAGGATGCTCGGGGCCCAAGCATCAAAAGCACATTAAATAAAAATGATGACTCACCAACCGAACGTTTAGGACTTTGATTTACCCTTTCGTACAAAAGGTTAGGCAACTCATGCCCAGAGCACCCCAGGGCTCCCCAAAGCAGATGGCCAAGGAGAGTCATGTGCCATCAGAGACGGTCAAAGGGCAAACATGTCAAAATTATGCCTCTTCCACCAAAGACAGTACTTCTGCTCAAGCTCACCCTTTTGCCCAGTACCCAACCATAAAGAGTTTGTTTGTTGAATCAGCCTAAAGGGTGAACATGACATCGTTCATCTGTTTATGTAGCAGGTTCTTCTACCCAAAGTATCTCACCAGTTTTCTTGATTTTACAAATCGTCACTTTTCCATGATCTGTGCCAACGGAATGCAGTAGTACCATAGACCCAGTTCCCTCATCATGGATGTTTGGCTTTGGAAGGAACCTCAGTACTCATTTGTAGGAACTGACTGTACTCTGCATCAAAGGCATCTGGTCACCAGAGAAGGAAGCACTTACTGGGGGCTGGGAAACGTTCCTCTCCTGCTCCCAGCTGCACTCTCCCCAGCACCATTTGATTATGAACAATGTTCCTGTGATGGAGATGGCAAAAGGGCCCCATTCTCCCCTCCTTGTATCTACCACTCTCTCAGTGTCACCCTGCAACTCTGTGTACTCACCCCTTCAATCTGGCTACCCTGTGTCTTACTTTGGCCAACAGAATGTGGCAGAAATGACAGCACACCAGTTCAAGCCTAGGTCTCAAAAAGCCTGATATGGTTTTGTTTGCTCTCAGAACCCAGGCACCACCATGAGAAGAAGGCCAGGGCAGCCTGCTGGGAGGATGAGGGACCGCGTGGACAGGGTTCAGTCCAGCCAACCTTCCCCGAGCCAGTCAGCTTGCAGACTGCACGCAGGTCAGCAAGCCCAGCTGGGCTCCTCCAGGCCTAATGAACCAACCAAGCTGAGCCAACCCACAAGGCTGGGAGCTAAATCAATGGTGATTGTTTTAAACCACTGAGTTTTGGGGTAGCTTGTTACACAGCAAGAGCCCTCTTTTCCTTTGCCATAGGAAGGTTCCAATACCTCACATTCAAACTACTCTTTGTGCTTGCAGGCAGAGAGAAGAAATTAATTCTTCCTACTTCTGACAGCTGAATTAGGTGTGGGTAGAAAACACTAGACTCCGTTTCCGTTTCAACTCTTTCACTGCCTAGCCAACCTACATTTTAAAGAATTTTACTTATGAGATCAATGGTAGATATATTATTAAAAAAAGGCACTTTCTGTCCCAACTCTTGTTGAGGTTTCCACCAGTGACACCATATAACCAACATTTGATACCACAGTACATCATAGAGATCAGAAAGAAGTCAGATCATTATTTCACAAAAAGCTTTGTTTAAATAAGCCGTGAAAAAAATTTTTTATCATCAAATATGTTTAATAATCTCTTTATCACATTCCCCAGTTTTTCATTATTGTCTTCATTTCATTCTGTTTACATTTGTCATATACATCTCTATAATACACAGACACAGACCTATATTTGCTATATACCTCCTATCATTTAATTGTTTTTGGATCAATATAGAATTAGTAGGGATCAGCATGGGAAAGAATACTACCTTTTTCTGAAAGTAGATTCTTATGTATTTATTTAGCACTTTTTATTTAAGGATCTCAAAATACTTTAACATTCACTGTAGCATCCTTATGTTATCTCTAGTTTGGGAAAATGTCAAAAATTAGTGCCTTTTTATAGGAAAGAAAAGGAAAGTATTAGTGAGATGATGACAGTCACAGTAGAAACTTGGGTCTTTAGCTCAGCCTTCTCCTTTGTGAACTATACTTTGTTTAATATGTCAAAAGGTTTAACGGCTTCTTCCATTTTTATAACATCTCTCTTTGGATGGATGTGAACTAAAAGGGCAGCACAGACAGTAAATTCCCACCAACGGATCATCCTGGCAACACAGTTATTTCCTGCAGTTTTTCTTGTCAGCTAAGAAGCCCCATAAATTATAGAACCACCTCTGCTTCTCCATTAAAAGTCATAATTGATGGCTACTATTCTAGCATTTCCAAGAGACCTGCAACCGACAGGGAGAAACCAGTGATCAACGATCATTCATTCCCTTCAGCTGGGCATTTGTGGCCATTAAAGTCTGGACAGTGACTGCTATCACCACTTTTAAAACCAACCAGATCTGCAAAATTAATTTTAATGTGCTTAGATATTTTAACTTTAGTATTTGAGGAGAACAAATGCTCACTGGCCACAACAGATGAAACATCCTAGGTAATTCCTTTCACTCTGACTCACATTGTATGTTTCCTCACAAGAGCACTGATGCTAAGAGAAAAGCACCTCTATGATAAGTTTTCTTAAGTTCACAATATAAGGATTTGGGTTTTTAATGTAAACGCATGGAAAATAATAAGAATGTTTTCCACTTCTACAAGGCTAAATTACAGATACACGATTTTTTAGGAAGAAAATGGTGCCTACTGCCTAAACACATTTATGCTATTCTTGTTTAGAAAGAAAACAAATGCACAACTTTATTATTCCTTTCTTGAACTTTCCTGGCACCTTCCTTTCACCGTGTGTGCAGGCCATCCCATGTCCTACTCATTTTCCACACCTTTTCCAGGGACACATCAAGAATAAGAATGCCAAGTGCAGCAACTTGGATTTTTGAGATTTAGTTTCCCAAGTACCTGAGTGGCTCTGCTGGGAAGGGTACTACATTCACCCGGGGGAAATGAACCATTTTGAGATGGAGTAAAGGAGGCAGACACGAATTGCAACCTAGTGCTGCCTAGAAATTGACACAAACTTAAAAAACATTCAGGGTGAAAATGGGATTTCCCCTTTTCCTTCCTTTAGAAAACTGAGAACTCAGAAAAGTTTTCGAAAGCTAAAAGTCCCTCCTCTTGTTCTCTGAGCCTCCCCCCAGGCTTCACATTTCTAGCCTTCTTCCAAAAGTGCTTAGTACAGACTCCTCACCTCTCCCCGCCCCCGCCATCACCAAAACACAGTCATCTACTTGTGAGAAGGGACCAAAAGAAAACATATAAAGAAGACCGTCACCCTTACGAGACCTTTCAAGAAAATCGTGAAATAGTAAAAAGAAAAAAGGGCGGACAATATCAAGAGAAACGTTATGAGAGACAGTGAAATACAAATATCAAACATGGAGGACGGGGTGGGGGAAGGGATACAGATCCAAATAGAACAGGACGGCCATAAAAACAGATGTCGTAAAGAGACAAACTACTGACGAACTAATAATGGGAGGTGGAAGTGGAAGAAGAAAAACTAGAAGGAGGTAAAAAGTGGAGTAACAGAAGAGAGCAACGTGTACCTGTGCAATTAGTAGACACGTGACCGTGGATGGAAGTGAGTAGTAATAACAAATGTACTTCTGTTTGCTTGTTTTTAAAGTCCCCGATTCTATTTAGAACAAGATGGATAAAGAACGTCCGGTCATTTGACGCAGGTGTACCGAACGGAGGGGCTCAACGGCACACCTCTGGGGCCACGGCCCCGCCCCATCCCAGGCCCCGCCCTCAGTCCCGCCCAGGCACGGGTGCGCGGCGGCGTCGTCAGCTGGGGACGCGGCTCCCGATGTGCGCGGCGCGGAGGGCGGGCTGCAAGGCCCGCAGCTCCGCGCCCGCCCGGCTGCAACCGCAGCGGGTTCTCGGCTGCTCAGCGCCGCGTCTCGGGCGCGCCGGCCTCGGCCTCCCCCTGCTCCTGCACCGGCCGCGAGGCCTTGTCGGGCCCGGGGGCGCCTCGCTCCTGCAGCCCCGGGCCCACCTCGAGGCCGGCGCACGTGTCCGGGAAGCGCGGCCCGAGGCCGGCGAACGAGTCGCAGCACGGCGGGCTCTCCTCCTGCACCGGGCGGCCCACCGGCTCCCCCGCGCAGCCGCCCGGCCCTGCCGGACCCTCCTGCGAGTTCTGACTGACGTAGACCACGATGATGTCGCCCTTGAAATTCATCACCTGCCCGCTGGAAATAAACGTGGAGTTACTGTTTCCAGTCACATTTCCTACAAGGGGAGAGGAAGAGAGAACACGCAGAGGGTGAGTCATCAGTTCTGGGCGAGAACTTGGTCTTGTGAGAGGAAAGTTTCCCAATGCATGGAGGGGCGCTGGCGCCCCGGCCCTCTCACGGGCGGCCCTTCCTCACCCACCCGTCCCCTAAAATGCATGGGGCACTCCCCGTGGTTCCTTCCTTTGCCGTCTCACCGGGCCTGACTGAGGTGGAGGAAGGAAAAAGGGAGGGAGAGAGAAAGAAGACGAGGGAAGAGAAGCAAGACAGTGGGCCATCCTCAGGTTTTGTCGTTGGCGACAATGACCTCGGGGGACACTGGCAGGAGAGCCCGCCCGCATCGCAGAATCACGGACGGGATTCAGATGTTGCAAAAGGGTGTGCGCACGTGATGGATAACGCAGCAAACACAGCCAGTGGTTCGGCAATGGTCAAATGCATCAGGAAGGGAAGCAAAGGCTGGAGCGAAGGTTGCGGCCTGTTAGGACCCTGGAGCCCACAGCAGCTCAGCCTCCTCTCTGACCAGACTCTTTCACATCTTTTCACCCTCCCTGGAGAGGTCCCTAAGCTCAGCCCTGGTGGGCCATGGGGCCACCCGGGCTCAGTATTTAGCAGAAATTAATTTCCTTAACATTTTTTCAAACTCCTAGAAAAAAGAGAGATTCACAAGACTAAAATGGAGAAAAGCCAACCAACCAAACAAAAACAATCTTACAAATCACTCTTTCCTTCGATCCCTGGGAGGTGTTTTGTCCTCAGGGGGTTCTGTCATCACTTTTTGTGGGTGACTGGATTTAGCCAGCCTTTAATTAGTGGGCCTTTTGAAAAACAAATAGAAAGTTCAACAAATGTTAGGAAACCTACTACCTCTTATTCTCCTATGTCAAAGACTGATGCTCTACAAATGACCCAGGTGAAAATAAATGCCACAAACCAAGCAGATGCAGAAATGCCCCAACACTCAGCATCACCAGCAGAATCTTTCAGTCTGACCAGGGAAGGTGAACATAAAAACAGTGCCTCACTATTAACCTCATCTTTTTTTTTTCTTCTCTGTTGTGACAAAGCTTAATAATAACTTATACAGATAAACTCGTTTCTGTCATTACTCTCCATGAAGAGATTTCTCCCAAATGTGGAAGGCATATTTTGGATGGTCTCACTGAAATACCAACAGCATACAGGAAATACCAGGAGCCTTCCCTGCACCCACAGGGTACCTTCAGAGATCCTGAGACAAGCACAGTGGCCCATTACAGGGATTTCAATGAAAATAGAGATTTCAAATATGAGCAACAAGTTGAAAGTCACAAGGGAGGATTTGTGACTCACGCTCCTTCTCCCGTTGGCAGTTGTATTGGGGGTGTTCCTAGATGGGTGGTGGCAGGGATTTATTTGCCTATTAATTCCCCCAAGCGACTTGGGCAAGTACAGCTAGTATTCCATTCACTAACTAGTCAGATTGACCCATGTTCTCCATTCCCTCTAAAATACACAGACATGATCCCACAATCCCATTCCTGGGCATATATCCAGAGAAAACTATGGTTGGAAAGGATACATGCACCCCAATGTTCATTGCAGTGCTGTTTACAAGAGCCAAGACATGGAAACAACCTAAATGTCCGTCAACAGATGAATGGATAAAGAAAATCCATTGTGGTACATATATACAACAGAATATTACTCAGCCATTAAAAAGAATGAAATAATGCCATTTGCAGCAACATGGATGGACCTAGAGATTATCATACTAAGTGAAGTTAAATGAACTTGTTTACAAAACAGAAATAGACTCAGACTTAGAAAACAAACTTAAGGTTACCAAAGGGGAAAGGTGGAGAGGGGGATAAATTGGGGGTTTGGGATTGACATATACACACTACTACATTTAAAATAGATAACCAACAGAGACCTGTATAGCATATGTAACTCTACTCAACGTTCGCAATAACCTAAATTGGGAAAGAATTTGAAAAAGAATAGATATATGTATAACTGAATCACTTTGCTGTACACCTGAAACTAACACAACATTGTGAATCAACTATCCTCCAATATAAAATAAAAATTTTTAAAAAACATAGGTGTTCATAACATCGAGCATACTCTATGCTACAGGTCTACTCTCTATTATGCCTATGTCTTTCTGCTCTCACCAGTTACCAAGTTAGTTCTTAAGTCTGTTTTTAACTAGTTGAACCTATTAGGAAATCTAATGAAATACAAGTGTACCTTGTCTTCTTGCTCTTGGGTTTATTGTGCTTTGAAAATACTGCGTTTTTTACAAGTTGAAGGTCTGTGGCAACCCTGCATTGTCAGATGATGGTTAGCATTTTTGGCAATAAAGTTTTCTTTTGTTTTTTTTTGTTTTTTTTTGTTTTTTTGCGGTACGCGGGCCTCTCACTGTTGGGGCCTCCCCTGTTGCGGAGCACAGCCTCCGGATGCGCAGGCTCAGCGGCCATGGCTCACGGGCCCAGCCACTCTGCAGCATGTGGGATCTTCCCGGACCGGGGCACGAACCCGTGTCCCCTACATCGGCAGGCGGACTCTCAACCACTGCGCCACCAGGGAAGCCCGGCAATAAAGTATTTTTAAACTGAGTATGTACATTATTTTTTTACACATGCCATTGCACACTTAATAGACTACAGTATAGTGTAAACATAACTTTATATGCACTGGGAAACCAAAAAAATTCGTGTGACTCACTTTATTGTGGTGTTTGCTTTATTGCGGTGGTCTGGAACTGAACCTGCAGTATCTCCAAGGTCTGTCTTTATGTAAAGTTGCGAAATGTAAGTAAGTGTGAAAAAAAGGCAAATGTTTCTAAGAAAACAATGCTTTGCAAGGACCCAAATAAATGTGAGCCACTAAACGCAAAACGAAAGACATCAGCAAGCTGCTGGACTGGTGTGTGGTGGCGTGGACCAGGCAGCTGTTAAAAGAAAAAATGAAAAAGACTTTAAAAATGCAGAAGGAGTTTGCATTCAGACTCGCTATGCCTGGAAGTTAAGATGGTGTGGTTAACGTGAAAAAGGCTCAGGAAACCATATTCAGCCAACACATATGTCCCTATACTAAAAAATCAATGTGTGAATGCAAGTTATATGTTTTAAGTTTAAAAAGATGTTGAAGAGGTGAACTTGTAAATGACTTTTTCAAGTAACTCAACAACTGCTAACTGAGAGCTGATATAAGGTCTCTACTGTAGCAGCAGCAGCATGCATGAGCGTAATAACTAACACAGGAGAAGTCTTCCTAGTTGAGGGATCACTAGTTAACAGAAAAAGTCAAAGTGAGAAATCAAAAATAATATGTGTGTACCATAAACCATATTCCAATTTAAAATGTACTGTTTAAAAATAAAAAATAAAAAAATACCATGGTTATTTAATAAGAGCAGCAAATTTAAGTTGCTTTAAAGTATGATTTTTTTCTTGGTATAATTCCTTTAGCTTTTTATTATTACAACATTGAAGAACAACATGGTTCTGTTGTTTCTCAGTATCTTGTAAACCTACACACAGGGCAGTGCTAGCCACTGCGTGATTGATTTATGGTCTTGAATTTAATATCTTTTTTGTCCTCTTCATATGGATTTATCTATTTATGTCATGGTATATATAATTTCTCCATCATTTAAAATTTTATTTTCCAACAAATCATCATCATGCCTCCATTGTTGTTTACCTTCCTCATCAGAATCTTCAGTTTGTCTGAACTCAGATAAAAACCCATTTTTTTTAAACCATTATCTTACACATCAAGATTTTGTGTTAAACTTTTCTTCTTAAGAATTTCATTCCAGGGGACTTCCCTGGCAGTCCAGTGGTTAAGACTCCACGCTTCCAACATAAGGGGCATGGGTTTGATCCCTGGTCAGGGAACTAAGATCCCACATGCCATGCAGCCAAAAAACCAAAAAAAAAAAAAATGAAATTTCATTCCATGCCTTTACCTCATGGTCAACAATATATTTCTGATATATTCTATAGGATCGATATCCTTATTTTCTATTTTTTTTCCAAAATGGAACTCAAACCCTTTTTCCTAAGAAATATATTTAAGCATTTCATAATTCTTCGATCCACAGACTGGATCAAGAGTATTATTCTTGCGGGGGGCACAGTAGGGAGGGGAGGACCAAAAAAAGGCCTTTCAACTCCTGACAAATAGGATGTAAAGAAAAGCTACCTAGAAAGAGTATGAGATTCTCAATTTTATTCTTCATGTGTTTCTTCATCGAAAGTACAATTAATGACAAAAACTACCTTCGATCAAGTCCAAGTCTGTTCCATTCACACTGACTTTTATGAGAGTAGTAAACTGGTACAGACAAAACTTTAAAAAGCTCTACTTATTTGCCAGTAACAGTAAGTGACAGCAGAGCCATCTTCAGGGGCATGTGACTTGTGCAGTCGCACAGGGCCCTGTGCTCAGAAGGGCCCCGTGCTTGTTTAACGTTCTGTTGTCATCATCTTGAAATTCTTACTAATTTTTGCACAAGGAGCTTCATATATTCACTCTTCACTGGGCTCTGGAAACTTTGTAGCAGATGGCAGACAGCTATAAGGAGTGCTGCTCTGTTTCCCCCTCCCCCCCTCACTGATACTCTAATTTAATGCTACTATTTTTGGAGGTAACATCTTATAAGTTGGACATGTTTCAATATTGCAGACACATTTGCCGATCTAATTTTCTCTACTGATAAAGAACTCAACGTTCGGTAAAACTCTGAGTTGCAGAGGCTACCCACCGGTGCTCCTAAAACGTGGACTCTATGATATGTTTCCCTGGTGTTCAAGCCACTTGCCACCTGCTATAAAACTTTCAACACCCACTTTCTGATAGAGAACTGAGGCTTGTCCCTTTGAGAAAAGGTCTGCTGACTGTATCAGTTATACCTGTCAGGCTTTGCCTCCGATCTCGTTTTGGTTTCTTTAAAGTGAAATGAGAACCAAGCCAGTTGCCAAGCAGTCTAAGTGCAGAATCCTTCTAGAGTTTTATTGCCTCAACCTTTCATCACCTCACCCTCTCAACTTCAACAGCAAAAAGATTTTAGCAGCTCATTCTCTGAATCTTCCTGAAGCACTTAATAGTTCATAGAAATAATTCTCATGCTTATCAACTTCATTTTTTCTTTTTTAACCAGTTAATGCAACAGTTAACGTTTTAAATTACAACAGGATCAGCTCACACTCATAAGACTGGGCAGATCTATGGATTTTAGTAAGCGCGGCCATTCTCTGGGCGGGAGCAGAAGGTCCGGGGTGTCCTAGAGTGACCCATTAGTTGTGAGTAATCAGTGTGCTGTCGGCTTCCGTCAGGTCACTCTACAGAGGTTAGGGGGATGTGGGCTAATCTATGGTTAAGTGAAGCTAGATTAAGATTAAGCTAGATCGCTATTATAATACTAATAGTGATGGAACCCCTCAAATCCAGAATTTACTGCGTGCTCCCTCTGTGCCAGGCTGGCTGCATTACAAACACCAGCTCGCAGTTCCTCCGCATGTGAGCATTCCAGGCTTGCTTCTTTTTCCCCCTCTACTGACTGACATGGCTTCAGGGATGAAAGCTGTCCAGGCTTCTTTCTCCAGCCTCATCACAATACAGACTCACCTGCAAGTAATCTACTAACATCCATGGCATCCTAGTCTCACCTGTCTCAACTTCAATAGCAAAGAGGTTTTAGCAGCTTAGAGTGGTGTTTCACTCTCTGAAGAGCATGACTGGTGACTAAAAGGGTGGTGGTTTCAGTGGCTGCCCGAGTACAGGAGGGACAGAAACGGGGTTGGGACAGAGGAGAGTGCAGGACCCTGAAAGCTCTGGTCCTGCCCTGGCTCGGCCTCCACTAGCTGTGGAGTTGGGACAAACTACCTAACAACTCGGTCTGCTCTTTATGAAATGAGCATCAATTTTCAAGCCCAGCTAGCCTGGCAGCGTGCAGCCGCCCAGACCAGGCATATGATAAATGAATGAATGAATGAATGTGTGAATAGCCAGCAGGATGGCATAAGGTCAGACGAGACAGTGGATTTGAAAATGCTTGGGAAATAGCACAGAATTTCTCATAGGTGCAATGCTGGCATTATTACTCCCAGAATGTAATGTTTGTGCTCATGCAACTCCTCAGGTAACGAGATTCAGGAAACGTACTGAGCGGTCATGTTATCTTTCCACCCCTGTCTTGTTGAAGGACTTCAAAATACCTTGAAGACTGAAAGGGCACTTACCTCTAGCAATCTAACCAACTTTTCTTTTCTTTGCTGAAATAATCCATCATTCTGACTGTCTCTGGTTTGAACACTCATCTATGTAATTCTACACAAATCCCCCACCATCTCATTTCTCATCGTGCAAGTCAGCAGCTAGTTGAATGTAGCACTAGAGTAGGTCAAGGTTTTGAATGAGCTGGTAATATCCTTACCCTGTATTACGCCTCAGTCCTGAACTGTCCTTGTTTACAAACAATCGTTCCTTGAAATCAGCTTTCTGCCTTTCAGAGGGTTTTACACGGTTGCGTGAACGGACCTGAGAGGGCAAGGCCCTGGGATGGCAAGTCAAAAGGACCCCATGTCAGCAAGGTGGGTGCTGCGGGCCCCCTCATCAGCATGGTTGCCGGGGTTTCCGCAGTTGGTACATGCCCAGAAGGGGTAGCCCTCTCCACTGAGAGCCAAGGAAACCCCAGGACGTTCTGATGTCAGGGGAGACCTTCTCCCTTGCTGGTGGCTGGTTAAGGGGGGAATGTGGAAAGGGAGGGATGGGGTGCATGAGGCTTGTCCAAGATGCCTTAAGAAGGCTCAAGGCTTTCATAGGTCCCATTAGTCCACAGACCTCTGGGAATACGAGCAAAGCCAGGCCCGTCACTTCCCTCTTCCCTACTCTCCGGAGCTGGCTTTCCGCCAGCTTTCCCCAGCAAGCTGCCTCTGGCATTTATTTTAGTTTTATTTTACTTTCAAAAAAAGATGGGGTTGGAGGCATGTGGAAGAAAGAGCTTTCCTTCCAAAAGAACCGGTGACAGTGAAAACAGTAACTTCCTGAGACAACTGGCAGAAGAAAGGGGACTCAGAGGTCAAAGTAGCCATCACCTCCTGCACAGACACTAGCGCCCCTTCCCATGGAATCTTCTGGGCCTGGCCTGGCCACTGCCCTGCGCTCAGCCTGAGGAGCCAATGATCCCAGCCCGAGTTTGCCCTTATTCTACAGCACACTGAGGATTCCCCAGCACATGGTAAACAAATGAAATCAGCAACATTGGCACTGATTTATGGGGAGACAGTGCCATGGTTGAAGGCAAAGGCTTCAGAATCAGAGAGCTGAGTCATGGTTTCATCGCTGACTCGCTGTGTGGTCCTGGGCGAGGAACTTGCCCATAGGATTCCTGTGAGGAAGTGGGAAGGTAATACCTACACGAAGCACTTAGCCAGCACCTGGTAACTAATACCTATAATGTCATTGATAAAAATGCAACCTTCAGGATGTCAGAACAGGCTTAATGTGTCTCTGAACACAAGGGGATTGATAGACTTCTATGTGAAGGCTACCCAAAAGGATGATTTGAGAATTAGCATGACATGAGAGTTTTTATTAAATTAGAAAATCTGAAGAGTTTCTAACATTTAAAATGGGTTGGTTGGCTTAACATTAATATTTAACGTAACTTACCTGGAAGAATTTTCGGGTCACTTGAGAGAGTTAAAAATAGCATTTTAAGTCAACAGAAACAATGAATAAATGAAGTATCTCATCATGACCAGAAAGATGTTTATAGTTTGCTAAGTCCCTGCTTTGCATAGCAGGCCCCGTGGAATCCCTATTTCTCCGGCAGAGAGAACAAAATTCCTTTTAAGAACTCAATCCTTGACACAATTTACATTTTTTAAGCAAGGTAATGCATACTTGTCTTCTCAAAGGCTTATTATGTTGTTTAAAATGTATAATGTATGAATATTAAATCACAAGAACTATAGCAAATAATATCACCCAATTGTCATGTAGATTTTCTTCCAAGGAAAAGAACTAAAAATATACACAAATCCACTCAAATTACCCAGGCTATATTGGGTTCTTTTGGAATTTTTTAAAAACTTATTTTATATTTAACCCATATGCTTCTCATGTGATTTTCCTTTTTATGGAAATGCAAGATCTGTTTCAGGCATTTGGAAGAAACTGGGTCTATGATGATATGGGAAGGGAAACAGTATTTAATAGTTCCATTCTGAATCATGCTTGAAAATTACTTAGAATGGCTGACAAATGAAACCCTTCCAAAATTAGAAGAGAAGGAAGGGAAGTAGGGCTAAACTAAAAGATATAGTGAACAAATTTTTCTTATATTTTGAAATAATGCATTGACCTTTAGCATCAATGAATGCTGAATTTTATTACCAAATAACTGAATTAAAAAATATTTTTAACTTATAGAATCTGTGAGCTAATACCTGCCCTTATGATACTTAGCTAAAAGTCAAACACAAGTTAGTGGATGGCATTGCAACAGGAGAGAGAAGAAAGTTAGAAACAGAGGACTGTCCTTTGCTCAGGGGGTGGGGAGGAAGGGGAAGAAAACTGAGGTAAGAGAATGTTTATCTGTCTTTCAGGATGGAAGTGGATGGCCAAGAATAGTCATTTCAGGACGGGGTGGGGCCCAGGGATGGGAGACCAAGGGTGGGGGATGTGGGAGTCAGGCATGTACCCTAATCCTCCAGTGCCCTTGGCTCCCAGGCATTAGCCTAGGTACGTCTATGCCACTTGGATGGACCAGCGCATCCTTTTTTCTGCCATCTCTGCCTCCTCTGCCCAGGACACCTAAGTCTGCCCAGGACAGCTAGCGGCCATCCTTCCATCCCCTACCTGGCCCCCTGCTCCCCTGAACAGACCGAAGAGGTAGGAGGCTGAGAGTGAGTTAGGGAACAAACAGGAAGCTATGGGCTCTTATCCCTTTAGTTATTCATGACTGGATGGATGGAGGAATGAATGAATGAATGAATGAGCTTATGAACATTTATTCATTTATACTGTGAATAAGCTGCCATGGGAGAGACTAGAAAGATCGGGAGTGGTGAAGGTCACGGCAATTCCTACCAACTAACTGTTCGTGGCTGCCTGAAGATGGCTGTTGATAAAGGTATGAGTGTGCTGGGCTCGGTGAGAAAGATGCCAAGACGAATTACGAGGGGCTGCCGAGGGCATGGAAGGGGAGAGTGGCCACCCAGGCAGCCAACGTGCATCCCTGGTTTAGGAAGCAGCATTTGAGCTGGGACTTGAAGGTCAGGAGGAGCTGGGTGCTCTGGAAAAGGGGACCGTGCGGGGACAGGGTGGCCACACCTGGGGAGGCCTGTTACAGTGCAGAAGCCGGAAAGTGAGAGATTCACACTAAAAATGGCTGAGGCTGGCGTTGGCCAGACTTAGGTGGGTGAGCAGGTGAAGAGGCTGCAGGTTAGGGGGGCTGGCCATGGAGGGCATTGCTTTCTCAAATTATTGATTCTTTTTGTGTTGTCCATTCCCTAGCACCAATCCCTACTTGTTTTCCAAGCTTTTCCAAGTCTCTGTGTCTCAGTGGACCCTCAATAAAGACTTGATAGAGAATCATGTAGCTGGTGCTCATGAAGAATCGTTGTGGGCCCTGGGAACAAACACCTCTCTCCAGTTCAGAATGTCTGAACCAATTAAGTGATCTCAGGAGCCAGAAGCAAGTCACAGGCCAACTAGTGATACATTAATCATAAGAAGTTGTTTCTTCACGTGACATCATTTTCTAGACACAGAATTCTCCAAACTCCAGGTGAAAGGGCTTATAACCAAGGTAACCACCGTCATGTCATCAGGATAATTTAAGACGTAAATCAAGACATGGTTATGCAAAACAAAACCACAAGTATGTTTTCCCCTTTCATTGGTTTTTACTGATAACCCTCCTTGTGCTTTAAGAGCTGTGACACTGCTAACACCGACTTAGCGTCGGGTATTATTTTTGAAAGATAGGCTCGTGGAGCTGTTTGAAGAACAATCATCCTCTTCAAAAGGAAGCTGGGTGCAAAGGAGATACTTTTCCCTACTTAGGTGGCGCCCAACCCTGTCATTTCTGCAGAAACCACTTGATTTGGTTGTAAGTTTTTTTCGTCTTAAATACTCACATATAAAAATCCAAAAGCCAATAAAAAGGTCACCTTCCTCAAGTCCTGAGAGCACAGTGGCTTTCAGGAGATCATGTAGAATTAACCCCACCCAAGCTCCATCCTCTTTCACACATTTTATAGAAGATAAACTATGACCAAAAAAAAGCAATAATGAGAAGGTGCTATTTTGACCAGGAATCAGAAGGCCTGTTTATGTAGAAGTAATTATGGAGAGACCTGCACAGCCTCAAAAATCAGCCTGGCGGCTGCTACTCCTCAGGTGAACATGAATTTGGCCCCCTTGCTGGCAACTCTCTACGGGTGTTTTACACGGCTGAGCACCAGATCAAGACAGGAAAAGCAGTGTCAACTTTTTGCAAATTAATACCACTTAGTTGATGACACGCTTTTTTTTTTTCTTCTTCTTCTTTCCATGCCTAGATGTCTAGTGCTGGAGAACAAAAAAAGATAAAAAAAGCAGAGATGGGCACTGCTTTAACTCCTTATAGGAGAGCTCGGATCCGCCTTTTTGGTTTCCTGACACAACGAAAAAATTGATCTCCTTCACTTTGGCCAGTGCTGTTCTTCCAAGAACTGCTGCTGCCTTTCACACAGCAGCAAACATCACCTTCCTGATGTTAGCAACTGAAAAACAGGTCTGTCCCCTGGCAGCGTCACAAGACGTGGCAGCTGCCAAACTGAGGTTCCGCCTCCCTCCTCCCCACACCCCCAAATACTCGTGTTCTCTCTGTGTGTGCAACCAGTGGGAAGAAAATTAACCCGCAGAAAAGAGAACAATACAAACGAACCATAGAGCCAAACTTTTAGACACGGAAATTACTTAAAATCTTTGAAAAAATAAGTTGCAGTCTTCTGGAGGAAAAACACATCAGTTCTTTGGAAAATATCCCCAAGCCCACCTCCTCCTTTCAGTTGGACTGAGAACTGAGAGAGAATTTACACCTCAGTGAATCTGTGTAGTTGCAGCAAAACCACAGACCTTGGAGAACAGATTCAAATTCATAGTTCTACCCAATAAGGCAGGAGCCACCATTAGCATGGGGCAAAACAGTCTCCATTTAGGGCCCGACTGAGCTACCTCACGGTTATAAAATAATTCAAAGACCAGCTGCTAGACCCGGTGGCGGTCTAACTAAAGAGGCAGGAAAGAAAAAGAAAAGCATCCCAGGATAAAGGTGGTCCGTGAACGGGCTTTGTGGTTTTAGAGTTTGGGAGGATTCTGTGAAGCCCCTTAAATAGTACATATGCATATATTCATTTTTCTGGAGAGAGGGTCTATAGCTTTCAGAACATTCTCAGAGATCCCTGACCACCCCCTTCCCATAATACAGCAAATAATCCCCGGAACCAGAGAAAGCCCTCACCATCAGCAGAAAAGTTCCCTGTAACTACATAATAAAACAGAGGATTGTTCTACCTTCGCAGAAAAGTTATAATATTACAACTGGTGGGCTATTCACGCTCAAGCAGTGGTGCAGCAATAAATCTCTATAATGATTTTAAATTGTAAAGCCATCCTCCTGGTTCCATAAATATATCCTATGCAGTGTTTATAAAAGGGGCTTCTCATAAAAAGCATCAAAGGACAGCCACTGCCTCATTAATCTGGCCCAGAATCAACAAGCTACACTCAATAAATATTAATTAATCAACGATTAACTAAACAATTTTGTTTCTTGTCCTGAAATTTATAACAGCTTTTTTAGGGGGAAATTTGAGGCCTAGGTCGCTTTATAGAAAAAACCCAAACCCGGAAATCTGAGGGAACGCCTTGCCTTCAGCCAGTCCTGTGGTCAATGTTGGCATTGTCTTCAGGGGTCAATGCGGGGATTTGAGGTCTAATCCCATTGTGAGAAGCCTGAATGCAAAAGGGCATGGGGCACGTATAAACCAAGAGAGAGAGCCCCAGGGGTACAATCCACAAACCCAACATGTGGACTGACTCAAAACCCAGCCTGTAAAGAGGCTTATCAGGAGGAAATGCTCGAGCTGAACTTTTCCCACGTTACTGTCCCTCTTTCCTGAACGGCACATGACACTTGTCCCCAGATACTGCACAGAGACCAGGCCTTTTTGCTCAGAAGGGAGAAAGCAGCAGAGTCACTTACCTGATGCAGGTGGCTGCTCACCGGAAGGGCCTCCAGAGCCAGGACCTCCCCTCGTGGAGCTGGGAAGCCGTGCTTCAGCCCCATCCGTGGGCTGGCCTCCCGCCTCTGCCCCATCAGCTGCTTCGGGAGGAAGGCCCATGCCATAGGCGCTCTGGGGCAAGGGTCCACTTTGGGGGCAACCCATCAGGGGTTCCCGGTCCTCCCCAGCAGGGCTCCTGCAGCCTGCACAGCCATCTGCAGAGTTGGCGCTGGCTGCCCAGTGGGGGCAATTGCCACCCTCCACTTCTCTTTGCAAGTACTTTTCGGAGGACATAGGAATCCAGTCAGTCCTGCACAGAGGCTCGGCGAAGTGGCAGCTTTCGGAATCCACCAAGCTCTCTGTCCCAGTGAAGCACTGGCTTAGACTGTCATTCTCTCCCACCTCCAGGGGTTCAGGGAAAGGCGGTGTGGATGTGCTTCCAGGCTGAGTGAAGAATAATATAGAGTCTGGGGTCCGGGGGGGCCTGTCCACGTATTCGTCTTCCGTGGGAATCTGCCTGAAGGGGTCCCCCTCAATCTCGCTGACCAGGGTGAGCATCCCGGCATCTTCTCCCAGCACACAGGGACCGCCACCTGCACACGCACCTCCACTGTCAGGACAGCACATATCTTCAGAAAACATCTTCTGTTCCAGAGTCAGCAGTAAGACACCCTCACAGATTTCACGCTGACTAGGGGCTTCCACACGAGTGCAGCTAAGATTGCTGCCTGAGGACTCCTGCTGATTCAAATTCAGAAGGCAGTGCATTAATCCAGCGATGTTAGAACATGGGTCTGCTAAACGTGGCTGAAAATGGTGCTTAGAGTAATTATTTCCACCATAACAAGTACAGATGGAATACTCACTATGTCGCTTTATTTGGGTTATTTAAGATTAGGGGGTGGGGAGAACCCTCAGATAGAGTACAACCAGAATCAGATGAATCTAACTGCATTTCCAATGGGATAGCATGTTTACACTGAAGCCAGGGGGAGAGCTGACCCAAATAACTTTAGAACACAGGATTTTGCCTATACCCTCAATCTAAATTTTGAAAAAACCCTGTAAACAAATATTGAACTCTGGTTAGTAGCTTTGCTTTTCGCTGTGGTATGGCTTAGGGATTCTGAAACTACTTTCTGTGTATTCTGGAACTGAGTAAATATACTGAGAATAATCGGAGCCGGGTTTCTTACTGCTGGAGAAGGGAAGATTCAAATACAGCTAAAGAAAGACTACAATAAATCCTGTAGTGTTGGGACCAGAATCGGAGAAATCAGTATGAGCTCAAGGTTTACAATTTGTATGTCTTTAGGGACTTCCCTGGTGGCACAGTGGTTAAGAATCCGCCTGCCAATGCAGTGGACACAGGTTTGAGCCCTGGTCCAGGAAGATCCCACATGCCACAGAGCAACTAAGCCCGTGCGCCACAACTACTGAGGTCGCAAGCCACAACTACTGACGGCCGCGTGCCTAGAGCCCGTGCTCCGCAACAAGAGAAGCCACCACAATGAGAAGCCCGAGCACCGCAACGAAGAGTAGCCCCCCCTCGCCGCAACTAGAGAAAGCTTGCATGCAGCAACGAAGACCCAACACAGCCAAAAATAAAAAAAAATAAATTTAAAAAATGTATATATCTTTACACCTAAGAACCTAGACCTAAAGGATATAATGGGATAATTAATGAAATTTTAAGATCAAATGTAAATTATTGATATATAATAGTATTGTACCACTACTAAATTTTTTGATTTTGATAAAGGTACTATGGTTATATAAGAGAATATCCTGGTTCTTAAGAAATTCACATGAGTATTTAAGGGTAGAGGAACATGATGTCTGCCACACACTCTAAAATGGTTCAAGAGGGCTTCCCTGGTAGCACAGTGGTTAAGAATCCACCTGCCAATGCAGGGGACACAGGTTCGAGCCCTGGTCCGGGAAGATCCCACATGCCGGGGAGCAGGTAAGTCCATGCGCCACAGCTACTGAGACTGTGCTCTAGAGCCCGTGAGCAACAGCTACTGAAGCCCGCACGCCTAGAGCCCGTGCTCTGCAACAAGAGAATCCACCGCAATGAGAAGGCCGTGCACCGCAACGAAGAGTAGCCCCCACTAGCCATAACTAGAGAAAGCCGTGCGCAGCAACAAAGACCCAACGCAGCCAAAAAATAAATAAATTAAATAAATAAACTTTAAAAAAATGGTTCAAGAGAAAAAATATACATATGCATATACAAACGTACAGATAGCAAATAATAAAGCAATGTGAAAATATAAACAATCGGTGGATCTGAGTATAGGGCAGGTGGAAGTTTTTTGTACTATCTCACTGCTTTCCTACAATTCTAAAGTTATACCAAAATTAAAAGCCACCAAAATAACTACAGAGTACAGGAATGTGACTGCTCTTCCCTCCTAGGAATCTGTCCTAGGCAATAGAGATTGGCACTAAAATAATAATATAAATAATACATGGGCAGAGAGATGACAGAAATGGAATGAAATACAAAGAAAACAGCATTTAGGATGAGCACTGACTTGGGCTTTGGGTTACTCTGTGGGGATCAATCCTGGGATTTGAGGTTCCATCCTCTCAACGAAGTACCCATTCACAATTTGACTCAATATTTGACTAATAATAGTTATATCAGCCAATTTTTTTTTTTTTTTTTTGGCCTCGTGCACTCGGCTTTGTGGGATCTTAGTTCCCCGACCAGGCATGGAACCCGGGCCCTGACAGTGAAAGCGCCGAGTCCTAACCACTGGACCATGAGGGAATTCCCCCAAATTGTTAACAGTACTTAAAGGAGGCACTTAAGACTTTTAAATTTACCTTATTTCCACTTAGGCGGCCGCAAGCTTCATTGACCCAGTGCCACAAATTAGCTAGAAAAACAAAGTAAGGATAAGCGCTTCATATTATTATTTCCTATTTCTAATTCAGTATTATTGACCACTATGTCAGATCAATATTGTCTTTAAACAAAATCGTCTGCAAATCTGAGAGTGAAACATTTAAAAGAAAATCAACCAATTTAAAGACTAAAGCCATCTTCCTCCTCCTATTAAACACAGAAATTTTTGATCTATGTAAAGCCAAACATGATGCCCTAATGTTCCATTGAATACCTTCAGGCACATCTGAGGGCTGTCAGAGCTGCTGTTTTGACTATAGACATTCTCATGCCCTTAGCAATTTTTCTTTGACTATTAGGGACCCTGTTAGGTATTGTAGGGGAACAAAGGTGACGTGGGTCTAGGGGACTTAGCACAAATATATGTATGATAAAAGTAAAGTGCATGCCAGAATGCTGTGTCAGGCCCCACTGAATTCCAGCGGGCCCCGAATCCTTTTCCCCTACACCCTGCTGCTTCTCACAAGAAAGAAGAATATATTCTGTGGCATGTACAAAGTATATCTTCCTTAACTTTTTAAAATAGAACTGATGAAACTTAAAAGGTCAAATCTATGAATTAAAAAAAATCTATGAATGTATATAATACAAAGATAAAATTTTTTCCCACCTCCACTGAATGTTTGATGTTGAATTCACTATAAAGACTAAAGCTAAGAGGCTGTCCATTTTCCACTGGATGATAATGACGTCATCATATTAGGTAATGATGCCTCTTATGTGACCTTGCCTGGTCTATTTAATCTCTCTGAGCCTCAGTTTCCACATCATAAAATGGAGGAAATAATAATGCCTCCCTCTCAGTGCTGCTGTGGAGACTTAGGACACATAAAATATGGAGAGCAGTGTTGGCACATGATAAATATTTAATATGTCAGTTACGACTACCATCATCATTATTATTTGTGCTTATTTTCTATCACTTTAAAATTATATAAAAATAAAGATACTCCAAATAAAAGGAAAGTTGCAGCTCTTTCCTTTTAGGGATCAGGACTAGACAATTACAGATGATACTAAAAATAACATTTGTACACAGAGGTGGTAATTACTCATAACTACTATGATAATCTCTCTCCTGGTTGACTGCAAAAGCCCTCCTTACTGGTGGGTCTGCATCCACTCTTTCTGTACCCCCCAAATTTGTTTTAATTACTAAAATAGCCAAATATGAAAACCACAGGGTTGTTCTGCCTCCCTCTGCTCAGGATGGGAGCACATTTCTTAGCAGTTTCATGTCACACTGGTTCTGACTTTCTGCTCCAGCTGCGTTAACCTTCCAATCCCCCCAACTTGCTCTGCTCCCTCCAATCATGCAATTCTCTTTGCATGGAATGCTTTTGATTCTCCTTAGCTCCCCTTGGGCTAGTTCATTGCAACTTGTCTTTCAGATCTCAGGTCCCCTGCCTCCGCCCTGGGAGGCCCTGGCCGAAATTGAGCCTGGACAGACAACTCTGTCACCCCTGGAGCTCTTGCACCTCCCTTTCCACACTCAGCCTCATTCTATGGGCCAATCCCTGCCTTGCTCACAGAGAAGCTTCTTCCATGAGGGCACTGGCTCTGTTTGTGTTGCTCAGTATTGAGACCCCAGTGTCTGTTCAGTCCCTGGTGGCCAAAAAACATGTGTTGAATGAAGGGATGAAAAGAAAGCTGACAGTCACACATCCCGACTCAGTGACGGGCAGGCCCATTGCCTTTGCCATTGGTAAGATATGGCCAAAAGAGATTATCACAGAGAAAAAAACTAAAGAATAAAATACTGGGAGTCTGTTTATCTCATGAAAACATGGCTATATGAGTGAGCAATCCATCAGCATCTCTGAAAATGCATTATTCAAATCCCCAGTTCCGATGCTGGGGAGGTGACGTTGCATTAAATAACAATATTCAATAATGATAGACTTTTTAAAAAGTTAATTCTAACTTTTCCTCTTCAAATACTCTCTGCTTAACACTGGCATCGTCAGTCACCATCTTCCCTCTTTAATCTTTTGATTGCCCAGTGTTACATTAGGCAATGGAATGTTAATGCAAATACTAAGATATGCAGGATTTCATGAAGTCTATGGATGTGACTGTGAGAGAACTGATGGAATCACAGCAAAGCAGAGGTGGACAAAACAAGTGAGCAACTGAAAGTGGGAAAGGATGGTGAGACCACAGGTGCTTCAAAAGACAATGATGTGCACTAGGTTTAGGAAATGTAGTGAAGCCTTGAACAGTTTCTTAAAAATTATACTTTGTAGCTTTGTAGTATAAAGTCAAACAGGATGTGATGTTAAAAGACACTATCAAACAATTTTTTGTGTGTGGAAAAACTATTCCCAATAAACAAGATGACACTTGATTATTCATTCTAAGAATGAGCATCTGCATTTTACTGAATATAAGACCACTTATTTTCAGAATTCTAAATTCACCTATCAGGGTAACACCCCAGTCAAAACTTTCCATCTGTCATTTACCTGAACATTTTGTCTCTGTTTTAATTAAGTAATTAATTAAATTTAAGTAATTAAAAATGTTTGTGTTCTAGGATAAATGCAACCTCTATATATCTGACACTATATAATCTATACAACAGTCATTGGTTTCCTGCACCTAGAATATTTTTGTTTGCATATACATAAACAGGCACAATGGATTTTTGTTCGTTTGTTTGTTTTGCCAGAGAACAACGAATTAGGTATAAAGCGTGTGTCACCTTAGTTTAAACAGATCACCAGAGGCAGTCGGAGGGCAATATATGCCTCTTCAAAGCATACACCTAGAAATGTATCTATTGGCTTTAAGATTCATTTTCAAAACCCACCATAGACACAATACCTGTTAGTGCTTTCCCTTTTTTCCTATAGTAAACACCAAAGATGACAGCAGCAACTAATGCCACAGATATGAAGAGAAGCAGAATAATTAAACTGGGCAAGTAAATCTGTGGTTCTGTGTTGGAAGAAAACGAGAAAAATGGCATTAAAGATTGTTTATTTTTACTTTCTCCATTTAAAAACATAACCCTGGGCTTCCCTGGTGGCGCAGTGGTTGAGAGTCTGCCTGCCGATGCAGGCGACACAGGGTCGTGCCCCTGTGGGAAGATCCCACATGCCGCGGAGCGGCTGGGCCCGTGAGCCATGGCCGCTGAGCCTGCGCGTCCGAAGCCTGTGCTCCGCAACGGGAGAGGCCACAACAGTGAGAGGGCCGCATAACCACCACCCTCAAAAAAAACAACAACCCCCCCCAAAAAACCCATAACCCTTTCAATCAAACCCCAGAATCAAGGGTGTTGGTGTGAAATAAGAACAACAGGAAGGTCCCCGGCCCTGACTGTAGGTTTGTCAGGAAGAGCTCCCGCTCAGAAGGGTGAAATCGACAATGCAGCCCGGTCCTGCCGGCTGCCATAGCTCTGCGGGGCCAGCCCAGGACCATATTTAAATGCTTCTACTTTAGAACAACTCTAATAGGGACGAGCACACCATCCATCATCTTTGTTTACCTACAGAACACTTCACTCTGTTTAGGTGGATGGGCCCTGGAGGCAAAAGGAAGCCCCTTATCAAATCTCTTTCCAAATAACATGGCACCAGGGTTTTTCTGGTCATGAGAACAGAACCACAGCCATCCTGCAAAGTGTTTCAGGTACTTCATCTACAACACAGTGTGGACTCAACCATTTGTTTCATCTCCCCTTGATCACTTAAATGCTAGTACCTTTATATTATAAGCTCTTGGTTTACATGACCTGGTTTCCGGACTCTTGCTTTTCCTCTCCTTCTGTCTTTTTTTTTTTTTTTTTGGCTGCATTGCTGCTGCACGCGGGCTTTCTCTAGTTGCAGCGAGCGGGGGCTACTCTTCGTTGCAGTGCGTGGGCTTCTCATTGCCGTGGCTTCTCTTGTTGCAGAGCTTGGGCTCTAGGTGCACAGGCTTCAGTAGTTGTGGCACACGGGCTCAGTAGCTGTGGCTCACAGGCTCTAGAGTGCAGGCTCAGTAGTTGTGGCGCACGGGCTTAGTTGCTCCGTGGTATGTGGGATCTTCCCGGACCAGGCTTGAACCCGTGTCCCCTGCATTGGCAGGAGGATTCTCAACCATTGCGCCACCAGGGAAGTCCTCTCCTTCTGTTTTTTTTAAGACAGTTTTTTATTCCCTCAGTTATTCTGAATGTCCTCTTAATGGTCTTTATAAATGCTGCTCTGACCGTGCAATTCCTTACCCAGAACGCTTTGATGTTCTCCCATTTGCCAAAATGTCAAAGCTAAGGCCTTGATTTTCTTAGTCAATGTTCATCAACCCCATCGCTCTGTGGCCTAGGTTCTCTTGCCTCATTAGAAAGGTTTTCTTGCCACTTATGCCTCCTCCTGTGCTGTGATACATGGACCCACCTTCACAGCATCTCGCTCACCTGGGTAAGCAGCTTCCGCCATTAACTGTCAACTTTCTGTCAATCATTGAAAACTGTACTTGAGATTGATTTGATCCACAGGATGTTCCAGAAATAATGATAACTATCTTCTAACAAGTTGTTAACTCTGGCTGGTGACCAAAATCTCCCATAGGTACCCTACTGTGACCACTGTGACCACCACCATCCTATTACATTTGGGCATTTTAATTTATGTTTGCACCTCAGTTTTCTTTCTTGTTTTGGCATATACGAATAAATTACTAGTTATCCATTCCTTTTTTTGGCACATACGAATAAATTACTAGTTATCCATTCCACAGTAGAAAATTATCAAATAAACAACATATCTGGAATTAAAATACTAATAAAAATGAAATACTGAGCTGACCATGGATAGGACGAGATGAAAAGGGAGAAATGGACGCCTCTGGATACAGCATGTAATTCCGGAGAAATCTAGAAGAGCTGACTAGACTGGGGCACATCTACCCAACCAACCTGCTCTATTCAACATACCATTTGGTGGTGTTGTAGGTGGAAGAGAACTACAAACCACATCTGATTTATCGGTCCCGTGAAGTGCTTCTGTCTCTCCAAGAATGGTACAGCTGTGAGGGGAAAGGTCGGTAAGTGCTTTGGTTTTATATTCTTATTAAAACTACAAAAGGTCCTATCCCTTTAGATTGCAAGCTCATTCAGGAGAGGAACCAGGTCTTTGTGGATGTTTGAATTGCCAGTGTCTAGCCACACATCATTAAGGTGGACAAAGCCAATAGTAACTACTGCCAGTGTTCTCTAAGAACCACTCTGAGAGCATGGTCCAAAAGAGAAAAGACTGGTGGCTTCAGTAAAGAAGATTCCAAATTCAATTACCATGGCATGGCTAAGTGATAAACTTTGGATGAATACCCTTTCGAAGCTGAAAACACAGAAAATCTTTTCAAAATAAAACTTGGATAAGTGGATCAGAAAATAAATATTTTACGAGAATTCATTTATTGGGAACTAAAAGAATCATGACATTGATTATGAGTATTCAACAACAAGCATGCCATGAAAGGACTCAGGAATTTCACTCTGGATATACTCACATAAGTGTGAGATAGTATATAGAAAAGATGATTCATTGCAAACTTAGTTACTACTCCAAAAGACTGCAAACCACTTAAATGACTATCAATAGAGAGCTTATTAAATAAATTATGGTACATCTCTATGATGACATACTATGTAGCTATAAAAAGCCACAAAGATCTAAGTGAACTAATATGGAATGAGCTTCCTTCAGGATATATTATGCGGGAAAAAAACCCCAAGTGTGTAAACATTTATTTAAATAGGAGGCTTCTATTTGCACATACACCACACACACACACACACACACACACACACACATCTTTGTACAAGTAAACCAGTGATGCTGGGAAGCTGGGAAAAGTGGGACTGATAATAAGCATCGTTAAGTAATTTGCAACTAAATAAGGTTAGAAAAAGGGAAAAAGCAGCTGCAACTATAAGTCAAAGCTTCAGTCAAACTGAATCTAACAAGCAATACACAGCTCCTGTCACACACAGGGAGAAGATTGGCTGCACTGGTTTACGGCCCTCAGGCCCAATTGACAGACTTTTTCTGTTGTGAACCTGGCTTCCAGAGGAAGCCTCATCACACGGAATCAGTCTGTTTTCAAAACAGACGAGACAGCAGAGGCTGAGTTGGGTTTAAAATCAACAAACCCTCTGGGTTCCTTCGTTGTCACTTACTTGGTCCAGGGTTTGCACTTTTCTGTGGAGGAAGAGGCGTCGGAGAAGTAGCCTGCGAGGCAGGGCTCGCACACCGTGTCCTTGTTGAGCTGCACTGTCAAAAAGACCAACAGACAAAAGAACACAAGACAAACGAGGACACTTAGAGATCAGCCAGGAGGATGGTCCAGAGGACCAGAGATCAGAAGCGCCCCACCTGTCTCTTGCCTCCCCATTCCTGCCCTCACCACCTGCGGCCATTGGCTGAAGTCCTCACAGACTTCAGAGGGCCCGAGACCCCACAGCAGGTGACAGCACTGTGTCCAGAGGGGAACTGGCTCACTGTCAGGGCGCCAACGCCAGACCTGAATTAGATCTGAATTAGATCCAGCTCTCTGGTCCGGACCTTCTACCGGTCAAAGCCACCGTCCTGGTCACCGATCCTTTGTTTCCTGGCCAGGGAGCCTGCTATCTGTTTTGTTTTAATCAAGCACCTGTCTGTTCTCACCTGTCTCCCCTTTGGGGCTTACACCAGGCTTTGGGTACAGAGAATGGCAGCCCATTGACTGCTTTTAAAGGAAACTTCTTGTCTTGACCTTTTCTGATCAATACTCTCACCAGTCTAAGTATTGGAGTGTTGACAAAACAAAACAAAGAGAAAAGAAAAAAATGAACCAACCTACACTATAGGTCTCTTTCCCCTAAACCAAGGGTTGGTAGTAACAGTTTTCTATAAACAGCCATACAATAAATATCTTAGGCTCTGCAGGCCCTCCGGTCTCTGCAAATTACTTGTAGTGTGAAAGAAGTCACAGATAATGTGTTAAAAATAAATGGATGGGGCTGTGTCCCAATAACATCCTATTTACACAAACAAAAGTGGGGGGATGGATTTTGGACCCCTGCCTTAAGCCACAGCACTGAAAGCAGGAATTGATCCTGGTTAGTAAGCTGTCTTCACCTCTCTCATATTCCACATGAACTACATTATCAAAATAGGAAATGTCTCAGATTTCCTATGTCTATTACCTTTACTGCAACTGACACATGATGACCCTTTGGTAATTCCAGTAAAGAAGGACACTGGCTACCATGTGATATCATAATAAGCAACTGGCTTGTGCCAAAACCACAAATCACTCTTGAAATTAGTAGCACTTCTGTGGTTTATTTTCATGAATAAAACCCTAAAATAAGGAATTACATTTTCTTTGTCCAAAGTCAAGTGGGAAGTACATTCTTGATTTCTGCAATTGCCTCAATTAGTAGGGTACCCACCCCTTACTCTAGCAATTTGATTTGCCTTGAAATGATATCAACAAAGGTGCATGTAACATCTAGTCACTCGTATTAATTCAAACAGCTTTTCAAAAGACAAACACCCTCTGGAAGAGTAACCCTTAAAAACAAAGCGGCTTCCTAAAGGGGCTGCAAGGCACGAAGAGCTTGAAGGGACACGACTTTCACGTCTGCTCTTTGTAACACTGACCTGCTGGGGGCATCCTGCACATTCTCCTTTCTCTTTTTTCCTTCCACAATCACACTCCCACGTTATAAAAGAAGGCACACTTCATACCTTCTCCAAATCCTACCACAGCTTCTGAGATGCCAAACAAAGCAACAAGTCAAAATACTGGTAATGGAAAAAAGCTCCTGCATTCAGAGCACCTCATTACAGCTTCTGTCTTTCCCTATCTATTAAGGGCAAGGGTGTGACAACAGATATGGGGTGTTTGGGATCAGGTTCAGTTGTTCTGAGTTCAAATATACTGCAAGGCAGGGGTAAAATTTTCAGTCATCCACGTCACCCCCTCTACCCTCCACCTATTGCTGAAGAATGCACCATTTCCAAAGGAGCAAAGCAGAGAGGACATTGACCAGAAAAAAAAAAAAAAAAAAAAAAGCAGAAAGGGACCAGCACCTTTATTTATTTATTTTTTTTACCAGCACCTTTTTTCATGCAGCTAACAAACTTTTGGAAAGGCTCTGGGTCTTGCCTATATCTCAGAACCAGAATTCAGAAGGGAGCAGGCTGTCACAGGGAGATTTATTTTAGTAATTAAAAAATCGTCAGACTTCTTCCCACGAGAAAGCCTGTCTGGTTTAATTGAAGGACTGACTGTGTCAGACTCTGTGATGGACATTTTCCTCCATACGAAATGAAATGAATAATATTTTTTTAATTCTCCCAACCCTGTGTTTTACTTTTATAATTATAATATAGCAAAATATAATATATTCAGCTTTTGGACCAACTGTGTATAATAATAACAACTGTAGTAACAACTCAGTCCAGAAGAAATGTTTTTACGCTTAGAACCCTGAGTCACAAGAAATTTTTAAAAATTAAAATTTCAAATAGGTGCATTTTTTTTTCATGTGAAAGAGTATGAAAAGGTGATTAGCATAAACGCCCCCCCCCCCAGCCTAAAAATACATTAGGATAAAACTCTGTGGGGAAGGTGAAATGGATACAAATCAAAGGAGAGAAAAGAACTATATAAAATTTCCAACAGGTAAAGACGATCAGTGCATTTTTAAATGGATGATGATGGCTATTCAGTTGCTATCCCATGTTTTGATTCCGCTGAATATTTTAGAAAGTGTAACTTACTGCTGTTCCAATTCCCTGCAAACTAAGTCCTTAAGCGACTTTTTCAATTTGTAATAAAAATGTTTAGCTATTTAAAATTTTGTCAGGAGGTGCACGGCTTTTCAAAATTCTCCTAAGAGGGTGCACATGTTTTAAAAAAGGTTTGGGGACCCCTGCATGATCCGGTTCCCCCCTTAGTGGGCATGGGAAGGTTCGAAAGGAGGAGCCTTGAGAAGAGCGCGTGGGCCGAGCTCTCACATTCCCCCGGAGGCGCACAACCTGCAGTCCGTTCCCAGGGAACCCTCAGCCTCCTCCAGCGGCCCCTGGTCCCGAAGAGTGTCATGACTCAGGGAAGCCGTCTGAGAGGCCGCTTTGGCCTGGGGGTACTTGCACGGCTTTGGGAGCGCCGCCAGACGCGGGACCCCGGCTCGTACCCGGGAGCCGGGCGCCGAAGCCGGGCGCGCACTCGGCGTTGCGGCGGCAGCAGCGGCAGTCCTCGCTCCAGTGGTACCCGGCGGTGCAGGCGCAGCGCCGCGGAGCCGTCCGGTTGCCGGGCTCCACGGCCACCAGGGCCTTGCCTGCGGGAGAGAAAGACAGGGCGGCGAGGCAGCGGGAGCAAGGGCGGATACACACCTTCCACCTCGTGCCACTCGCTCTCCAGCACCACCAGCCCCAAACCACCCAGACCGCCCCGGACGCAGCGCACGGATGAATCACTCAGGACTCCGGGATTCAGGAACTCCCAAGTTCCCCCTCACACTTCCTGTGCTGGCACTAAAACATCCCAGAAGGTTTTTTGTGTTTTTTTTTTCTCTCTCTCTCTCAATAATTAAGAGTCTTGTGGTTTTTGAAAAGTCAGTTTTCATGTTGGTAGGAAGATTAAGGCCTGGGGAGTTTCTGATCATTGACTATTTTGACGAATGCAAAATAATCGACTTCACAGCTTCTTGAGTTTTAGTAAATTCAAATATAACAAACATTCTTAACACCAATGCTAGATCAGACCTAAGAGAACTGGGTTTCTGGAGACTGGGGATTCATCTTGGGATCCCGCAGGACTGCAGGATTATTCAGAGTCCTGAAAACAGGCGTCACTGTGGGATTAGATACGGGCAAAGTAAGGAGGTTGGGCCTGGTGACAAACTTGGAATTTAATCTCTCCCCCAAAACTTAGGATAACACGTTAGTTGTCTCTTTTCTCACAACACATAGCAAAGCGCTCTTCTCTTCTCCTTATCTCAAACCTCCTGGCTCTTTCCAGTTTTTGTGGAATAGAGATAAATGCTCACACACAGTCGACCCTCATTATTCGCTGGTTCATGTTGGCAATTTCGCCTACTAGTTAAAACTTAATCGTAACCCCCAAATCAATAACTCCTGGTGCTTTTGCAGTTATCCTCCAACACATGCAGAACAGCGAAAATTTTGAGTCACCGGCTGGACGTGGATGTCCCCAGCCAAGGGCAAACGGGGTGACACTGCCTTCTAGTTTTAGCTGTCACACTGGAAATCAGAGTCCTTTTTGAGGTCTATTTAGTGTCCTATTTTTGGCATTTTTGTGTTTTTTATTGGTGAGTTCACTGTTTAAAATGGCCCCCAAGCATAGGGCTGAAGTGCTGTCGAGTGTTTCTAAGTCCAAGAAGGCCATGATGTGTCTTCTGGAGAAAGTCCATGCATTAGATAAACTTTGTTCAAGGCTGTTTATTGTGAGTTCATTGTTAATGAATCAAAATATTTCTTAAATAAGGTGTCTTTACACAGAAACACATACAAAATGAGGTTATGTTCACCCACCCAGGAGTGGTGGTTCAGTATTTGCTAGCTCAGTGTTTGTGGTGACTTTATAGAACATAACTACCATGAATAACAAGAATTACCTGCACACACACATGCATACATGAAACAACACAATAACATTTATTTAAAACAGACTTCCTACTCCTCCTATACATCCCCATCTCACCTGGATTGTCCAAACAGCCCTTGTACTTTATATTTCTGAATACTAATCAGAGTTTGTTATGGACTGATGTTTGTGTCCTCTCAAAATCCATATGTTGAAATCCTAACCCCCCCCCACCACAGTGTGATGATATTAGGAGGTGGGGACTTTGGGAGGTGATTAGGTCATGAGGGTGGAGCCCCCATGAATGGGATTAGTGTCCTTATAATAAGAGACGGCACAAAGCTTGCTTCCGCTCTCTCTCTGTTCACCACCACGTGAGGACACAAGAAAGTGGCTGTCTTGAAACAAGGAACAGGGAACACACCAAGAGCCCCGCCATGCTGGCACCCTTATCCCAGACTTCCAGCCTACAGAACTCTTCTGTATATATATTTGTTGTTTAAGCCACTGAGTCTGTGGTATTCTGTTATAGCAGCCTGAACTGCCTAGGACAGAGTTCCAAGAGAAAACAAAGAAGCCAGAAACCTGTTCCCTCCTTCACTGTCTCAAGTTATAACCAGCAGGGAGGGAATGCTTCCTGTTCCCATTCTTTTCAGACCAGAGCTGGGTGAACCTGAGAAGTCTCCACTCCCTTCTGTGTCCACTCTCCAAGGCCCAGGTCAGCTCTGAAGCACCAAGACCAACTTGCATAAACATGGACATACTGTCTGGAACATACGAACAAGTGTCATTTTCCTTGGAAAATTTGAATTCCAGTATCCCACTCAAAAGTAAGTGCATGTGGACTTCCCTGGTGGCGCAGTGGTTAAGAATCTGCCTGCCAATGCAGGGGACACAGGTTCGAGCCCTGGTCCAGGAAGATCCCACGTGCTGGGGAGCAACTAAGTCCGTGCGCCACAACTACTGAACCTGTCCTCTAGAGCCCATGTGCCACAACTACTGAAGCCCACGCACCTAGAGCCCATGCTCCGCAACAAGAGAAGCCACCATAATGAGAAGCCCGCGAACCACAATGAAGAGTAGCCCCCGCTCGCCGCAGCTAGAGAAAGCTTGCAAGAAGCAACGAAGACCCAACACAGCCAAAAATAAGTAAATAAAATAAATAAATTTATATATATATATATATATATATATAAGTAAGTGCATGTAAACCTGTGTGGTTATGAACAATTTTGACATATTTTAAAATATCTTAATGCGCTAGTTTTGGGGCTTTAATCAATTTTGGCAGTAGACAGAGTGAATCTTTCTTTCCAAGAGACAGCAATGAGTCAAGCTCATTACTAAGCAGTGGGAAAGAAAAAAGACTTGATCAGATGCTTCTGCTCAATGGAGTTTCCATGTTACCTTCTCTGGACAAAGTCTGCCAGCTGTTTCTAACACTTTAGAAAAATTACAATGTTTAGAAAAATGCTTATTTCCTAGTTCTGTCTACTGAAAAAACAAACAAACAAACCTATATACAAGGATCAATCCAGTAGCAATGAGTGCTTCCCAGCACCCAGACTGAAGTTGCTAAATAAGATGTTCTGCTGAAAGCAATGAGAAATCCTTGGAGAAATGGCTGATTCCACCTTTAGGGCAGGAAACGTCCAAGGTGAGGCTGGGAGCAAGAGAGCTCAGAAGGACACCGGGGTCCACATCGAAAGACTTGGGGGCCACCTGGGAGAGGTGAGATAATCCAAGCACCAGTAAAACTAGTAACCGCAATAGATTAAAACACCTCAAAGACGTAAGTGCATGAGTTCATAATATTCATACAATTCCTTTGGAGACAACTTGGTGATCAAGTCATTATTCTGAAAAGTGGTAAATAAAGTTACAAGCGTTCATTCTGCCTTTCCTGTATATACTGTACTTCAGGGTAACAACCCGCTGATGAGGGAAGTTTCTCTTTAGAAAGCATTCCAGCCAATAAAGGAAGAAGGGATGATGGAATTAGAACATCACCTTTCTGCAGCCCCTAATGAAAATGGATCTAGGCCATGATCATCAACAGCTGCTAATATCACCCAAAAGAGAGAGAAGCAGCTACTCTGTGAGTACTGACATCACCACATTATGCTCACCTTTGAAGGAGTTTTGTCAAAAACAAAGCAGAAAAACCCAGATTCTGATCAGCCTTCTAGATCTAATAACCCCTTTACAGGAAATATCGGAGATATGAATATTCAGATATATATATATATCTCTGAATCACTTTGCTGTATAGCTGTATAGCTGAAACTAACACAACACTGTAAATCAACTATACTTCAATAAAAACAAAACAAAACAAAACTATTCCAGAACAGAAGTTCTACATGAAGAATTTTAACACAATCCTTCTGGGATCCGAAGCACATCTTTCTGGGGGTCTGTGGTCAAAACTTCTTCCCATGGCCCCTAAAAGAGACAGTGTTGCTGTATCTAAAAATATCATTTATCCACACAGCCCCCGGCATGACTGACTCACCTGTATCACAAACTTTATGCAGCAAGCATTTATCTTCTTCATTCCAGGTGTCCAGGTATTCATCCGGGCCGCAGGGCAGACAGACGCTTTCAGAGGTAGCAGTGCATTTGGAAGACAAGTACTTTCCTTAAATTAGAAGGGGAAACATGCACCAATCAAAAATACTTCCTCCCAAAAACGCCAACAAATCAACAAAAATGCACCAATCTGGGAATTCCCTGGCGGTCCAGTGGTAAGGACTCCGTGCTTTCACTGCTGTGGGCCCAGGCTCAATCCCTGGTCAGGGAACTAAGATCCTGCAAGCCACGGGGTGTGGCCAAAAAACAAACAAACAAAAAAAACAAGCACGAATATACTGGACCCCTTACATGACCATGATCCCAGGACATCCCCCAAAGGTAGACTGATACATGAGATAAGACCACATCTCACAGCGACGGCTCCTCAGCCCTCCCGGCTGGCTCAGATAACCTCTCCTGGGTTTGCTGTGCCTGTGTTCACAGCAGTCTTTTAGGTCTTCTAAGTAAAAGATCACCCCTTCCACCGCAAACCTCTGCTGACTCAGGAAAAGAACTATGGTTTTCAAACTGGTGCCTACAGAACTTGAGGGGTTCCCTGGGGGCTAAGCAAGAGGAACTTCCTCTCACCTCTCCCCTCCCATCTTCAAAACCCCTCTCCTGTCAACCTGGATAGTTAACTTCTTTTGTCCCAAGTACACTGTGGGCTCACGGTTAACTTAGTTTGATCAGAGAGTAATACACACACACATGCACGCATGAAAATCACTGGATCTTCATTCTACGAACCCAAAAAGTATTTGTAGCGGAAATATCTAAAGGATCTTGTTATAAGGTAAGCACGTTTTCCTCAAAGCTCTCCTCCTCTCCCCAGCACAGTGAGTGAGTGAGGACCCTCTGGACTTGGGGCTTCACTGAGGCCATAGAAACACTTGGTCACCTTCTGGCAGAGCAACTTTGGGGAAGTGGTGACCAGTCCACCTTCTACACCTCAGCAGGTATCGTGGGGAGGAGTTATAACAGGGTTTCGGCAAGTTTTAGCAGTGATTCTAGGATAGATTACCACCCCCATCCTCCGCTAATTTCTGTGAAAATAATACTTTTTTTTTTTTGGCCACACCGCATGGCTTGCAGGATCTTAGTTCTCCCACTAGGAATCAAACCTGGGCCCTTGGCAGTGAAAGTCCCGAGTCCTAACCACTGGACCGCCAGGGGATTTCGCAAAATAATACTTTTAAGTAAGAGTTGTATCTCATATTTTGAGAGTTTGAATCACAAACTTCTAAAACAGAGTTTCAGAAACCATCTTGCCTTCTCAAGAAGCAGCGTTTTGGAAAGCTGGTACTTAATTCATGTTCCAGCATGTACTTAATTCAAGTACCAGTTTCTGAAATTGCTCTTGATTTTTAGGTGATTTCATCTACTGAGAGAAAAGTTTTTGTCCTCAGAGTGACAAACACCACTACCTGCCACCGCCATAAAACGCCTACCCAATTTCTTTTTTTTGTCTGGCAGGATAGAAACGGTTCCTTAGATTAAAAAAAGAACCCCACCCGCTTTTGGAGTACAATGACAGGAGGTTTGGAGGTACAAACCTGGTTCACATTTGTTACAGCATCGTCCAAGGCGCTCGTAATGCCTCTCGCTAGTACACGGAGAGGTGATCTGAAAAGTCACCTAAAGAGAAAGTAAGCATCAGGTAGAGATTAGGCACAAGTTCTTTCTAGAGAAAACAGAAAGTGAATTACTGACTCACATTTCTGAAAAGTATAAGAAATCACCGTAAACAGTCCTGAAACAACTGCTCTGCATAATACCACCCCCCTCCCAAAGATGTCGCTTTCCTATTCTAGCCCATTTCTCCCTAACAATGTACAAAACCAATGATTCTGGCACCCAAATCCATTTAAGCATTTAAAACAATTTCGGTCATGCTCCTGGTAATAGGCCGGATGAAAGGGAAATTTACAAATGGTACACAGAAGGTTGAAAACCGCTTTACACAACCCACATACGAAATTGGTCCCACTTCTGTGTCATCACATGGTGGACAGTTTGCTCAGTCCACTTTGGTCATAAGACTGTAGAAGGACAGAATGGGGCCCCTTAACATGTGTCTTATACCAGGGGAGGCCAACGGTGGTCTTACAAGCTAGCTCTGATTTTAAAAAGATGCTTAATACCGCTTACCTTTTAAAATTTTAAACATGCAGAGAATCTGAAAAAGTGGGACAGCAACGGGTTACAGGAAGCCTTCTGGCTTACAGCCAGGAGCCCTGACCGACCGCCCGCTGGCTGAGGGATCCCCGACAAGCTGCTTCAGCTCTTTGAACCTTGTCTCCTTTCTGTATGATTCTAATACCAATACTAATTTCCAAGTCTGCTCATCTAAGCAGAACAAAACAAAAAGCCAAGTCCCTTACAATCACTCAGATTCTTATCAGTTTGCCACAGAAAAGCTCTTTTCTTTATCAGCTTTCTCAGCATCAGAAAAAAAAAACCACACATTCCTGTTGACAGGCAGGCAGTGGAGGGATGAACTGAACGAAGAAGTGGAAGCACTGGGCTCAGCTGCACAGACTTCACACTGTGCGTACCAAGAGTCCTGCTGGGTCCCACGGATCCAAAGTTACAACCTTGCCCTCATGGGACTTCCGCACATCAGGGTGTGTGCTATGATGGAGCCAGGTGGGTCCCTCCCTCAGCTGAAGGCCAGGGGAGGTGTCCCAAGGAGTGTGACAAGTGAGCACAGGCTCACAGGATAAAAAAGAACTCAGCCAGATGAGGAAAAAGGAACTGGCCCGTGGAAGTGGAGGGCAGGGCAAGGAAGCCGTCTTTGACAGAGCATGAGATGTTCAAACAGGGATACTGAGGCCTGAAGTGGCAGGTCGGGTGGGGCTGGCAGTGGAGACCATCAGCAGAGTCCCGGGAGACGAGACCAAGGACGGTCAGAGCAATCAGAGGGCTTCACCTGCCTATTCAAGAGCTTGGATGGGAGGTGTAGAAATAGTGTAGCTTGGAAGAAGCCGTGCATCTTCACAGTACCTCAGTTATGAAGGAAGTTTTCTAGAGAGAGCACCACACCCAGAAAAACCCAGGCTAGCTGAGTACGGTGTGCAGGATGCCCCCAGTACGGACCTCTCCGACCTCCCCCAGGCCAGGTAAAGGGCTTCCGGGAGGGCTGGGGCCAGGGACAGTTACTCTGAGGCCGATGAGAATGTCAAATGTGCTTCTGGAGCCAGGTATGCCAGGAAGGTTGTATTCGGACTTGCTTCCGAGACCTGTCTAACACTCTCTGTGGACCCCTGATAACATGGATTGATGTTCCCCGAGCATTCACCACGTGACAGGGTCTGGTGGACAGTGCAGTGAGCCCACTGAACATTAGGAAGAATGATGTAACAGAAACCACCCCACCTCTCCTTTCGGGTCTCTTTTTCTCTTTGTTTTTATAGGAATCTGTTTCTCTGCGCCTGGCACAGTAACGTGTGCACGCAGAAGAAAGAGGCACAGAGGCAAAACGGTGCAGCTGAATTCGGTGAGTGCAACTTTTGTCTCACAAACGGGATTTGTCTGAGCCTGATGATATGTGAGCGCTCCTGCGACGCTGATGACAAAGGCAAACAAGAGAAATGTGTGGTGGGAGATAAAGGTCGATGGCTTCTGACCCATAAGAAAGCTGCAAGAGCCTCTGTAAGATGAGCACAGACTTTGTCTGTATTACACACACAGCTTCTCTTTAGGGGAATTTGGTAAAAGGACTCCCCCCAAGCAGCAGCTTAGAAGGTCTGTCAGGTGCTACAGGCTGTGCCCTGGGCTCCAAATCCTGGTACCTGGTGAGCATCATTGACCTGAATATGTGGACAATTTGTTTACACGTTTAGGAGAGTGGCAGTGATTCATTCAACCCATCCGCCGTCTAACCCAGGAGCGTAATACCTCCTAGCAAAAATGGGGAAGCTACTGATTCCAGAGGTAACCAGATGTCTCAGCTCTTAAACAGATTTTCACAGATTATTCCTTAGAATCCATATCTGTCTCCTAAGCTTACTGTGACTTTACACCTGGACATGTCTTCTTTTTTTAAAATGGAGATATAATTCACATACCATGAAACTCACCCTTTCAAAGGGTGCGATTCAGTGTTTTGTTTTGTGTTTTTTTTGTATATACACAAAGTTGTGCAACCACCACTGCTAACTCCAGAACACCTTCATCACTCCAAAACTGATATGTCTGTTTGACACAGCTCTAGGATTACAGATCTTTTAAGTTGCATAAGCAATTCTGCTACTGGGAGAATTGGCTATGGTGAGGCAGAAAATTATGGAATTAATCTAATTTAAGGTATAGCTTAAACTGAACCCTACTTTACTCTTGAGTTACATCAGATACTTTGCAGTACACCTTCAAACCTTCAAAATGGCAATAAATATACAACTCAAAAGGCAACATACATACATAGATATGGTTACGGAAATGTGGTTTGTGGGTAAATAAAAAGAATCTGGAAAACTCTCTGTAGGAGGCCTACACCTTCAGAAGGCAAGATGTGCCTTTGTTGTGTTTTTTCCTTCTCTTGTTCTGCCTCTCTGCTTCTAAGAAGCTCTCTGCTTCTTTTCCCCCACTGGCAGAGCTGTAGCTCTAGGATGACCTTCTTATTAGAGGATCTGCAGCTCCCCAGACTTCACATAGCATGTAAAGCTTGCCCTGTGCTGGTCTCACTCTGATCCTAAGCTCCACGTCCAGGAACCCTGTGGTTTGCTCTCTGCACTGCAGTCCCCGCATTTGTAACTATTAGGAAGTCCAGATCTTGGACACCCTGGCCTGTCACCTTTTGCTGATCCCCTGAGGACTTGTCCCTCCATGCTACAGGCCAGAAGGGCTCTACCTGCCTGCCTCCTGGATCCCAAGCTCCCACATCCAACCTTCTTGGGCTCGGTTTCCGGTTAGCCTGAGCTGGATCTCCTTGACACCAGCCTCCCTCTGTCTGGATAGCCTGCCAAATACATCCCCAGACTGGTGGTTTTTTGATGTGAATGAACGAATGCCCTTCAGTCCCTCCCAGTCTGACCCCTTCTTTTTCTTTTTTAACATGTTTATCGGAGTATAATTGCTTTACAATGCTGTGTTAGTTTCTGCTGTATAACAAAGTGAATCAGCTATACATATACACATATCCCCATATTCCCTCCCTCTTGCATCTCCCTCCCACCCTCCCTATCCCACCCCTCTAGGTGGTCACAAAGCACCTAGCTGAGCTGATCTCCCTGTGCTATGCGGCTGCTTCCCACTAGCTATCTATTTTACATTTGGTAGTGTACATATGTCCATGCCACTCTCTCACTTTGTCCCAGCTTACCCTTCCCCCTCCCCGTGTCCTCAAGTTCATTCTCTATGTTTGCATCTTTATTCCTGTCCTGCCCCTAGGTTCTTCAGAACCATTTTTTTTAAGATTCAATATATATATGTGTTAGCATATGGTATGACCCCTTCTTTTTCCTACAGATTCTAGCTCTGACATCTCCCATCTCAACAGCAGCTGGGAGAGCCTCCAGGCTGCTCAAGCCCCTCCTGGTCCTCTGGCCCTTCCCTCCCAACAGCTCAGAATTTGGGCCTGACTCTAGCCCCCAAGACCAAGCTCCCAACGGTTATGAGGTAGTAGCTCTTATTATTGGTAGCAATCCTAGTAAGGCAGTAATTTGATAAAAACATGTTCCTGCTTCAGTGTTCTGGAAGCAACCTCCCAGGGAATGGGGGGATTCAGCAGAAGGCTGCAGATTTTCAGTTCATCGGGTGATTTTGTCAACCACCTCCAGTCTCCTCTCTTTGCCCAAGATGTAGCAACAGAAGGCTTTTGGTAACCGAGTTGAGACGTACAAACTTTGAGTTACCTATGTTTTTGTCTAGTTTGCCTTCAGGATTGACCTGTTTCCCTCTAAAACAACAGAGCTTTGGAACCATCGTTGTTTTCATTAAGCAAGTAAAGCAGAACCACTTCTAAAATGTCTATCTATTGAATAAAGAATACAGTCACATACATTCAAAATCAGGTCTGTTGCAGCGCTTGTGTTTTGGGGAATACGATTTGATTCATGCATGGTACTTAGAAGTCTCGTAAAAAACCAGCCATGTCCTACCGACCACAGTTCTTAATCAATGAAATACAGAAGTAATGTTTGGCCCCCAGAGTTTACATCGACTAACTTCTGCTTTCTCACAGACTTCCCCTGAGTGTATAAGAAACACTATAGAGTCTGTTTATGGCAAATAGCCTTTACATCCCCTGCCTCTCCTTCCCCCATCTAAACTCCTTGGAAAGTCTAAATAAAGGAGTTAAAATGGCAAGACAATACACCTGCTTTATTGGCCATCTGTTGCCTCACTTTCTTGTGTGTTTTGTGTCATGTGTGTATTTGTTTCAGGGCATACGGGCTGGTATTTAATTTTAACGGCTGACAAACTCTTCTGGAATAAGCATGTCCACAGTCCGTGCGAGGCTTTGGGAGGCCGGAGGGAGATAATAAATTGTACATCAAAATCGTCTTTATAAAGCTCCGTGGATTTATTTCCCAGTGTAATGCCATGTTGGGTCTAACCCTGAGAAACCCCAAGCTGAAGAAACATTTCTGTGAGCTGAGCTGCAGAGACCGGAGGGTCTGGATTCAGAATTCTGCAGGGAAGGTTGACTTAAATATTTATTTTTCGTGCTGTTAATCAACCTAATTGTAGTGAAAGCCGTTATGAATACTAAAATTACTTTGCTGCTCTACTAAAAATTCATGCTGACACATAACAAAACAGAAAGAAGCTTGGCTCCTTCTGTCAAACCAAGGGGAAAAGAACCCAACCCAGACGAACAAATGAGGGATTTTCCATAGATTTCATTTTATAAAATATCACCCATGACTATACTTGAGAATTTGGCTGTAAATTAAGTAAAGGTGGTATCAAATCTCTGAATGTTACAGTCAACTGAAAGATGTGGTTTTTCTTAAGAGAGAAACTACTGGATGTGAAAATAACACCTAATAGTTCTGCTGCCCTTGAAAAAAATATCCTTAAAGAAAGTCACGGGGCTTCCCTGGTGGCGCAGTGGTTGAGAGTCCGCCTGCCGATGCAGGGGACACGGGTTCGTGCCCCGGTCTGGGAAGATCCCACATGCCGCGGAGCGGCTGGGCCCGTGAGCCATGGCCGCTGAGCCTGCGTGTCCAGAGCCTGTGCTCTGCAACGGGAGAGGCCACAGCAGTGAGAGGCCCGCATACTGCAAAAAAAAAAAAAAGAAAGTCACGAATGAAAAGTGCTCTAATCCAGAATAGAATAGAAATCAATTACTAGTGACCTGTGTTCCCGAGAACACCAAGAAAGCGGCTTTACTATGAGGGTCTCACACCAGGAAATTGTTTCTATCTGAAGGCTTTTGTTTTTAGAAATAAATGAACAGCGAACAAACAAAAGGTCTCAGTCATAGGCCAGAGGAACCGACAAACAAATGCTGTTCCTTCTTGTCCATTTCTTTGAATGTCTCTGTTTTTAGCTGGCTGAGCAGTCAGGCCAGAGACGAGGTCTAAGTTTCTCCCCTCAAAACATTTCAGTTAGTGAATCCAAACACAGACCCTTTCAACCGATATGTTCTACAGGACCTGCTCAGTTTGGTCCCTTTCTTAGCTCCTTTTCTCCAGAAGCTTCCAGTGGCCCTGCTCTATTTTATCTGGCTTTCTACTCTTGAACATGGCACAGTTATATGTCTGTTACTGCAAAGAAAGCATCCACTGTCATGCCTCTCGGTTAAAAGTTCAGAATTGGAAGTGGATATCGTAGAGGAATCATTTTGAGCTTGCACATCAGATAAGGCAGGTTTCCAGAGAAAACAGAAAAATGAAACACTAACTGAAGTAAAGTCTGACATGCCAGAATGGAGGGATTTAGCAGAGCAGAGGCCAGGGCCAGAAAGACACAGGGAGAAGGGAGCATGGTACCAGCGCGCTGGTGAAGACGGAAGAAGCTGCCTGGCCAGGTAGCTCCCCTGGTCAGTTAGGGCAGGGCAGACTTCAGGACAGGATTCTTCCAACCAGGGCAGCTCTTAGAGTTGAGCTTCCAGATTGGCCTGGATAGAAGAATGCCTGACATTTCTTTAATAAAACTGTCTACATTTCTACAATTTGAGGACAAGGGGGGAAAATGTCAGTTCTAAGCCTCAGTCTATTCACCTGTAAAATGGGGCAAATAATTGCATCCATCCCACCGCAGTGAGGATGAGACGGTATAATTCATGGAAAATGATGTATCAATGGCAAGTGGCAATACTCAGGAAAAATGAAGGCTCTGTTTTTTCACTTTGAAGCGAAGGACCTTTCTAGCAGGTAGCTGGGGGAATGAGGCAGGACGGGAATTGCGTCACTCACTCACTCAACAGAGGGGCGCACACCTGGCTGGCGGTCGGTAGGGGGGATGCTACTGTAGGCACCTGGGCAGAATCGGTGAACACTAATTACTTTTATCAGATCGTTCCCTGGTGGGGGGCTGGAGGGAAAGGAGTGGGACAGAAAAAGGAAAGAGGGTGGAAAAGAGACCAGGGACTCGTAGAAAAATTCTGAAGGCCTGGCAATTTTCCTGAGCGTACCATCCCTGTTTAGTTTTAACATGGCTCTGATGACAAAAGCTGACGGCAGATTGTTTCAGCTGGGCAATTGGAAAAACATGATTTTGGGTTTTTTTTTTTTGCTGCACCTCCAGGCTTGCGGGATCTTAATTCCCTGACTGGGAACAGAACTCGTGCCCCCTGCAGTGGAAGTGTGGAGTCCTAACCACTGCACCGCCAGGGAATTCCCAGAGAAACATGTTTTTAATCCAAAAGGCTTATTTTTTTTTAAAGCATGTTTGACTTCACATAAAGAAGTGCTTTCTCATGAGACTGAAATGGTGGCAGGTGGCCCGAGTCATGGTAGTGGCTTTCTGTCTGGAGCTTCAGTCGGTGATGGGGACGGAAGCCAGGCTGGGGAGGGAGCGAGCTTACTCAAAGCTTCTGCTGATAAAGTGTTTGCTAGATTCTGTCAGTGATTTCTGTCAACTGGGACAGAATCGAGCTATGACCAAATGCCCTTCTAGACATTTTCATTTTAGAAAAACTCAGAATTTCAAGAGAAAGAATTTCAAGCTTACAGGTTTACAGAGAAAACATCAGACTTGTTTTTCTTTTGCACAAACCAAAGCTTCACATTTCATACTTCAGAACATTACACAGGCACCTATAAGATAGTATGTTATCAATTAAAGAGATAAAATTAAGGAGCAGCTTTTGGGGATCTCCTGTGAACCCCAGTAGATCACCCCACGCATTCCCTGGAGAACACTGAACTGTGGAACATGTTAAGAGTGTGAAGACCCCACGTCTTGCAAGCCAGGTATGTGGTCTAAGTCATGATGGAAGTGGATACAGAGAATCAGAGGGTTTAAATAGAAAACTCCCTGAGTGTCCAAAATACTACAATTCACTTTACAGAAACATATTTTACATACAGCTTTTCTTTTTTACATCTTTATTGGGGTATAATTGCTTTACAATTGTGTGTTACTTTCTGCTTTATAACAAAGTGAATCAGTTATACATATACATATGTTCCCATATCTCTTCCCTCTTGCACCTCCCTCCCTCCCACCCTCCCTGTCCCACACCTCTAGGTGGTCACAAAGCACAGAGCTGATCTCCCTGTGCTATGCGGCTGTTTCCCACTAGCTATCTATTTTACGTTTGGTAGTGTATATATGTCCATGCCACTCTCTCACTTTGTCACAGCTTACCCTTCCCCTTCCCCATATCCTCAAGTCCATTCCCTAGTGGGTCTGTGTCTTTATTCCCGTCTTACCCCTAGGTTTTTCATGACATTTTTTTCCTTAAATTCCATATATATGTGTTAGCATACGGTATTTGTCTTTCTCTTTCTGACTTACTTCACTCTGTATGACAGACTCTAGGTCCATCCACCTCATTACAAATAGCTCAATTTCGTTTCTTTTTATGGCTGAGTAATATTCCATTGTATATATGTGCCACATCTTCTTTATCCATTCATCCAATGATGGACACTTAGGTTGTTTCCATCACCGGGCTATTGTAAATAGAGCTGCAATGAACATTTTGGTACATGACTTTTTTTGAATTATGGTTTTCTCAGGGTGCATGCCCAGTAATGTAATGGGATTGCTGGGTCATATGGTAGTTCTATTTGTAGTTTTTTAAGGAACCTCCATATGTTCTCCATAGTGGCTGTACCAATTCACATTCCCACCAGCAATGCAAGAGTGTTCCCTTTTCTCCACACCCTCTCCAGCATTTATTGTTTCTAGATTTTTTGATGATGGCCATTCTGACTGGTGTGAGATGATATCTCATTGTAGTTTTGATTTGCATTTGTCTAATTATTAATGATGTTCAGCATTCTTTCATGTGTTTGTTGGCAGTCTGTATATCTTCTTTGGAGAAATGTCTGTTTAGATCTTCTGCCCATTTTTGGATTGGGTTGTTTGTTTTTTTGTTATTGAGCTGCATGAGCTGCTCATAAATTTTGGAGATTAATCCTTTGTCGGTTGCTTCATTTGCAAATATTTTCTCCTGTTCTGAGGGTTGTCTTTATATCTTGTTTATGGTTTCCTTTGCTGTGCAAAAGCTTTGAAGTTTCATTAGGTCCCATTTGTTTATTTTTGTTTTCATTTCCATTTCTCTAGGAGGTGGGTCAAAAAGGATCTTGCTGTGATTTATCTCATAGAGTGTTCTGCCTATGTTTTCCTCTAAGAGTTTGATAGTTTCGGGCCTTACATTTAGGTCTTTAATCCATTTTGAGCTTATTTTTGTGTATGGTGTTAGGGAGTGATCTAATCTCATACTTTCACATGTAACTGTCCAGTTTTCCCAGCATCACTTATTGAAGAGGCTGTCCTTTCTCCACTGTACATTCCTGCCTCCTTTATCGAAGATAAGGTGACCATATGTGCGTGGGTTTACCTCTGGGCTTTCTATCCTGTTCCATTGATCTTTCTGTTTTTGTGCCAGTACCATACTGTCTTGATTACTGTAGCTTTGTAGTATAGTCTGAAGTCAGGGAGCCTGATTCCTCCAGCTCTGTTTTTCGTTCGCAAGATTGCTTTGGCTATTCGGAGTCTTTTGTGTTTCCATACAAATTGTGAAATTTTTTGTTCTAGTTCTGTGAAAAATGCCATTGGTAGTTTCATAGGGATTGCATTGAATCTGCAGATTGCTTTGGGTAGTAGAGTCATTTTCACAATGTTGATTCTTCCAATCCAAGAACATAGTGTATCTCTCCATCTATTTGTATCATCTTTAATTTCTTTCATCAGTGTCTTATAATTTTCTGCATACAGGTCTTTTGTCTCCTTAGGTAGGTTTATTCCTAGATATTTTATTCTTTTTGTTGCAATGGTAAATGTGAGTGTTTTCTTGATTTCACTTTCAGATTTTTCATCATTAGTGTATAGGAATGCCAGAGATTTCTGTGCATTAATTTTGTTTCCTGCTACTTTACCAAATTCATTGATTAGCTATAGTAGTTTTCTGGTAGCATCTTTAGGATTCTCTATGTATAGTATCATGTCATCTGCAAACAGTGACAGCTTTACTTCTTCTTTTCCAATTTGGATTCCTTTTATTTCCTTTTCTTCTCTGATTGCTGTGGCTAAAACTTCCAAAACTATGTTGAATAAGAGTGGTGAGAGTGGGCAACCTTGTCTTGTTCCTGATCTTAGTGGAAATGCTTTCAGTTTTTCACCATTGAGATGACAAAATTCAACACCCATTTATGATAAAAACCCTGCAGAAAGTAGGCATAGAGGGAACTTTCCTCAACATAATAAAGGACATATATGACAAATACACACAGTTCTTGAAAAAAAATTCTGCTGCTGAAAGTGAGGCTCAGGACTTCCCTGGTGGTGCAGTGGTTAAGAATCCGCCTGCCAATGCAGGAGACACGGGTTTGCGCCCTGTCCAGGAAGATCCCACAGGCCGTGAAGCAACTAAGCCCATGTGGCACAACTACTGAGCCTGCACTCTAGAGCCCGTGAGCCACAACTGCTGAGCCTGCATGCTGCAACTACTGAAGCCCGCACACATAGAGCCTGTGCTCTGCAACAAGAGAAGCCACCACAAGGAGAAGCCCACGCACCGCAATGAAGAGTAGCCCCTGCTCACCGCAACTAGAGAAACCCCGTGCTCAGCAACGAAGACCCAACGCAGCCAAAAATAAATAATTTACATATAAAAAAAAGTGAGGCTCAACTCTTCTCTGATTGGTACAATATGAAAAGATGTGTCTGTTGGAGAAGAATGTGAAGAAAATCATGACCATCATGAATACTATTATAATAACTGACCTGCTACTAAGGGATTTGGGGCATTCTAAAATGCATTTTACGAATGTGTTTCCAGTGATAAAGAGTATTCAGAACTCCAACTCGAAGGTGTTCATCACAGCTGGTCAACTCCTGCTGGTCTCATTGAAAACCCACTAATATGAATCAACCCCCTCCCCACATACAGACCACTCCCCATGAAGGGGTTGTGAGTTGATTTCCTCACTATGCAGACACTAGAGTAAGGCCAGTCATTCCTTTGACTGAGTCATTTGCCTTATCTTGTAAGATGACTTTTCATTTGATTATGACCAGAAGACAAATTTTGGCCTGGTCTAGGGTTTAATAATACAAAGTACCAGTCTCTTAAAAAGCTCTGCTATCATCACATCTTCAAAGCTGTCTTTACTGAGCTCTCATATATCAATACTTGTGCAAGGGATTGGCTTGTGTAGGAAAGGGAATGAGTCCATCCCTACCCTCTCAAAGTGTGTCGCAGCAGAGGACACAGGCAGATAGAGGAGAGAAAACTAACAGATAGAGACCCACAGGACAATACAAGACCTGGTGCACTGGAAAGATCAAGTTCCACCAAGTCCCTGGATGCAACTCTCACTGGTCACGGACTGGGAAGGGGAGGGAACCCGGCCTGGGATACACGGGAAGGAATCACAGAGGGAGATGCACAAAGTGCAGAGGGCAGGGGCAAGGGCAGAGGAGTGAAGAATGGGGCTTGGGTTGGTGGAGGGGGAGAGGAGGGGCAGTGGGAGACCTGGGGCAGATGCAGAGGCAGGGGAGTGGGGTCCTGGGAAGAGGCAGCTGTAGAAGGGCGGTCATTTTTAGCAGCACCATGGAGTGTACTGCAAACAATGGTGGAATGAGAAGGGCCAATAAGAAGGTGTGAACTCCTTTTGGCAATGAACAGTGTCTGATGGAGGGAATGACTGGTGTCTTATGGAAGGAATCGCCATGTAAAGAGCTGGCATGAACAAACAAGGTAGGGAGTCTAGATCTTGCAGGAGGAGCAAAGAAAGTGGCTTATCTCAGGGAGAGGAGAAAGGGCTGTCTCCATCGTGAAACACTGAATTTAGGTCTTTTTATGCCAGTCCTTTGAAAACCCATTTTCAAAAAAACTTTGGGGGCACTTTAATTAAAAACTGTTTTTATTGGGGTAAAAATTATATATATATATATATAAAACTAAATTTGTCATTTAAACCATTTTTTTAGTGTACAATTCAGTGGCATTAATTATTCATGATGTTGTATAACCGTCACCATGGTCTCTTTCCAGAACATTCTCATCATCCCAAACAGAAACTCTTTTAACCATTACACAGTAACTCCTCACTTTCCCCTCCACCTGGGAACCCTGGAGTTAAACAATAATGCCCCATTTTCTCCAGCCCCTGGTAACCTCTATTCTGCTTTCTGTCTCTGTGAATTTGACTATTCTAGGTACCCCATATAAGCGGAATCATACAGTATTTGTCTCTTTATGCCTGGCTTATTTCACTTAGCATGGTCTTCAAGGTTCATCCATATTGTAGCATGTATCAGAACTTCATTCCTTTTCATGGCAGAATGATATTCCGTTGTATGAATACATCACAGTTTGTTTATCCGTTCATCTGTTGATGGATACGTGGGTTGTTTCCACCTTTTCTGTGTTGTGAGTAGTGCTGCAGTGAACACTGGCACACAAATATGGTCATTCTATGTTCAGCTTTTTGAGGAACTACCAAACTTTCTTCCATAGTTGCTGTACTATTTTAATACATTCCCACCAAAAATGCAGGAGGGTTCCAATTTCTCCACATCCTTACCAACACATTATTTTCCATTTTTTTGGTAATAGCGATCCTAATGGGTATGAAGCGGTCTCTCAGTGTGGTTTTGATTTGCATTTCCCTAATGACTAACGATGCTGAACATCTTTTTTATGTGCCTTTTGGCCAGTTTTGGAGAAATGTCCACTCAAGTCCTTTGCCCATTTTTATGGGGTAATTTCATTTTGCATGGACCTGTTCACAGGACTCAATTTAGCTGTCAACAGCATTGACTTATTATATAGGACTGGAATGGTTATTAGAGGGTTGTAGGACTCTTGGGTTCATTTTAACCAACTTGAAAGAAATCTTTGATTTTCCTGTTTAAGAAAAACCTTCCCAGTCTAAACGGCATGACTGCATGGCTCTCTAGAAAACAATCAAGGAGGTTTAGCATTTAAGTAAGACGTGCTCAGTGAGTTTACAACCTAAAAGTGGAACAAATTAAATATGCATTCACTTACTCCTCAAAGGTTAACTGAACACATCCTATGTGCCAGACACAATTTTAAGTTTTTTGGATACAGCAGATACTAGACAGAGTCCTTGCTTACATTGTACTTCTTGGGAGAAGAGTGACAGTAAACAAACATGTAACGGAATCTGGTTGGAATGACTGTGATGAAAAAAATAAAACAGGATAAGTAAGGTAATGGGATTATGAGGGGGAGCCTCATCAGATGAGATGATCTTTTGAGTGGAGACCTGCATGAAGTGAGGGAACAAGCCAAATTAATAGCAAGTGTCAGGTAGAGCAGTAGTTCAGGTGGACAAAAAAGCATTTGCAAATGCCCCGGGAGGGTGTGTGCCTGGCTGGACCAGGAACAGCAGGAAGGCCTGTGTGACTAGCACAGCGAGGAGAGGCTGGAGTATAAACTCACACAACTGATGACATAATTTACCCAGATCGTGAGTTAACATGCACCTGCAGCTCCAGGACTGTGTGATACTGACTTTAGGTTCGTAGTGGACATAACATTTTAAATAATAAGCACTTCATACTATTTTTATCACCAGGCAGGAAATATAATATTTGCCATAAGAGTTTTTAATTTTTACTTTTTTTTTTTTTTTTTTTTTTTGCGGTACGCGGGCCTATGGCTCACGGGCCTAGCCGCTCTGCGGCATGTGGGATCTTCCCAGACCGGGGCACGAACCCGTGTCCCCTGTATCGGCAGGCGGACTCTCAACCACTGCGCCACCAGGGAAGCCCTTAATTTTTACATTTAATTGTGATAAAATACTCATAACATAAAATTTGCTGTCTTCACCGTTTTGCCACCAGATTTAAAAAAAAATAGATACTATACAGAGAAAAAAAATCTGACTCAGGTCAGGTTTGATTAAAAAAAGAAAAAAAAAACCCTTAAAAATGTAGAGTAATTGTGGCCTATTAGAAGTCTGGGTATGTTCACCATTTCGATTTAGCAGTTACAGTTGACTTCATGAGCTGTCTTGAAAGTTGCTTTTTATGGCCCCATCAGTATTTTTTTTCTCTGACCACCTTGATTCCAGATAAGCTCCTTTAAGAAAAGAAGTGCTGCACTTATTTAGACAGGAGCATATCAAAGGTCTATTGATTTTTGCTCAACTCTCCTTCTTACTTTCCTCCCAATGTATTTATTATCTCTGCTCCTAGACAAGAAAACATAGGGCCTAAGGGAAAATGAAGAAATAACTTTGCACGTCAAAACTTTAATTGCAAGTTTCTTTGTCTTCCGGGGAGATAAAGGATGAGAAAAGTCTGCAGCTGTGAGCTACCTGAAATGAAGGTCCAAGGAAGGTTAGCTTCCTAAACACAGTAATTCGGATGGGTTTGCCTTGTCCTCACATCGTCACCCCACAGGCTCCAGTGAATGCCCCTTTATTCTCCTAGTGCGAAAGGATTTTTTTTTTTTTGCCATTCTTGAATTTTTTTTTTTTTTTTTAACTTTTATTCATTTGAGATGAGAACTGCTTTCTCTTCTTTCCTGTAGTAAGCGCTAATGGCCCCTGTGCTTCCAAGCGTGTGCTGGTCTGCTGGATGCCAAGGACCCTCCTAGGCTCTGCCTCCATACTGGGGGTGGACCAAGCTAATAAGGTGGTTAGCCCCCAAAGTGGCCGGGGCAGGGACTAGACTTCCCCCCGCCCGCCTTTTAAAGGTGCACAGAATCACCTGGAAATCTCATTAAAAGGTGATTCTCATTGGGTAGGTGTGGGGTGGGGCCTCACCCTGCATTTCTAACAAGCTCTCAGGTGATGCTCATACTGCTGGTTGTTGAGTGGCAAGGTCAGAGATCGTTCAAGACCAAGATGAAGTCCAGCGCCTCAGCAAGGCTCCCCGGGCCCGCACGTGGGCTCAGTCTCACCCCAACCCCTCCTCCTACTGTCTCCTCAGCAGCCCTGCCCTGGATCCTAGGCCTAAAACACACTGCGGCCCCCGGCCTCCACGCGCTCCATTTCATCCAGCCAACCCGTGTCATCCTACTCAACCCTGGAGCCTAAGTCAACCAGTCTGACACATGACCTTGCCCACACTGGCCACTTTGGTTTAACCTCAGATCTCACACCTGGACTGGTTAGCCCCTTGCGCTAGATGATCTCACATCCACCAGGACTGTCTCCTGTCCCAATCCCTTTGATGCTCTACGGTTGTCTTTCGTGTGTCTGCTCCTCCTGGTAGACTGAAAGCTTGCAACTAGGCCCTCAGCACACCGCCCCTCCCCCTAGTCGCCTGTCCCCAGCATTTTTCAACAGATGGTCCTACACCACTTTCAGGGTCAACCCCCGCTCAGGATCCTTGATTAACTCGCCGGCATTCCAAGCCCCCTAACCTGGTTTTGCGTCCCCCGTGCCTGCTGACCACCCGCACGCCACTCTACTAAGCACGCCTGCTCCTGTGCCAACCCTGTCCCCATGCTTTGCTCGGCTCTCCCCGCCTCTATCACCAATCCAAACGCCAGCCCTCCCTCCTGACTCGGCCCGTCCCACCTCTCCTGGGGAGCCCTGCCCGGGGACTCTGACCCACGAGACCCTCCACCCTTCCTGTATCCGACCATGTATCTCATGTATCCCACATCTCACACGCTCTGATGGCCTCACAGGGCCACATGCAAGGACATCAACTAGATTCGAAGTTTCCGGAAGGATAAGCCAGTGCTGGCGACTGAGCAGGTGCCCACAGGATTCTGGACCTGGGGGGAGATGCAGCAGGGGGACCCTCCCCGTCGAGGTGGCTGGGGCACCAGGCACCACTGCCCTGGCCTCCAGAATAATCACTGTCATGCTCGGCACCCTTCATCTATCTTGCTTTTCAAGACTTTACACCCCACACCTAGTGCTATCCCTGGACTTGTTTGAACTCATCTCTTCTTCCCTTTTTTTTTTTTCTTTTTAACACAGTTGAGCTTCATCTTCTCTTGTCTCAGCCACAACTAACCTATACTTTTTTAAAAAACAAACCATAATTTAAAAAGAGTCATGTACCACAATGTTCACTGCAGCTCTACTTACAATAGCCAGGACGTGGAAACCACCTAAGTGTCCATTGACAGACGAATGGATAAAGAAGATGTGGCACATATATACAATGGAATATTACTCAGCCATAAAAAGAAACGAAATTGAGCTATTTGTAGTGAGGTGGATGGACCTAGAGTCTGTCATACAGAGTGAAGTAAGTCAGAAAGAGAAAAACAAATACTGTACGCTAACACATATATATGGAATCTAAAAAAAAAAAAGGTTCTGATGAACCTAGGGTCAGGACAGGAATAAAGACGCAGACGTAGAGAATGGACTTGAGGACATGGGGAGGGGAAGGGTAAGCTGGGACGAAGTGAGAGAGTGGCATGGACATATATACACTACCAAATGTAAAATAGATAGCTAGTGGGAAGCAGCCGCATAGCACAGGGAGATCAGCTCGGTGCTTTGTGACCACCTAGAGGGGTGGGATAGGGAGGGTGGGAGGGAGGGGGACGCAAGAGGGAAGAGAGATGGGAACACATGTATATGTATAACTGATTCATTTTGTTATAAAGCAGAAACTAACACAAGGTTGTAAAGCAATTATACTCCAATAAAGAATTTTAAAAATATATAAAACGAACTCAACCACTCAAAATTATTCGGTACCTTTAAGCGCTGCACTGTGCCAGGTACGGGAATCTGACTCTCCTCCACTGCCATGTTCACAGAGCAGTGCCTCTCGATCCTTACCGTGAAAAAGAATCAACGGGAAATCTTTCTAAAATGCAGATTTTCTAACAAGCTCCCAGGTGATGCTGACACTGCTGGTCTTTGAGTAGCAAGGTCAGAGATTACATTAAAGACCGAGAGCCAGAACTTTCTCATTTTCCCAAACGCTGTACAGTTGTCTCCATTTACGTAATGGACATTGAGAACAACCTCGCCCATCACTGGAGACAGACACCATTTATCTTGAGTGGGCCTCCTGCAACACCTACTGCGTGCCAGGCACCATGCTTGAGGCTTTCCCTTCCTCATATTTCTGCTTCCTCACAAGGAGACAAGGCAGCCCATTCAGATAGTTACTGATAAGCCGACTGGCACAGTGCCAGACACAGAGCAAATGCTCGAATTCTAGGTAAATTAATGAATAACTTTTCCTGAAGGACTGTTGTGACCTTATAACTTCCCTTTACAGAAAACTGTGATGGTTTCCTACTAGCTCTGAATCAAATTCACACTCCCAAGCGTAGACTTGGAAAGGTTGCACCAATTGGGGGCAAAATTAGAGACACCCTGGGGGAAAGGGGTTGCAAAATCAGGATCAGAAATCTCTTCCTGGGCTCAAATTGTCTTTTCTAATAGGGATAGAACACAGGTCCACCTAATCAACACACAACACAGCTGCTCCAGCCTCTTATGCTGTCCCTCGTGCTGGGAACAGAATGCCTCTCACACTGGATGAGGCCCCTTTCACCAGGCCACCCTGGACTCGCTGTTCAGGCACACAGCAGCCGGGTGCCGGTCACACCTGCATTCCCTTGCCCGTGAGGACTGCTCCATGCAGTTAAGATGACTGGTTGTGGGCTTCCCTGGTGGCGCAGTGGTTAAGAATCCGCCTGCCAATGCAGGGGACACGGGTTTGAGCCGTAGTCCGGGAAGATCCCGCATGCCCGTGGAGCAACTAAGCCCGCGCACCACAACTACTCAGCCTGCGCTCTAGAGCCCGTGAGCCACCACTACTGAAGCCTGTGTGCCTAGGGCCCGTGCTCTGCAACAAGAGAAGCCACCGCAATGAGAAGACCACGCACCACAACGAAAAGTAGCCCCTGCTCACCACAACTAAAGAAAGCCCACGTGGCAACGAAGACCCAATGCAGCACACCCCCCCAAAAGAAGTCCTCCTTCTAGAACTTGCAATCTCTTAAAAAAATATATATATATGACTGGTTGTGCATTCTAGTGCTTTGGTTATTTGTAATTTTACAACTAAGTAGGACCTCAACGGCCTGGTCACAGGGATCCCAACTGGGACACAGAAAACCTAAGCCCATCAGAAGGGGCACTTTCCCCCCACCCCACCCTGTCCAGGACAGAGCCTGACAGGTGGCAGAAGTGGGATAAACATGGCCTGTGAACTGTCTTGACAAACGCAGGAGCAGGGCTATAGTCAGTGGTACAGTACAGTTTATTTCTGGTGGGGGTGTGTGTGGCATAGAGGAGTCAGAGATGCCTTTGCTTCAGGAAGTGGCAAAGATGATTCAAAATGTCACATTTCTTTTCCTCCTGAGTCAGGGACCAACTGGCACATGGACCCTATGCTGAGACTGCTCAGAGTGCCTGTTTAAACTCAGCCTTAAAGTCATAGTGTTCTTCCTTCTGCTCAATGACAGTTAACAACAGAAAGGCCTCAATGAATGTACCTCCTTGAGCCGAGCCCCACGAATGCAAACTGGTTATGCTATTTCCCAAAACGCTAAAAGAGCTTGCTTCTGCCCACCACCCCCCCCCCACCATGTCCTGGAAGTTTGTTTCTCTGCTGCTTACCTGTCATACAGGTGACTGCATAAGCAGTTTCCCTGAGGGGTTAATGCCATGCCACTGGGGCGGACACGTGGGAGGGGTTCCAGCTCTGCCACTTATGAGCTGTGCAAACTGGACCTCTCTGTGCCTCACTTTTCTCATCTTCCTGGCAAGGTGGAGTGAGGATTAGAGAAAATCTATGTAAAGCACCGAGCACATGCCTGGCACACAGGACGGAGTCAGCAAGAGGCAGGTGCTTTCAGTACATTAACCACATATATTAACTTACAGCTGAGCTCAAAATCTTTTTATGGAATCCCACGTCTACAGCAACGGTTCTCAAACTCGAGTGTGCGTCGGAATCCCCTGCAGAGGTGGTTAAACGGTGTCTGATATAGTGGGCCTGGGGTGGGGCCCGAGAACATGCATTTCTAACAAGTTCCCAGCTGCGGATGCTGGGTCCAGGGCCCCCCCCTCCACAGGGCAGAGTCCCAACACCCTCCTGAGGTTTGTCCGTGACTAACCAGCACCCCTCCCATCCCCAGCTGGCCTTGGCCTCTCCTGGTCTCTGGCCAGCTCTGGGCCCCGGACAAACGGACAGGACTTGAGTTTCTCCTGTTTGGCTCTGCTTGTCCCACCTCTGCCCCTTCCCCTGCTCACTCTGCCCTCAGACTCATGACTGTCCCTCCAGGCCCAGACAGGCGCCACCTGCCCAGCTCTCCACGGCAACCCTGTGCGCTCTGCGCTCCCGCGGCGTCTTGCTCTCGGAAGCTTTAGACCTACTTAACTGCAAGGACTGAAGACGGGGCTGTCTTATTTTCCCTACTAGGTGGGGAACTCTCCAGGGCACAGGCTGTGGGGTAAGTCTGATGTTTTCCAGAGTGTCTTATGGAAGTGCAAAACCAGGGTCCAGAGAATTGAAAGGAAAAAAGGCTGACAGTGAGGTTAAAGGAAGTAGCATGAATAACCCGAGCAAGGGGAAGCAGTGGGCTGACAATCTCCAACGAGAGAAACACAAAAATAAAGAAGACGTTGGCCAACTGATCTTTACCCCCATGAAAGAATAAATTTGAGGAAACGGAGTCAAATTGTGACACAGTATTAGATTCTGCTATAGGGAAGTTCCTGCCACTGGGAATTGTTAAATAATGTAGTGGAGTAGCAAGGGTGGGTGTGAATAATCTCTACAAGGCTTGAAAAATGGAACAGATTCTCAATTCCCATGAACGTTTCAGACATGATCCTGTTCTTCTACCTTGGGTACAAAATTGAGAACCCTCGACAGATATTTTTTCAACTGGATGTGAATTTGGTGGCTGTTTGTGCTACTTAAGGATACACTTCTAAGTTAGTTGCTAAGGATGTTCCAAGAAGGAACAAATATTTTTTAAAACTCAGAACCTTAGAAAAGTGGCTCATTTCCCATTCTGGGGGTGGGTACCGAGAACCCAGGCTAGCAAATGCTGCAGTGCTAATAGGATTTGTGAGATAGCACATGTCCACTCTCCCTGCTTGCCAGGTTTAACCATCACATTCACAAAAAGTTAGAGTTTTTCTTCCTCATTTTTAATGGAAAGTCTTCAAATTTCTGGTAGCTGGAGGAAGTGGCTCTTGTACTCTCAACACTGCACAGGAAATGTAATGAGTTATTATTACTCTGATGAACCGAAAGGGTAGTTTTTGCAGTCGGTTCTTCCTACCACTTGGAAACCTGGCAGCCCTCTGACTTTGCTTGTGCCAGACAGGCCTCTGTGTCACCTGCTAGCCTAGGACTTTTTGCAGTGGGGAGCAGAAGCGGGGGTGGGCAGAGAGGAAGGGAAACACTCCGCTGAGGCACTAATAGCCACCAGGAAAAGGTGTCTCATGCAAGCAAAAAGTTTTTGCTGAGCTGTGGGTCCAAGGTAAACACTGCTTCTGCTGGGGGCAGGTGACCTATCTGAGGCCAGCGTGGGAAGACCACGGCGCAGGCCACACCAGCTCTGATGCTGGACTCTTTGGGGGGGTCACTGACTGCTTATCTCTTTAGTCCTGAGTTTTAACACTCTGCCTACATCCTGAACCTCTGATTCAAAGACACCTTTAGGTCAGGAAATGGCTCTGAATTGCAGAGCACACAAATTTCCTGCAGAGCCAATGCCTTGGGGCTCTTAGCTTGTTTTTTAACCCCAGTGGGGTCTAAGGACCTTTGCCTCCCAGTAAGATAATCCAAAGCAGATGCGATTCCATATCCTAAACTGCGACCTTCTTTATTGTTTGTTTGGGGAAAAAACAATCCTTCTTTACTTGAACCTGAACCTGCTTTGATTCTGATTTGGACTAAGACAGAAGTTTCCTTAATAAACTGTGAAAAAATACAATCAAATGGTCAGCTGTCCTGTTTTGACATCTACCACATTTTTTTTTTTTTTTTAATAATAGGTCCAACCACATCCTTTGCCCTGTATCTTCGGCGCCCAGCACAGCCTGCTGGCTCTGAAATCGCTCCTGCACTTCTTTCTCTTGCCACCCTCCTGACCCGATTCAAGCCTGTACCAGCTCTTCCCCAAAGCAGGGGCTGTGGCCTCCTTACCACGCCCTGGACCCCCTCCTCCCCCCAGCGCCATGGCACCCTTCCCCATGACCTCCACATCTGACCACGTCCCTCCCCAGCTCACAATACACGGAGATAAAATCTAAACTGTTTTCCTTGCACAGAAGGCCCTTGAGTGCTGGCCCCGCCCCCCACCTGCCCTTGGAGCCCAGGAACACTGTCCTCTTCCGAGTCGCCTGAAAACGCCGCACTCGGTCTGGTCTCCCCACCGTTCCCCCCACCAGGCAGAGCACAAACCAGTCTTGATCCCCTAGCCCACATGCTGCCCCCTTGCCCCTCTTTCTGTGCTTTGGACACACAACCGCACGGTAAGGAAAAGGGGGTATTTTCCGCCGGCACTTCCAGGCCGGTTAAAGCGCTCTTGTCCTGGGCGCCCACCACACTCTGAAAGCACTCTTGATGGCAGGAGTGTCCCACCGCATTCTGTCTGCACGCATCTAGGCCGAGCGCTTCCGGGAGACGGGGGCTACGCCCCTGCTCTCCGTCTCCTTAGCCTGCTGCAGGGCGGCCCACCTGGAGGAGGCGCTCGCTTCGTTGAGCTAAACGAGCACATCTAACACAAACGCAGTCCTCTTTCTCACTGTTGACCGCCGTGCCCTGGACGTGGCAGCCCACAGAAATCCCAGGCTGGGGGGTGCCGGTGGCGCACAGGACAAAGACAGAGAGCAGGTTAGCACACATGCACGCAGACGCGCTGAGACGGCTGCCGGGCGATGAGCGGGGCCAGCAGCCGCTGCCCACGAGAGGGAGGGCAGGGCGCCGGGGAGCCGCGCCCGCCGGGCTCGCGGGCAGGACGCAGCCTGACGGCGCCTCTCGGAACCAGGGCAGAGGAACCGCTGGGCTGCGCGTAACCAAGCCCGCCGCCCACTCAGTGTTAAACCTCAAATGCGCACTGAGAACTTCAGACCCACCCGCTCTCCTGTTTTGCTGAAGTCCACTGTCTCTCTCGTGGTTTCTTCAGGCTCGGGGCTTGGGTTTGGGGGGTAGAAAGGAGGAGTTGAGCTTAATCTGTGTTCCTAGCGGTGGGTCCTACAGAAAGCTCCCACGCGGCAGCCAGAAGGAAACACGAAGATTAGGTGTCCAACTTCCTACAAACCAGGTGGAGAATTTACAGGCGCTTGCAGGGAGAATCACCTGGCGCGCGAATCCCACCCACGCCGGCTCTGGGGGCCGGGAGGTGGGGTCAGGTATGCTTCCCTTGGGGGCTGGGGGGCGGCCGCTGCAGGGAGACAGCAGCCAGGCCACAGCTGTCCTGGCGGCCACCTGGCCCGAGGGTAGATGCCCTGGGGGGTGACTCACTCGTAGAGAGGGCAACTGTCAGGGCGGGATGCAGATCCAATCCACAGGAGTCCGCCCAGACAGCATCCTCTGGACACACCATGTGGAAAAACACACCACTATCATTTTCCATGCGCTTCAAAGATAGGAAAATAGCATGGGGGGAATTTTAATACTGATCTGGCAGAGAAAGTTCACGTGGTACCTTCTTCAAACAATACTCTGAAAAGGAGGCCCTGGTTTGGAACTCCCCTTTTCATGGCCTCATAAAACACTGATTTATTGACCTTCAAAGACATACCTTTATTGTTTCAGTTTTCCTGGCATATGAATTTCTGGTAGATAACTGAAAAAGCAAGCTCATATTTCCTTATCAACACGGAGAATATGTTCATATTACAGATGTGCCATTTTCGGGGGAAGTGGTGGGAAGGAAATAACAGGGAAGGCATTTGAAACATTTATCAACAAAGTGAACGAAAAGGACACTGATCCCCAAGTCTGTGATTCTCCAAACGAAGTAGTAACTTATGGCCAAGTCTTCCCACTAGGATGGGCTGGCAGGGCAGGAAGACAGCCGGGGCAGGGGCGGTCACCTACCTACCCTACAGTCCCAGTCCCACCCAGGGGATTTCCTCTGCGGGGTGTCCCCACAGGCCTTCCAGGGCCCCATGGCTTATCTGTTTCTGATTAGTCTACATTACCACCTCAACAAGGGCCATACAAGTGTTATCTCAAAAACTATAAATGTTTAGTGTCCTGTCTGTCATGGGGTTTCTTGAATTAAGCTAGCTTTCCAGATAGCTTTGTGCTATCTATAAAGTCATAAACATATGTGGGTTTTCTCTTTTTGGCAAGATTCCTTTAGGCCTAAACCACTGACGCCACCCTCTCAGATAGAAAGCTTTCTTCCCCACAACAGCCTCTTGGGATCATTCCCTCTCTGACCCTTGATTTCCTACCCATCCTCCGAAGACCGCTTCAGAAGCCCCCTCCTCCAAAAGTCCTCCCTGATTCCTCCAACTATATTCCCTCCTTCCTCCACCACCCTCTGCGCTTCTCGTATCATAGGCTGCGTCATTATTATCACAGCTTCACCTGTCTCATCCTCTTGACTGGGCCGTGACCTGTGAAGACCCAGCTATGTCTTTGCCTTGTTTCTCACCAGCACAAGGTTTTACATCCCAAATATGTTTGCTGGCCTGGGTACGAGTGAATCTGCCCTTAGGTCTTGGATATCTAGGGATAAACATGGCTGGGTGATCAATTACCTCAATGAAAACAGCCTGCTCCTAGAGTTTCTTACTTGGAATAAACAGCAGAACTATCAACATAAAAATTTTAAATGTTTTTTTCTGTAGGCAAATACTCTTCTTATGTCTGAACTCAGATTCCCTCACACAGGCGCAGAGAGATATAAGCACAGAGATGTTTTAAAAGGCAAAACTTACAGCCCCCCAGGTAAGTTTAAATCGATTTAATACAATGTAATCGATTTAATACAATACTTGCAGATAAAGCACTTTCCAGAAGCTGTTTTTGCCAACTATTTTACAAAACCAATACCTCCTCCATCCTCCACACTCAACAGTTCTTTAAGCCTTGCCCAGTGTGTGGTAACTAATCGGCAGTGCAATTCCTTTCTTTGAACTAATAGATCAGGTTGGCCGAAGAAGCAGTAATTGAACAGAGTGCTTGTAACCACAGTATCTTTGGGGGGTAATACTACAACATTACATCTAGCTCCACCTTTCAGAATTAATAGATTTCCACTGGGGAGACTAGGCACAAACTTACATCATTTGATTAGAGCCATCCCAATATCATTTGATTGTTTCCTGTTTAGGTATGATTTAAAAACGCACATAATATAAGTAGCCAAAAGGGAAAGGCGGGGCGGGGGGGAGATAGCACTTGCTGAAAGATAGCTCTGAGAAATAAATGTTTTGATAGCAAATGAGTTCATGTTAGAACGTACTGCATTTTACACATATATGTACATATGTAGTTTTTGCAATAACACTGTGAGATGCTTTTTTTTTTTTTTTTTTTTTTTGCGGTACGCGGGCCTCTCACTGCTGTGGCCTTTCCCGTTGCGGAGCACAGGCTCCAGGCGCACAGGCTCTGCGGCCATGGCTCACGGGCCCAGCCGCTTCGCGGTATGTGGGATCTTCCCGGACCAGGGCACGAACTCGTGTCCCCTGCATCGGCAGGCGGACTCTCAACCACTGCACCACCAGGGAAGCCCCGAGATGCTTTTTTTTAAACTGTGTAGTGAGCAGGTCTTTCTCAGGTAGCTAGCTGTTCACTGGAGCCCTAGTCCTGTAGTTCAAATAAGGCAGCAGCACCCTGTCCAACCTGTTGAACACTTAATTAAGCAACACCTGAAGTGTTTAAAATGAAAAATTCCAGCAGGCTTTTCCGCCTTCTTTGCCCTCAACCATTCCTTGAGACTCATACAAGTAGAAACGAAATAGACTGAATCTTCCTGAGAATTGTCTGCTCCAGCCTTATAGCACGTTCCTGTTATTTCTGTCAAGGCTCTAATCCCAGGCTGGCTTCCCCCTCTCTCCTCACTCCAAACACAGTTCTCCAAGTGCTGTTCCCCTTGTCTTCTTGGCGTCTCGAGCTGTTCCCCCAAAAGCTGTTAACAAGAGCCTAAGCCAGTCTTACAGAGAAGGGAAATCTGAAACTACTGAAACCCAGAAAACCACCAATATCTACCCTTCCCTACAAGGCTTTCATAGTATTTGTGGTGCTGGGCTTCCTACACTACAGCTCTCCTCCGGGGAGGGCAGAAAACCAGTAACTGGATTTATTTATTTGGCAGCTGTACCGAGTGATCTTGTAAAGAAATCTCTTCTGAGAGGACTTGGGGTGGGGAGGACAACAGGACATAGGAAGATGCTCTTGTTCTGGCACCCCCCCCCAGACCTCTTCATGCCCTTTATCAGCCCTGTGGGCCGCCAGGGGAGCCCCGGGTGCCTCCTGGGTTGGGAGCCCCAGCAGGGCCTGGCCCCAGTGAGACTAATCACTGCCCGCTGTGCCCGCCGGCCCGTCCCAGTCCCATTCCGGCTGAGCGCACGGAGGACAGGGCTGTTTCTGGCTCCCCTACTGGCTTGAAGCACCCCAGGTCCCTTGGTGTCTCCAACTGTGAACACTATTTTGTCCTAACATCATCAGAGGGTTCTGAGAACAAGTGATTCTATGTCATTCTGGGCCAGAACCTGAGCCGGTGGACCTTAAACTGTAGGGAGGAGTCGGAGGGGAGAAGGGAGACATAAAAAAGAGGGGAGCATAAGAAAGAAATCTAATGTCAGCCTTTCTGAAGAAACTACCAAATCCTGTTTCACCACACGCCCGGGAGGCGAGCATCGCTCTAGTCTTCAGACTACCAGCGAAGCTGAGGTGGGGAGAGCGTGTAAAGCCCAGTTAGAGGGAAGGACCGAGAGCTCCGGCGGGTCCAAAATGGCCCGAAAGGAGAAATCGTATGTTGGGATGGTTACTTAACATGGGCACTGTCCGCGGCTCCGAATTTTTCCCTCGCTTCTTCTCCTGTTCGCGGGGGAAGGGTCTGTGTCCACGCCGCTGCCTCCGCAGCAGCTACACTGCGGGGGCACCTCGCAGACGCTCCAGAAATGTTTAGAGAATAAACGGCACCACCAAAGCCTGCCACTAAGTGGGACTTTTGGAAGCGCCCGTGTCCGGGTGCCGGGGTCCCGCAACTCCCCGTTCTGCACCCCAGTTCCCCTCCACTCGCCCGTTCCCTCCTTCCACCGTCCAACGCGCACCCCCCCAGCTCTCCGCCCTCCAAATCCTCAGCTCCTGCGGCTCCGTCCAGGTCTCGGGACGTCTGGCAGCCGCCGCGCCGCGTCCTTCCCCAGTTCCCGCGAAGGCGTCGGGCGCGGGACCCGGCGCGCGGGGAGCGGGAGCTGGGGCGGCCCCCTTACCTGCAGCCGGCCGAACAGCGCGCAGAGCGCAAGCAGCGCGGGCAGCGGGCGGCGCCGCCGGGCGCGCGGGGCCATGGCGCGGAGGGGCGGGCTGGGCGGCCCGCTCTGCGGCCTCTGCTGCCCAGGCGGCGCGGCAGCTCGTGGCCTCGGGGTCGGTCCTCCCCGCCGCCTCCGGGCCCCGCCCCGCCCCGCCCCGCCGCCGCCCGGCGCCGCCCCGCCCCGCCCCGCCCCGCGCCGGGCACCTGTTCCCGCCCGCCCGCCCGCCAGGTGATGCCCGAACGAGGCGGGCGGTGTCCGCTTCCCGCGCCTTGTTGGGGGGTGGGGGGACGGAAAGGATGCCGGGAGGTGAGGGTCGCGGGGGGGCGACCTGGGGTGTTCTCCGCGCCCGCCGCCCGCGTCTTCTGCCGCACTGTGCACCCCTGTACGCAGGTTTGCCTGCGACCAGCCTTCGGGTGTCTTTCACGGTCACAGACGCGGCCGGCCTGCATCCCAGGACTGTTGGGGCCGGACTCCCGGGGAAGGAAGACAGCCCGGCGGCCTGGCCCCCGCCTCGCGCCCGCGCTCAGGCTTCCCGGCGGGGCCTCCCAAAGTAGGTGCACCTCGACCAAGAGTTAACGAGGAGAGGGTCTCCATCGGAGATTCCATAGAGCTCAGTGAAAGGATCAACCCAATATAACGTCAAGCACGCTTCATCATATCCCTCGTTCAGTCTTCCGGCCAGAAGCCACTTCCTCTTGCCTCCTCCAAGCTGTCAGCCGCCACGCTGTCTCCGCCCCCTGCCTCATGTGCTTAGGAGTACGTCAGCTCTCACGTGCCAGGTGGATGCTGGATGCACACGTACACCCAAGCCTTTGCACAGATAACTTTTCTGTGTGAAAACACTGGTCCTCAGGTCAATAGAATGTATTGTTTTGAGTTCCAGAAGCATCAACCTGTCTTAGCTTTTAGCCCAGCAAGTGGTGTATCTTAGTGAATATTCCATGTGCACTTGGAAAAACTGTATTTCACTGTGGCTGGTGAAGTGTTTTATAAATGTCAATTAGGTTAAATTGGTTGAAATACCCATATTGATTTTCTGTCTACTTGTGAGAAAACTGGAAATTTCCAACAAAAACTGTGGATTTGTCTATTTTTCTTGATCTGTCAGTTTTCTTATTTCATGTTTTTGAAGCTCTGATTAGAGGCATAAACATTCGGGATTACTACGTCTTTTTGATGAATTGATCCTCTTATCATTATTACATGTTCTCCTTGATCGGTGGTTAAATTTTGGTTTCTGAAACCTTTGATACTGTATAGCCCTTCACCTTTCTTATGAATAGCATTTACATGGTATATCTAATTCTGTCATTTTACTTATCTATGTCTATTTAAAGTGACAGCATGTAATTGGGTCTTGCTTTTTCAATTTATCCAGTTTGACAATCTCTGTCTCTTGATTGGAGTGTTTAGGCCATTCACATTTAATGTGATTATAGATAATGGTGAAGTTTAAGTCTTGCTATTTGTTTTGTTTGTTCCATCTTTGCTCCTTTTTTTCCTCTTTTCTTACCTTCTTTTGGATGATTTGAGTATTTTTAGGATTCTTTTTTCTCCATTGTTAGCTTATTTTATATACCTCTTGTTTTGTTCTTTTTAGTTCTGGGTTTACAATATGTATCTATGACATCACAGTCTACCTTCAGATAAAATTCTGCCACTTCAGGTATATTGTAAAAACCTTGTAATGACATACTTCCATTTCCCCCTCCCACCTTTGTGCTATTGTAATCATGCTAGTTGCTTTACTTTGTAACTCCCTGCTGTGCAGCTTGATTGGTACACTGCCCAGTTACTTTTGTGCTTTTTGGAAAGCAGTCTGGTAGTGTTGATTAAAAAAAAAAATAAAAGTGCAAATATCCTTTGACAAAGCAATTCCATACAATAGTAAAGGAAACAAGTTACAGAGTAATACCATCCCATGTTGTAAACAATAATCAGAAACATTTATTTACCTAAGCAGAGGAAGTTTCTGGAGAGACAATAATAGTAGCAAACACTAACAGCATCCTTACACTTACAAATTCATTGAATCCTCACAACAGCTTTGTAAAAAAATACTGTCATTAGTCCCATTATACAGATGAGGAAACTGAGGCATAGAGGTTAATAACTTGCCCTAGGGTCACTTGCCGAAAAGTGAGAGAGCTGGGATTCAAGCCCCTGGCTATCTGGCTCTGGAGTGTGAGTTCTGCCTTACTAAGCACCAATTTATTTTTCAGGTTTTTAAAAATTGAACTGTAGTTGATTTACAATATTTTGTTAGTTTCAGGTGTACAACAAAGAGATTCAGTTATATATATATTCTTTTTCAGATTCTTTTCCATTATAGGTTATTATAAGATGTTGAATATAGTTCTCTGTGCTATACAGTAAATCCTTGTGGTTTATTTTATATACAGTGGTGTGTATCTGTCAATCTCATCCTCAAAATTTATCCCTCCTCCCCCTTTCCCCTTTGGTAACCATAAGTTTGTTTTCTATGTAAGTCTGTTTCTGTTTTGTAAATAAGTTCATTTGTATCATTTTTTTAGATTCCACATATAAGCAATATCATATTTGTCTTTGTCTGATTAACTTCAATTAGTATGATAATCTCTAGTTCCATCCATGTTGCTGCAAATGGCATTATTTCATTCTTTTTTATGGCTGGGTACTATTCCATTGTGTGTGTGTGTATATGTATCTATATACATACAATATATATATCACATCTTCTTTATCCATTCATCTGTTGATGGACACTTAGGTTAAAGCACCTAATTTTTAACATTAGGTGAGTTCCAAAAGGAAAAGGAGAAACTGATAATTTTAACTTTTGATGTTCCTAAGCTATTTACACTGAGGAAAAAGTACTTTTACATTTTAACTGACAGGTCTGTAAATTTGGTAAACAGATGTTAAAACTCCAGATGAAGTAAGTACAGGAATGGTAAAAAATACAGATTAAAAAATATTTATCTGGCCTACTGTTGTCTTGAATGTGGAGACAGGCTTTCTGGAAACAGTAGTGTGTGAGATTATGATTTTGATAAAAGGAACTGACTTGTGGGAGAGGGTACTTTCACTGTGGCACTTTATGAGAAATACCAAGGGTTACTCCTGGCACATTTCCAACATCAACCCCTTTTTTTTTCAGAGAAGTTTAGGGGACTTAAAACTTCTGCTTGGAAAGCCCCAGAGGTGAGTGTGCTGGTTTTGGAAGCACTCTGAACAACAGAATGCCCATGTTAACATATTAAATCTACTAAAACAAGTTTAATTGAAAAAAAATGAAAGTACTTTTAAACACTCTCTATATTTACAGCGCTATCACTCACATAATTCAAATATTTTATAAAGATTAATGTAGAATACATTTGTCATCAACAAGATCCATTAAAATGAGCTTGAGGACATTATCTTTCCTATATGAATAGCATTATTATGAGAAACATGGAAGTAAGTTAAATCAAATACTATCTTCCTCTATTAAGTGAAGGATGCATACACTATAGCTAAAGAGATTGCTCATCATTTACAGAAACTAAGTGTTATTTATGATTTTTATAAGCCCCATATTTATAGGCACATGTACAATTAAATTTTGGTTATATGTAATAAATGTAAAATTCATTTTAAATAATAGATGTTTTAACATTTATTAAAGGTAAACATTTCCAATTTTTAAAAAGTAATCAGGTGACAGTGAATTGTTTTATTTGTACTGGGGAAAAATAAAACATTATACAAATACAGGCATCGTAGGTTTATTTGAAAATTATTTTACATGGATAATGCACACCTCACCCTGGAAATCCCCACTACTCCCCACTTCTGTAGGAACTGTTTAGTTTTCAGAATCAAAAAGGTAAAATAAAAATATGGCTATCATTTTTGCTTCTAGTGGATGGTTTGTAAGTATTATAGCATTACATTTTAATGGTCCTTATTTAGGCACACGAAAATAGACACTATCTTGTTAATGAAATGCTTATGAATGTCCGCAAGAATGAGAATTAATCAGCTTATGTAATTTTTTTCACGTGGTGATACAAAATAGTTACTGGGCAGAGCTAAAGCAAACACTTAAAAAGCAAAGTTATTAAGTAAACATAAGACTTCATGAATCTTTCAGTAAAAGCTTACTAGTAAATACAAATGTTTTTATTACCTACCCTGTTATGGTTTGCTCTTCCACTCATCTTGCCTATAAAACTTTTTAAACAAAAGTAAACCATTGATAAATCAGTGTTCACTCACAGATAAATCAAGGTGCAATACTGTCCCATAATGACACCCAAATATAATAGGAAATTTCATATCTATGTTCGTGAGAGAGATTGGCCTGTCATTCCCTTTCTGAATTGGATCTTGTCAAGTTTTGGTGTCAGGGTTTTGCTGGATAAGATTGAGGTATATGGAAGAACTTTGAAAGGGTGTATAAATGTTGTTATTTTTTTCCTTAAGTATTTGGTAGAATTCACCGATGAAGCCATTTGGGCATTGGGGTTTCTTTGTGGCATGGTTTTAAATTACAATTTCACTGTATTTAGTACATATAGAACACAGAGATTTTCTATTTCTTTTTGTGTTGATTTTGGTAAGTAGTTCGTGTGTGTGTTTGTCTTTAAATAGGAATATGTTCATTCCATCTAATCTTTTAACTTTGCTGGTATACAGTCATTCATAAAATCTCCTATTTTAGATGTAGTGTTTGTAGGGGTTTCTTCTTTTTAGTTTCTAAAACTGGTAATTTATGCCTTCTCTTTTTCTTGGTTAGTCTTGCTGGGGTTTAATCAGAGTTCAATTAATTAGAATCAAATTTTTAGCTTTGTTCATCCTCCGTATTGTATTTTGAGTTTTCTATTGCAATAATTTCTTGTCTTTATTGATTCTTCCACTTTGCAGTTCTTTTCAAACTTCTTGAAATTGAGATAATTGACCTTAAGGCTTTCTTCTTTTCTAATCTATGTATCTAAAGCTTATGTACAGCTCCCTCTAAGCATGGCTTTAGTTTTGTCTCACAAGCTTGATATTTTTGAATTTTCATCATTTAATAAAAATGTTTTCTAACTTTCTTCCTTAACCTATGGTTTCTTTTGAAAGCACACTGCTTACATTTTCAACATTTGGCATTTTCTAGTTACTTTTTTGTTATTAATTTATAACTTAATTCCGCTGTGGTCAGAGAACATATTCTGTAGGATTTCAGTCCTTTGAAACTTGTTGAGAAGATTTGCTCTGTGACACAGTGTACCGTCATTTGTTAAATGCTCCATGTACACTTGAAAATAAATGTGTATTTTGCAACTACAAGTCTTTTGCAACAGACTTCTTCATAAGATGATCAGGTCAAATTTATAATTGTGTTGTTCAAATCTTTCGTGTCCTTGCTGATTTTTAAACTGCTTGTTCTCTGTCAGCTTCTGAGAGGAGTGGGTTAAGAACATACAAAACTTCCACTATGATTATATGATGATTTTTCCTTTAGTTCTGTAATTGTTTACTTAATATATTTTGAAACCATTACATGCAAAAAAAAAAAAAGATTTAAAAAAATCATTCTATTCTTCCTGTCTACAAGCTTGACATTCTTTTAATGGTTACTTAAACTAGAGATTATAACATGCATCCTTAACTTGTTAAAGTCTAATGCAAAATAGTATTTTATTATTTCCTGGGCAATGCAGGAAACTTAGACTGCTTTAACATCAATCACATCCCATCCCCACCTTGTGCTCTTTTGTTGGGTGTGTATATTTTAAATCCTATAAGACATTTTAAAATTTGCCCACATATTTATCTTTTTTATTGCTCCATATTCCTTTTTGCATCTCTAAGATGCCACCTAGGACCACTTTCCTTTGGCCTGAATAACATTTTCTGGTTTTTCTTTGGTGTGAGTCTGCTGGTAAGAAATTCTGTTTTGGGGAAGTTTTTCTAGGGGGACAGTGTCTAAAAATATCTTAAATTGCCTTCATTTGAAGTTCTAGGGTGGCAGTTATTTTCTTTCAGCATTTGAAACATATAATTGCTTTGTTTTCTTTCGATAAGCCAACTATCAGTCTTGCAATTGCTGCTTTTAAGATTTTCTCCTTGTATTTGCTTTCCAGCACGTTTACTATAACATATGCAGGCTTAGTTTTCTTTGAATCTATCCTGTTTGTAGTTCCTTGTCCTTCTTGATGTTTTTTGTTAGTTTGAGAAAATTTTTGGCCACTGTCTCTTCAAATAACATTTCTGCCCAATCTCTCTCATCTCCCCTTCTGCCCCATATGACTTTTACCCTCTTTTCTCTGTTTTGCATTAAAAAAAAAAAATCTGGGCTGCTTCCTGTTTCCGGTTCCACATGTAGAGAGCTTGGAAGTTGCCACTCTGTCCCAATGAGTAAAAAGCTGAACAAACTGAAAAATCAATGAATCTTCCTAAATCCATTTAAGAGAAGGGAGGTCACAGGGCACACCACTGCCCCCCACATTGGAGAGACTGACAGGCAAATACAGAGAATCACAAGTTACCAGAGCAGAAACTCACAAGCTGTAACCTCTGTGGGAACCAGGGCAGGGGTAGAAAAACCACAACTGTAATTGATCAATTGCTGGAGGCCCAGAGTGGACAAGCCTGAGAGTTAAAAACTCCAGGGGGACCCAGTCATAGAGGGGTCCCTACTCGTTTTTGAGTTTTACCTCCAGGAGCTTGACCAGGTTCTCACAGCAGATGTCAGAGAAAAATCTCCTGGGCTTCTGGCAGGGGGAGGGGAGAGGAAACAATTTTGAAATACACCAGAGTGCTCTGTTCTTCCTAACAAGGCCTGCCCTTAGAAAAACTAGTTAACCTCAGAGCCTAAGCTGCTGGGTATTATCAGAGCCTAACCCGGAGAAGGGAAATACCCAACTCCAGCCCACTATTGCCATTCTGTCCCATGTAAGAGGGGAGGAAAAAGCTGAGAAACACTTCCGAAGTTCGAAGTCCAGAGGCACAGGCTCACAAAGACCAAGACCTAATCACAGGACTCATTAGAATGTTTCTCTTCCCCTGTCACCTACCACTCCATTACTAAAGGCCTATTTACAACAGTTGCTCTTACCTAGTACCTCACGTCTGGTTATCAGGAAAAAAACACAAGGCGTACTAAAGACAAAAAGCACAGTTTGAAGAGTCAGAGCAAGCATCAGAACCAGACATGGCAGGTATGCTGCGATAATCAGACTAGGAATTTAAAAACAACTATGATAAATATGCTAAGGGCTCTAATGGATAAAGTAGACAGCATGCAAGAACAGATGGGCAATGCAAGCAGAGAGACAGAAATCCCAGGAAAGAATGAAGAAGAAATGCTAGAGATAAAAACCACTGTACAGAAATTAAGAATGCCTTTGATGAGCTTATTAATAGGCTGAACATGGCTGAGGAAAGAATCTCTGAACTTGAGGATATAGCAGTAGAAACCTCAAAATTGAAGAGCAAACAGAAAAAGACTGAAAAAAAAACCCAACTACAAAAGTTGTAACATATGTATAATGGAAATATCAGGAGAGAAGAAAGAGAGAAAGAAACAGAAGAAAAAATTGAACCAATAATGATGGAGGATTTTACCAAATTAATGTCAGATGCCCAACCACAGATCCAAGAAGCTCAGAGAACACCCATCAGGATAAATGCCAGAAAAACTACTTACAGGCTTATCATTTTCAAACTATAGAAAATCAAAGATAAAGAAAAATATCCTGAAAGAAGCCAGAGGAAAAAAATCTTTGCTCTTTAGAGAAGCAGAGATAAGAACTATATCTGACTTCTCCTAAGAAATGGGGAGACATTTTAAAATGTTGAGAAATAACTCACTAACCTAGGATTGTGTAACCAGTGAAATTATCCTTCAAAAGTGAAGGAGAATTAAAGACTTTCTCAGGCAAACAAAAAGTGACGGTATTGTTGCCCGTAGGCCTGCCTTGCAAGAAGTGTTAAAAGAAGTTATTTAGAGAGAAGGAAAGTAACATAGGTCAGAAACTCAGATTTATATAAAGTAAGGCATTGAAGAAATAATAAGTGAAAGTAAAATAAAAACTTTTTTCTTATAATCTAACAGATAAAGATTTTTCAAAATAATATCGATGATGTTTGCTTATGTATACATCATATACATATGTGTGCTTATGTATATATTATAATATATTGCTTATGTATGCTTATATATAAGTGAAATGAATGACAGCAATGATACAAGGGATGGGAGGAATTAGGATTATTTTGTTAATATAAGGGACCCACACTACCCGGGAAGCATTCTAGTGTTATGTGAAAGTGGACTTGGATTAGCTGTAAACATATACTGGAAACTCTCAGAAAACCACTAAAATAAGTTAAAAAAAAAAGAGGTAAAATTGATGCTAAGAAAGGGAAGAAAATGAAATCATACAAAATGCTTAATCAAAACCACAAAAGGAAGAAAAAGAGTGGAAGACAAAAATATGAACAAAGCACAAGGACAACAAATAGAAAACAGTAACAAGTATGGTAGATATTAATCCAATTATATCAATAATCATTTTGTTTTTTTAAACATTTATTTATTTATTTATTTATTTTGGCTGCACCGGGTCTTAGCTGCAGCATGCAGGATCTTTGTTGCGGTATGCAGGATCTTTAGTTGCAGCATGTGCGATCTTTTAGTTGCCGCCCGCAGACTCTTAGTTGTGGCACACGAACTCTTAGTTGTGGCATGCATACTCTTAGTTGCGGCATATGAACTATTACTTGCAGCATGCATGAAGGATCTAGTTCCCCGACCAGGGATCAAACCCAGGCCCCCTGCATTGGGAGCACGGAATCTTACTCACTGGACCACCATGGAAGTCCCTCAATAATCACTTTAAACATCAATGGTTTAAAGGTACCAATCAAAAGAGATTGTTGGAGTGGATCAAAAAACAAGACCTAACTATATGTTGTCTACAAGAAATCCATTTTAAATATAAAGACACATATGATTAAAAGTAAATGGATGGAGAAAGATATGCCATGTTAACACTAATAAAAAGAAAGTGAGAGTAGCTATATTAATTTCAGGCAGAGCAGATTTCAGACAAAGGAAACTTTGTCTGGGATAAAGAGGGGCATTACATAATGATAAAGAGTCAGTTCTCCAAGAAGATATAACAATCCTTAAAGTGTATGTGCCTAATAACAAAGCATCAAAATACATGAGGCAAAAACTGATAGAACTGCTAGGAGAAATAGATTAATCCACTATTATAGTTGCACACTTCAACACACCTCCCTCAAAATGGACAGATTTAGGAGGCATAAGAATCAATAAGAGCATGGTTGAACTCAACAACACCATCAATTAACTGGGTATAACTGACATCTGTAGGCTACTTCATTCAACAACAGCAGAAAACACATTTTTCTCAAGCTCACATGGAACATTCACCAATACAAACCATATTCTGGGACATAAAACATATCTTAACAAATTTTAAAGAAGTTAGATGTATCTGTTCTCAGACCACAATGGAATTAAACTAGAAATCAGTAAAAGAAACATAACTGGAAAATCCCAAAATACGTGGAGACTAAACAACTTCTAAATAACATATGAGCCAAAGAAGAAACCTCAAGAGAAATTTTAAAATATTTTGAACTAAATGAAAATGAAAATAAAATTTATCAAAATTTGTGGGATGCAGCATTAAGCAGTGCTAAGTGGGAAACTTACAACCTTGAATCCATATATTAGAAAAGAAGATATAAAATCAGTCATCTAAGCTTCCACCTTAGGAAACTAGAAAAAGAAGTGCAGGGCTTCCCTGGTGGCGCAGTAGTTGAGAGTCCGCTTGCCATTGCAGGGGACACGGGTTCGTGCCCCGGTCCGGGAAGATCCCACGTGCCACGGAGCGGCTGGGCACGTGAGCCATGGCCGCTGAGCCTGCGCATCCAGAGCCTGCGCTCTGCAACGGGAGAGGCCACAACAGTGAGAGGCCCGCGTACCAAAAAAAAAAAAAAAAAAAGAAGTAGAAAAAAAGAAATTATAGGAGTTAGAGCTGAAATCATTGAAATTGAAAATAGGAAATCAATAGAGAAAAATCAACAAAACCAAAAGCTGATTCTTTGAAAAGATCAATGAAACCAATAATCCTCAAACCAGGAAAGAGAGAGAGAAAGAAAGAGAGAAGACACAAATTACTATTATCAGAAATGAAAGAGGGGACATCACTACAGATCCCATGGACATTAAAAAGATAATAAAGGAATACTGTGAACAACTCTATGCCCACAAATTTGATAACCTAGATGAAATAGATCAGTTCCTTGAAAGACACAATTTGCCAGAACTCATCCAAGATACAATCTGAATAGGCCTATATCCATTAAAGAAACTGAATCAATAGTTAATAACCTTTCAAAACAGAAAGTACTAGTCCCACATGGGTTCACTGGTGAATTCTTACCAAACATTTAGAGAAGATATTGTATCAATTCTCTGCTACCTCTTTCAGAAGATAGAAACAGAGAGAATACTTCCTAACTCATTCTATGAGGCCAATGTTACCCTAATACCAAAACTAAACAAACACATTACAAGAAAAGAAAACTACAGACCAATATCTCTCATGAACACAGACATAAAAATCCTCAACAAAATATCAGCAAATGGAATCCAACAATGTATAAAAAGAATTATGCACCACAACCAAGTGGGATTCATCTTAGGTATGAGAGGCTGACTCAACATTTGAAAATCAATTGTGTAAATCCATCACATTCACAGGCTAAAGAAGAAAAACCACACGATCATATCAATAAATGCAGAAGAACACACTTGACAAGATCCAACACCTACTTATGATAAAAACTCAGTAAACTAGGAATAGAAGAGGAACATCCTCAGCTTTATAAAGAATATCTACGAAAACCCTAGCTAGCATACTTCATGGTGAGTAACTTGAAGTTTTGCCACTATCAGGAACATTTTGACTTTCAGAGAGTACAGGTGCCCAATGGACCCATTTTCTCAGAGACTGTCAGTCTACTGCATTTCACAAACCCACTTACCTCACTCATCAGAAGCCCAAGCTTTTTCTGACCTGAGCTCTTACCCCTGAGCTACTCTGAACATTCCTTAAAGTTACTTAATCTCTAACCCTTCCCCACCACCCACTGGGCACATGGGAACTCATGGTGCCTTCAACTTTCTTATCTACCTCCTCAACCTCTTCTCTTGAAGAGTCTCTCGTTCATCTTATACTAACTGAAAGCTGACTACCCCTAAGACATCACCTTCCCTGCTATTCTTTAAAGTGGAGGCTTTTCAATTTTGTTCCCACAAACCTCTGTACTTTAAAGGCTGGAGGTAGAACAGGTATATTATTTGTTTTCCATTTCTACTCTCAAAGGAAGTATCTTTTCAGTTTACTTACATATTTACTTTACTGAGACCCATCCCTCAGATTATTTATTTCCCCCCTCATTCCAGTATCTCATTTTCCCCCTTTCCCAGTTTAGTGTATGGTCCATTACTGTAATCATTTCTTTGCAAGAGCTTTAATGTCCTTGCCTTTTCTCCTCCTCTTATGCATCTAGAAAAACCCAGACCTGGTTATACTTTATTTTGTGTATCTTCACATCTGCTCCTGAACAGTTAATATTGTCTGGAAGAAACAAAAAAACAAAAAACCCCACAATTGTGTTAACTGTCTTTCTTTAAATTCATAATTACTATTCTAAAATGGGCTTTCAAAATTGCTTGGCAATCCTACAATTCCCTCAATTCACTCTGCCATTCTTGGAGACAACCATTTCTACCTTCTTTCTCCTCAAACCTCCAATACTTTCCACATGACAGCCAAGCTAACATCTTTGCTTCATACTTCACTGAGAAGAAATTGAATGGAAACCCCCAAACCTTCCCACCACTAAATCTACCAAGTTACCTCCAAGTGTATCTATTCTCTGCTTTCTCTCCAATTACAAAAGAGGCCAGGCTGCATTTGTGCTCTGAATCTCACCCCCTCTTGCCTTCTCAAGGATTTCACTCTTGCAGTTGTTGCCTGTTGTTGCTGTTGCATCATCACTATCTCTCAATTTACTGGCTTATTCTCACCAGCATATGAACAGGATCTAATTTCTTATGTTAAAAAACTTACCTACATGACCTCATGTTCCTTTCTAGCTACCAGTACTTCTGCTCCTCTTTATGGCAACATTTCTTGAAAGAGCTGTCATCTCTAGTCATTGTCTCTCTTTAGCCCACTCCAATCAGGCTTCTATTTCCACCAATCCACTGAAACTACTATTGAAGTCATCAGTGACTTTAATCTTCCACCAGATTTCAGATCCATCGTCATCCTGACTGCTGAGTAGGAATTGACCCTCCTTGGAACACTCTTCTCTTGGCTTCCAAGATGCCACACTTTCTTGGTTTCCCTCCTACCTCACTCCTCTTGAACCTCTTAGTAGTTCCTCTTGCTCTGCTGAATTTCCAAATATGGGAGTGTCCCAGACTTGGATACTCTTCTCCACGGTTACTCTCTCCCCAGGGCCATCTCATTTACTTCCATGGATTTAGTCAAATATTGTTGACTCCATAATCTATATTTTCAATCCTGACCTCTGTTGAGATCCAGACCTGTATAACTAACTTCTTGATATTTAGACAGGTAACTCTCAGACATCTCGAATTTGACACATCTAAAACAAAATTGTAGATTCGCTCCTAAAACTTGTTCTTTACCTTACTTCCTTACTATTGTTATCACTCATTATTTATTCAAATTATTCCAGACAGAAATCTCAGTGACATCTTGGTTTTTCTCTTTCCCTCACTCTTCATACCCAACCTGTCATGCCAATTCTACTTTCAAAATATATCTCAGGGACTTCGCTGGTGGCGCAGAGGTTAAGAATCCGCCTGCCAATGCAGGGAACATGGGCTCGAGCCCTGGTCCGGGAAGATCCCACATGCCGTGGAGCAACTAAGCTCTCAAGCCACAACTACTGAGCCTGTGCTCTAGAGCCCATGCTCCGCAACAAGAGAAACCACTGCAATGAGAAGCCCGCGCACCGCAATGAAGAGTAGCCCCCGCTCGCCGCAACTAAAGAAAGCCCGCGCGCAGCAACTAAGAACCAACACAGCCAAAAAAAAAAAAAAAAAAGTATATATATATCTATCTATCTCAGATCTGCCTTTTTCCCTCCATTTCTGTCCAAGCTGCCATCATCTCTTGCTTAGATTGCTGCATTAGCTTGTCTGCAGCCTAGACTCATACCCTTTTCCAAAGCATTCTTACAAAGCATATCTAATCGAAATGTAAATTGGATCAAGTCATTCTACTACTTCAAATATGCAAAGGCTTCCCTTTCTAACTTCTAACCATAGTGTTCAAGGCCTTCTGTGATCTGGCTATACCCCTCTCCAATTTCATCTTTTGATACTCCATCTCATTTCAAAATGCTCCAGCCACACTGGCCTTCTTTTTCCAGTTCCTTAAATACACCAAGGCTTATGCATATACTGCTCTTTCTTCTCTTCCTATTTCCAAATAGTTAAAGCCCATTCTTCCTAGTTTTCAGGTACAATGTCACCTTAGAGAGGCCTTCCAAAGTAATCACCCTAATTAAGGTAAGTCCTCCTCAGCCCTTCCCTCTCAACCTGTTTGTTTCCTTGCCTGGCTGCAAGCTCTGTTCTCTGTTGGTCTCGTTCATGGCATCCCATGCCTAGCACAACATAGGTACTCCATAAATAATACACAGGTTGAATGGTGAATGACTTTATAATCCTTAGAAAGGGGTCGTTTCCCTACATTTACAAATGGCTTAGGAAACATGGTAAGGTTTGTTGTTAACGGCACTGCCCAGGGAGCCAGAGATATGAATACAAGCGCCGAGAGTTTTTTAGGCCATATGCACATGGCACAGCTCTTAATCTGCACTTTTATTTACCCATATTTTCTACCTTGGAAATAAAGAAGGATATTAAGAGAAACAGTCAGATACTTTGCTGAGCTCATGATGCACAAGACTACACAATTCTCCTGATCAAAATATAATGGCTCTATGAAAAGGACATTAGGTTAGTTCAGAATGTGGTCTCAGTAAACTCATACTGTTTTGGGGACTTCTGATTATCCTAATAATCACTCTTTTAATCTAATTAGAAAACTTGCATAGAATTGATATCAAGCTCAACAATTCATTAATTCATTCAATCAATATTTGTTGAGTACCTACCATATACCATTCTTCAAGTACTGGAGAGACACTGGTTGAAAAGGATAAGACAACATTTTCTCTTATGGAGCTGAGTCTAGTGAGAGAGACGGACAGTAAAAAATAAGAAAATGAGTGCTGGTAAGAATCATGAAAAAGATAAACCAGGCTGATTAGGGAATTACAACGGTTACTTTGTATTGGGTGGTCAGAAAGGGCCAACTTGAAGAGGCTTTATATAAATTGAGAACTAGATGGGAATCCACATTTATAAAATCTACTGGCTTCTCATTTTTAAAATCAGGACATTTGTTCATCTCTAGTCTTCTGTCACCTCTTCATAATTTCTTGAGGATGATTACAATATTAAGTGTTTCTGTAGTATGACAAAGAAAGCAAAATGGTCTCTAAATTTGATATGTAGCATTTACCTCCTTATGAAGACTTTTGTAGCTTCAGGAAGAAACCTGAATTGTTTTTTTTATTGGTCCATGGTTAACTGAAGGATTTCCTTCTCTTAGATAACAGTAGATTTATTTACAGCCAATTATTTTCAAGAAATGCCGGTTCTTATTTTGCTTTCCTCAGTATGAAAACTTTAGTTGCAAACAGCCTGGAATTTCAAACTACACGTCAAAGCTAGTTACTATAAGAATCAAATGTATACTAACAGACAACAGTGGGGATGCAGAGGGTAAAACTTTTTCAAAACCTAAACAACTTATGTAATGGAAAATGAATCTATCAAACTAATTTATTTGGGTCTTTGAAAAAATTTTAATTTAATCACAAGTTTTAGTAAATACAGAGCAAAAAAAAATTTTTTTTTGGCTTCACTGCACGGCACGTGGGAGCTTAATTCCTTGACCAGGGATTGAACTCGTGCCCCCTACAGTGGAAGCACAGAGTCTTAACCACTGGACTGCCAGGGAAGTCCCTAAAGAGCAAATTTACCTTACTAGTCTTCACTAGGTTGGAGACTCTGGGAGAGGTCAAAGTAGGCCAAAGTAACCATCAAAAGTAGTTTCTGCCTCTTCTACTGCAGTATTAGATAAATCATGCCTGGCATGGTAACCTGTGCACTTGCTAGAAAACAAAAGCATGAGGGAGGGGGTTATCCACACTTTAGTGATTCAGTAATTTAAAATTTAAAATTTCACTTTGACCTTTCATAAAACTTTAGAAGTGCTAAAACACTTTCAGGTTTACTATTATGTAATTTTCATAAAGTCTTCTGAGGAATAGAAAGCATATTATTATTTTCATTCTCTTTGATGGTAAGACAAAAGAATTTGTTAGAAAGGTGACTATATTTATAAAATCCATATAAAAATAAATTAAGAAATGATTTACATTATTAAAGCATTCATTATAAGTTCGTTATTTGATACATGACGGACAGCTTACAAACAGAGAAAGCTAAAAATTTAAAGAACTGTCAAGTAATTGTCAGAAATAAAGATAAAGCATCTATGAAATCATAAAGTCAATGAGAAATTATTAGTACTATTCAACAATGCATATTTCATATAGAGATATTTATAATATTTCCAGCTTTTTTGAAAATCCGTATCTAAAAATATCCAAGGTTGCAAATGCCAACAGTTCAAGAGAGGGTTGCTTTTCCACCAAGATAGTAGTTTAAAATTTTAAAAAGCAGACTGCTATCAACAAATGACAACCCTAAATAACATTACTGACAAAGAATTTAATACATATAATGACACAAAATGGTAGTTTACAGACAACATAAATATTGCTACATTAAAGTCCCTCAAGAAATCTATTCACGAAATGATCTAATTGAAATAAATATAATGGAGTAATCTTTAATGAAATAAAAGGAATTAAAATAGTAAAACAGGACTTCCCCGGTGGTGCAGTGGTTAAGAATCCACCTGCCAATTCAGGGGACACGGGTTCGAACCCGTGGTCCAGGAAGATCCCACGTGCCGCAGAGCAACTAAGCCCGTGTGCCACAACTACTGATGTCCGTACGCTCTAGAGCCTGCGAGCCACAACTACTGAAGCCTGTGCGCCTAGAGCCCGTGCTCTGCAACAAGAGAAGCCACTGCAATGAGAAGCCAGCGCACCTCAACGAAGAGTAGACCCCACTCGCCGCAACTAGAAAAAGCCCGCGCGCAAACAGTCCTCTAATATAGACATGCTTTGAACAGAACTTTCCAGATATTACTGAAGACTCTTTGGAGAAAAGCAAATAATTTACATTCCTCACCACACTGAACTGAAGGAATTATTTATATGCTATCAAAAACACATAAAAAACTTTTAAAATACTGTGGTAAGTTTATATTAACTATTGTGTACTTTATGATTGGTATGCTCTTACAGCAAATGGAAATTTTTATTTTAAGATTTTTAAAAATACACAAACAAAGTAAAACATAAAGAAGGCAATCAACACAAAGTTTCCTGTAGTTAGTCCTGAAGGAAAAATAGGAATGATGAGATGTGGCACTCTCAGATTGTGATTAGAACACAGACTCCACAGATGAATGCATGCAGAGCATCCTTATGTAGTATAAAAATAGTCTAAAATCCAATTATTTTACCAATATGCAGATACATTTACTATTTTTGATTAGTAGCATATTGCTTTAACCTATTATTTTTAAACGTACAGAAATAAAATAGTAACAAACCAAGAACACTGCAACGTTACATTACAACTTTCAAACAAGTCTATTCATATGAAAGGCTAAATTTACTTCACAGTTTGCTTGTAAGAGAGTTAACAACCAAAATAAAGTTGGAATATTGTTACCTGGACAATCTGGAGAATTTTAGGAATTAGAGTAGCCAATTACAAAGCTCTTTAAATATACATTATTTACACAAAAAGTAGTTACGAAATTGGTAATCAGCACAAAATGTTAGCGGCAGTTGGCTATCACTGTTCAAAGATCAACAAGGTAGGTCTAGACAAAGTTATGTCCTTAAAGGTCAAATAATGGTCTAAAATAGTTTATGTTAAAAATCAGGGTCATGAAAAGACAATTCAGCCCACACTGATTTCACCTCCCTAAATTTTAGTTCAGAGACTATTTGAACCAATTTTTTTTTTTTCTGTAAGAAAAGGAAGTTTGATAGCACCTTGAATTGATATCCCATTAAAATTACTCCCAATTTCATTCAGGTTGTAAGTCAGTCTGATGTTTAGCAAAGTAATCTTTCAAAAGGTGCACTGATGGAAACAAATGAAGGTCAAGGATACTATGTATAGAGAGGTAGACAGTGCTACTACTCAAGCATCGCTCTTGGAATAATTCAGCAAAATTGTTAGCTATGGCACTTCTGGATTTCTGAAAAATTTTAGTCTCTGGCTTGCTTTGGAGCATAATTTCAAATTAACTTTTCATTACTTTGCAAACTTAACTTTAATTTGTATCATTTTTACTTCTGTTTAAAAAGAGTGAGGATGGGAGTTTTACAGCTTGTTTTGGAAGAACACACGCAGTTTCAGTGATTAGGACTGTCTTGTGTTTAAAGAATCCATATTTTACCATAAAAATCAATGTGAAGTCTTACTGACATTAATATATTTAACAGCATAATAAGGGGGACTCACTTGAGATACACTGTGTATCTTGCTAGCTGGTGCCTTTCCAAAAAAACCATTAGCATTTAGATAAATGGAGTCACAAATTAATAAAAATTATCACATTAAAAATATATTATTTATTCACCAGGTAATAAACATACTAATTCTACTACAGTTCAAAGCAAATAAGAATTTAAACATTTTTTCTTTAAATCACCTCGGAAATGTATTAATTTTATACAACATAATCTTTTTTTAGTAAAAGTAAACTAAAATAGGTAATTTATATAGCTTATATTCTTAAAATAAAATATATTTTAATGAACATACACTTTCTCATTTCATTTTGCTTGGATGTAGGATATAGTGTTTCAAAATGAAAATAAACACACATAGTAAAAACCAAAACAAGTATGCAAAAACATTTTATTTATAATAGATCAACATTTTTGACATGAAAGGTAGCCACTTTCAATTTCTCAGGAATGCCTAGAATCCAACAGTTTCCGTAAAGACTAGTTACTTAACAATTATTTCACTGTAGGTAAAAGAAATAATTTCAGAATAAACTTTTTAAATGGCTTTGCCTATGGCAACTTATTTTATAAGCTTTAATATGTGGTAAGCTAGCTTTCCCAGGAAGTGAATATAAACCACCTATGTTCCAAGTGTATTAAACCAGTTTATACAACAAACATGACAATCACCCATTTGTATCAGCTGTGCTCAAAAGAGAATTCTCTTTACCAAAATATGCATTTTTCAAAAAGGCCTCACATTAACCCCTTAAACCAACCACCTCCCTTCTATGTCCAGGACCACTCTTTTCTACTTCAAGTTGCGTTACTTTAAAGACAACTGTCAAATTCCAGCGGAACAGTACACTGACTTAAGACTCTATGTAATATATATCAAACACAAGAATAGTCACTGACTTTAAGGGACAAGGTGATGACTAACCAGTAATAATTTAGCCAGTGTCATTTTTAGTTTAGAGGGAAAAAAGCAGCCCCCAAATGTCCTGAACTTTTCTGTACTTCTCTGTAACACACAGAATGAAAAGATAATCTCTGAAATTAAAATCATTAGAAAACATCTTAATAAAATGTTTTATGTAAATAGGTGTTAAATATTAGATTCAAACCATTATTTTCTTCTGTATGTCGGTTTGGGAAAAAATGTCACAATTATTAGGTCTTCTTACTTAAATTTAGTTTTGAGAATTTAAATCTACTACACACCAGTATGTAAAATTCACCTTGGTTAACCACTCCCCATGCTTCTGTGCTGGGTTTCCTCAGGTAAGTCCATTATATGCATGTAAGTGATGGGGAGGTTTAAATAGCACTTAAAGAATATTCATGAGAGTGCTGAAATATTGAAAGTTTCATTATTATCTACTTACTGTAGGATTTGCAATTCAAATTCATTGCAGTATTATAAACACTGTGTGAATGGAATGCACACAATTCCTACAGACACACAAACTGAAGTCCAAAAGGCACAGAGTAATGCTGGTGGCTCTTTCTAGTCAGTTAAGAAACAATAAAAAGTCTGCTTTATTCTTTCATAATTTAAATACTTAAGTAATCTCCACTTTTATTACTTTATAACAATGACTGCAAATTTACATTATTTTAAGTACCACTGTAATAGCTTAGTGTATCATACAGATATTTGCTAATATCCCATCCAAAAATTAAAAAAAAACCATATATATATATATATGTATATATATATATATATAAAATTATTCTGAAAGACAAGAACATAGAGGAGGGACTTGGTACAGACTATCAACTCAATTTTTTATCACCACAGTTGTAACTCCAAAATCAACAGATATACAGCAATAATCAAAAGCAGTGCAAATATCTTTGGAGGTTAAGATAAAATTATAATGCAAGAACATAAAAAAGAAATAAAAAAAGGCAAGTACTTCAAGTACAAGGAACCAGTCTGCTTGAGGTCCATTTAGTGTTTACTGGGGGCTTCCTTCCTGCTTTTACTTCTTTCTCTGAAACACATTGGCCAACATGGCACCTGATGTTGTCAACTGGCCCATTTTGTTCAAAAACTTGGTCTTTGTATCTTCACTCACTAAGCTTGCAGCAATTGACATTGAGCTAGGAAAGAAATTTTGAGATTCGTGTAAAGCAATTAAAAAACTAAAATATCTATTTTTTCATTTCTTTAGTAGTATAACATTAATAAATGCATTCTGAACTGGTATCACAAAAGGGAAACTAGTATTTATGGAGTAGAGTTTTTTGGTACCATAATAGGTTAGCAGCTTTCATGTTCATTGTTTTTTTAAAGGAAGCAGTGTGGTATAGTGATTAGGAGAAAGTGTGGAATGAGACTGAGTCTCGGTTCTGTCATTTACCAGCTGTGTGACTTTAGGCAAGTTATTTAGTCTCTGTTTCCTCATCTATAAAATGGAGATAATTCTAGTACCTACCTCACATGGCTATTTAGGATTATACGAGTATAAAGTGCTTATTAGCAGTGCCAGGCACGTAATACCATGCTCTAACTGTTAGTTATTCTTCTTATTATCAGCATTACTTCATTTAATTCTTACAGCAACCCTGGGAGATAGATATTATCCCTATTTTCACAGATGAGTAAAGGAAATCTCAGTGAGGTCTTTAACAATCCTAGGACATATTACTTTTTTAGGGGGGCAGGGTTGGGTAGAAGAAACATGTCCTCAATTGCCAATTGCACTAGGTTTGATGGACAGTGTCAAATCTTTTCCTTTCTTTTTGACCAACCTTCTGTGTAGGAAGTAAGCACAATTTAAATGACTACTAAACACAGCTGGTTTATCATATTACTGAACAGAGTATTGATAAAGGACAATTTTTCAGTGATCCAACAATTGTGCTGTAATGGATTCAGTAATCCAGCTTATTGGCCTTGTGGCTTTGGCCAAGATGCTTTAAATCACTGTGATTCAGTTTCCTCCTCTGTAAAATTTTGCAACTGTTACTGCAAAATATCTTGAGGACTAAGTAAGAGAATATGTTTGAACATGTCAAAGACAATGAGTGGCGAGTGACGTACAGGAGCTCAACAGACGTCTGTTAAATCTACACATGAAGTATGTGCTGCTACCTAAGACCTCTGGTTCTATGTGGTCTTTAAAGGTGTGTGCTGAGTTACTCAGTTAAATACCCGACCACGATGCCCATCCGGAAAGTCTCTTCTTCCCATTGCCCTCCTGCCAGTACATCAACCTGGTCTGACCCTACGTGCTCTGAATACCCCTCTCTTGCTGCTTTTCCTCTTCCCACAAAGTAATCCTCCATGAGGCTCAGCATTTGGCTCTAGTTCTTCAATTACAAAACTTACTCATTCTATAAGTTTTAAGTAACATCTCCATAGGATGACTCAAAAATATTTATTGAATCACAACATTTTTCCTGAGGGCCAGTCCCACATTACCACTGTTTGCTACATAAAGCCAATGTCTCAAGTTTTTTTTCATACCCTAACTTTAGAAATAACTCCCCACTTTTATTTCTGAGTACAAGTCTTTCACCTCCTTAGGCAGCTTTATTCCTAGGTATGTCATGCTTTTTGTTGCGATGGTAAATGGGAGTGTTTCCTTAATTTCTTTCTGATTTTTCATTGTTGGTGTATAGGAATGCCAGAGATTTCTGTGCATTAATTTTGTATCCTGCAAATTTACCAAATTCATTGATTAGTTCTAGTAGTTTTCTGGTGGCATCTTTAGGATTTTCTATGTATAGTATCATGTCATCTGCAAACAACGACAGTTTTACTTCTTTTCCAATCTGTATGCCTTTTATTTCTTTTTCTTCCCTGATTGCCGTGGCTAGAGTGAACATCCTTGTCTTGTTCCTGATCTTAGTGGAAATGCTTTCAGTTTTTCACCGTTGAGTATGAGGCTTGCTGTGGGTTTGTCACATATGGCCCTTATTATGTTGAGGTAGATTCCCTCTATGCACATTTTCTGGAGAGTTTTTATCACTCACTTTTATTTCTTTACTTGCCAGTGGTTCTATCCTTTTCCTCTCTTCCCAACAGTGAATATAATGGCTCTCCATTTCAAACTATCATCAAATCTTGTGACTCTATTCTACAACATCTTCTCTATTGTTTACTTTTATTTCTAATGCCAATACTTTACAACTGAATTATTCCAAAAGTTTTAGATCTGGCATCCTTGCATTAGTCAGATTCACCTCTTAAATAATCACTTCTTTATATCACACCCCTTCTCAAAATCTTCAGTGGTCACTTACTACCTACAAGATAAAATATGCATGGCATTCAAGAAACATAGCAATCTAATTCTTATGTGTGTGTGTGTGTGTGTGTGTGTGTGTGTGTGTGTGTGTGTGTTTAACCAACCATCACTACTTAACTTCTAGACCCCCTTGAGTCAGGTCTGCCTAGTCTAATTGTTCAAACCATTCTCAACTTAAATATTTCTTCTTTTATCTCGTGTCTAGCCATCTTTTAATTCCCAGCTCAAGCCCTATCTTTTCCATGATGCCTTTCCTTAACATTCTAGGTTTATAGTACTGTTTTTTTTCTGTAGGAAACAATGTTAAGTAAAAGATAAGTATGATTTTAGTTTGTATCTACAAAAACAGGATACATGGTTTAGATAATACTTGAGATACCATGAAGTCTTTTTTAAAAAAATATTTATTTATTTGGTTGCACTGGGTCTCAGTTGCGGCAGGTGGGCTCCTTAGTTGCGGCTCGCCAGCTCTTTAGCTGTGGCATGCAAACTCTTAGTTGTGGCATGCGTGTGGGATCCAGTTCCCTGACCAGGAATCGAACTCGGGCCCCCTGCATTGGGAGAATGCTTCCCTGGGAGTGTGCGCCACCAGGGAAGTCCCCCATCAAGTGTTAATGATATTCTAAGAAGAGTGCAACAATGATGCTAAGGAGTCTGGAAACCATAAGAGATAAAAGTGAAAGGAATGAAGAACGTTTGGTTTGGAGAAGAGAAGATTTAGGAGACTTAAGATACCTCTCTGTGTTACTCATGAAAAATGAGATATATAATATATATCTGCACAGCTGTATATATCCATAGAGCTCTACTGATGCACATCACAATTACCTGGGGGAACTTTTTGAAATGTGGACACCTAGACGTAACCCCAGTGATTCGGATTTTTTCCATCTGGGGTAGGGGACCCACGTATGTATTTTACAAAGCTTTCTAGTGAAGAACCATTACATTATGGCTTTTTTTTTTTTTTTCTGAAGAAAGAGTTTACATTTTTATCAGTTAGACAAAAGGGTCTGACTCTGACCCCTCCGCCAAATGATGAAAACTTGGTATAGAGAGTAGATGTTATAGGAAGGGAGACTTTAACTCAGGATGAGAAAGGAATATTTTAAAAACAGAGTTGTTAAAAATGAAATGGGCTGCCTTGTAATGTCTTCTTACTGTAGGCTTTCAAGGGATTCTCAGATCTTTCCTTTGCAACTCATAGCCAACCAGCTGTCATTTCTTATTGATTCTGAATCTACAGAATCTCTTACTTCTGGCCTATCTTTAAAATTATTTATGTCCTAGAATAGTTCTCTCTCTCTCCACATCACTATATCTTGCAAATCAAAGATCACTATTCCTTCTCTTTGAAACCCCTATTTGATTTTTTGACACCACTCTGATTTGCCTCCTATTTCTCAGTTAAGCTTCTTGTAAATGCTGCACTTTCAAAAAAAATTATTTATTTTATTTATTTATTTTTGGCTGCATTGGGTCTTCGTTGCTGCGTGTGGGCTTTCTCTAGTTGTGGCAAGCAGGGGCTACTCTTCGTTGCGGTGCGCGGGCTTCTCCTTACAGTGGCTTCTGTTGTTGTGGAGCATGGGCTCATGGGCTCTAGGTGTGCGGGCTTCAGTAGTTGTGGCTCTTGGGATCTAGAGCACAGGCTCAGTAGTTGTGGCGCACGGGCTTAGTTGCTCCCGGCATGTGGGATCTTCCCGGACCAGGGCTCGAACCCGTGTCCCCTGTATCGGCAGGTGGATTCTTAACCACTGCACCACCAGGGAAGTCCCTTAAACGCTGCATTTTAAATGTTGGTCTAATTCCAGGTCTGAGCTCCCTTTCCAAGTGATATCATCTATCCACCTCTAGTCCTTACCTAAGCCTTTAATTACCACCTATATCCTAATGGTTCCTAAATCTCAAAAACTGCTTATAGTGTTTTTCTTCCTGTACCTCAAATTTTAAATATTCCTCTTCAGAACAGTTCCATTTGGTTGTACGGTGCCATCATTCAATCTGGGAATTCTTATTAGATTCTAGTTCTCTCTTACTCTAACCTGTTGCCATGTTAAACTGAGTTCACATTTGAATATATCTTGAGTCCATCTTATTCTCATACTCACTGTTACATATAGGCAGTAAAACATGGTGGTTAAGACCATGGTCTCAAGAACCACAATGCCTGGGTTTGAATTCTGGTTCCTCCACTTAGTAGCTAGGTGGCCTTTGAGCAAGTTACCTAACCTCTGTGTCATCTGTAAAATGGGAATAGTAATAGTATCTACTTCATAGGGTTATTATGATAAATTATTAGCAAATATATGAAAAATGCTGAGAATGGTGTCTGGTTCATGAGTGTATCTTATTATTACCTGCCCATCCATGCCCATACCTGCCTTCATCATGGGTTACTACAGTAGCTTTCTGTTCCACCTGCTTCTCTGTTGCTTGTATTCACTAGAGCATGGCTTCCAAAGCAGTGGTTCTCAAAGTGTGGCTCCTGGACCCAGAGTATTAACATCACCTGGGAATTTGTTGCAATTCAAATTCTCAGGCTCCATCCCAGATCTTCTGAATCAAAAACTCTGGAGATGGCACCCCAAAATTTCCAGGTGATTCTGATGGACCCTAAGGCCTGAGAAGCAAAGTTACTAAGGGTTGGTAAACTAAGGGTCACAGGCCAAATCCAGTCTGCTGCCTGTTTTTGTAAATAAAGTTTTATTGGAATGCAGCCATAGCCATACATTTCCATATTGTCAATGGCTGCTTACTGCTACAATAGCAGAGTTCAATTGTGTACTTGTAACAGAGACCATATGAATCGCAAAGCTTAAAATATTTACTGTCTTTACAGAGAAAGTTTGTTGACTCCTGGCCACAGGATAAGTCCAAACCTCTCATGTAGCATACAAAGTTCTTTATTAATGGTGCCCGTCTACCTTTATAGACTTATCTCTATTGTTCTCCCGTACATACTCTGTGCTGTAGCTTTAATTACAGTTCCCAAATATGCTTTTCTGAAACTTTTGTCCTTTGCACAGTGCTGATATTTCTGCATGTAATCCCTTTTCTCTTTTCTTTTGCCTCCGGTTGGAGGGTGGATCAGTTCATTACTTTGGAAACTGGTACATAAAGAGAAAGAATTGAACATTTATCTTGTCTTTACTATATAAACGGTATAACTTGGTAAAAACAGTACATATGGGGGACGGTTTTCTTTCTGAAGAATTCTAGCTGACAAATGAAGAAGGAATAATAGAGTAATACATTTTGTAATTGCTAATGAATTAACGGATCTGGCATTCATCATTAATAGATGTTAACATCACCAAAAAAAGAGAGAAGCAGACATTACCTGCCTCACAATGAAAACACACCTCCTCCTATGTAGAAGTCTTGGCAAATAAAAAACATGCCCCAAACCTGATTACATCTCTAGATCTAGATCCAACTAGTAAATTTATGGGAAATACAGAGGAACATTTTGAACCACACAAGGGAAATGCAATTAGCAAGATTTGGACTGTGGGAACCTCTATAGGACAAATGACTCAGTTCCTTCAACAAGTAAATTGTATGGAGAAAAAAAGAGATACAAGGGGGAACCTCTGAATTAAAAGAGATTCAAGAAACATATTAACCACTTATAATATATGGAATGTTGGATCCTGACTCAAGGAAACAAACTGTAGGGAAAAAACGAACAACAAATCAATAATGACATTTATGAAACAATTAGAAATTTGAACAAAGGCCAGATAATAAATGATATTAAGGAGTTGTTATGGTGTGATGATACTGTGTTTATGTTTAAAAAAAATAGCACTTATCTTTTAGAGATGTATATCAGAATATGGGAGGGGAGAAGAGTTGGGTATAGATGAAATAAAATTGACTATGAGTTGATAATTGTTGAAGCTGAGTGATGAGTACATGGGAAATCATTATACCATGTTTATTTTTGTGTTAATTTGAAATTCTCTACAGTAAGAGTTTAAAAAAAATGATAATATAGAGGATTTGAATAACATTTACAATAGCCAGGACATGGAAGCAACCTAAGTGTCCATCAACAGATGAATGGATAAAGAAGATGTGGTACATATATACAATGGAGTATTATTCAGCCATAAAAAGGAACGAAATTGGGTCATTTGTAGAGATGTGGATGGATCTAGAGACTGTCCTACAGAGTGAAATAAGTCAGAAAGAAAAAAACAAATACCATATATTAACGCATATATGTGGAATCTAGAAAAATGGTACAGATGAACCGGTTTGCAGGGCAGAAATTGAGACACAGAGTAGAGAACAAATGTATGGACACCAAGGGGGGAAAGCAGAGGCACGTGTGGGTGGTGGTGTGATAAATTGGGAGATTGGGATTGACATGTATACACTGATATGTATAAAATGGATGACTAATAAGGACCTGCTGTATAAAAAAATAAATTTTAAAAAAAGTTAAAAAATAAATGATAATATAGAGGATTTGAATAACATGGGAAAATACGATTATAAATGTGAACTTTTTTTTTTCTTAAAAAGGAAGGTCATGTAACCAAAGCAATCTTAGAAAGTTACAAAGAGATTTCTTTCTTGTAAAATTCCTGCATGATAATTCATGAAATTTCATTTAGAATGTATTTCACATATAATTTTTCTCAGTTTTGGTCTAAAACCTTTTACATCTTAAACTAATAAGGCACCAAATAATTTTAATATTTAATATACAACAAATGAACAGAATTATTTGCTTTAATGTTAACTTTATGGATTTTGTGTTCAGAATAGAAACCTATCAAAGTATGTCTATTGTTTTATAACTTTCCACGGCTAAAATGATAGAAGAGCTCCCACCATTCTAGGAGACTAAAGCAAGAGTTCTGACTCATAGTAAAAGGCAAAAGACTGTGTGTGTGTGTGTGTGTGTGTGTGTGTGTGTGTGTGTGTGTGTGTGTGTGTGTGTGTGTGTGTGTGTGTGTGTGTGTGTGTGTTGGGGTTGTGGGTGTGGAGGAGTGTGTTTCTGTGTACCTAGCCTGACAAGATGAAACATTCCTGGTAGTCAGTTTTATAAAGGAAACACCGTTGAGCTTTTCATGCCTAACAGAGTCCATTTAAGATCAACTGGTCAAGGTTACTTCAGAAAGAGTTAGAGTACACACAGACTACTTGTAAATTACTTCCTGTCCTGAAATGCCCAACTTTATTCTTTCACATCTATGTTCATATTTTAATTTCACTGAATCTTTGAATTCTAATTAGTTTGGTTAGAAGCATGGGACTAGAACATTCACAAGTTGACAATCCTTCATGCAGTGAATCAAGTTAAATCTTACAACTCCTCTCATAAATTTCTACAAACTACGTTCACCAGTGATTCTCAAATCCAGCTACCTATCAGAATCTGTTTGGAAGCTTGTATTTATTTTATTTTATTTTTATATTTTACTGAAGTATAATTGATATACGATCTTATATAAGTTACAGGTTTATAATATAATGATTCATAATGTTTAAAGGTTATACTCCATTTATAGTTATTATAAAATATTGGCTATATTCCCTGTGTTGTACAATATATCCTTGTAGTTTATTTTATACATAATACTTTGTACCTCTTAATCCTCTACTCCTATATTGCCCCTCCCTCCTTCCCTCTCCCCACTGGTAACCACTAGTTTGTTCTCTATGTCTATGAGTCTACTTCTTTTTTGTTATATTCACTAGTTTGTTGTATTTTTTAGATCTTCATATAAGTGATATCATACAGCACTTGTCTTTCTCTGACTTATTTTGTTTAGCATAATACCCTCCAAGTCCATCCATGTTGTTGTATATCGCAAAATTTCATTCTTTTTTATGGCTGAGTAGTATTCTACTGTATGCATGTATGTGTGTGTGTGTGTGTATGTGCATGTATATATATATATATATATATATACATGCACATACACACACACACACACACACACACACATACCACGTCTTCTTTATCCATTCATCTGCTGATGGACACTTAGGTTGCTTCCATACCTTGGCAATTATAAATAATGCTGGCTGCTATGAACATTGGGGTGCATATATCTTTTCAAATTAGTGTTTTTGTTGGAAGCTTTTAAATATACAGATCCCTAGGCTGACTCAGAATGTTGAGGTCACAGAGAATGAGATAGAGATCTGAATTTTATATTTCCCAGATGGTTTATGGATTAGCATTAGAGAACTGCTGTTTTAAAGGATTTTCTTATCTTCCAAATTAATGACTACAAAATAACACAATATAAAACACTACACCCACCTAAAGAAAATTTATATAGAGAAATTAAGGTTAACTAAAGCCTTAAAAAAAGAATTAATGTCTTACCCTTGAGGCTCTTGGACGGTCTTGTTCTCTACTTTTTGTTCACATTCTTTTATCATGGAAGTTAAAATAACCTGATTTTTAAAAAAATGACTTTAGAGAAATACTGTTAACATAGTAAAATGCTAGGGTTTAAAGTTTTTAATTGAATTTTTAATATTCCCATAAGCTAATATGTTAACTAAAAATTGAAAATTTTGGCAGTTACTTAGTTAAAGGAATTCACATTGGATTGCTAGACTAGGTACCGAAATAGCTTTAAAAGATCTCAATCGTATAACTTAATAATTCACTTTGATTTTCACTAACCTTCCTTCTGAGTCTGATTCCATTCTCCCTTAGCTCTCCCCACTATCTAATGTTAAAAGTAAAATTTACATACATTTAAAAAATACACATACCATGGTCAGACATATTTTCCCAGTAAAAGCTGTTCTGTCCCTTGTCCCTTGCTTTTTCCAGGTTGCTAAAAGCAAGATGCTCTATTTTAAAGTCTAGGGCAGAGACCAGATATAGGTCTGTGGTCACTAAAACTGGGGAGACAATGGGTGTCTAAGAGTTGCTATCACTCTTGCGGGGAGACTGAGTGAGTAATGGAAAGGGTGGAGGGATGGAAGCTACTGCCCCAAGTGCTGGCACCCACACCAGACACCAAATGGCCCTCCTGAATTTTCTTGGCCCATATTTGTGCATGGAGGTCACTAGACAACAAACTTATTGTCACCCTCTATGTGCTAGGTATGTTTTTAGACACAGAGGATGCAGCAAATAGACAACATTCCCTCCTTGTGGAGAGCTTATGTTCCTTTGTTATAGACAACAAACACAAAAAATAAGTAAATCATATAGTATATTACAAAGTGATAAGGGCTTTGGAAAGAACACTGAGTGAGATAAGGGGTATAGAAGGCCAAAGTGAAGAATATTACCATTTACATGGAGGTGTTCTAAGCAGGTTTCATGGAGAGGATGATATTTAAGCAAGAACCTGAGGGACATGAGGAGTAAGTGTGTGAGACTCTGGTTAGAGGCTGAGCAAAGACTCCAGGTGGGAGTATGTCTATTGTATTCTAAGCCTGGAAGCCAGAGTGGTGGGTGCAGAGTGAGCAAGGGGGAAGGCAGAAGGTGAGGCCCGGGAGGTAAGGAGGAAGGAGCTGGGTCCTCTAGTGCCTTGCAGATTATGGTAAAGACTTTTGATTTTGTAATGTTTTCCCGCTCTCTCATCTGTCACATTACAGATTTCGTTTGTTTGGCTCTTTTCTTTTGCATCAGTGTTTTTTTGGGAGAGTTTTTGTACTTTCTCTTCCGCTCCCTGTATTGTCCGTTCCCTCCAGCATCCTTTTTCTTGTGTGTATATTTTCATCTCTGTCTTTGATGTCAGAGGCTTTTTTCAAATGGTTGGTGATCTTGGGATATCCACTAAAGACTGAGGTACTAAAACGTTGATTAGAATCTCTTCATGCATGAGTAAATTCACTTTAAGGTGACTCTGGCACAAACTTTCTGCCAATCTTTTTTTCCCTGCAAATATAATTCTGGCTGCCACCCCATTCCTGGAGCTAAGAAGGAGAAAGGTAATGAGGTTTCTAGTGACTAACTATACCTTTGACTTAATTTCCCTCCTTTCATTATAGCACTTATTCCTGCTCTCAGCTAGGCCTGATATCTCAAGTCTAGAAAGGAAAGCTCCAGTCTTCCACCAAGGTTCAAAAGGGAATCTGGGAGTCTGATACTTTCAAAAACTTTTAACCCTCCCCCTATTTTCAGTCCCACCCTACACTAATGGAAGGTAGTGAAAATAAGGCTTCTTATTTGTTCTATTCTACAAGTAGTCTTCATTTTCGATGCAAAAATCCTGAACAGAATACTAGTAAACTGAATCTACCTTCATATAAAAGGAATTATATACCATAACCAAGTGGGATTTATTGCAGTAGTGCAAAGGTTGCTTTAACATGTAAAAATCCATTAATATAAAACATTGTAAGAGAATAAAAAACACAACCATGTAATCATCTCAACTGACACAGAAAAAAACATTTGACAATATTCAACACCCTTTCATGATAAAAATACTCAAGCAACTAGCAAAAAAAGTGAACTTCCTCAGGCTTATAAAGGGAATCTATAAAATATACAAAGCAAAAATTGAGAAAACTGAAAGGAGAAAGACGCAACTCACAATCATAATTTTAACATGTCTTTCAATAGCTGATAGAACAAGCAGAATACAAAAAACTAATACAAATATAAGAGAACTGACTCATAAAATTAACTACCTTTACCTTATGAAAAAAAATCCATGGATCAATAAAAATATAATGGAAATGAGAATCTACTTTGAATTAAATGATAACAAAGCTACAATGCAGTAAAAGGGATGTGGCTAAAGGAGCGCTTAGAGCCTTAAATTTATGTATCGGAAAAGAAGAAAAGTTAACAAGTAAATAATCTAAGTCTCCTCCTTAAGGAGTTAGAAAAACAGAAAAAAAAATCAAATCTAAAGAAAGCAGAAGGAAATAAAGATGAAAATAGAAATCAATGAAACTAACACATAGAGAAAAGTCAACACAGCCAAAAGTTCAATATTTGAAAAGGTTAATAAAATTGATAAACCCCTATCAAAAGTATTTTAAAAAGAAAGCAAGAAACAAATTGGTATCAGAAGTAAAAGAGGGGTAGCAATATAATAGATCCTACAGTAAGGAAAAGGGAAAAAAATAAAAGTATTACACAAGAATCTATTATTTACAGGTGACTTTTCTACACTTGAAACTTATAAAAAATCCAGTGACATTTTGTTATTAGAACTAATAATAAAGTTTCTCAGGTTGGCCAGACATAAGTTCAACATACAAAAGTTATATTATTTCTATACATCAGCAAGAAAGGGTTAAAAACCATATAATCCTAAAAAAGGTAGCATTGTAACATTATAGATATAAAGTGACAGTTTTTTCAAACAAAGTTATAAAACTTTATTAAAAGACATTAAAGGAGATCTAAATAAACATAAGATATAGTATATTCTGGATAGGAAGACTCAAAATCATGAAGTTGATGTCTCTCCCAATTAATTTATAGAATCAACTCAATTTCAATCAGAATCTCAATGGGATCTTTCTTGGAGTCTCATAAAATAATCCTAAAATTTACATAAAAATGCTAAGGGTCATGAACAGTTCTAAAAAAGGACAGGGTGCTAAACTTGCCCTATTAGATTTTAGGACTTTTTAACAAGGCAACCGTAATGAAGACAGGGTATCAATGTTACAATAATTGAGAAAGAGACCAGTGGAAAAGAATGTTCCCTAATAACAGACACATGCATACAAGGAAACATCATCTATGATAGAGGTGGCACTGCCAATCAGTATAGACATGATGCACTGTTCAATAAACAATAATGGGACAACTGGTTATCCATATAGAAAAAAATGTAACTTAAGCACTACCTCACATCATACGTAAAAACTAATTTTAGATGGATTAAGAATTTTATTGTGAAAATACAACTTTAAACATTTTAAGAAGAAAGTATAGGAGATCATGTCATGGAACTGATCAATCAATCTATTAAAAAATTAAAAATCAGTGTTCAAATGGGCCAAAAATGTGAAAAAACATCAAAAATTGGAAAAAGATATTCATAAAACACAAAACTGACTGAATACTGATATTCCAATTATATAACAAACTTCAAGGAAATAATAGGAAAAAAGACAACCCAAAGTGGGAAAAATGGGCAAAAAACCTAAAAAGGCTTTGATGTTAGTGAACATACAAATAATTCTCAAGTTTGACAATAATCAGGGAAATGCAAATGAAAACCATAATGATATACCACTTTATATCTACTGAATTTAAAAAGTCTAAGAATACCAAGTGTTGACAAAGGTATGGATGAAAAGGCTACATACTCCTGCATGCTCCTATCAGGTCTGAAAAGTGTCCTTTCGGTGCAGCACTTTGATCAGTAGTGATCGTAGAGACAGAAGATTTGTTGGATTACTGTGATGGTAATGAATACGACGTACCAACAGACAGTGTGAAAGTTGAGAGAGGGGGTGTAAACTGCTGGGAGGAAAAAGAGATATGAGGGAGGGATGAAGGGAATATTTTGTTTTTGTTTTGATTTGTTTAGGAGAGAAGAGTCAAACACAATAATAGTTTAAAGAAAAGCTGCTAGAAAAACAGGCTGAAGATATAGAATAGGAAATAAATGACAAACAGGGTTTTGGAGAATACAGGAAGACAAATAGAATGAAAAGAGTTATGAGGAAATGGAGAGAGAAAATAGAAACTTTGCTTCTAAGAAAGTTAATGGTCAGAGATAATACTGTACAGCATTTTACAGATAAAAAGCATTTCACATACACTCTCTTACTAAATTCTAACTATATTCAGTGAAGGACAGTACGTTATTCCTACTTTAGAGAATTAAACAGAATCTCAAAGATGTTGAAGGAGTGTCTTAAGATCTCATAGCTAGTAAATAAATCCATAAAATGATGCTGAACTAGACTTTAAAAAATTAGGCACAGCATATCATAATCACACCTCATATGGAGAAGAATCAAAGTCTATATAGTAGATATTAAAACACATGAACATGGCACTGATAATCACAGTGGCTTAATCATGATAGTAGCTTACCTCATGCTCTGGAGAAAGATGTTCCATGTCAATTCGTAAACATCTGAGACCAGGTAAGAAGTGATTAACCATTAAATCCTCTGAAATGACTTGAGATGAGGTAGTTAAGGAGATTAAAAAAAAACAAACTGGTATGTCCAACAGAACAACAGAAGAATATAGAAGAAGCAGATCTCTTAAATGCTGCCTATGGCATGCTGATCACTTAGAGCAAACAGGCTTCTGTCAAGCACGATCTGTATTTGTTGAGTTAGTTACTTGTCAAGAGGCAACTGTGTTTATTCCCACAAATCTCCTTATGTCAGTGGCATTGATTATTGTAACAGCGCGTAATTTAATTACATGGTATGTAAACGTTATGAAATAATAAGGGTGAAAATTAAATCATGAAATTTAATTGGATGTTTAAATGAGTATGAAAAGTAAAAAAATTAATGTTTCCATGACAACTAAGTTGAAAGTTTCAGAAAAAATTGATAAAGGCCAGTTGCTTAAAACACTGCTGCTTGGATACATATAGCTGATTCACTTTGTTAAACAGCAGAAACTAACACAACATTGTAAAGCAATTATACTCCAATAAAGATATTTTAAAAATTGCTGCTTAATTATATATATGACAACTGTAAATATATACATATTTAAATATAAAGAAAAATATAACAATCTAGAAAAATTCAGTACCCAGTATCAGAAATGTTTCTGGATTCTCTTTAAAGAAACTTAAGCTAAAATTCATAGACAATTATATTACGAATGTGGTTCACCTAAGAAAGCTGATGTTTAATTCTAATCAGCAGACACACAAAAGAAATGCCTCAGTCCTACATCAAAAGCTTGGTACAAGAAATGACATTTATGTGTTTAAGTTAAAAGAAGTTCTCTTAGGTATATACCATTTTCCTGATTTCTTATTCTAACCATTCTGTTAAACTGACCCACACTGGTCCTCACTGAATTGGGCAAGACAGCTTTTGCTGTAATAAGTTTAGTACTACTTATATTTCCTAGCCATATGAGTTTTAGTTGATTATATGACATTGAAAGGAGTCAGGAAAGCAGATGCATTTCTCAAACAATTCACCTTGTTTATTCACATTGCTTCTGACACATTCTCACCTATTATAGTTGTGAGCCATCTAAAAATATTTCTTATTTAATATTATACCATATTAAAGTGAAAAATGCCAGTAAATGAGTTCCTTTATGAGGATGAGTTAGTCTTTCTGAAAAAAATAATAAATTATATTAAGTAAAAAAAAATCCATATAACTAATGCCTTAAAAATATAGTTATAAATAAACACTAGTTGTAAATAAAACTCCTATAATTGAGTGACTTATAAATAGGTAGTTATAAAAATACAGACATCATTTGGTTGAACCAAATCCCTATAGATATACAAAGTTCTACAACCTAATGGCTATGTAGTTTTATTTTCTGGGTATAGGAAAAGTATCACCTAGATATATCTGTGAGTGACCTTTGGATTAGAGAAAGGTCTCTGATCTAGAGAAATCTGGGCATGGATTGAGAAACTGAAAATGGCCTTACTTGGTGGTAAGAGGGAAGACACTTTCCTTCTCCTCTCTCTCTACCCACTGTTTGGTCCTTTTCCCCCATGAAACCCCACAATCTTTCTTAGGGGATGGAAACTTAGAGATCATTTAGTCCTATCTGACGTTAGGAATCACCTCTACCTCATCTGTGAATGGTGGTCATAAAGCCTCTGACTGCTAACAATGACAGGACATTCAGTTTTGTAAGACAGATCTCTGCATTTTTAGAGAGCTCAATTTGAAAGTTTTTCTTATAAACACAATAGGCCTCTCCATGACCTCTGCTTGTTAGTGTTTGCTCTGCATTTTAGTTACACAAGCGTGCCTAACCTTTTTTCTACATAACAACCTTTAAAATAATTCTCAAATTATCTTTTCATCCCTAAACCATTTCTTTTCCAGGTTAAACATTTCTAAATTCCTTCAAATTTTTCTTAAACATGATTTCTTGACTTAATACCATGCCAAATGTTAAATTATATAGATTTCCTATGTCCCTATTGAAACACGATGTCATGCTGAAAGGAATACTCTTGTGTTCTATCAGCTCGTAATTCAATAGAACAGCAGAACAGATATGGACAATGTGATTTTATTAGTGGCCATAACCACCCTGTTGACACAAGTACAAGTTCTGACTCACGGAGAACTAACGCTTTTAGTACTTGAACAGTGTCTATTGTTAAGATGGTTCTTCCCCTTACTGTGCTGTTATAAAGACTTTCTACTGTATTTTCTCTAGTAATATTCTGTACATACCTAAATACACAATAATATTCCTTCTATACAGACTTCTATGCTCTTCAGAAACCACTGCTTAGTCTATTTGAAAATTAGGTTAACAGAGCTAAAATTTTTAATCTTTTGACTTTCTCATTTTCCTTGAGGCATATTTCTTTAGAAACTCTGCTATATAAGATTACACACAACTCTTCACTTAAGTTTGTAAACATTTACTTTCGCAAAGTTTAGGGAATAGGTATAAGCGTATCAATGTTTTCTTTCTTTGACATGCCAAACTCTGACATGCCATTATTACTTTCTTGTAAGGGTCCTGTCACTTCTCCATTACTAAAGAGTCCTTTCTTGCTAATTCAGAATTATCACTTCCTCTTTTTGCTTCCTCTATCTTCTCTAAGTTGAAAATGCCAACAAGATAAATCAGGAATGATAGTAAGTTCTGCTTTTAGTGGAATTAAACTTATAGAAGGTATATGGTTAGTTGAGGCAAAATTATCAAAATATGGTATCTCTGCCCACTTTATGATCTATAGTATAAGAAAGTGGCTTATATCAGCCACATGAATAGGCAATTTGTAGCAGAGTCCCAAAATGAAATGCTCTCAACCACACATCGAACTTCAAGTTTTAACATTTCTAAAAGGACCGGTAGCTCCTTAACAGACAGCTCTGCATTTCTTTCTCTACCATCATTTTTTTTTCTGTCAAAATCATAATTCTCTGATTATGTTGTCTAGCACATATTTTTACGGTTATATTCAAGTGTTCAGCCGTTCACTCATTTTTCAATCTCTTATTTCCTCCTTTCTTGAAATATTCTGGCTTTTAATGGGAGAACCTAAAAGCTAGAGTTTATTCTGCCCATATTTATCTTTACTTCCTTCTTACTTTTATTTTACTAGGCCAAGGATATTAAAGAGAACATTTAACAGGATAGCTAAAGTTCACCGTTCTAGTCACAGTTTTGCTTTTAATTATAAAAAACAGAAGTCACTAATGCCTTTAAGTTTTAGTTTAGTCATTTATAAAATGTAGTGGTTGACATGGGTTAGATGATCTCTGAGCTTTCCTCCAGTTCCACCATCACTGCAAATGATTAACCATGGTGTCCCTGTATTTTTTTCAATGAGTGATATCTCTCCAAGAGATATTCACAGGATCATAAAGACTGTTAAACATTCATTTAAAATGAATGCCAGGACACATACAAGGATTCCTTTTGATTAACAGAAGCCTCAGTTATAACTCATTGCTTGCTTAGTTATATAGCTGATTAACATACATACAATTTTAGTCAATGTTTTCAAAACTATGGAACATATAAACACAGAAGACTTAAAGTTATCTTTTAAAATTATGAGATGGCTAGAATAAGGAGCCATCTTATGGGGCAAGTCAACTCAAATTTTTAATCTTCTACTTAATTACTTCTTAGTTAAGTTGAAGAAAAAAATTCTACTTCTCAATCTTTAACAACTGAGGTTCACTGTAAGACTGATTATTAAATATAGAAATACATTAATAAAGCAAGGATACAACAACAGGAAAGTGCACTGTAGGCTTCAAAAAGATGGGTAGCAATATCCAGTCTTTTAGAATCCACGATTTGTAAGTTGTTCACCAAGGCTAACTTATGCAAATGTGGTATAACAACTGAAAAAAGAAAAAGAAATTATTAATTTTAATCTAAAACATGCTTATACATTAAAAAAATTTTTTTCATTTTATTTTATAAAATTTTATTTTAATTCTGGATGATTTCGAAAGATTACCCACATCCCATACTTGCTTTTTCGTCCTAGGGAAGAAAGCATGTTTTTCAGAATAAATAGTGATCTAGAATTTGGGAGAAATAGATTATAGCATGCCATTATAACCTAATTATGATGATGTATGCAGGTCATTTGGCTTCACTGCAATTCAGTTTCCCAATTTGAAAAATGAAAGCCAAATAAACAAATGTAAACAACCTACCTCTTGTGTTATTATCAGCTTTATAAATAAGTTTATATAAATCTTGTATTACTGTTGCTATTAAAAAGATAAATACAGTATACTGATTCATTTTCAATATCAAATTATTTCACTACTTCATGAAACTATTATTAGCTTTAGTTTCTCAAGTTCTTAGCAAAGACCAGTGTCAAATAGCACTGGTGGTTGAGTTTTCAAGTCACCTAATGGGCTCAATATCTTATATCTCAATGAATAGTGTAAAATTTCAAAAATACAGACAACACATTGCTAAAATTAAAGTGGTGGTCCAAGAAACAGTAACCATTTCAGTAGCACTGAGCACTCCTACTGCCTAAGATTATGTTCTTTAAATACCATTTCCCACTAAAACCAGGGTCCCTTGCAGAAATGGCTTCAGGGTAAGTGATTATCAAATTGTTGATCACATGGTCCCATTCTAGTCCCTGCTTGGTTGGGGGACCCAAAACATGGTTCATAAGCACATACTTCTGACCAACTGTAGTGACTTCATTCATGTCTACCTTAAGCTTGTATATGTTAAAGCCACAATCTCCTTCTAGAAAAATCTCCTGCTTCCTCAATAAACCACTACTATAATTACAACTTTTATGCACCTTAGTAAACGGTAAAAAACCCCACACAAACTTAGGATAACAATGGCCATTTTTAGGGGACTTTTTGACTTATCAAAATTAATAACAACATACTTCAGAGGTGCTCTAGAAAAAATAAGAAGACAAAAAACTCCAAATATTCATTGAATTCCCAATGAATTCACTGAAACTCCGATTCATTAACTGGCATGCTGAGGCCTCAACAAAATGGTGGCTCTGAGACAAAGATTCTCTATTTCATTTCTGCCCAAACATTTTGAAACTGACCTTCCTTGCACTACTTTATCTATAAACTCGTGGCCTCTATTCATTCCGCTCATTCCCTGATTTCCTACACAAGCAATCCTTTCCTCAGTGTTTTTCTCAGAAACTCAACAACCACACTATACAAGATCCCTTAAAACTGCTTAACTAGAAAACAAACCTATACAAGTTACTTTAAACTGTAGTCTACAGACAGTTAAAGGCTACAATTAAGGATATTCCTAAATCTCAGAAGATAGAAGTTTACTAAAGAATTCAACATTTCATTATATATGTATTGTCCTGGGCTACCACATCTGTACCAATTAATTCATTTAATTGTTAACCCCTCAGATGGAGATAAATGGTTAAAAGATTTAATAACCTAGATGTGAGTAATTCTACAACTGACCTTCGGTGGGCAAGGAAAACAGGAAATACACAACATAAGGCCACTTCTGAAGCCTTTCACTTAAGGGCAGATTGGACAAAGATTCAAAAGTGCGAACAAAATAAAGATAAATCAATAGGAAACTTTATAAAAATAGATTTTTGTAAACTTTTAAAAAATATTCTGGGGTAGATCCAATAGCAAAAGTGAAGGGAATCTTGTCCTCTCTTTTTGTAAATGAGCTTAGATCTAAAATAAGGAACTTTGAAAAAAACTGATCTGAAATGTAAAGCTGCCATGTTAGAAAATCTCCAAGGTATGACTGAACATTTTCAGAGAGACTTATAAAGTTAAAAAAGTAGAAAACAAACAAACAAAACTGTATCATGTTCTGAATAAAACAAATGGCCCCTGAGATAAAATCAGGACCAAAAGGTCCTATAATAACTAAGAGTTGGGAGAGAAAAAGGGCCACTGGAAGAACCAATGTCTTCTATTCTCTAGGAAATAGAGGGAAAAATATCCAAAAATGCCACTCCAAGGAAGACATTACCACCCAGCAATTCTTTGTTCTTTCTCTAAACTCCTAACAGGAACTGTCTATAAATACAGATGGATAACAATATAGCATCCTTGTCAATATGGGTTCTACTTCATCTACCATTAATCTTATTAATATAGGACACTAAATTCCGCAGGGTAAAGTTTTAAAGCAAAAGAGAAGCCAACTGACTGAGTAGTAAATACAGAAGAAAAAAAATTTTTTTGTCTTAAAAAAAAAAAGTCTCGTTGTGTCAGAATGTGAAGGAAGATTGTATAAGACAAACTTGTGGGTATACAGTAAGTTGTAGAAGGCTTCAGGAATAATGGTTTACTACACCTATTCAAGCAGTGGAAACTGCTATTCTCAATTTTTTCTCAAGCCAATCTTTAATTGCTATTTTGGGACCATTATGAAAAGAATATTTCTCTTTTCTATGTGATACATAAATCTTTCTTTTGAGTGTACACAAAAAGGTTAGATCATATTCTAGACAGTTATTAACTCAACAACACGGCACCCACCAAAGACGCATTGCCTATTCAGCCTATTCCTTGATCCAACAGCCAAGACTTATTCTCCTTGCTTCAGAGCAATTACAGACAGCCTCAAAAAAGTTAGTCAAAGCACCTGTAGAGGGTCACCTGTAAATCTGACGTTACTATGATGAGGAACTATCCCTAATGCTAACTAAAATACTAAACGTTTTCCTGTTAACTGATTGTGAAATACTGTTATTTTCTCCTCATGCTACCAACACTATTACCCATTGAAAAATAACCTTGTGGTTGTTTCTGTAGTTCAATATGTGTTCATGCCCTCAACAGACCTTTTGGACACTGCAGTCCAAATCCTGACAGTATTTTTGTTGTTTATCTTAAAAATACCAGGTTAGATATGCAATAACTAGTCTATGGGAGAATCCAATTTTGTATGGAAACCAAACTGATGTAAGAAGCCAAACTTGCGGACTTTCCAAGAGCATGTCAAATTGCTAAAAATAAAAGGACTAAGGTATAACAGTGATAACTGTCATGCTTTTGGAGTAATAATTACTGGATGCTTTGATGACACCCAAAGAAACTGCTGTCATAAAGTAAAAAGTGATACTATAGAAACCGGAGAAAATGCTTTAGCAGATCATCATGCAGGTTATTTAGCAGATCAACAAGCCATGATTTAAAACAAAATAGTGGAATGGCATGCTAAGTGGAAGAAATGTATCTTTCATAAGAACATGTCTAGAAACACATAAAAATTTCCTTAGAAATAAGAATTAAATAATAAGTTCTAAATATAATGAGCACAGTATTTTGAAATTAACAGTTAGGAAGAATTATTTTAAAAATAACTTGAAATTATTTATGAGTTACTTTTCATACGTCTACAGCAATCACTATATAGTATAAGAAGCCATTTAATAGCAGTTAATAGTAATACCAATCAATCCACAATAACAAACTTGTTTGACTTTCAGCTTTCAGTATATGAAAGATAAGGTGTAGAAAGGTGTCATGTAACACATGACAAATCCTCAGTGAGGCTTATGGTCTCGCTCTTACATTACAATTCAGGAAAAATGGTAAAAAAAATGCAACTTACACTCATCTCGGAACCTTGGTTCTGCATTAGGCCCAACTCTACCAAATGTTTTTATGATTTCTGTATGCAAAGAATACTGGTCTTGATATTGAGGATCTTCCAGGAAAGAAGCCAACTGCATTTTCACTCTTTCCAGCAACTTAAAATTGAATATTGTACAGTCAAATTGAGAGAAGGATACACACTAAACATGGCTTGCATCACTGGATTCAAATGACTTATATCAACATAATAGTAGAAATTTGGAATTAAATAAGTACTTATTTAGTCTTTTGGCTCAGAAAAGATCTTAAATTTTTGTTTATGCTTGTTAATTCATTTTTTGTTTTTTAAAAACACAAATATTCCCTGACAAACTGTAGAAAAGACCCCACAATATTTAGGGATAAAGATAGAGTTTTGATGATTTTGTATCTAAAGTATAATTCTTAAAACAAATCAGAGTGTAAGTTACCCACTTATTCACCTTCTGAAAGCAATGAGTCATTAATGACTTACATCTTACTCATATTTCCCTAAAAGACATTTTTATTTTGGGATTTAAGAACATGTTGAAATTCTGCCAAGACTGCAAGCTTTGCAGAACAATGTGTTTTTTTATTTTGCTCCACCGGTGAAATATGTAAGTGAAAAAACGGAAAACATTTTTTCCCACAACTAACACGGTTGTTTAATTTTGGTTATAAAAAAAATCTATGTGACAAAAAAATTTTACGGAACAGTTTATTATATATATATATATATATATAATTTTTTTTGGTAAAATGTCTATGAGATGGAAAACCTTGTTTTCCATTTAAGTGGCTAAGTGATATGCCCACAAATAATTTACTTTCTAATGTATAGGGTTTTTCATTGTGTAAGGACATGTCCAATTTGATAATAAAGAATAAAATTCTGATAACTAATTTTGAGAAGTGTCTTAGAGTTAATGTTGCAGATAGAACCTAACAAACTGAAAATTAAATCACAAGTTTCTGAATCAAAATACATATTTAGGGAGGAAGACTTTGGTAATCTCCTGAAGCAGGCGTGACAGAGAGTTGTCACAGTGATGTGTGCTACAAAAAGATGATACCAGTCTATGACATGACTTGCAGCTTGATTATCAATGACAGTTACAAGAACATAGGTACCCTCTAGCCTCCGTTCGTGAAACTGAGAAAACCTGTCTTCAAATCTGTACAAACTGGCAATTGGGAATTTATGTAGACTATCCAGAAGTCTACTGGATAACAGAAGCCTTTGGAGCTAAATCTGCTTTGAAGGATTATTCAAAACTGCAATATCCAGATAGACTTAAAATAGAACATCTGAGAGTTGGCTTATACTTAATTTTCTAGTTGAGAAGAAAGACTAGAGATTGCCTTCGCATATGAAAATATACTTTTGGTAGGCTATCATATTTTCAAATTCTGAGATCCTCTTCTGGCCCATAAGTAACTAAGAAATAAAATGAAGGGTATGATGCTACCGGGTACATGTACAGTAATGTGTTATCATTACCTCAACAGTACATAAATAAATTCCAGTCATTTCCTACCTCTCTTTGAATAACTGTTTCCATAATAGTGCCAAAGGCTGGAATTGTGGCAATCCTGACAGAGCTGTTAAAATTAAAAAAGAAAGAAACTGAAACTTTCTTTGAGATGAAAAACTGATCATTATTAAAATATATATCAAAGTAAGTACAAGGTAAATATACTGTATTAGTCTCTAGCAATGACAAATTAAATTTAAAAAAAAGCAGACCAAGAAGAATGCTCAAAAAGACAGACAGGATAACTTAAGGTCGCAGTCTGTGAAACTCACAATTCAGGATCACTGGACAAGGTAACAAGGGCCGGAGCAACCCGCTTGTCAACTAACGCTTCACTCATGCCTCGAAGAGTCAGCTGTAAACCAGTCAACATGCAATAAAAAATGGTTTGGTAAACTGGAATGAGAACTGGGTTAGCTGTGACTGAGGATGGGCAGGCAGACTCATTGGCCTTTCTTGGTTTAGTCACCCACACGAGACATTAAAATGTTAAGCCTCTGGTTCATGCCACTATACTTACTGGTAACAACATGTTAGTGAGATTAGAGAGCATCCCTTCTTGGCTTGGAAGAAATAGTCCATCAGCATGTTTTAAGTTTTGGAAACGTTTATTGAGGACTAATAAATACTACTAATATATTCTTTTCAATATATGGCCTTGTCATTAGGCTTACTGTGAAGGTTGACTTAAAAAAATACATGAATAGTAGTATAATAAAGTTTAAAATCAAGTAAGCATAATCCAATATTATTATTTTAAAGAGCTAAATCTAGTCTTCAGTGAATTTAAAAGCTGATGGTTATTTCTTGACAGGCGCATTTTGAAAGGGATGCTGAATGAAAAGGTAGGAACGACACTTACATTTCAGGGTCACTGGAGAGAGTTATGAGAGCAGGAACAACCCTCTGAGCTACCAGAGTTTCATTCACCCCCTTCACCAACAGCTGATTGGTCAGCACAGGGGGTATTCACAGGTGATGCATGGAAAGAGCAAACACAATGCCACAGGAAGAAGAAAGGAACAACCAAGAGAAAGAGAGAAAACACAAAAGCAAAACCAAAATTAGAAGCTAAGCAAATATTGCTACTAGAGTGCTTTATAAAGGCAGAGAATGCTTAGGAGAAAAATAAAGCTTACACAGCCTAGCAGTCCCTGAAAACAGTTTGTTACCAATTCAATGACAGTTTGTACTTTTGGTCAAATAGTCTATGCAATTTCCATGTTCAATTTAAAAGAAAGCTTTACCTTTTTTTTTTTTCTTTTAAAGAAACTAAAAAGAAGACATACTGGGTTCTATGGTTAAATTCTTTAAATAAATCTGATATAATTTTGTTATGACCAACAAGGTACAAACTGGACTGTTTTTAAACCAAACTCAAATGGCTAGCAGCCACCACTAAATTGCTTCTGATTGTTCTGATGCAAGTAAATTTAAAAATCACATACAAAAATTCCCAACCTTTTACATCATGTAGCTTTATTCCTTGAAGTACAGAGATATAATGTAGCCTAGAGGAAAGTACTTATTTAATGTGGGAATCAGACCTGGGTTCAGATTCTAGCTCTCCACTTATTGGTCATGTGGCCTTAGATATATTACATAATCCCTTGAAACTCAGTTTTCTCATCTGAAAATGGTGACACTATCATCTACCTTAAAGGATCACTGTGCTACTAACTACACATAATATACTTAAATATTGTGTCCGACAAAGACTAGGCATTCAAGAAATGCAAGCTGAATTATTGTGACTACTCCAAGGACATAAGATTTGTGATATATTTGGAAAAAGAAATTATTAACTAAAAAATGTTTTTGTCTCATCCAAGTAGTTAATGTTTACAAATAGTCCTTTGTTTTGCATTTCTCTAAAAGCTCAAATAAAAAAAATACAATGAGCACAATTAGACCTATTTCTATAATCTAATCATAAAAACAATTCATTTAGCAACCAACCCTAAATCGCCGAACTAGAGGACAATATTGAGCTGTACGCATTGTTTTTATAAAAATCACGGAATTTTATGAGTTCAACAGAAAAGGGTAACATCCTAATCCTACGTTCTCTATTTCAGAATGTAAACACAAATTAATCCTCAATGCTAATCAATCTCTTCACTTTGTAATGGAACTAGTCCTCATGGAAGATGGAAGATGCTGTGGAATTTTTAGTAACAAAAACGCAACACTGTGTTGGGTTAACTATTCCTCCTACACAGCACATCAGAGAGCAGAGCTCCCTTTATCAGAGATTTTTAATTTTACACTAATCTGTTACCATTTAACAAGTGATACACTTTATTTTATTTTTTTTTTGCTGTACGCAGGCCTCTCACTGTTGTGGCCTCTCCCGTTGCGGAGCACAGGCTCCGGACGCACAGGCTCAGCGGCTATGGCTCACAGGCCTAGCCGCTCCGCGGCATGTGGGATCTTCCCTTGCCGGGGCACGAACCCGTATCCCCTGCATCGGCAGGCGGACTCTCAACCACTGCGCCACCAGGGAAGCCCAACTGATACACTTTAGAATCTACTTCAGTATTCTGAAATAATTTTTATTTCAACAGAACCATGGATAATTTAGGCAGGAATAAAATGACAAAAGAACTTCTGTTACTACCTTAAACATTACAGATGTCAGGTAGAAAGAAATAGGGGGAAGAAGTTCAAATACATTATATACAACTTTCTTCTCTGTATCATTTTATAAATAAGGTAGCTTAGCTTTGAATTAGTAAAGTGTATCTTGAAGTGTCTAACTTGTGCCAGCCAAAAAGCATTAAAAAAAAAAAAAAAGGGATAATCCGGGGGCAAGTTAATTTTTCATTGCACTGGAGTTTTTAGATTTAATTTAATAAGCTGGAAAATCGGAAAGCAAAATTTAAGAGCTATTAATTATTACACATTTAGACACAGTTTATCATTTGATTTTTAAACATGATGAGGTAAGTACAATTATCATTAATGTTTTAACAGATGAAGAAACTGAGCCTGAGAGAAGTTAAATAACTTGCCCAGGGTTTTAGAGCCCAAAAGAGGTAGAGCTAGAAAATGGACTCAGTCACATTTGTTTTAAAAGCCCATGCCTTCTTTGAGTTGTGGTCTTAATGTTACCTGATTTATCTCCTTATGATTGATGTAAGAAATCATTATATGAAGTTCTTTTCTGCATCGTTTGGGAAATCCATTATGTCACACTGGAAGTCACATAATAAAGTCTCTTTTATAAATCAATTTCAATAATAATTTGTTACATCAAGAATATATTGTCTCTTATTTAACAATGAGAATAATATGACTGATTGGATTTCCCCTTTTTGCCCTGCTGTCTGAAAACTCAGAGCTAAATTTAGTGTTCAATTTCACTAAGTATCTCATATTATGTTCCTGGTATATCCATTTATTGCTTTCTTCTCAGTAGTTTCTGGTCTCACATTAAAAAAATTAAAAATTTTAAGTGACCTGTTTTTTATGTTTTTATTTTGAATTAACTCATCTTGGGGGTGGGGGAAGCAGGCATAACTGTAAATTATAAAGTATTAGTATCAAAAGAAATCTTATGAAATAATTATTCTTTTAATACAATATTATTCAAAATAAGCCTCACTGACAAAAAAGTAACTTTAATTTTTCCTACTAATGACTTTTATTGGCATGCTCAGTAAAAATTTTTTTATCATAAATGGACTTGAAAAATCATTAAAATAAGTCTCTCAGATTAGACTCAGAAACCCATCATCAACTGAGAGAACACTGAAAACTGCTTAAGCATAGGTATAGTTTCCAACCAGCACTGACAGCAGACATAGAAACCAAAACCAGACAAAAACCACATGTAAGAAATAAGGCAGAAAAAACCCCACAGAAACAAGTAAAAAGGGAGGACGCTTCATTTTCTTTATTTTCATTTATATTGTATGCTTCACCAGTATATACATACATTTTAGAAATAAATGGTTTAAGAGAAAGAAATAGCTGTTATGGTCTTAGAATAAAATCCTATTAAGTGAGTACATTAAAGAAATAGGATACTTTTTTCTTTTGGGGGGGATAGGAGGCTAAAGAAAAACCTTTTTCTTTCATGGTAATAATTATTTTCAGCATATTGAATAATCAAAAATTACTTATACCCAGAAGGCACTTATGCTAGACATCTAACTGAATTTTTAATTTGGAATTTATCTTGACAAAGAACATGTGATTAGTTATTTTTTATCAAATATGTATAATTGTGGGAATAACATGTTCAGAGGATTTTCAACCTCCTCATAAGGATGGAATTTTCTTTAGATTCCACAAATCTATTTTAAATATTTAAGAGTTTTAGAAGGTATATATTTCAAATCTGTCAGCGCTCTATCCTTTAGATTGCAATTTATCTTAAATTATGTAAAAATTCTGAAATTCAGGAAAAATTGAATTGTCTAATTCTTATGAAAATAAGTGCTTTAAGATATTTTAAGAATCACATGTGTGTATTAAGGACAATTTTAGTTTGGATAAGTATACTCTTCCTAAACTATTATATTATTTTGTGAAGTAACAGCATATTAAAAAAACAGTAATCATAATGATAGTTAACATTTATTAAGCTCTTATTATTATGTGCCAGACACTGTTTTAAGACCTTAGAAGTATTAATTCATTTAATATTAATAAAAATCCTTTGAGATGGATACTTATTATTATCATCTTCACTTACATTATAGATGAGAAAACTAAGGCACAGAGAAGTTTGAAACTGGCATTAAGTGGCAGAGACAGACACTGAACCCAGCCAGTATGGCTCTAAGAGAAGACTCAAGAACAGTAAATAGCACTCTAAACCACTTTTAGTGCTCAAATTCAAGTTCTAGAAACATATATATATGTACACTAGGCTAACATATTTCCTCTATGATGGATAAAAAGATAGGTATTCCAATTTTCGTACTAAACTTGGGTAGGTGGCAATTTAAGAAAATCTAGTTAAATTATATGAAGTCTCTTGTCTTACAAGTCTACAGGCAGTTAATGTATAGAGATGTTGTTATTCCAGATATGAAAGGTGAGGGAATAATGAAGTAGGGCTAATCAGTAAAATATTTCCATAATTGCAAGTATGAATGCAACTATATTTTACTCATGAATCCAACTATATTTTACAACTTTAAAGATATCTTATATTGTTTTACTTTATTTTAATAGCTGTGTGCCTCAGTAAATAGAAAGTATAGCCAGGAAGATTTACATAGGATGGAAATTAAAATAAGATTTAAAAGAAATTCTGAGAAATGGAAATGATAATACAATAACATTCAAGGAACTAATAAGGCTAGAAAATAATCTGAAATGTACCAAAGCTAAATTTCTGCCCCATCACACAGTACACAACTAGATACTCTTCAATGCCATAAAATATACATCAACATACCATAGTATGAAAAGCCTCTCTGCCTTTTTAAGAAATAGTCCCTCTCCCTCTTCCAAAGAAAATCATTATGATCTGAACCAATAGAAGCGTTTGTTTACATACCTCAAACATTCTAGCAGCAGTACATCTCACAAGTGCTGAAGTATGGACAACACCATACCACAAAACAGTTAACAATAACTCATGGTAGGCTGGATTTGCACTGAAAGAAAAAAAATCAATGCTAAAAGTGAGAGCCACATAGTTCTGGTTTAAAACATAAAAAGGTATATTCTTTCATTAAAGTCTATTTTGCCTTACTGGTGTATTGAAAAATACTACATTTATGAGGAATATTAATGATAAAAATATTGGCAAAACATATAGAATTAGTTTGTATGGTTTAATAGGTTACATCTAAGATTCTTTAAAAAAGGAAGTCACCTTATAAAACTACAAACTTTTAGCATATTCAGGAGTTATACTTTTAGTTTCTCTAAGTACTTGAAATTATGACAGATATTTCAACTCTTTAATAGCATAAAAGTTAAAATTATAAAAAAAAAAGTAAAATAAAATTTTTACTTATGAGAAAGAAACACTGGACTAAGAGCCAGATGGGTAAGTTATAACCTCTGTGGGTTTTAATTTCTGCATCTATAAAAATCTGGGACAATACTGCCCTATTTACATCATATGGTTGTGTAATCAATAAGGATCAATAAGGATAACTCAAATCACCTATATGGAAGGGTAAGTTGGCTGTGAAGACTATCCAAATGTGGGACAGTATTATTAATAAACACATAAGTAAAGAATGAGATAAAACTACTTAAGCAGCTAGATGATGTGCTTATGAGGGACTAGGCAAATCAAATGGAATGGAAAAAGGAGCCTAATGAGCTGGCTTTCACTTGGGGCTCCTTTTCCAGTTTTGGGATACTGAATTTTCTTCAAATCTGTACTTGACTTTATTTCTCCAGCTGCTCCAAAGAAGATATGTCTGTATCCTTTCCCTCATTCTTTTATTATAATGCATTGATTACAAACTATTAAGAATGTACAAATAAGAAAAACCAAAAACAAACAAAAAAATCTTAAGTCTCAAAACCAAGAGATTTGGTGTGTATGCCAATCTTTTTAGACTAAAAGTATGTACTCTATAAATCCAATTTTAAAACTTTATATAGCTTTTTAAAAACTATAAGCTATTATTTTTACCCCAGTTCCACAAAAGAAGCTTTCAGGCTATCAAGAGGAGCATGAGATAATGAAAGCAAGGTCATTACATCTTCTAAGAATCCAATTAACAGCTTTCGGTCTTCTTCCTACAGAGGAAAAAGACTGATAATGAATTTCCACCCAGTCAAGTAGAACTAAAACCATAATTTCCTAACTATAATTAGAAAATTTTACCAAATAAGGGGCAAATATCCTAATTTGGGAGCATTTTAATTAAAGATATTTATTAAGCATATCTATGATCACAATGGTGTGAGGACAAAGACTATCTTGATTCACAGATTTAGACCCGTGCTGTCCAATATGGTAGCCACTCACCACATGTGGTTACTTATATTTAAACTAAAAATGAAGTAAAATAAAAGATTCTGTTCCTGAGTTGCACTAGTTACAATTTAAGTTGTTTAACAGCCACGTGTGGTTAGTGGTTACCTTACTGGACAGCTCAGATACAGATTACTTACATCATTGCACTATTGATTAGATAGTTCTGGTTTAAAACATAACAAGGTATATTCTTTTATTAAAATCTGTTTTACCAATTTTACTTCCCATTAACTTTGGCTCTAAATACTTAAATACAAACCACTAAAATAGTTATCCTCCTAATAGTAGAAAATTGATATCTGAGAAATTATTAGTGGTGAGAAGCTTCACACTTGCTGAAATATAGACCACTGTGTTCTTAAAACAGTCACACCCTTGACTAAAAAATAATCTTTACTTTTAATCTTTCTTTTACAAACCATTATTTTAATAATCTGAAAAAATATTTCTTTCTTTTTTCTTACACAGTACTGTATTAAGAAATATGTTAGAAAAAGCAGGTCTACTAAATAGGAAAGTTAAAAAAATAACTGTATGTTAAATTAACCTGAATCTGTAAGGGAGGGAATCTGACATTCTATCAGAAAGTAAATATATATAGAGTCAGGTATTTTGTCTTTAGGTCTTTATTAGCTCAACAGTAAATGGCTTCTGTATATATCAATAGATCCATGAGGAAGACTAGATAACCACCTACCTTTTTTCTATATGGTCAGGTTAATTTAGAATGAGGTACAGATAAGTGATTGACAAAAGTAATGATCAGCATGAATAAAGGATGGACACAGCAGTTTTATAATACGCCAGTCTATTTAGGGAAGAACTTAGACACTGACAAACCAGCATCAGAGCTATGTTGGAATATAGATCTCACTCATTTATAGTCGCTTACTATATTAAACAGAGTATCCATAAATTTGGAAGATAAACTGTAAATCTGAAAAAACAAGTGTGAAATGAGACCTATGAAATATACTTCTAAATGAGCACGAATTCCTTTGATTTGAAAATTTACTATAATACTATTTCTCAGCTTTGAAATTTAATACTGCTCATGTATTTGATTCAAAATAGGTTTTGTTTACCAAAGCAATCAGGGTGTGATTAACTCTAACAGAAAATTTGGTTTAGTAAGAAAAATATTAACAGCTGGTGTGGGCAATCTAGGACAGCCACCTCAATTCACATTTTGTAACCAGCAGGAAAGTTCTTATCTCTTTAGATTTTTGGATTTCATATAGTGGCTCAAAAAGCGTGTCTTTATTCATTTATTCAACAAACCTATATTGAGGGACTACCATGAGGCAAACTTTGTACTTCATTATGCCTTAAAATACCATTTATGGTGAAAACCAACGTACTAACCAACTGCCAGAGCTTAAAAATGAGAGAGAAAAATATTGACATTACACTTGTTATTATGCTGGAAGAGCTTCTAAAATTACAGAGGAAAATGGTATTCACGCTATTGTGCCTCGTAATATGTGCTAGGACTTAATCTCCATGAATTTAAGAATAACAATAGATACAATCTGTTAAGGTTACGTGACTTAAAATATTCTAAACACAGGAATTCTCTGTGTATACATATTATGGAGTAGTCTTAGAAACTAGTGAAGAAAAGTTTAAAAAAATACTGTACTACTTTAACAGAGTTGGAGCTTCTGTTTCAAGGTATCATATGATACTGTAGAACTATATTTTAATATTATAGGATGGTTCAAATCTATTTTGGAAGAAGAGTGCAATAAATATGAACTGCTTTACTCTGAATACAAAAGGCAAAAGAAATTAGGTATTAATCGGGTAAATTTGGGAAAAAAGATCTTCCTGTTTGCTGCTCACATTCTAATTCCTAAAAATGCTTTATCTTGAGTCCGTATCTTCGCCTCACAGGTGGAACTGCCTCACACTTAAAAATGACTGATGTGCCTTAATAAACATAATATGTTTACTTAAAACAATGTTAAGTAGAGTGAGGTGGTCTGTTACATTGGTGACCACCAATGAACCACATCTCCTGGTTCATGCTCTCATTTATTTCCCTCTTTTTGAATCTGGGGTGGGCCTGTGACTTGCTTTAAGCAACAGAATGCAGTAGTAGTGATGTGCTAATTCCAAGCCTAGGCTTTAGCCTAGCAGATTCTGATTTTGCAATTTTGGGAGCCCTGAGCCACCATGTAATGAGTCTGGCTCTGCTGTTCCACAGGCCCTGAGGACAGAGAGAGGCCCTAAGACTACATGGAGACTGAAGCTCAGCCATCCTTGCTGAACCCCCTACCAACCAACCAAGTGAATGCAGCAACACAAGCGACTACCAGCAAGAAGAGACGCTTAGCTGAACAAAGATCGTGAGCAAATAAAAGATTTATAATAAGCCTTTACGTTTTGGGGTAATTTATTATGCAGTAACAATTAAGAAAAATAAAGTATTACTAAACCATACCTTACTAAAAATGATGATATAGTACGCTACAGCATTTTGTAGTTTGCTTCACCTAACACATGCGCTTTGTTGTTTATTAATGAAAAAATTATCAGGAAACACAAAGAAATTACTAAATAAGTGTAATCTAACACCTCTAACAAAATATCAAGAAGCACAAAATCTCTAAATTTATTTGTCCAACAGAGATTTTCCTCAGAGACTATTACTGAAATATGCTCACCACTGTAAATTATTTATTGAATGAAATGAATAAATAAATTTTGTTTTCACTTATGGGTAACATTTTCAATTATAAGCACATTAAAATACATAATATTAGCTATCTTTCTAAATAGAAAGTGCTTTACATTTTCCAGCAAAAGAATTTTTCCCTTACCTGAATATAACACGTAAGGACTCCTGTTGCATAAATGGGGACAGTAGCTTTAGTGAGGACCCCATTTCCTGCTGAGGAATCTAAAATCACAAAAACAATTTTAAAAATCTGAGTATGCTTTAAATATAAAGCAAAAAGTCATAAGACAAATTATATTTAAAATTACAACTGGTTACAAAGCTTACAAATAAATATTATTACTTTGAAAAATATTTTGATTAAAACACATATCCACTGGTAGTTGTGAAAATATTATACAACTTAATACTTTTCAGAGCCATTAGCATAAACAGTTTTGATAGATGGGAAAAACTTTAATAACCAAAATGAGATGCTCTACTGTTATTTGCACAGTCAGAAATCAGAGCTTTCTTTAGCACTCTCCCAAGTGCCCGTATAAGCAGGTGTTCATAAATTGTCAGGTTTTCAATTTGCAGTATTCAGTAAAATGTAAAGGCACTCAGCTGAAAGGAGGCAGCCAGATATACATTTTACCTGCTTCCAGATACGAGATACTATTTAGTTTCCAGTGCTAGCCTAGTTCCAGAGCTCCTCCTGTGTCCTGTATAGGGATTTTCAGCCAGACAGAACCCTGATTATTTTCATGGAGTAGGGAGGCTAAGTAAAGCATGGGGAGAGGGGAGAGCATCCAATCACAGGTGAGTGTCCTGTGACTACTGTAACATAAGAGATTTTCTTATGCAGCACACGTAGATGATTTAAAAATAAAAATGTTCCAGAGGTGATATGACAGTTGCTATTTATAGTACCACAGCTCTTCACTTATTGATTTTTAGGCACTGTTTTAAGTGCTTTACATTTACTTTTATGTACTCAAACTTTTTAAAATTACTTTTTATCTATTTTTAATATTTTAAATTCTTTTCAGAAAGTAGTACATAAAGAAATTGATTTGAAAAAATGTATTTAACTGTCCTGAAAGAAGTTTCAGCAAAAAAGAAAGTTCCATTTTCATATCAATTCGTATTTGAGGTTTGTTTATTCTCTTGGTAAGCGTAACTTTTTCTTTTGGGGAGTACTGATGTTGGTTGACTGTGACTATGGTAGCTGAGAGGTAAATCTGAGGCTAGGAACATAAGCTTAAGTTGAATTCACAGATACAGACTGTATATACAGTGATTATATACAATAATCACTTCCTATATGAACAGTTAAATATTCACAGCTAACTAATAATTCTAAAACCTATCAGTTTCCAAAAATATATAAATATTCTTCACCAATTTATCATCAGAATTAATAATTAACTAAAGAGATAATACCAACTATTAGGTATTCCAAGCATTAACCCTTTAGAAAGCTATTAAATATAAACTTTGGGAAGCATTTGTCAAAAAAAAAATCTCATCAACATTTTCAAACTTAAAGGGAATCATTTATTCATTCTCTAACTATCTCTGAGGACAGCCCCAAATGGAGTTTTTCAGATGACTCAATTCAAATCATTAAGGCAGGACTGAGATAAGAATTACCTATACATTCAAAATCAACCAAGTTTAAAAACAAAACAGGGGGGCTATACATTTTTGTTCCTAACATTTTTCACAATTCGTTCCTAAGAAATTAGAAAAATACACATGGACATAAGATCCACACATAAAGGAGTTCTTAGGCCAGTGGTGCTACAACTACACTTCTTATGATAGATAAGTGAAAACTATGAACAGAGGGGCTAGAGCTGCCCATTAAAGCCTATAGTTTCTTTAAAATCTCATGTTTCATTTAAAAAACATATATGTGTATCTTGTATTCTCTTCAATTACAATTTGTTTTAAGTTTGAAAAGTTTTAAGTAACTAATTATGAATTAGATGCTCTTTATTTTTTCCTTTTCAGTATCTCGAATATACTACTTCAACTCTCCAAGGGTACAAGTACTCAGCTTGAGAAGCTCAGCCTTAGGTCAGTTTGATTACGGTGAAGGTAGATATTTACAGTCAAATTGACAAAGATTAATCTTACTGCCACCCCATGGGAAGAATTCCGTAGTATAAATCTTCCTTTTCAATTGTACTTGCTAGTTTATTTATACACTTTACATACAATGAATAAAGTATTTTGCTGGAGTAAAGAGATTCAATTGTTTTTAAAAGTAATAATGAACAAACTTACCAATATTTTCTTCAGACAGTCTTAAAATCTCCTGGAACTGAGGTTTTACCTAAGCAACCCAAAGAAAAGATCCAGAAAGTCTCAAGTTCAACGGACCAATCAATGGTTAAATAAATAAAATGTTTACTACCACTACTTATTTATTTATTTTGTTTTATAGACCGTTGATTCAAGTAGTCAAAAACATAACAATTCTTAAGAGCCATAGGAAAAAAGAAGAGTTAAGTTACTGAAAACAACACCTTTTAGAGATAAAATATTTAAAAGAATTAATTCAGGTCAGCAAGTTTTCTGAAGGGTCTTTAGTTTCCTTCACTAAATTAAAATAATTTCCAAGGTGATTTTAAGTGCTTGAAATTACTACCTCCTAAAACTGACCTTGATGTTAGAAAGGGTATCTAGGCAGATATTATATGATTAGAATTATTGAAAAAATTTGCTGTATATAAAAGGAATGAAAATGAAATTCCATTCATTTAGGGTATTCAATAAGTAACATATTCATCATGTGATATCCATTGGCTTAGGTTAGTCTTTAACTTCTTTAAAATTTAACTTTAAACATCAAGTACAGAATATAACATTAAAATTTTAAGTTAAAGCAAACGCTTGTTTCAATTTTTTATTTTTAACATTATTGGATTTCAGATTTCAGGCCACTGAAGTCAACCACTTACTGTTAAGTGCTAAAATGAACTCCCAATTTTTTTTGTAAAAAAAGTAAAATAAATAACAGCTACTTCTTTTGGAGATGTCAAACAAATTGTGCCAAGCGTGATTACCAGTAAAATCAAATCATATTTGTTTAATAATTACATGTTAGTGAAAAATGTAAAATGATTTTGTTTCTTCTACAATAACATCAAGCTCTGGTTTTTGTCCTCCTATTGACAGGTCAGCATATTAATTTACAAATTCAATTTAAACTGAGATGTAGACCACTGTGAAAAGATTAATCTACAGAATCAGACTTATAGAATTAAATGACACTGAAGCAACTTCTTCACTTCACACATGGAAAGATTAAGCACAGATACATTAAATGATTTATCACAGGATACAAACATAACAGGGTCATAACCATTTTCCGAATTCCGTCCAGTCCACTATACCAAACTGTCATGCTCTAAATGTTTCAGTAACTACAGGTTTAATAGTAAAGAGCTACATAAAATTTTTACCTTTTAAATGTCTTGATTAACATTTGATTGTAGCAATGACATCTTTTTATGTTTTTATTAGAGCTCTAAAGAACTGACTTAACAATATGCTATGAAGACAAATGGATTAACAGGATTGAAGAAGAAAGTGGGACCTAAGGACATTCCAATTTAATATCTAAAACTACAGAATAGCCTAGATAGGCAAATGTGACAGTGATTGAAATATGTAGCATCTATCTCAAGTGTCCATTCTATTCCAAGAGCTTGTATCTTGTAGCAAGTATTCTATACAAGCTGCTTTGATTCTATAATCACCTGAAGTTTTGACCAAAGCATGCTGAGCAAATGGCTGCTTCCTGAATCTGTGGTAGATGGTAAAGTACCAGAAGTACATTCAAAGAATCACAGCTGAGTCCCCTAGCTGATACTTCCTATGCTAGAAAGCTTTGAGATATCCACAGTGAGTAGATCTTATAACCAAATCTGGATACAAACTAAGTTTTGGCTAAATCATCTTCTGAAAATCAATAAAGAGAAGAATATTACTGACTAGAATTTTCTTTTACTATCACAGTTTTCTAAGGTATTAAAAGATAATTTGAATAAAGGAAGGGCTCACGCTTTTATTTACTCTGCTATAGCATTAATTAACACATTACATTTCTATGTCTCTTGCATATAAGAAAACATGGAATACAAGTTTTTACCTTAGTGTTTGTAAAAATTTTGCCAAATGTCCGGCAAAGGCGCCAGAAAAATCTGGAGAATTCATGGACACAGGTAGTTGAAGTAACATTAATTTTGCCAACTATTTCTATAAGCTGTGGCAACCTGAATATGAAAGGAAAGAAAAATAGGCAGGGGTACAAATAAATTATTGTTTCCTTGCCAATTTCTGAAACAATGCAAATCTAACAGTATCTTCTGTTCTGCTTTTCATAGCTAGTAAAATTGGAATGCAAAGGAGTTGTTTGGAACCCTTTGCAAAGTCTTCAGTTTATATTCTATAAATTTCTTAAAATAAATTTTAACTGATTGCCATAAAATATATGGAATCTTAATGGTAGGGTTCTAAGTATGGAGTTAATGAGACTCAAATCAATGGAGCTGATATTTCATACAAGAGCTTGGCTAACATGGCATCATCCACTTTAGCCTCAAAAATGAAAAGTCTGGATGTAGTTTAAAATCCATCACCACTTGTAGACAATAAGGCAGCAGATAGGTCTTCTGACATAACACAGCAGCACCATCTTCATAGATAAATAACTACGTATCTAGTAGTATAAATCTCCTCTCCTAAAGAAATTTACCATAGATGATGCCAAGTTATGTTTTGCTATTTTTTTTTAATATTTTGTTATATTTTGTCCCTCAGTGCCCAGGCTAAATATAGTGAGCTACCTTTCATTCAACTGATTGAGATGTACCAAATGAATACGGAGATGGTAACTTACAATTGATTGACAACCCATAGTAAACTCTCCCAGCCTGTTGTACCCTCGTGTTCCAGCTGGTAATCATAAAGTTGTAGCAGTACTGCCAATTGCTCACGACTTCCAATAATAGTAGACACATCTTGAAGAGGCGACATAGGCCGAGGGAACCTAGTCACTATAAAAATTAGAAGCGAAATAAATCACATAGAAAATGACAGTTTGGAAAGTTAGCTATTCTGTCAAAAGAAAAGTAAGGTTCTGCCTCCTAATATTTATTTAGCTTATTATAGACTTTAAATATAAAACGAAAATATATTAATTAAACCATTTTTAGAAAAAAATGAAATACAGTTGATCCCTGTACAATCAGGGGTTAATCTGCCTACAACTTACAGTCGGCCCTCTGTATCAGAGGTTCTTCCACATCCACAAATTCAACCAACCACAGACCATGTAGTACTATAGCATTAACTATTGAAAAGTATTCACATATAAGTGGACGTGTACAGTTCAAACTCCTTTTGTTTAAGGATCAACTGTAAATTTTTGTCATATGTGAACAAATTTAGCAAATCTCAAAAATTAGGATTTTATGAGACTAAATAACTAGTAAATGAATATTGTATGAAAGAGCTTGCCAGTGAAGAGTAAAATTTCACTTAAATTAAAATTGGCCACAAAATAAGATCTCAGCTAAAATATGGATTTGAATCTGGTTTTAAAAAAATAGAAATACTTGTAATTCCACCAGACTGTTTATGTCAAAAACTAATAACTATGATAAAATATTTCCTTCAGGCAGCAAGAAACTAATAGGTTGACAGCAGGGAAAAACTGTTTAATACCAGAGAATAATGACCTAAAATACATTAAAACTTGAGCTGAACAGGCTTCTTAAGTATTTAATCTCCAATATTAAATGATTTATTTAAAAAATGTTCCATAGTTTGATAAACATTAAGTTACTATAAAGTGTTAAAACCAGTGACCAGTAAGATAAAGCAAAATTATCATTAAAAAATGTATTATAAATATTATAACCAGAGTCTCATGTATATACTTTAAAAGTTTTGGGGGAAAAACTGAAAAAATTACTTTTAAAATTATGTAACTAAAACATTAGTATACTGTAAAATTTGAACACATCAATAAAATCTATGATTCTACAGATCATAATTAGATTCCAGGTTATTAAAGAACAGGGCTTAGATGGCTGTTAAGTGAATAATGCTACCAACAGCTCATTAACTGTTGAACAGAAATTCCTAATGGCCTAGCAACTCCTGCATAGAGGTTAACACCCTAAAAAGACACAATTAAGGATGCAGCATTTTCTCAAAACATATTAATGGTGTAATGATAATTATTAAACTTAAGAAAACATGAAATAACTTTAAAAGTGCTCAAAGACAAAATTAAGATGGTATTGTCCTCCTATGCTGCCCAAGGCTTTTAACAATATCTTAAGTACAGATAAAGGTTATCCCTTGCTAGCTGAAGTCACCTATTTGATATCATAATACACACACAAACAAACAAATAAATGAATTTAGGTAACATGGTATCCCATACTATCTGAGGTTTCTGCTTGAGTTGTCATTATCTCAACCTAGGAATCAAATAGATTTGGATGGTGAGGGATATCTGTACTTCATACTTCTATATTGTTGAAGCATATCTGATAATTTCAAAAAGGATTATATCATATTGGTCACAATCTGCGATACTATGATGGAATGTATCAATATATTATTCCTTCAAAAATACTGACAAATTATTGAAAAATAGTGGAACAGTTAAAAGTAAATCAGATAATGTCAAGATTTATTACAGGCAAAGTGAGGTCCAAAGATTTAAAGCTAGGTCCAATAGAAGCAAAACAATGTCAAGAAATAAGCAATTACTTGGATAACTCAGTTCTAACAGATAAGCAATCAGAATGGTTCAGGGATCTCAAAACATTATTCTATTTAAAAAGATTTTAAAAAATTTAAGCATCTAACTTGTAACCATACAGAAGAGTCCCCAGAATGCCATTTTAATAGGTATTTTATTGTCAAAAAATTACCACAATTATTCAAATCCAGCAAAATAACAACTGTTATGACTCTTCAATGTATTTCCCTCTCACTAGAATGTAAGCTCTTCATGGCAGAGATATTTGTCTGTTTTGTTTATGAGTGTATCCCAAGTGTTTAAAATAGTGCCTGACATAAATATTAGCTAGTGCTCTGGAATTTTCATAATGTAAAAGAAAACTATTAAATCTTCACTTGTAATAAACTGTATCCCAAATTATACAGATGGACATACAGATAGACACAGAGACATAGATATATAGATAGACTATATATATAGATAGATCTATATATATATATAGATATATAAGGATATAATATTTCCTCATTTATAATAAATGTATTATACCCTACATGTGAGAATAATAACATTAACATTTACAGTTACTATTAAAAGTCAGAGGGTCAAATTAAGTCAATAAGAACTTAAAAGATTATTTTTGGCATGATAAAGACATAATCACAAGGAAAGGTCACATAAACATCAGAAGGAATATGTTCAGGATGGTAAAGTAGTTTTGAAAATTTTCTATCTAATCTCTAACATGTGCTTGGCACGCAATAGGTGACATTTAAGAATTATTTGCTAAATGAATGAATGATAGCAAGTGCTGTGGGTTGAACTGTGTCTCCCTTAAAAATTTATATGTTGAAGTCCGAACCCCTAGAACCTCAGAATGTGACCTTATTTGGAAATATTGTTGTTGCAGATATAATTAGATAAGATGAAGTCATACTGGAATAGCGTGGACTTCTAATGCAATATAACTGATCTTATAAAAGGGAAATTTGGACCGAGACAAGTGCATGTGTGTGCACACACACACATGGAGAACGGAATGTGAAGGTGAAGGCAGAGACTGGGGTGATGTATCTACAAGCCAAAGAACACCAGAGATTGCCAGCAAACCACCAGAAGCGAGGAGAGAGGCATGAAACAGCTTTTCCCTCACAGCCTTCAGAAGGAACCAACCCTACTGATACCTTGATCTCAGACTTCGAGAGAGTTCACTTCAGAACTGTTAAACAATAAATATCTGCTGTTAAAGTACTAAGTTTATGGTACTTCGTTATGCTGGCCCCAGCAGAACAATACAGCAAGATAGAAAGAAAAAGAGAGGGAATTAGAAAGACAGGAAAGTCCCTAGGCAGATGAAGTGTCTTAATGAGTGAAGGGGTAGAACCTAAAGTAGCCAGCTGTGAGCGTTTTATGAAGATTTATCTTAAAAGTTTGAATTTTCATTCTCCTCAATATCATTAAAAAATATTAAACTAACTCTACCCCATCCATTCTCAATTTTCGAAGTAAAACTGGCATTCTAACAGTATACACCATTTTTATGCTGTGCTTTGTGTATTCTTGGACACACTGCTTCATATCCCAAAGATTATAGGTAGCCCTGTTTACTTTACATGAAAACTATAATTCTAAAAACACTGTGTGTTGATTTTCTCAATGGTATAATTCTTTTGTCTATCAGAAGCCCGTAAGAGACACGGCTAATTCACAAATCTGAAAAAGCTGCAAAGGAATCTCATACATAGTAATAACTTGTCTGTAGCCGTTTATCCTGGGGGTTAGGTGCAGTGGGGCTACCACGTACCATGGATCAAAGGTCACTTACTAGTTAGCTAGACTTTGAGCTAAGAAAATACTGGCTCTTGCTATCAATTTCATGTATTTCTGAAAATAAATCATATTCTTTTTTTGGAAAAAAAAGAAACTGTGCTGCGTATGCTTATATTCCTATCAAGGACATAGCAGGAAAGAGTAATTACATTTACCTTCCCCTACTGAAAATAAGATGAAATAGCTGGGGAAGAAAAAATATAAAGAAAGTGGAAATGAAAAGCTTCATAAACTGGTCCTGGTAACTATTAATTCAGCTCTATTAATGAAAGAAAACGTTTATTTCTGTCTTATAACACTGAAAAAAAGGCTATAATAAAAGGCTCTAGATTAAGAATGGAAAGAAAGTACAAATAGTATAAAACACTACCACGAGGCTTATCCATAAAAGATGAAGCCATATAGTTCACCCCAGATATCATACAATCTACGACCATGCAGTTCCACATGTATAATACATTTTAGTAATTATGCTGTCATATAAAGTGACTTTTACATTTTTAATCAGAAACGATTCTTTGGAAAGCTAAGCTGTTAATATTCTACATCTTCCTCCCATAATTTAAGTTCAGTACCTTCTATCTGTGGCACTTCACCATGAAGCTTGGCTTTGCTGGAGAAAGGTGCATTCTGGAGCACTAATGCAAAGAGAGATGGGATCAAGGACTGCAAGGCAGACAGATACATGTGGAGCTTATGTTCATCCAGCCCGTGCTCTCCTTCCTGAAATATAAGGAGGTGAAAGCTAACTTTAGACTTCTGAGGTTATGTATTTATGATGTTCTTCCTTTCTGTGGCAAACAATAAGACATTTAAGGACATGTATGTTAGACTCAAAGCATCACACCTAATGGAGATGACCATGAATCTTTTCTGAATTTCTCTGAGTATGAGAAAATGTGAAGTACTAAGGCATTGTGGAAGTAATAGAATCTTTTGTATGGAAAACTTTAGGGTGAACATCAGTCATTTCATTTGTATGGAACGTCTTTTAAAGGTCTTTTTCTTTTAAGAGGGTCTTATCTTTTGACATTTTATAAGTCAGGTTAAAGAAATTAAAGTGAGCCACAGGAATCATTTTAAATGCTCAACTGCTAAACGAGCAGGAGTACTTGCTATTCCTAACTTCTTTTATAGATTTGGTGACAACTGTATTTGCCAGCATTGGAAGCACTTTCAAATAATTCAATGTATAGATAAAATGTAGGAGAAGAAATGTCAAAAGAAAACAAAAGAAAGAGATAACAGAAAAAAAAAAAGAGTAAAAGGATCACTATGGTACACAGAAACCAAATATTAAAGTGAAAAATAGAATCATTAGAGAGGAAAGCATTTATTGCTGTTCAAATCCACTTGAGATGTCATTACTATATTATAAATAACAACTGTGTCAGAAATATCAGATATGTTAGTTTTTTACTATCAAGTTCTAAATTAGTTAATTTCTTCATGTAAGAATTACCTTGTGTGCTGAATACTGCAGCTACGTTTAGCAACAATGTGGAATTAGCTGTGTTATGAAATTGAACTAAAAAAAAAAACAGGTACAGGGCTTCCCTGGTGGTGCAGTGGTTAAGAATTCGCCTGCCAGTGCAGGAGAAACGGGTTCGAGCCCTGGTCTGGGAAGATTCCCACGTGCCGCGGAGCAACTAAGCCTGTGTGCCACAACTACAGAGCCTGTGCTCTAAAGCCCGCAAGGCACAACTACTGAGCCGGCGTGCTGCAACTACTGAAGCCCGCACGCCTAGAGCCTGTGCCCCGTAACGAGAGAAGCCACCACAATGAGAAGCCTGCGCACTGCACGAAGAGTAGCCCTGGCTCGCTGCAACTAGAGAAAAGCTCGCGCGCAGCAAGGAAGACCCAATGCAGCCAAAAATAAATAAATAAAATTTTATAAAACCCCAAAAAACAAAAAAACCAGGTACGGATAATTCTCAGATAGAAGGAATGCAAATATTAAAAAAAAAATACTTAAAAAAATTGCCTAGGTTTCATAAAAAGGAGTACTTCAGTATAGTCTATTTATAGTTTTCTTAACACCCATTTTGAAATTTATAGAAAAAATAGCCCAATTTTTAAATTAAATGAATACACGTGTATACATATAAGACTATCTACAGAGTAGTTAAAATACATTATGTTAAGAGCCTTTAAAATCTGGGGGTAAAAAGGGCAAGAGTTTGGTTTTAGAGACTGATATCAGATCCTGGTTCTGTCATTTGACAGCTTTGGGACCCTGAGCAAATTACTTTAACACTCAGTTTCCACACAAAAAACAAAATATAATTCAAATGGTTATAAGAATGAAATAACATACTTTATAAAGTATCTACCTTAATGGTACATAATCAATACGCATTAAAGAAATGTTTTTCTTCTAGACTTTAAAAGAGACTTTTAATACAAAAATTAGAACAAGAAGTTTCTATTGTTTCTTCAACTTTTCTTCAATTCTTTTACTTGGGAAGAATGGAAAGTTCCCTTTAAAAAGTCAGGACGTGAACTACTGCAGTGAAAAAAAGGTAACGCATTTTGACACTGTATAAATAAGAAAACTTTAGAGGCTCATATTTTAGTTATCTCTGCATTCTGGGAACTGATGCTGACACTTTATCTAAAATATTTAAGTCTTCAGAAGAGGCTAGGAAGAGGTAGCACTGTGAATAGTATACGAGTTAGTGCCACAAAGGTGCTATTTTAGCTAAAAAAAGGCAGACCATGCTCTTTCTCCTCTAGCTTCAGTCAAGCAAAACTTCCTCAAATCTCCCTTGGCTCCAGACCAACAGAGTCTTTAACAGGTAGTTAATTAGAATGTTCGCTAAGTGGTACTTTCTGTCTTTGTTCCCCCAACATTCTCTCAAGATGCCTTAGAACACACCTTTTAAATTTCTATTAACTATATAAATAAAGGAAGTATTTACCCTGAGAAGTTTTTCAATCTTGTTCAGCAATGTAGGTATAAGATGAGACTGTAAATTTCCAAGTTCTGTAGTCCAGGCAGCATAAGCTGGTAAAAATACTTGATGTGTTGCACTAACTACTCTTTCTGAGGGGTCACCCAAGGCTGACAGCAACAGTTCAAAACCCTGCCAAAAGGAAATAGGCAAAATGTAGATTAAAAAAAAAAAAACCTAAAAAACATAATAATATGTAATAAATATACACTGCAGTACATGTAGCAGACATTTTAAGCAAGAAAGAAAACCATTCATAATCCTATCCTTCCCAATTTCTTTAAAGAAAAATGTCATTTATCCGTTGATGGGAAAACCAAAGAGAAAGGGTGGTAACATGGCATACTTGTTGCCAATTTACCGCCAGAAAGCTGTGTCAGATACTATAAATGAATCAAAGCATCTCCTCCTTGAAATAGCAGAACTGAAACCAGGCAGCCAACTTCAACCGGTTAAAGTTGACACGTCTGCCATCCCTACTATAGATTATAGAATATCTGAATCAGAGATCTGGAATATTATACTATTTGGAATTTTATAATGAAATAAATGGGATTCGTTCTGAAAAACATACCTGTTGATATTTGTCTGGATCATCAATGTATCCCATAATGATACCGAGGCTTTTGATCACAGCTTCTCTTACCAAATCTGCCTTATCTTCCATTAACATCTGTTGCAACATTGAAAGAACCAAGGAGCTACGGATTTCTTTCTGAAAATAAACAGGAACATGTTTTACTATTTATTTACACTAGCAGCAGAAAAGGATAGAAAATGAGATATCCATGTATTCAAAATCTAGATTAAATATATATTAACATGTTGCTATGTTTGCTTCAAGTCCTCATTTTTGAAAGACATAAGACATTAGAGATACAGCTGAAATATCACTCTTCTCCACCCTCTCCCCCTTCCTCCAACTCCCTCTCTAAAGATAACATCTACCCTGAACTTGGTATTAATCATCTCCCAGCATATTTTTGTATTTTTACTAAATATGTGTCAATCCCTCAAACCTTTACAGTGCCCTTTTGGCCAATCAACAGTCAACACTCTGCTATAAACAGACAATGACTCTTCTACCACTACCTGTACAACTCAGATAAGAGCACTGACAGTCATAACAATAGGAGGGATTACAAAAATCACTCTGGTAAGCAAAACATTTGCCTGGGGTAGGAGTATGGAAACATAAAATCCTGGTGTTCTGTTTTCTGAAGAACTGAGAAAAAATATTAAAACAGGATGATGAAACATGAGAGTAAACTTTAAAAGTGCTTAAAAAACTGTGTTGATATTTTCAGATGCTATTTAATATAATGTCAACCACTGTTGTGTCTTAATTTCACACAATTTTTTCCCCATGGTTTTAGCCTAATTAATGTCTGAGGTTAGAATAAAGTGTTATTGTTATACAAATTCTTGCCCTTCCTCCTCTTTTTTTGTACCATTATTGTAAGTTGACAAATTTATAAAATGCTTTAAACTTGTTTAAGTTACTTTTACATATAATAGTTAAAATAAAAGGATATGATCATTTTCATAAATTTACAGTGTGATCTGGTATGCAAAGCAAAGTCTTAAAAGACATTTTTAAATGACCTAGCTTTTGTTTTGACTTTTAGAGACAAAAATATATGTTAAGTTTAGCAAATTTTGGTTACATTTAGGTTGGTGAATATGCCTTTTGGTACAGCCTTGTTTATTTATCCTTTAGGCTAAAATTGCTCCCCCCAATTTTTTTTAAAGTGTATTAAAAGGGCTTTTTGGTTAATATCAGCACAGGCAAAAGGACAGAGGTGAGTAAACTTCAGCTGGGTATTTGCTTTGCAATGATCTAGCCTGAGGTCAACTGTGGCAGTTAGTTTCAGCATGCTAAGGGAACCCACAGGACAAGTCAGGATGCTTTACTCCATTTAAGCCATGACCACACTGAGGTTTTACTGTTACCAGTTACAGTGGGGAACAAGAAAGTGGAGGTCCATGTAGGAAACATTAAGTCCATTATTAATACTGCTTAGCATTCTAGTACTAGGAGCAGTGTGGAACAGTTTCCTTCTTCTTTGATAGCATGTGATGTTCATCTCTGTCTTGGAACAATAAATAATAGGATGCTCAAACTCACTCATGTATCACAACAATAAGATAATTTTCTCTTAAAAGATAGGCAAACATTAAAAATAAAGTGATTATGCCCAGTTGAAGTATGGTAAGATAAGAACTCCAACGCACTGTTGACAGGAGTACAATCTGTGCTATCTTGGTTGGGGGCAATTTAACACTGTCAAAATAAAAAATGCAAATGTTAAAAGCAGCAAGAAACACAGGTATTAATGGTTTGTGAAATTTAAAAATGAAGATTCCCTTGTGTACATTTTTAAATTTCACATACTGTTAATATCTCTGTATTTTGCTTCTTTTAACACACAGAGTAATTAATTCTGGGTAAGAAAAATTTAAAGGATGTAAAAATGCAAGCTGGTAATATGCATAAATTTTTATTCTCTGTAAGTATTAATTAAAAATCATTACCCAAAGATGTAATCTTTGGGGATAATGACTAGGGTCAGGGAAGTCTTTGACTTTCATTTTATTCTTTTCTATACTGCATGAAAATTTATTTTTAACAAAATAAAAAAAATGTTACTGGAAGTGAGACTATGAATTATTCTTTATATTCTTCTGAATAAAAACCCAAAATTTTTATTTATTTATTTTTAAAATTTATTTTATTTATTATTTTTGGCTGTGTTGGGTCTTCGTTGCGGTGCGCGGGCTTTTCATTGTGGTGGCTTCTCCTGTTGTGGGCCACAGGCTCTAGACGTGTGGGCTTCAGTAGTTGCAGCACATGGGCTCAGTAGTTGTGGCTCGCGGGCTCCAGAGCACAGGCTCGGTAGTTGTGGCACATGGGCTTTGTTGCTCTGCGGCATGTGGGATCTTCCTGGACCAGGGATCGAACCCGTGTCCCCTGCATTGGCAGGTGGATTCTCAACCACTGGGCCACCAGGGAAGCCCCAAAATTTTACTTTTTAAAAAGACAATTGACTATTGGTTTCTCACTCTTCACCAAAGATTATGAGGTAACAGTAAATGCAACATAAACAGCTCCTGTATTATACAATTCCAATTTTTGTACCCCTTTAAAAGAACAATCTTACAGAAAGGACCCTTTAAGGCAGGGGTCAGCAAACTTTCTGTAATGGGCCAGATGGTATATACTCTTGGCTTTGGGGCCAAAAAGTCTCTGTTGCAGCTATTCAGCTCTGCTGCTGCAGTGTGATAGCGGACACAGACAATACACAACAAATGGGTGTGCTTGTGTACCAATAAAAGTTTATTTGTAAAAACAGGCTGTGGACTAGATTTGGTTCCAGGCTGTATTTTGTCAAGCTCTGCTTTAAACTATGGTTGTTTAAATTAAAATAATTTTTGATGTCACCTCATTTCTCTACCCCTTCTAAGCCCTTGACCTATGGGAAGATACCTAAAAGGGGCACAACAGTGCAGTGGTTCTCAATCTTTTGGTGGCAGGATTCCTTTAGTCATTTAAAAATTAATGAGCACCTCAAACAGCTTTTGTTTGGGTGGGTAATATCTATTGACATTTATCATATCAGAAATAAAATAAGAGAAATTAAAAATGATTAATCATTAAAAATAAACTCATTAAAGGTTAACATGAATAATGAAATTATAATTTTAATGAAAATAACTAATCAAAAAATTAGTGAGAAGAATGGTGTTGTTTTATATTTTGTGCAAATCTCATTGATGTCTGACTTAAAAGAAGATAGATCCTCTTAACTGCTCAGCATTCAACTGTGTTGTACTGTTTTGGTTGAAGTATTTGAGAAAATCTGGCCTCACACAGACATATAATTGAAAAAGGGAGAGGTATTTTCATAGCCTCTTCTGATGAGAATAGAAGCTGTCAAGCTCACAGTGGTGAATACAAGTTTTCCAAAATTCTTGTTCTCACTTATAAGTTCCAGTTTTATCACTGTCAATGAATGCTGTCTACTTGTTTTCCTTGAAATGACAGGTTCCATTTCATTCATTTTCATGAAAATGTCTGTCAAAATCCCAAGTTTGAATAACCACAGCTTTTTTTAGTGGTCTGTCAACTAAAACTGGTTTAGCTTACAACTCGAGTGCTTTTCCTGAAACAGCCATCATAGTTCAGAATGCAGCAAAAGGGCTTGATATGAGTATCTTCCATTTTATTACACAGAATATTAAAATGATGCATACTTAGGGTCAAAATTTAGTAGAATTAATAATTTTACTGATTCACCAAGCTTATTTTTAAGTGAAACTGACTTTTTCTGAGAGTGCATGGCAGCGAAGAATACAATCATTATCTGTCTATTTGGGTGTCACTGCCTTGATCAGTGCTAATGCACTGGCATTGTTGCCCATTACAGCTTTTGCACTAACAGTGTAAATGTCAACACAGAGAAAAAGTCAAAAAATGTTTCAATATTCTCATGAAAATAATTTTCATCTCATGGGACCCCCAGGGTCCTCAGACCACACTTTGAGAATTGCTGATGAGGTTTAATATATTTATACTCATGCAAAATCAATGGTTAATGTACCTATCTGTCTGCAGTGCCATATCGTGTCAATGTGAGCCTTCTCTTTTTGGCTCATCTTTTTCCTTTGTTAGGACAGAATTTGGATTCAACTGTATAATTAGACACCTGAAAAAAAGGTTTCTCTATTGTTACAAAAGGAAGAAAAAGGTTTTTAAGAAAAAATTACAATTCTTACAGGAAGGTAAGGTGCCAGTGCTCCACAAGATTCCGCCACAAGCAATCTTCTTTCTGGGTATTTGTGATTAATCTAGAGTAAAAAATAAATAAATCAAGCATAAACAACATACCCTCCCTTCCTCCAATAGAGAATTATTTTTCACCATAAATCCTGTTAGGAATGCAATAAAGCTTCTTTCTTTTCCACTTCGGGGATCCCTATACCTGGATCAGGATTAAGGGAATCAGGGAGAGCCTAAAAAATGAGGTCACAGGGGTTACCTGTTAAAGAGAAAGAAGATAAAGCAAAGATGAAAATATGGCAAGGTGTCTAGAGATTGTGGGCTTGCCCAAGACTAAGCTTTCCTTAGGATGTCAGGAGCAACATTCTCCTTCCCTAGCAACATTAGTATATTTTTAAATTTGGAAGACCCAGCTTCTAGATATTTACTGATACAGTCTACAATATGTGCCAGGAATGATTGCTCAGTCCTCTTTTTTTACCTCAGGGATTAGGACGTAAATTAATCGATGATTTAACCAGAGCCCTTGACTGGTGTTATGATTTTGTTTTTAAAGTAAGCAGACGTCAATTCATTCCTGTTTGCATATGCAAGATGATGGGGTTTTGCTACTGTAATGACTACACTGAACCATAACAAAAAATAACAAAAACAAAAAAATGACACATACTGGGTTTTGTTCCCATATGTCTTCTTCATAGAATATAAATCTTTCTTTGACTGGAAAAGAAGTGTATCTGTTCTCATATTCCCATATGAAAAGGTGACATAATTCATTAATGTATTGGATGCCTAAAATTAAGAAAAGAAATTATGTAGCAATCTACTGGGCAACAAACTGGAGGTAGGCGGCTAGATAGATCACCAATATCCATGTTTATTCAGGTTACAGAAGAGGTGGCGGTAGAGACGTTGGTAACTGACATCTCTGAATAAAATTTAATCCAGAAATAGTAACCTCAAAACAAAATGGTTTCAATGTCATAGTATGCAATATGTAAACTTCGATTTTACTTTCCTTTAGTCTAGCAAAATGAGTCTCAAAATTAAATGTACACACAACAATCAACTGTATTCCTATATATTGGTGATAAACAGAAAATTTAAAAAATTCTATTTACAATAGTATTAAAAAGAATAAAATACTCAGGAATAAATTTTAAAAGTGCATAAGTGATATTCTGAAAACTATAAAACATTACTGAAAGAAATTTTAAAAGACCTAAATAAATGGAAAGACATCCTAAAATTCATGGATTGAAAGGCTATTAGGATGGCAACATTCTCCAAATTGATCTACAGATTCAACACAATCCCTATAAAATTTCAGCTGGCTTCTTTGCAGAAACTGACAGGTTGATCTTAAAATTCATACAGAAATTCAAGGGACCCAGAATACCTAAAACAATCTTTAAGTACAAGAACCAATTCAAGGGGTTGGGGTTTCTTTGGGGGGGGTGATAAAATTCTTCTAAAATTGACTGTGGTGATGGTTGTGTAGCTCTGTGACTACAAAAACCACTGAATTGTACAGTTTAAATAGATGAATTGTATGCTCTCTGAATTACATCTCAATAAAAGTTAAAAGAAGAAAATGGAAAAAACTATTTAAAAATTGCATATACATATGTATAACTGTACAGAATTGTAAATTCAAAGTTATATATGTTGTTTCCAAGTTAATTTGACTTTTCAGTGGTTACAGCCTAACCCTAAATTAGTATGCACTATAATCTCTAGATGATATATGGATTTTCAGAGATAATATGGATATATATAATGTTCCCTTTTAAATAATGAATCTAGATATGACTCCACTAAATTCTAAAGAAAAAAATGAATACTCAAAGAAAATGGGAACAGAATTCTAAAAGACCATAAACTTTAGCGATATTCCAGAGGCTAATAATTTTTCTTAAGAATAAGTGACAAAGCTAGTATAAATAAGGCCATGCAATTTGTCTTCATAAGTAAGAAATCCATCTTTTTAAGATGGAAGAATAAGTTACTTAATGACCTAAATATGGAATCTAGAAAGTCAAAGATTCTGAGTTCTAGCGAGGACTGGAATATTACAATTCAACATAAAACCAGAAGTATTGTTAGTAAATAGTGAGTTGAAATATAAATATATATAAACCTCCTACATCAAAGGTTTACACTTTATATTCTGTATATACTTGTAATATATACAAGTATACAATATATACAGATACGATTTCTATTATCTACCTACCTACCTACACATACACACAACCTCTTGCTTTCCCTTGAACTCATTAGTTTGTATATTTTTCATATTTTGTATCTCACTTGATTCAGATCCTTGAACTCAGGAATTTTTGTATTTTGTCTCATTGGATTCAGATTCTTGTCTAAACATCCCTTTCTCAGAGATTTCTTCTCTGACCACCCTTTCTAAAACAGTACTCCCTATCACTCTCTAACCCTTAGCCTACCTTTTTTTTTCTTCATAGTTTATAAATTACAAGACATCGTTTCATTTATTTGTTTACTCTTACCTCTCCACTAGGATGTCATTGTCTTTTATTCACCACTGTATCCCTAGTGACTACAACAGTACCTGGCAGTGGAAATAGTGTTAAGTATTTGTTGGAAGAACGAATAAAGCAAAGCATCCCGGAGCTTTCTTAAGGACTATTAAATCACTGTGCTGGGTTATAGAAACAGTAGCATAATTTATATCCCACATATTTCCTAATAGCATTTTTAAAAGATAATATGAACATTTATAATAAATTAGAATACAATAGCTAGGGAAAACCCAGTACAATTATTTACCTGTTCCCAACACTGTGGTAAAAGTTCAGCTTCTACACGTGTTGGACCAACATGACGTGCAAATGCCACACAACCTGTCAGTATCATTTGCCTGAAAGATAATACAGATGAATAAAGATTCGTATTTGCATAGAAAGCACAACTAGGACAAAGAGTTAAAAAGAGTCAGCTCCAATTAACATGAAGTACAATATTTTTGTACAATTTGTACAATATTTTTGTACAAATTCAACTTTTCACAATGGACGGGCTGCCACCATCCAGCAGTGGCAAAACCATTTGTGAGAGATGTTGTGAAGGGATTCTCTACTGGTGTGAAGCTGAATCTCATAACCTCCTAAATTAACTTCCCACATATACATTCTGAGATTATAATATGTTTAAAGCTTCAGTTTCTAATGAATTTCAGTTTCTAGCTACTAAAACAATCAGTGATTATTTTCCCAGTATTTCTATAATTAAAAACTATGATGTCATATTGGTAAAATGATATTTATTTTTTATTTAAAAAAATTTAAAATTTTTATTGAAGTATAGCTGATTTAAACTTATTTATTTATTTATTTTTAGTTGCATCGGGTCTTTGTTGCTGCGCGTGGGCTTTCGCTAGTTGCGGCGAGTGGGGGCTGCTCTTCGTTGTGGCGCGCAGGCTTCTCACTGCGGTGGCTTCTCTTATTGCGGAGCACGGGCTCTAGGTGCAGGGCTTCAGTAGTCATGGCTCCCGCACTCTAGAGCACAGGCTCAGTACTTGCGGCGCACGGGTTTAGTTGCTCCGTGGCATGTGGGATCTTCCCGGACCAGGGCTCCAACCCGTGTCCCCTGCATTGGCAGGTGGGTTCTTAACCACTGAGCCACCAGGGAAGCCCAAAATGATATTTCTTAAATGAGAATTTTTGGTATTGCACCCAAGATAACTGTGGTAGGCAGCTTCTGACATGGCTCCTAATGAGGTCCATCTCCTGATATTCATGCCCTTGAGTAATCCCATCTCCTTGAGTGTAGACTGGACCCAATGATTTGCTTCTAATGAAAAGAATAATGGCCAAAGTGATGGTATGTCACTTAGGAGATCAGATTACAAAAGCCTGTGATATCCATCTTGTGAGACACTCTCTTCTGCCTTCTCAGCTGGCAGGCTTTGATGAAGACACTGCCATGTTGGACAGTTTCATGTGGCTAGAAACTAAAGGCAACTTCTGGCCAAAAGCCAGTGAGGAACCGAGGCCCCCAGTCCAAAGATCCATAAGAAACTGAATCCTGTCAACGACAAAGCTTAGAAGCAAATCCTTCCCCCATGGACCTTGAGGTGGCTGTAGCCGCAGCCAACACCTTGACTACAGCTTTATAAGAGACCCTGAAGAAGAAGACCCAGATAAATTGACCCACATAAACTGTGTTATTTTAAACCACTTTCTTTTGGGGTAATTTGTTATGAAATAATATATAAATAACTAATGTGATAATTTCATTTGAATTGATAGATATATAATTTAAATTTTTAAATAAGATTTTTCACTCTTCAGAATGAAGTTCCATTTAAAATGACTCTGAAAGGCAGAATTGCAAGTTTTTTTACTTTTGATTGACTATGACTTCAAAACAGTAAAACCTGATTAAAAAAAAAAAAGTATGTTTTCCATAGATGTTTCAAAGTAGCCAACTTTAAGGAAAACCAAAATAGAACGTTTAATTCATACTAATTATAAAAGCCCAGGCATTACTCATTGCTGTTTCTCAAAATACATCAATTTAACTTAAACTGAATAAGGACCTTACATTTCTATTTAGTTCAGCCAAGTTAGCTACAACTGTTCTCTCAGGCTGAGGAGAATAATAACAGACAAAAAGCATCTGGACAATGAGAAGGGAAATGTTGAGCCAATAAGTCTTCATTGTATATTGCAGCTTCTCCTCACCATAACCTTGTAATTTTTATCTATCTGATTTCCCTTTATATCATTGTCTTCTATGCCTGTTTCTCAACTTTTCTTTTGTTTTTCTATTTTCTCCTACTTTAGGAAGGCAAATAAAGTGAATAAAATAAAAATAGAAAAAGAAATTCCCAAGCTTTAAGACAACATGTTAGCTGCCTGTTCCCACTGAAAATTTCCAAATGTCTGATCATTTTTACCCCCATAGTATATTAAAATAATGAGAAGTCATATATGTAGGTTCTAGAAAAATCTGATAATTATAGTAAATGAACTTTGGTGAAATTTAAGCATTTCAAACACACATAAGAAGTATATACTTATACAAGAGCTTCATGTAAAATGACTTTAAATAATGAGTCACCATCACTATACTAAAGATGTACGAACTTGATTAAAAAATGTTAGTCCCCTCAAAACAAACTTCTTAGTCAGCAGAGTTAAGATTCAAAATTCTAAAAAACAGGACAGTTTTGAAATACATTTGAAAACAGAAAAGATCAGACGGTCTACAGATTTTTAACAGCACTGGAAACAGGCTCCTGTGATAGTAAAAATAAACACTGTTCTTACTTGTAGAAAATCATAGGATAGGAATTATTTGACACAGGTAGAAATATGGTGTTAGTTATGGCTGTTAGCATAGAACTGCCAAAATGTACTACTATCGCTCGTAAAATTAAGTTTCTCTTAGGATGCAAGGAAGCTTGAGATTCATTAAGTAACAACTGATTATATTTCAAACATATCATGCTAACTTAAAATTTTTGCTTTGTTAGTTATTCATATATATAGTTAATAAATTGATTAGTTTATTTTAATAAATAACTTTGTTTCTGTAAGGTGAAAGATTTAAGAGTGAAAATGAGTGTTTAAATCCTGACATATCTTGACCTGAAGTAAGGCTATAGGTACTTTTGGCCACCAGGCGGCAGCTGTTAGCTCTACATGCAGTCTATGAAAACAGGCTATGTAGAACTAGAGGTTGCCTTGCAAATCTAAAAATGACAATGTAATAAGTGGTATTTAATTGTTAACTAAGTTACCAAGATAGGGAATAGTATTTTTCAAGGAGAAAATAAAATATTAATTTTCCTATATAGCACCATCGAATTGTCCTTAGAAAATTTTAAGTTTGCAATGAATGGAACTTGATTGAATTTCCCTTATTTCCATTTGACTAGCATGTAGATTAATCTTGACTGGACCCTGGAAAAACATGTTTCTCTGCTTGCTCAGGTATATTTTGGTAAGGGTAGGAAAGAGATATATGCTTATAGAGTTTTAAAGTCTACATGACTTTTTATTCTCATAGTGGAGAGATTCCTTGTGTTTAAAATTTTGAGCTTCATTTGTCTTATGGTTCACTTTTATGATTTTCCAACATTCTCAGAAGAGGTAAAAACTGTAACAGTAAAACAAGTACTGAAATTATATAAAGTTACCTAATCATAATGTATAATTCTATTTTTTGCAAAAGTATAAGCAAAAATTATTTCTTTATTAAGATAGAAAATTACTATGTAGAAAAACATTTCAATAGCTCAATCTTATCCAACTGGTGCTTAGTCTACCTACCCATCCACCGAGATGTTTCGTTCACAGTCACACTTGCACAGCTTCACCTAGTATTTAAAGGTCTTACCTTCTGAGGCAGACCTCTATCACTGTTGCTTGATCAAAACCCATTCCCCTTTCTTCCAGAGAGTCTCTCGATGTGTGGCCCATCCCCCCACCACCATCAGGTATAACTCATTTCCCCATTCAGGCATCCTTGATTGTGGGTATTTGACTCAGGACTAACCAAAACACTGTATCCCTTTAGCCACACAGAAACTGCTTTACAGATAGCTCAGTGATGCAAACATTCATATATTAAATATTTTATTTCTTGTAAAGCATAACCATGAAGAGGCCATGCTGTATCTAGTTCATCTGTGGGGAAAAGGGGAAATATTTAGTTCCTGGAAATCAAATGTGAAAGATAAAAGCAAAGAAATATCAGAATTAGAAATCCAAAGGTAACTAACACAAAAGTGTACAAATTCAACATGAGTAGTTGAAATGACAAGAATGAAAACACTGCAGGGCACTGTGAACAAGGTCAGTGTTTCCTCTGTTTATTAAAATAGATATTAGAAAGAAAAGATGGCATTTATATTAAAATGCTAATCATGATGCCAAATTAATAAGTCAACATTATATTTATTTACCAAAGAAGTGGTCATAACCCACCTTTGCTCATCATCTGGTCTCTTGATCAAATTGAAAAGTATGTGGAGAAGCTGATCTCTCTCTTTAGGCTCGGGATGTAGGCAGGCTGTACACAATATGAGGGGGATCAACTCCTAAAGAAATATGAAGGTGGAAAAAGTCAAAGTAAAAATGCATTGCAGAATATTCTTTTTTTCCCCAATGTATTCTTAAATGGACATTTAAAATGAAATAAACCTCAGCGTATAAAGGAGCAAATTTTAACTTTGTAAGGCTGATAATTCAAGAGAAAACACTGAAACATATATTTTTATGTTGGTTGTGCAGAAGATGCAGATCACAACGTAATAAAGTAACTTAAAATTCAAATAACCTTGTTTTCTTATCCAATACTTCCCAAGGGTCTATTAGTTTTTAAACTAAATAACATTCTATCTTACTATAAGCTGATATAGTAGTTTTAATTTTGTGAGATTTTTGGGTTTTTTTTTTTTTGTTTTTTTGCGGTACGCGGGCCTCTCACTGTTGTGGCCTCTCCAGTTGCGGAGCACAGGCTCCGGACGAGCAGACCCAGCGGCCATGGCTCACGGGCCCAGCTGCTCTGCGGCATGTGGGATCTTCCTGGACCGGAGCACAAACCCATGTCCCCTGCATCAGCAGGCGGACTCTCAACCACTGCACCACCAGGGAAGTCCAGTAGTTTTAATTTTGAAAGTGTTTTTAAAAAAACACTTGCAGAAGTTAACTATACTTTAAAACTTAAAATGATAACAGAAAATAAAGACAACTCGTCCCACTTCCATAAGCACCATATAATCTTTCTTAAGATTAGATATAATTAATAATTTTGTAACCTTAGCACCTAACCTAGTGGCTAATTTTAAAGACCATTTCCACAGATGTTGAATGCTCTCAGTACAACTACAAAATGTTAGTAGAAATGCTTTATGCTGAAATGAAAATTTTTAACAATATTTTGTTTGTTGCACTTTCAACATGCAGAGGTAAATTCAATATTTTCAAGGAAAGTAATAGACAAAAGTTTATTTCTCTCTTCCAAAGAAGTATTTGAAAATTAAAGTTGTTTCCCATTTTAATTAAATTAAGACTAAATTCTAAAATATATTCAAAGGATATTAATGTTTTTCATTTTTGGAATAGATTTTCAAATCTAATGAAATAAAAGTCCAAAAGTGATAAAATATTTTTGGAGAGAAATCCTCTAACTTACTTTGCAGATATTTTAAAGAAATCACTATGATGTAATAGAAAGGGTAGAATGATTACTCCCATTTCTTTTTCCCATCTGCCTCCCTACCCACCAAAAAGTACTAGCAGATTTAAAATAGGAATTGATCACTGCATACTAATACATGGTACCTTGAAGAAAAGTCTACACTGTAGGAGAAGTATCTTCCTATTTTGAAGATGCTCCCTTAGAAACAGATGATACGCTTTTTAGAGGAGTTGAGACTGAAACTTAAAGGCGTGACTAGAAGTCCTTTCCATTATTTCTAACATCTTTATATATTACGCTAAAATTATAATTACTCAGTATAATTCTAAATTGAAAGTACAAAGATGTAGACAAGAAGAGCTAAGAATAAATCTGAGAAGCAAAAAGAAATTCAAAACATTTATTCTGCCATCTTTCTATTTAGGCACCTCTGTACATTTTAGATTAGTGAATAACTGAAAAGCAAAAGAAATAAAAAATAATTAGGGAAAATAATTTTGCACTGGGAATGGAACAGTATGCGTATGGATCCTATATTGTTATATAATGTTTCCACAGATGCTTAATATGTTGCTTGATGGGTAAGTCTTGACTTTGGAGGAGAAAATAAACAACCTTTTATAAAATATTAGGGTAGAAGACCATTAATATCAAGGATCCTTAAGGATTCCATTGAGGCTGCTAAGAGCCAATGGTACTAATAAGAGGACTAAGACTGCACATCAGCATATCACACTGAGAGTAAAACTTTAAGGATGAAAAAGTAGTTATTCTAGAAGGCACTAACAAAAAGAGAAAATATTTTAATGCCTGAAAATGAAAAAGACCCTAAATATTTTATTTGTACTTTCCCCTCATGTCAGACCTTTCTCTCCCATGGGTTTTCTTGCTTCCTCACAACCCTTCTTCCTGCTTTCCAATCATCTCCAAATATACACTCTTATATTATATTATTCCATTCTCTTCCTATTGTATTACTCTTTTAAAAAATAAAGTTATGAAATATAGGTAAGATATTTGCTATAATTGCAAATACATGCATATACACTCTGTTTAAAATATAGAACAATAAATAGCTTCTTTATCTCCATAACAAGTATACCAAAATAGCTGTTGTTGTTTACTTTTTGTGCCTCACATTTTCTTTTCCTTTTCTCTTTATTTTAAAATCATGAGGCTTAGTGATTCTTAATCGAAGAGGAAGTTTATGTCATACATTAATATAAAGAATCTTTTAACTGGAATATGGCTATAGATGTGCTAAACCGAGAACCCTGAACTTGGAGGAGCTAGAAGAGCTCCTGCCTCAATACTTCTTAGTACCAAAGAACCTAATGAAAACCACGAATTTCTCTGATTTTTAGTTTCCTCAAGTGAAATATATAGGAATTAATTAAGATTAGCGCAGAAATCAAAAATTCTTTATCTTTACATATATTTCTGTATTTTTCTTATCTATGGCTAATGGGATTGTTAATTTTTCCTTCTGAGATCAAAGTTGGCCTCAAAAAGCCTTCTCAACACAGCAGCCATTACCAACCAATCCAAACTGACACATGGGAGCAAAATGATTTGTCAGTCCTTGTCTCCTTGAACTCTAAAATTATGCTCAGTCACGGTTAGTAATAATTTATATTGCCATCTGTTTTTATTTATTGCTGGCTAAATCAACAAATATGGGAAGTCATTGTGAATAAGTTTTGGTTGATAGCCTATGGCAAGGAGAACTGGGTACAGCCTGGCACATTAATGGCTATGGCAGTTATAACCCAGTGTATAAAGTATGCCAGATGGTCTCTTCTTACAGCAACACTGAGCTGAGAAGAGGCCCAGAAAGTGATGGTAGAAAAAAGTGGAAAGTGTAGTCTGTTTGTGATAGAGCCATCAAGGATTTTAATTGCTAAGTTCTGACTAGCTCCAAATATCCTAATTTCCTCTTCCTCTATCATTCATTTACTTATTCACAACTTCTATTTGTACCATTCCTGAAATAATGAATTCTGTGTTAAGTGTGTATCTGCTGTGCTGTATATCACTTATTTATTGTGAATTCACCTTTTTCAAGACTCTGAAGTACTGTAAATTCATCCATTTAAGACCCTATTTACCATTTTCACACTACAAATGACCCTTGAACAACACGGTTTTGTACTGTGTGGGTCCACTTATGTGCAGATTTTTTCCCTTAAGTATGTATTACAGTAGTACACAATCTGTGGTTGGCTGAATGAAAAGTTATACTGGGATTTTGAACTGTGTGTGGGTCAGCACCCATAACCTCTGCATTGTTCAAGGAAGGGTGAACTGTATTTATAAATTTATAGATTTGAATCAATATTCTCCCTTTGGTATCATCTCTCCAACTGATGAAGTCTAGTGTTTAAAAAACTTTCCTTATAATTATAAATAAAACATTTAAAAAATGGTGGCTAAATTTTCTTCAGAAAACAATGTGATAGTGGTTTTGAAAATGTCTTTGAATAATAACCATGGTAAAATAATACTTATAGCTTTGGTAACATTATATCCAAAAAGAATCCCTTGCCCCGCCCATAAAAATGTTATTGTCTCCATATTTCAAGGCAACAGAAATTTTAAATATTTTCAAACATACTTTAGCACCTGATAGTACTCAATTAATGTGTATTGAAGTGAAATACAAAACTGATCTACTGACCATTAGAGAGGAAATCAGTGTAGTAATCCTATTGCAGAAGGTATTCCAGTACCTTATTACCACAATACTAGAAAACATATTTCCAAGGTCTATAGAATTCATTAACCTAAAGACTTAGTAATTTGCACTTTACTCAAGTAAATGACTTTTGCTTTAACTATTTTGATTTTTGCAATTTTAACAACAATGCTAGTTCTCTCTATATGAAAGCTCTCCCACTCTTCCTATGAAATTTTGTACAGAATTAAACAGGAAACGTTTCCAGGATTTTCCTTTCAGTTTTCTTTTTTTAAATATTTATTTATTTTATTTATTTATTTTCTTTTGGCTATGTTGGGTCTTAGTTAGAGCACGCGGGGTCTTCGTTGAAGCGTGCAGGATCTTTCGTTGCAGTTCAGGCTCTTCGTTGTGGTGTGCAGGTTCTTCTCTCTCTAGTTGTGGCGAACAGGCTCCAGAGCGCGTGGGCTCTGCAGTTTGCAGCACATGGGCTCTCTGGTTGAGGCGCACGAGCTCGGTAGTTGTGGCGCTTGGGCTTAGTTGCCCCGAGGCATGTGGGATCTTAGTTCCCCAACCAGGGATCGAACCCGCGTCCCCTGCATTGGAAGGTGGATTCTTTACCACTGGACCACCAGGGAAGTCCCTTCTTTTCAGTTTTACAAGTAAAACAAAATAACTTCTAATAATAATAAAGAAATCACTTTCAAGTAAGATTAGTGTGTGTTCAGACTATAAAAACAGAAGGAAAAATAAGTACCTAAACAGGATCTAAAACAATGTGAGTGATCAGATGTTAAAGGGGAAAGAAATGAAGTAGGAAATGAGATCAGGCAAATTTTAAAAGTGAAAAAAAAAAAAAAGCATGGATATGTTGATAAGATAATGGCTCCAAAATCTGAAAGGAATCTAAACCGTAAAAAGAAGTATTGCATTTAGATCAGATGCCAAGGAGGAAATGTTTGAGTACTTCAGGTCAAGAAGCAAAATTCTATAGTTCTAGAAAGGTGACGTTAGTCCAATTAATTATAGTTCACTGCTTGTCCTCACTGTTCCACTAAAATTATTTCCTATAACCCAAGCTTCGTTAAAAATTTTAGATAGGGGACGTCCCTGGTGGTGCAGTGGTTAAAAATCCACCTGCCAATTCAGGGGACACGGGTTGGAGCCCTGGTCCAGGAAGATCCCACATGCCGCAGCGCAACTAAGCCCGTGCGCCACAACTACTGAGCCTGCACTCTAGAGCCCGCGAACCACAACTACTGAAGCCCGTGTGCCACAACTACTGAAGCCCATGCACCTAGAGCTCATGCTCCATAACAACAGAAACCACCACAATGTGAAGCCCGTGCACCACAACAAAGAGTAGCCCCTGCTTGCCGCAACTAGAGAAAGTCCGCGTGCAGCAACAAAGACCCAACATAGTCAAAAAATTAATTAATTAATTAAAAAATTTTAGATAACTGTTATTAAATTTTTTTACATCTAGTCTTTTGCCTAGGGATTAAGCAATAATGAATTACAATTTAAATTCAAGTACTGACAAGTGTACATCCTCTGACTTAGATTTTCAGTTGAAATTTGTCAGGATGTTGACAATAACATGTAAAGAAAAAACATAAAGAACAAACATTGCAAAGACTCACATAAGGAAAAGAAAAGATTACTCACCTCTGGAAAAGTTTTACACTTCAAGGGCTGCTAAAATATCTATTTGTAGAATTATTAATATCTATAATTCCTGGGGCTCAGCCTTTAGGAAGCCTAACTGAAATACTTAAGTGACTTTCAAACTCTGATACTGCTAAAGAGCATGTGATTTACTCCAAAAATTACAAGATACACACACACACACACACACACACACACACACACACACACAGTCTACATGGGTAAGAAGATGGACCAAGCTTATGTACTTTACTGTACTATCTACTTTACTTGTACTACTATATTACTCTCATACAGTTGTAATTATCTGGGGCTATTATTACATGTAAGTTAAAAATTTACCATGGAGTAAACCACGAATGGCAATGTAAAAGAGCAAAGTTTAGTTTCTCAGAAGATGAGCAAGTCTTTAGAGGAACTAGCTACTTTTAAGTCTTTTAGGGAATTGGTGTTCTCCTTTATCTTTTTTCTTTTTATAGCTTTAATGATATATATTTTATATATCATGAAACTCATCCATTTCAGGTGTACATTCAGTGGTTTTTTCCAGTATATTCAGAGTTGTGCAACCATCCCCAATCTAATTTTGGAACATCCTACAAAGAAAGCTTGGACTCATTTTCCATTTCACCTTGCTGCACCCCCATTCCAGGCCCAGGCTTCTCCTTTGCTTTTCTAATTTAGCTAGCTGATGACATATATTTCCTTGCCATAGAATAAAAATGAACATTAAATTTAGATGTATTATTTTAAAATGCTTTTAGAAGTAATTCTTTAAGAAATCTTATTTTAAATTACAGAATTTCCCTTTCAAATGCATTTAAAGCAGAAATTGTGAAAAATCAACTTCTTTAGCCTATTTTACTATATACATATATCAAATGACAAATATATTTACTTTGTAATTTGGTTTGAAAGATACAAGTTCCTCAACCAATCCATTAATGTGAACTACTATATAGAAAATCAGTTCATTATTTTATTTTTTTCTCCCAAAATGAACAGGCAAAAAAGTCTTTTAAAATACAAGCTGGTAAAAAGAGATTATCACGGGCTTTCCTGGTGGCGCAGTGGTTGAGAGTCCACCTGCCGATGCAGGGGACATGGGTTCGGGCCCGTGTCCGGGAGGATCCCACATGCCGCGGAGCGGCTGGGCCCGTGAGCCATGGCCACTGAGCCTGCGCGTCCGGAGCCTGTGCTCCGCAACGGGAGAGGCCACAACAGTGAGAGGCCCGCGTACCGCAAAAAAAAAAAAAAAAAAAAAGAGAGAGAGATTATCACTACTTCGCAGAACATAGGAGAAAATTTTTTTTTCACTTTTTATCATCTCTGAAATTGGGATGCACCTTACAATGGACAGCTTATCATAAATTAATTGGAATTCTTATTTCTTAAAGGTACATAATTGTTACACTCAATGGTATCTTAAATTTGAAAATACGGTATGTTGAATTTGGAAAATGCTATAATTGTGCCCTGCAGGTTAAGTGAGGTTGCGATTTTTCTTTTAAAAAACAAAAACAAATAACACTAATATCTATAGTCACTGTACTTTCCACTTTTATACAACATAAAGTTTAATTTATTAGACAGTTTTAATTAACCTTTATGTCACTCCATTTAAAATAGTGGGTTATAAAGTCAACTGAGTGGGTCACAAAGAGCTTTTTTTTCTTTTTTATTGTTTACTTAGGTATATTCTTTAGTGCTTTAAAATATTTATAAAATCCTGTTTGATACTATCTTCTAACTTTTTGTAATAAAGGCAAGACTTGATTTGTAACACTTTTCTTTTAATTACATGTGTAATTATATACTGGCACATGATGTAAAATATCTTCCTTACTGACAGTGTAGTCAATAAAGCTTGAAATACCTAATTTAAAACGTATTTAAAAGACTATAGAAGACTAGATATTATGCAGTCTTGAGAATGAGAAAGCTCTTTATCTACTGACATAGAAAGATACAAAAATATGTTACATGGAAAAAAAGCAAAGTGCAAAATAGTGCATAGAGTATGGTAGCATTTGCATAATTCATGGAGAGATCATATATTTCAGTTTGCTTATACATGCAGAAAATACCTCTGAAAGAATACAATACAGCTCCAATAATAGTTGGAGACTTCCATACCCCAGTTTCGATAATAGACAGAATATCTAGACGAAAGATCAGTAAGGAAATAGAGGACTTCAACAATGTAAAACAATTAGACCTAATAGACATACATAGACCACTATAGATGACAACAGCAGAATATATATTATTTTCAGGTGCACATGGAACATTCTCAAGGAGAGAACATATGTTAGGCTACAGACAATTCTCGGTAAGTTTTTAAAGATTAAAATCACACAAAGAACCTTCTCCAGCCACACTGGAAATTAAAAATCAATAACTGAAGGGAAACTGGAATATTCAGTAATATGTTGATGTTAAACAACACATTCTTAAACAACAAATGGGTCAAAGAAATAACTAAGGAAATTAAAATACTTTGAGACAAATGAAAAAGAGAAACAGAACATACCAAAATGTGTGAACTGTAGCATAAACAGGACACAGGGAAATTTATAGTTGTAATTGCCTACATTAAAAAAGCAAGATCCCAAGTCAACAACCTTGCAACAAAGAGCAAACTAAACTATGGGCCTGCTGAAAGAAGAAAATAATAAAGATTGGAGCAGAGATAAATGAAATATACACAAGGAAAACAAGAGAATCAGCAAAATCAGAAGTTGGTTCTTTGAAAAGATCAACACAATTGACAATCCTTTAGCTAGACTGACTAAGAGAAAAAGAGAGAAGATGCAAATAACTAGAATCAGAAATAAAGGAGAGGACATTAGTAGCAACCTTACAAAAAATAAAAGGATTATAAGTGAATACCATAAATGATGCTTCACCAACAAACTAGATAATCAAGAAATGAACTAATTCCTAGAATCACATAAATTACCAAAACTGAGTCAAGAGAGATAGAAAATCACAATAGACCAATAACAAGCTAATAGACTGAACAAGTAATAAAAACCCTCCCCCAAAGAAACATTCTAGGATCAAATTGATGAATTCTAAAACACATTTAAAGAATTATTAGGGGGACCGGGCCTGAGGAGCAGGGGCGGGAGCTTCGAGACTGAGGCGGCACGAGAGGACTCTGGGAGGGCTCATGCCAAGGAGTACTTCCCAGAACTTCTGCTGCCAGGGTCCTTGTCCCCACGGTGAGCCACAGCCACCCCCCACCTCTGCAGGAGACCCTCCAACACTAGCAGCTGTGTGGATGAAAGGCTCTTGGTGCTCCAGCCAGGTGTCAGGGCTGTGCCTCTGAGGTGGGACAGCCAAGTTCAGGATACTGGTCCACAAGAGACATCCCAGCTCCACTTAATAACAAATGGCTAAAATCTCCAAGAGATCGCCATCTCAACGCCAAGACCCAGCTTCACTCAACGACCAGCAAGCAACAGTGCTGGACATCCTATGCCAAACAACTAGCAAGACAGGAACACAACCACACCCATTAGCAGAGAGGCTGCCTAAAATCATAATAAGTCCACAGACACCCCAAAACACACCACCAGACGTGGACCTTCCCACCAGAAAGACAAGATCCAGCCTCATCCACCAGAACACAGGCACTACTCCCCTGCACCAGGAAGCCTACACAACCCACTGAACCAACCTTAGCCATTGGGGACAGACACCAAAAACAATGGGAACTACGAACCTGCAGCCTGCGAAAAGGAGACCCCAAAAAGAGTAAGTTAAGCAAAATGAGAAGACAGAGAAACACACAGCAGATGCAAGAGCAAGGCAAAAACCCACCAGACCTAACAAATGAAGAGGAAACAGGCAGTCAACCTGAAAGAGAATTCAGAATAATGATAGTAAAGATGATCCAAAATCTTGGAAATAGAATGGAAAAATTCAAGGAACATTTAACAAGGACCTAGAAGAACTAAAGAGCAAACAAACAGTGAGGAACAACACAATAAATGAAATTAAAAATTCTTTAGAAGGGATCAATAGCAGAATAACTGAGACAGAAGAATGGGTAAGTGACATGGAAGATAAAGTAGTGGAAATAACTACTGCAGAGCAGAATAAAGAAAAAAGAATGAAAAGAATTGAGGACAGTGTCAGAGACCTCTGGGACAACATTAAACACACCAACATTCAAATCATAGGGGTCCCAGAAGAAGAAGAGAAAAAGAAAGGGACTGAGAAAATATTTGAAGAGATTATAGTTGAAAACTTCCCTAATATGGGAAACGAAATAGTTAATCAAGTCCAGGAAACACAGAGAGTCCCATACAGGATAAATCCAAGGAGAAACACACCAAGACACATATTAATCAAACTATCAAAAATTAAATACAAAGAAAAAATATTAAAAGCAGCAAGGGAAAAACAACAAACAACACACAAGGGAATCCCCATAAGGTTAACTGCTGATCTTTAAGCAGAAACTCTGCAAGCCAGAAGGGAATGACATGACATATTTAAAATGATGAAGGAGAAAAACCTACAACCACCATTACTCTACCCAGCAAGGATCTCATTCAGATTTGACAGAGAAATTAAAACCTTTAAAGACAAGCATAAGCTAAGAGAATTCAGCACCACCAAACCAGCTTTACAACAAATGCTAAAGCAACTTCTCTAGGCAGGAAAAACAAGAAAAGGAAAAGACCTACAATAACAAACCCAAAACAATTAAGAAAATGGTATTAGGAACATACATATCAATAATTACCTTAAATGTAAATGGATTAAATGCTTCAACCAAAATCCACAGACTGGCTGAAAGGATACAAAAACAAGACCCGTATATATGTTGTCTACAAGAGACCCACTTCAGACCTAGGGACACATTCAGACTGAAAGTGAGGGGATGGAAAAAGATATTCTATGCAAATGGAAATCAAAAGAAGCTGGAGTAACAATTCTCATATCAGACAAAACAGACTTTTAAAATAAAGACTATTACAAGAGACAAAGAAGGACAGTACATAATGATCAAGGGATCGACCCAAGAAGAAGACATAACAATTATAAATATTTATGCACCCAACATAGGAGCACCTCAATACATAAGGCAAATACTAACAGCCATAAAAGGGGAAATTGACAGTAACACAATCATAGTAGGGGACTTTAACACCCCACTTTCACCAATGGACAGATCATCCAAAATGAAAATAAATAAGGAAACATAAGCTTTAAATGATACATTAAACAAGATGGACTTAATTGATACATATAGGACATTCCACCCCAAAACAGAAGAATACACATTCTTCTCAAGTGCTCATGGAACATTCTCCAAGATAGATCATATCTTGGGTCACAAATCAATCCTTGGTAAATTTAAGAAAATTGAAATTGTATCAAGTATCTTTTGTGAGCACAACGCTATGAGACTAGATATCAATTACAGGAAAATAACTGTTAAAAAATACAAACACATGGAGGCTAAACAATACACTACTTAATATTCAACAGATCACTGAAGAAATCAAAGAGGAAATCAAAAAATACCTAGAAACAAATGACAATGAAAACACAGCGACCCAAAACCTATGGGATGCAGCAAAAGCAGTTCTAAGAGGGAATTTTATAGCAATACAATCCTTCCTTAAAAAAAAAAACATCTCAAGTAAACAACCTAACCTTACACCTAAAGCAATTAGAGAAAGAAGAACAAGAAAACCACAAAGTTAGCAGAAGGAAAGAAATCATAAAGATCAGATCAGAAATAAATGAAAAAATAATGAAGGAAACCATAGCAAAGATCAATAAAACTAAAAGCTGGTTCTTTGGGAAGATAAACAAAATTCATAAACCATTAGTCAGACTCATCAAGAAAAAAAGGGAGACTACTCAAATCAATAGAATTAGAAATGAAAAAGGAGAAGGAACAACTGACACTGAAGAAATACAAAGGATCATGAGAGATTACAACAAGCAACTATATGCCAATAAAATGGACAACCTGGAAGAAAAGAACAAATTCTTAGAAATGTACAACCTTCCAAGACTGAACCAGGAAGACATAGAAAATACGAACAGACCAATCAGAAGCACTGAAATTGAAACCGTGATTAAAAATCTTCCAACAAACAAAAGCCCAGGACCAGATGGCTTCACAGGCGAATTCTATCAAATATTTAGAGAAGAGCTAACACCTATCCTTCTCAAACTCTTCCAAAATAGAGCAGATGGAGGAACACTCCCAAATTCATTCTATTAGGCCACCATCACCCTGATACCAACACCAGACAAAGATGTCCCAAAGAAAGAAAACTACAGGCCAATATCACTGATGAACACAGATGCAAATATTCTCAACAAAATACTAGCAAACAGAATCCAGCAGCACATTAAAAGGATCATACACCATGACCGAGTGGGGTTTATCCCAGATATGCAAGGATTCTTCAATATATGCAAATCAATCAATGTGATACACCATATTAACAAATTGAAGGAGAAAAACCATATGATCATCTCAATAGATGCAGAAAAAGCTTTCGACAAAATTCAACACCCATTTATGATAAAAACTCTCCAGAAAGTAGGCACAGAGAGAACTTACCTGAACATAATAAAGGCCATATATGACAAACCCACAGCCAACATCATCCTCAATGGTGAAAAACTGAAACCCTTTCCATTAAGATCAGGAACAAGACAAGGTTGCCCACTCTCACCACTCTTATTCAACACAGCTTTGGCAGTTTTAGCCACAGCAATCAGAGAAGAAAAGGAAATAAAAGGAATCCAAGTTGGAAAAGAAGAAGTAAAGCTGTCACTGTTTGCAGATGACATGATACTATACATAGAGAATCCTAAAGATGCTACCAGAAAACTACTAGAACTAATCAATGAATTTGGTAAAGTAGCAGGATACAAAATTAATGCACAGAAATCTCTCGCATTCCCATACACTAATGACGAAAAATCTGAAAGTGAAATTAAGAAAACACTCCCATTTACCACTGCAGTAAAAAGAATAAAGTGTCTAGGAATAAACCTACCTAAGGAGACAAAAGACCTGTATGCAGAAAATTATAAGACACTGATGAAAGAAATTAAAGATGATACAAATAGATGGAGACATATACCATGTTCTTGGATTGGAAGAATCAACATTGTGAAAATGACTCTAATACCCAAAGCAATCTACAGATTCAATGCAATCCCTATCAGACTACCAGTGGCATTTTTCACAGAACTAGAACAAAAAATTTCACAATTTGTATGGAAACACAAAGACCCCGAATAGCCAAAGCAACCTTGAGAAAGAAAAACGGAGCTGGAGGAATCAGGCTCCCTGACTTCAGACTATACTACAAAGCTACAGTAATCAAGAAAGTATGGTACTGGCACAAAAACAGAAATATAGATCAATGGAACAGGATAGAAAGCCCAGAGATAAACCCATGTACCTATGGTCACCTTATCTTTGATAAAGGAGGCAAGAATATACAATGGAGAAAAGACAGCCTCTTCAATAAGTGGTGCTGGGAAAACTGGACAGGTACATGTAAAAGTATGAAATTAGAACACTCCCTAACACCATACACATAAATAAACTCAAAATGGATTAAAGACCTAAATGTAATGCCAGACACTGTCAAACTCTTAGAGGAAAACATAGGCAGAACACTCAATGACATCAATCACAGAAAGATCCTTTTTGACTCACCTCCTAGAGAAATGGAAATAAAAACAAAAATAAACAAATGGGACCTAATGAAACTTAAAAGCTTTTGCACAGCAAAGGAAACCATAAACAAGATGAAAAGATAACCCTCAGAATGGGAGAAAATATCTGCAAATGAAGCAACTGACAAAGGATTAATCTCCAAAATTTACAAACAGCTCATGCAGCTCAATATCAAAAATACAAACAACCCAATCCAAAAATGGGCAGAAGACCTAAACAGACATTTCTCCAAAGAAGATATACAGATTGCCAACAAACACATGAAAGAATGCTCAACATCATTAATCATTAGACAAATGCAAATCAAAACTACAATGAGATATCATCTCACACCAGTCAGAATGGCCATCATCAAAAAATCTACAAACAATAAATGCTGGAGAGGGTGTGGAGAAAAGGAAACCCTCTTGCACTGTTGGTGGGAATGTAAATTGATACAGCCACTATTAAAAAACTAAAAATAGAACTACCATACGACCCAGCAATCCCACTACTGGGCATATACCCTGAGAATACCATAATTCATAAAGAGTCATGTACCAAAATATTCATTGCAGCTCTATTTACAATAGCCCGGTGATGGAAACAACCTAAGTGTCCATCATTGGATGAATGGATAAAGAAGATGTGGCACATATATACAATGGAATATTACTCAGCCATAAAAAGAAACGAAATTGAGTTATTTGTAGTGAGGTGGATGGACCCAGAGTCTCTCATACAGAGTGAAGTAAGTCAGAAAGAGAAAAGCAAATACTGTATGCTAACACATATATATGGAATCTACAGAAAAAAAAAAAAAAGGTCATGAAGAACCTAGGGGCAAGGCGGGAATAAAGACACAGACCTACTAGAGAATGGACTTGAGGATATGGGGAGGGGGAAGGGTAAGCTGTGACAAAGTGAGAGAGTGGCATGGACATATATACACTACCAAACGTAAAATAGATAGCTAGTGGGAAGCAGCCACATAGCACAGGGAGATCAGCTCGGTACTTTGTGACCACCTAGAGGGATGTGATAGGGAGGGTGGGAGGGAGGGAGGGAGAAGCAAGAGGGAAGAGATATGGGGACATATGTATAGGTATAACTGGTTCACTTTGTTATAAAGCAGACACTGACACACCATTGTAAAGGAATTATACGCCAATAAAGATGTTAAAAAAAAAAAACTGTATTGGCAGTCCTAACCCAAGTAATTAAGTAAGAGGAAGAAATAAAAGCTATCCAAATTGGAACGAAAGAAGCAAAATATCTCTGTTTGCAGATAACATGATTCTATATAAATCTCATAGAATCCACAAAAAACTACTAGAGCTAATAAACAAATTCAGCAAAGTTTCAAGTTACAAGATCAACATACAAATGTCAGTTCTGTTTCTATATATCAGCAATGAACAACCTGAAAAGAAATTAAGGAAACAATTTCATTTACAACAGCATCCATGAGAATAAAATACTGAGAAATAAATTTTAACATGGAAGTGAAAAACTACAAAACATTGCTGAAAGACATAAATAACTGTAAAGAATCTCAAGTTCATAAATGGCAAGACTTAATGTTTGAATGTCAATATTCCCCAAAGTGATCTACAGATTCAGTGCAATCCCTTTCAAAATTCAAATGACCTTTATGGCAGAAATCAAAACTGAGCATCAAATTCATATGGAACTGAAAGGGGCCCTAAATGGCTAAACGATATTGAAAAAGAAAACAAAGCTGGAGGACTCATTCTTCCCAATTTCAAAACTTACTATAAAGCTACAGTAATCAAAATAGAGTGGAACGGGCATAAAGATAAACACAAAGACCAATGGCACACAACTGAAAGTATAGAAATGAATGCAAACATCGACATTGAACTGATATGGCAAAGGTGCCATGACCATTCATTAGGGAAACAACTTTCTGTTCAACAAATGGTGCTGGGATATCTGGATAACTAAATGAAAAGAATAAAGTTTTGGACTCCTGCCTCACTCCATATATTAAAAAAAAAAAAAAAACTCCAAATGGATCAATGACCTAAATATAAGAGCTAAAGGTATAACACTATTAGAAGAAAACACAGGAATAAATCTTTCTGACTTCAGATTTGGTAATGGATTCTTAGATTGATACCAAAAACTCAAGCAACAAAAGAAAAAAATAGATCAATTTCATAAAAATGAAAAATATTTGTTCATCTAACGACATTATCAACAATGTGAAAAGAAAATCTATAGGATGGGAGAAAATATTTGCAAATCATGTATGAGGTAAGGGTTTAATATCCAGAATTGTAAGAACTCTTACAATTTAAAGGCAAACAATCCACTTAAAAAATGGGCAAAGAACTTGAAAGAATACACTAGAAGCTAATAAAATTTATTGCATGTAGGATGGTGGCTCAGGGACAAGGGAAGACAAGTTTTTGTTGTACATCTTTTTATATTTAAAAGATGTTAAACCATGTGAATGTATTATTTATTCAAACCTTAAAACCTGTTTTTAATGTTTTATTTTTTTAAGTACCTAGGATATTGCTATGATCAATCAGTTTACTAAGGGACATTTAAATTGTATTTACATATCAATAAAAAGGTTTATACTGATAAGAGAACACATAAAATGAGAAATAAGAAAAAATAAAAATATTAATCCTTCAATCATGAGACCTTTTTAAAAATATAGATATAAGGAACTAGGGTAAAATATTAAATACATGTAATCCAATATCAAAGGATAAAATGAAATAAAAGTTTTGACCTTTTATGCCCTGGGATTAGTTTCAAAGAAAGGCAAGGTATACTTCATTATTTACCAATTTAGTTTTGAGGGAATACAACTTTGGTATATAATAAATGGTAAATCTTCTGGTAAAACAGAATAAAGTATAAATAATTAAGTAAACAAAGATAAATGATCAATTCTTCATGAAATTATAAGTATATAAATATTTTTAAATATAAAAACCTTAAAATCAGCCAAAAAGTAAACATCATACCACAAATAAAATATATGTGTATATATAAATATGTTTACATATATATTTATATATATATAACTGATTACTGATGATGCAAATTTATAAATACTTCATGCAGTACAATCAGATTATAGTGGTAGTTTTTTATGATTAAAAAAGGGAAAATTCAAATAAAAAAGCTTAAACTACATCTCATAACAATTAGGTTTCTGTGATATTTTAAAGATTATATTAAGGAAACATAGTAAAAGGGATGCAAACATTAATGCACTGCAATGGATTATGTTACAAGCTGAAAAAGGAAAAGAAGCTCAAACACCATTCTGCCAGGCAGAACTGCAAAACAATCTGAAATTGGACACTGATCCTTCAAGACATAGAAAAATTTCCATACTTATTAATGTCTCAGAGCTATTTTTAAATATTAGGTAAAATAAAACCATCAGCAAGAAAACAGTCATGTTTATCTTTTTTAAGTTAAAAATACCTATAGGTATAAAAAATTTTTAAGCTCTACACATACATTTTCTTGAGGATCAGTACAAATTTCTTGTGCTAAACAGATAATTAAGGATAAGCTCTACATGGGTTTTGCCAATGCATTGTGTACCTATCATACTGTAGGTCCCGTGAATTATGATTAAAACCGGTGGTAAATATTAAGAGGATAACAAAAGAAACTTTTATGACACATTCTAAAATATTCTTAACCCATTAAAAGAAAATTTCTGAACTGAAAATTGATTTCATAAATTGAATAATTCAAATAATTAAGCTTGTTTGCAAATAAATCATTCACTGTCATTTAAATGAGATTACAGATAACTTTTTATTAATCTTTTATTGGCTAAATATAACTCTAAAAATAACTTTCTACAGTATTTATGGCTTATAACATAGGCAATGTGTACTAAAATAAATTTGCTACTCTATTTTGGACATTTAAAGCATCTGTCAATAACAGGTGAGCTACAAGAAAAACAAAAAAGGTACTTTCAAAAGTTATTGTAGACAATATTATAACTATCCTATCATCCTAAGACAAGTGTAATTATTGCCAAACAAATACAATAAAACTAACATTAATAATAAGTAACTACGTTTAAGAAAAGTTACATTATTAGTCCCTGTGAATGTTCAATACAAAGCATGTCTATTTCTGAAGACAAATCACGCATATCATATCAAGAGCAGAGATAAAATAAATTAGTTAACTGGTAATGTAAAAAACAGACAGTGTTCATGGCACATAAATGGACCTACAGTAATAGTTAGTGCTGCAAAAGCTAATGATGCTTTAAGCAAAATTGGAAAACATGAATACCATGCAGTTTTACTGAACTCACCTGACAGAGGTGTAAAACCATTCTCTAGGAGCAGAGATGCATGCACAAAAGTAAGAATATGATTGCAAGTAATAGACTTTAACAAAATAAAAATATAACACTAAACTTCAAAATGACAAAAAATGGACACATGATGAGATCTGGGGAATGAAAATACTTTTATGTGTCTCACCTCTCTCTTTGCCAACAGCACATTAGGAACAATGTGTGGCAGGCAGCGCCCCAGCATTAACATAACACTTTTCTCACTGTCTGCAATCCGAGACACCTAGAAAACCAAAGAATTAATCAATGATGACACTGGAGAACTTCTGTGCATGATGGTATTGTACTTAAAGTCTATGTTTTGGACCCTGTCACCTCTGTTCCAAACACACATCCAAAATTACAATTTATGGTGATGATGATAAAAACAACAATAAGAACAACTGTAATCCCTAACGGGATAAACATTTTTATATACCAGAAATGGATTTAAAACACTGTTAAGAAGCAAGGGTGAAGACAGGGAGGCTTACAAGCCTTCAGTTCTGGGAACAAACAGGGATAACACAGGACTGGGGCAGCTTCAATGGTTTTTAATTTTGTTCTTGGGGAAAAGGTGCCCACAAAGCTACAGGCTTTGCCTAAGGTGAGAGTAGTTTGTATAATGAAGCTGCATGCAAGGAAGTCCAAGGGGGCTGACCCAGTCTTACAATGGGGATTGCCAGATTGCATCCAAACCATCCTCTAGCTCTTTCATATTCTTAATGACATTGTGGGACAGAAGCCCAAAAGAGGTGAAGTGGAATCAACCATAAAACAGCTAGAAAGGGAGGAGTGAGTATAAAGATAGGAGAAAAAAAGAAAAAAACCCTCTGAAGATAAGCCTGCAACAACAATTATAAAGGACTTGAGGAAAACAAATCTGAGAGCTAATAAACTCTGAAATCAAAGACAATCAATCCGAACCTAGGGGTAGGACAGAAATAAAGACACAGATGTAGAGAATGGACTTGAGGACACAGGGAGGGGGAAGGGTAAGCTGGGACGAAGTGGGAGAGAGAGTGGCATGGACATATATACACTATCAAATGTAAAATAGATAGCTAGTGGGAAGCAGCTGCATAGCACAGGGAGATCAGCTCCGTGCTTTGTGACCACCTAGAGGGGTGGGATAGGGAGGGTGGGAGGGAGACGCAAGAGGGAGGAGATATGGGGATATATATGTATAGCTGATTCACTTTGTTATAAAGCAGAAACTAACACACCATTGTAAAGCAATTATACTCCGATAAAGATGTTAAAAAAAAAAAAAGAAAATTACAGACAACCAAAAAAAAAAAAAATCCAGATGCCCAGCTTCTCTTGGAAAAGACTGTTATCAGCTATGCCTTGCACAGAGAATCAGCCTAAATGGTAAGTGGGGCTGACATCCAACAGGCACTCATCTGCCACGCCAGGTATTTATCCACCAAAAGTAAGGAGTATCATTTTAATTTGCACAAAGGTGATATATAGTCTAGCAATGGCACTATCCTTGGGCCCTCACACACACACAGAAGCAATCACCTGGAAGATTTAGGCAAAGGATATAAGTTCGAATTTACTACAGTACCCACCACTCCTTATTATTACCCTCTTGCTTCATCATATTATGAGACCTGCCTGGTTTCTTTGTAGACATTTGAGTTTACAGCTTTTGGTCAGCATCAAAAGGAAATAATACTTTTGATTTATTCAACTAAATAACCTAAGTTTAGATTCACTTTGCAGAGGTAGGTTGTTCAGCTCCTGATACCAATGCAAATACTTAGCAATTAGGCTTTACAATCATATAGACCTGGGTAGCTGTCTAACACTGGGAAATTTATGGGACTTGTCTAAAATTTCCTTATCTGGAAAATTAGACTAATATTACCTACTTTGTAAGTTTGCAAATTAAAATGCAGATTAAATGAGATGACATGTAACATAATGCTTAGTGTGTGTTAGGTATTTTTTAATGTAATTTCATGTTAACTGCTGAAATAATACCCTCACCCTGACCCTGAAGCAGGACCTTATCAGTTATTTCTGGAATCACAAATATTTGTTCAAACTTATTAGACTATAAAGCATGAAGGTGGGGGGGGGAAAAGACAATCCAAATGAAATTAAAAGTAATCTAAAAATAACTGAAATTATAAACAATATGTACACTTGATTTGGTTTTCTGAATTATATCATAGAGAGGCATATAACCATATGTCAGTAGACATAACAAATTAAAACTAGACTGTAAAAGGCCACTCTAATACTAAACAAAGCTTTAACCTAAAGACAAAAATAATCAACTACTTTCCTTAAAAGTTAAAATTTTAGGAACTATTTCTTAGAGCATTATTTTAAATACTAGATTTGTACTTGAAATAGAGTCTTATCACAATTATTTTTGGGTAAGATGCTAAAAAGAAAAACTGAATGTTTTAAGAAAGTTTGAAAGAATCTGGTATAATTTACCTCTGATCCTAAACGACTATCTGCTGACATTCGACAGAAAGAGAGTAGTGCTTGATGGAAAGCAGGAGACAACTTCCTAGAAGAAAATATTGAATGAAAATGGGACAATACCAAATAGTTACCACTGGCATTTAAGGAGAAAGTAAGTTGCAGGTTATAATTCCCATCCTTGCATGAACCCTAACCCACAAATGTTAACTGAATATCTCAGCCACAAAAGACTTAAAGGTCACTTCAGTGGAAAATTATACTGGGGAAAAGAAATCAGCAATAGATGCTGATCTTAAAAGAGCTTGATGTTATGGGAATGAATGACTTATAAATGTTAGTGGATTAAACCTGAAGTGGTATGGCAGGTCAATGACCACAGAAAGTGTTTGTAAAACCTGAAATGAGGATTTTTTTTTCTTCCCTAATTCTCTATGATCCCAGAAAGGTAAACAGTGGAGACAAAGGTTGACCTGGTATGTTGCTGAGAAGTTTTACAGATCTATATAATGATAATGATAATCCTTAATGTTAGAAACCCACGTAAAAGAATTAAAAATTAAAGATATATGAAGGAGAGGCTTGTTCAACATTCATGATATATCTCAAAGGAAGTATTTTTGTAATTGAAAATATTAGCCTATTTATGTTTAATAAAAAAGGTTAAAACATTTATATTTTAAAACAAAACTGGTCTCTACATAATAGTATTCATAATATTGTAACTATGAGTTGTACTTTATGTGCTCTATCTACAAAGAAAAGGGCTAACACCAAAATTACATAATAGAGGTTATTTAGTATACACCACAAAGTGGCCCCCAGTAACATCTCATTGTGGAGTTACTGTGCCAAAGCTTAAGCCTATTTGCTTGTTATGTTTCCCCTCCCATATTCTTTCAGTGGAGAGAGCTATAATGCATCCAATTGCCTATGCCAGAAAGCCTTTATCCTTCCCTTTCTTTTAATCTCCTAATCCAATCAATCTTTTACTTTCTAACTATCTTGTAAATCTATCCACTTCTTTCTAATACAGGAAATTCAATCATTTCTTACTTGGATTCTTCCAATAGATATCCTACTAGTCTCCTTTCTTCCAGTCTTGCTACCCTCCAATTACCTCTACCCTAGAGGACTCTTTCTAAAACTTAGATGCCATCACGTCCCAACTCTCTAAAATGAGTTAACACGACTTATATGACTTAGTCTTTGCTTAATTCTCCAACTTCATCTGTCATTCTTCTCACTTGCATTCTTTGCTTCAACCTTAATAAATTCTTCTTAGCTCGCAAAGTGCACAGTGTTCTCCCTGCACATGCTGTTCTCTCTTAGTGGGAAGACTTCGTCTTATTTCTTTGTCTGGTTAACTACTACTTAGTCATCAGGTCTAAAGTTAGATAATACTTCTTCCCTGAAATCTTTCCTGCTCTGATGCCTAGGTTAGGTGCCCTGATTGTGTGTTCCCAAAGCAAGGTGAACTTCTCTTATATTACTACTCTTCGTACTTATAATAATTATCTGTCGGCCTCTTTCATACTGTAAGGTTTGTAACTGAAGGGATGACCATATGTTTGGTTACCATTATACTCCTCGTTAAGACTGCCTGACATATAGTTAAGAGCTAAAAAAATTAGTTGAAGAAATTTAACAGTCATCTTTCTCCAGAGAGTGGCTTTGGTGTATCAAAGGAGATATATGGAAGTACTCCTAAACAGTAAGAACTATTACGAATGCCACTGTTATTGAATATCATTTTTATAACTGTATCTTAACCATATTTAATTAAATGCACTTTGAGGATTGGGCTGTGTCTATTTCAACCCCCATAATACCTAAAAATACACACACACACACACACACACACACACACACACACACTTAAGCAGGTACACAGAAAGTTGTGGCACATGAGTGGAAAGATTTGCTTGGGAAAAAAAAAATCAAATACTTCTCACTAATAATGAGTACCTTTAAGTCTAAAACAAATTAGTCATGCTTTCCTATTACATCCCAACACTTGGTATAATATTCCTCCATTTAATAGGAGGAGGAGGAAGCATGGCTTTGTGGCTCAGAATGTACCATAGGGTAATTTGTGAGGATTAACTAAGTTAGTATACATAAAGCGTGTAGAACTGTGCCTGACATATAAAAAAGAACTCAGTAAATGTTCCTTTCTTAACATTTTTCACATTAAAATGTAAATAATTTTAAACACATTTTGTCTCCTCTACTAGAAAACATAATCATGACGGGCAAGGGACCATGCTTTTGTCATCTGAGTTCAATCACTGCAATCCAATAAAAACTAAATGAATTAAGAGAATATTAATGATACAATATTAGTAATGGAAGCAGACACAGGAAAAAGGCCTAAGATTAATAGCTAATCCCCTCTTTAGTACAGGCAACTATTCAGTACCAAAACCTTCTCCTGAGTCTGATAATGACTGTAGAATACAGAAAAGGTAAAAAGCACTGGGTAAAATACAGCACATAAAACATACATATTACTTATGCGTTTAAGTACTCGGCTAAGATAGGACCTATCTCCTTTATGGTCTATTCCTTGTTAATACAATTTAACTTAGTAATTACTTGTGATTTTTTTTTTTTTTTTTTTTTTTGGTGACATGGACTTTGCTATGTGTTAAGTTCATGCCAAACATAAAAATTCATACATCTGATCTGCAAAATAAGAACTGAAACTCTTCTATTTTGACAATGTTCTAAATAGCTGAAAGATGCCTTTCAAAACACAGGATGCATACTAACCTATTGGGTTTATCAAAATGGACTGTGCTTTTATTTGATGGAGAAGAAGATGGCATTCCTTCTCTTTCTCTCCTGGGGAAAGAACGTGGGAAATTCTCTTTAGGAATAGTGGAATCAATTTCATCTGATTTTGAAAGATGGATATCCTTGTTTTCTCCCATGTCTGAACTATTTATAACTGAATTCTGTCCACTGTCTTCAGAGTCCTTGTGGGGAGACTGATCCAAAGAAGGCTGAACAGAGTCACAAACTACAGGGCTGGCAAAGTGTTCATTTTTGAGGAAGTCCATTTCACTGTAGAAAGGAAGAGAAATTATCAGAGAATAACTGTATTTTTTTAAAACTTTGGCAATAGCATAAACCTCATAATGGGTTTAATGGTTTAAAAGTATAACATATTAATAGAAAGTGGTTTGGCAACTGATTAATCTCTTCTGCACCATATACACTGATGCTTCATATACCTAGAAGTGCAGCTACAAACACTTATAAAGCATAAAAATGGTTTTATAAACTATGCTTTGGATTAGCACTTAACATTCTTCATCTGCAAAATGGGGAAAATTCTACAGAATTAAGAATTAAATGAAATAACGAATGGGAAATATGTACAACACTAATGTGAAAAGCTATTTTATTACTACTGATACAACTTGGAGAAAATAAAAAATATCTTATTTCTTGGTTCCAAGACATATGCAATTACATGGTTATTACGGGGACAACTTTTTTGGGGAAAAAGGACACTTTAAGTATATAAGCAACTATAAGACTTTTTTCCAGAAGTATTAGGATATGAAAAATTATGTCTTACAACTGAAATGTTATCTTATATATTTATATAATCTGTCAATTTCTTTAAAAACTTTAAGAGGTTTTTTGGAAATAATGATTAAGTACTAACCTTTCAAGTCTTCTGATTTGTTCCATCAAAGACCATTTCTCACTATTTAATAAACTAATTTTATCTTCTAATTTCTTTACTAGCAAGGAGTTCTAAAATCAAAATGGGAGAAAAACAGAAACTCAAGATCTCATAGTATGCTTTTATGCAGTTTAAACACTTTTTGTGGACTGGATTACTTAGTTAATACCTCTCACCTCTACAGCAGCAGGAGTTTCAAGGGTTGGAGGAAGGTTAACTAAAATTGGTGTCAGAGCCTCTAATTCATCTTCTTCTACACCACTGGCCACATCCACAAGATCTTTCCCAGTCACTTGATGATTTCCAAAATCTCGGTAGAGTTGCAATAAGTCTGGAGGTTTTGGAATGTTTAATCCTACATCATCCCATAGTTCAAAATCCTAAAAGATAAAAAAATAATAATATAAAAATATCTATGTGGCAGTTTTATCTTGCATTTTTGAAATTTATCTTTTTTTTAACAACTTTATTGGAGTATAATTGCTTTAAAATGGTGTGTCAGTTTCTGCTTTATAACAAAGTGAATCAGTTATACCTATACATATGTCCCCATATCTCTTCCCTCTTGTGTCTCCCTCCCTCCCACCCTCCCTATCCCACCCCTCTAGGTGGTCACAAAGCACCGAGCTGATCTCCCCGTGCTATGCAGCTGCTTCCCACTAGCAATCTATTTTACATTTGGTAGTGTATATATGTCCATGCCACTCTCTTTGTCCCAGCTTACCCGACCCCCTCCGCGGATCCTCAAGTCCATGCTCTAGTACATCTGCGTCTTTATTCCTGCCTTGTCCCTGGATTCTTCATGACAATTTTTTTTTTTTTTTTTTTAGATTCCATATATATGTGTTAGCATACGGTATTTGTTTTTCTCTTTCTGACTTACCTCACTCTGTATGACAGACTCTAGGTCCATCCACCTCACTACAACTAACTCAATTTTGTTTCTTCTTATGGCTGAATAATATTCCACTGTATATATCTGCCACATTTTCTTTATCAATTCATCTGTTGATGGACACTTAGGTTGCCTCCATGTCCTGGCTATTGTAAATAGAGCTGCAATGAACACTGTGGTACGTGACTCTTTTTGAATTATGGTTTTCTCAGGGTATATGCCCAGTAGTGGGATTGCTGGGTTGTATGGTAGTTCTACTTTTAGTTTCTTAAGGAACCTCCATACAGTTCTCCATAGTGGCTGTAGCAATTTACATTCCCACCAACAGTGCAAGAGGGTGCCCTTTTCTCCACACCCTCTCCAGCATTTATTGTTTCTAGATTTTTTGATGATGGCCATTCTGACTGGTGTGAGATGATATCTCATTGTAGTTTTGATTTGCATTTCTCTAATGATTAATAATGTTGAGCATTCTTTCATGTGTTTGTTGGCAATCTGTATATCTCCTTTGGAGAAATGTCTACTTAGGTCTTCTGCACATTTTTGGATTGGGTTGTTTTTTTAATATTGAGCTCCATGAGCTGTTTATATTATTTGGAAATTAATCCTTTCTCCATTGATTCGTTTGCAAATATTTTCTCCCATTCTAAGAGTTGTCTTTTCGTCTTGTTTGTAATTTCCTTTGCTGTGCAAAAGCTTTGAAGTTTCATTAGGTCCCATTTGTTTATTTTTGTTTTTATTTCCATTACTCTAGGAGGTGGATCAAAAAAGATCTTGCTGTGATTTATGTCAAAGACTGTTCTTCCTATGTTTTCCTCTAAGAGTTTTGTAGTGTCCGGTCTTACGTTAAGGTCTCTAATCCATTTTGAATTTATTTTTGTGTATGGTGTTAGGGAATGTTCTAATTTAATTCTTTTACATGTAGCTGTCCAGGTTTCCCAGCACCACTAATTGAAGAGACTATCTTTTCTCCATTGTCTTGCCTCCTTTGTCATAGATTAGTTGACCATAGATGTGTGAGTTTATCTATGGGCTTTCTATCCTGTTCCATTGATCTATATTTCTGTTTTTGTGGCAGTACCATATTATCTTGATTACTGTAGCTTTGTAGTATAGTGTGAAGTCAGAGAGCCTGATTCCTCCCGCTCTGTATTCTTCCCTAAAGACCGCTTTGGCTATTCGGGGTCTTTTGTGTCTCCAAACAAATTTTAAGATTTTTTGTTCTAGTTCTGTAAAAAATGCCATTGGTAATTTGATAGGGATTCCATTGAATTTGTAGATTGCTTTGGGTAGTATAGTCATTTTCACAACATTGATTCTTCCAATCCAAGAAGATGGTATATCTCTCCATCTGGGTGTATCACCTTTCATTTCTTTCATCAGTGTCTTATAATTTTCTGCATACAGATCTTCTGTCTCCTTAGGTAGGTTTATTCCTAGATATTTTATTCTTTTTGTCGCAATGGTAAAATGGGAGTGTTTTCTTAATTTCACTTTCAGATTTTTCATCATTAGTGTATAGGAATGCCAGAGATTTCTGTGCATTAATTTTGTATCCTGCTACTTTACCAAATTCATTGATTAGCTCTAGTAGTTTTCTGGTAGCATCTTTAGGATTCTCTATGTATAGTATCATGTCATCTGCAAAGAGTGACAGCTTTACTTCTTCTTTTCCAATTTGGATTCCATTTATTTCTTTTTCTTCTCTGATTGCTGTAGCTAAAACTTCCAAAACTATGTTGAATAAGAGTGGTGAGAGTGGGCAACCTTGTCTTGTTCCTGATCTTAATGGAAAGGGTTTCAATTTTTCACCATTGAGGATGATGCTGGCTGTGTATTTGTCATATATGGCCTTTATTATGTTGAAGTAAGTTCTCTCTATGCCTACTTTCTGGAGGGTTTTTATCATAGATGGGTGTTGAATTTTGTCAAAAGCTTTCTCTGCATCTATTGAGATGATCATATGGTTTTTCTCCTTCAATTTGTTAATATGGTGTATCACACTGATTAATTTGTGTATACTGAAGAATCCTTGCATTCCTGGGATAAACCCCACTTGATCATGGTGTATGATCCTTTTAATGTGCTGCTGGATTCTGTTCGCTAGTATTTTGTTGAGGATTTTTGCATCTATGTTCATCAGTGATATTGGCCTGTAGTTTTCTTTCTTTGAGACATCTTTGTGTGGTTTTGGTATCACGGTGATGGTGACCTCGTAGAATGAGTTTGGAAGTGTACCTCCCTCTGCTCTATTTTGGAAGAGTTTGAGAAGGATAGGTGTTAGCTCTTCTCTAAATGTATGACAGATTCGCCTGTGAAGCCATCTGGTTCCGGACTTTTGTTTGTTGGAAGATTTTTAATCACAGTTTCAGTTTCAGTGCTTCTGATTGGTCTGTTCATATTTTCTATATCTCCTGGTTCAGTCTCAGCACATTGTGCATTTCTAAGAATTTGTCCTTTTCTTCCAGGTTGTCCATTTGATTGACATATAGTTGCTTGTAGTAATCTCTCATGATCCTTTGTGTTTCTGCAGTCAGTTGTTCCTTCTCCTTTTTTATTTCTAATTCTATTGATTTGAGCCTTCTCCCTTTTTTTCTTGATGAGTCTGGCTAATGGCTTATGAATTTTGTTTATCTTCTCAAAGAACCAGCTTTTAGTTTTATTGATCTTTGCTATGGTTTCCTTCATTTCTTTTTCATTTATTTCTGATCTGATCTTTATGATTTCTTTCCTTCTGCTAACTTTGTGGTTTTTTTGTTCTTCTTTCTCTAATTGCTTTAGGTGTAAGGTAAGGTTGTTTACTTGAGTTGTTTCTTGTTTTTTGAGGTACGATTTTATTGCTATAAACTTCCCTCTTAAAACTGCTTTTGCTGCATCCCAAAGGTTTTGGATCGCTGTGTTTTCATTGTCATTTGTTTCTAGGTATTATTTGATTTCCTCTTTAATTTCTTCAGTGATCTCTTGGCTATTAAGTAGTGTATTGTTTAGCCTCCATGTGTTTGTATTTTTACAGATTTTTTCCTGTAATTGATACATAGTCTCATAGCGTTGTGGTCAGAAAAGATACTTGATACAATTTCAATTTCCTTAAATTTACCAAAGCTTGATTTGTGGCCCAAGATATGATCTATCCTGGAGAATGTTCCATGAGCACATAAAAAGAATGTGTATTCTGTTGCTTTTGGATGGAATGTCCTATAAATATCAATTAAGTCCATCTTGTTTAATGTATCATTTAAAGCTTGTATTTCCTTATTTATTTTCATTTTGGATGATCTGTCCATTGGTGAAAGTGGGGTGTTAAAGTCCCCTACTATGATTGTGTTACAGTCGATTTCCCCTTTTATGGCTGTTAGTATTTGCCTTATGAATTGCGCTGCTCCTGTGCTGGGTGCATAAATATTTACAGTTGTTATATCTTCTTCTTGGATTGATCCCTTGATCATTATGTACTGTCCTTCTTTGTCTCTTATAATAGTCTTTGTTTTAAAGTTTATTTTGTCTGGTATGAGAATTGCTTCTCCAGCTTTCTTTCGATTTCCATTAGCATGGAATATCTTTTTCCATCCCCTCACTTTCAGTCTGTATGTGTCCCTAGGTCTGAAGTGGGTCTGTTGTAGACAGCATATATATGGATCTTGTTTTTTATGCATTCAGCCAGTCCATGTCTTTTGGCTGGAGCATTTAAACCATTCATATTTAAGGTAATCATTGGTATGTATGTTCCTATTACCATTTTCGTAATTGTTTTGGGTTTGTTATTGTAGGTCTTTTCCTTTTCTTGTGTTTCCTGCCTAGAGAAGTTCCTTTAGTATTTGTTGTAAATCTGGTTTGGTGGTGCTGAATTCTCTTAGCGTGTGCTTGTCTGTAAAGCTTTTAATTTCTCCGTCAAATCTGAATGAGATCCTTGCCTGGTAGAGTAATGTTGGTTGTAGGTTTTTCTCCTTCATCACTTTAAATATGTCCTGCCACTCCCTTGTGGCTTGCAGAGTTTCTGCTGAAAGATCAGCTGTTAACCTTATGGGGATTCCCTTGTGTGTTATTTGTTGTTTTTGCCTTGCTGCTTTTAATATTTTACCTTTGTATTTAATTTTTTTTTTTTTTTTTTTTTTTTTTTTTTGCTGCATGCGGGCCTCTCATGGCTGTGACCTCTCCCATTGCAGAGCACAGGCTCCAGACGCACAGGCTCTGCGGCCATGGCTCATGGGCCCAGCCCCTCCGTGGCATGAGGGATCCTCCCAGACCGGGGCACGAACCCACGTCCCCTGCATCAGCAGGCGGACTCTCACCCACTGCGCCACCAGAGAAGCCCTGATAGTTTGATTAATATGTGTCTTGGCATGGTTATCCTTGGGTTTATCCTGTATGGGACTCTCTGTGCTTCCTGAACTTGACTATTTCCTTTCCCATATTAGGGAAGTTTTCAACCATAATCTCTTCAAATATTTTCTCAGTCCCTTTCTTTCTCTTTTCTTCTTCTGGGACCCCTAAAATTTGAATGTTGGTGTGTTTAATGTTGTCCCAGAGGTCTCTGACACTGTCCTCAATTCTTTTCATTCTTTTTTCTTTATTCTGCTCTGCAGTAGATATTTCCACTATTTCATCTTCCAGGTCATTTATCTGTTCTTCTGCTTCAATTATTTTGCTATTGATCCCTTCTAGAGAACTTTTAATTTCATTTATTGTGTTGTTCATCACTGTTTGTTTGCTCTTTAGTTCTTCTAGGTCCTTGTTAAACGTTTCTTGTATTTTCTCCATTCTATTTCTGAGATTTTGGATCATCTTTACTATCATTATTCTGAATTCTCTTTCAGGTAGACTGCCTATTTCTTCTTCATTCGTTAGGTCTGGTGGGTTTTGCCTTGCTCCTTCATCTGCTGTTTGTTTCTCTGTCTTCTCATTTGGCTTCACTTACTGTGTTTGGGGTCTCCTTTTCACAGGCTGCAGGTTAGTAGTTCCCGTTGTTTCTGGTGTCTGTCCCCAGTGGCTAAGGTTGGTTCAGTGGGTTGTGTAGGCTTCCTGGTGGAGGGGACTAGTGCCTGTGTTCTGGTGGGTCAGCCTGGATCTTGTCTTTCTGGTGGGCAGGTCCACGTCTGGTGGTGTGTTTTGGGGTGTCTGTGGCCTTATTATAATTTTAGGCAGCCTCTCTGCTAATGGATGGGTTTGTGTTCCTGTGTTGCTAGTTGTTTGGCACAGGGTGTACAGCACTGTAGCTTGCTGGTCGTTGAGTGAAACTGGGTCTTCGCGTTAAGATGGAGATCTCTGTGAGATCTCTGAGCTGGGAGGTCTCTTGTAGACCAGTGTCCTGACTTTGGCTGTCCCACCTCCGACGCACAGCCCTGACGCCTGGCTGGAGCACCAAGAGCCTGTCATCCACACAGCTCAGAATAAACGGGAGAAAAAAAAGAAAGAAAGAAAGAAAATAAAATAAAGTAAAGTAAAGTGAAATAAAATAAAGTTATTATAATAAAAAAATAATTATTAAGGAAAAATTTTTGAAAAGTAATAAAAAAACAACAAAAAAACGGACAAACAGAACCCTAGGACAAATGGTAAAAGCAAAGCTATACAGACAAAATCACACAGAAGCATCCACATACACATTCACAAAAAGAGAAAAAGGGGAAAAAAAATGTATCATTGACCCCAAAGTCCACCTCCTTAATTTGGGATGATTCATTGTCTATTCAGGCATTCCACAGATGCAGGGTACATCAAGTTGATTGTGGAGATTTTATCTGCTGCTCCTGAGGCTGCTGGGAGAAATTTTCCTTTCTCTTCTTTTTTCGCACAGCTCCCGGGGTTCAGATTTGGATTTGGACCCGCCTCTGTGTGTAGGTTGCCTGAGGGCGTCTGTTCTTCGCTCAGACAGGATGGCGTTAAAGGAGCAGCTGATTTGGGGGCTCTGACTCACTCAGGCCGGGGGGAGGGAGGGGTACGAATGTGGGGCAAACCTGCAGTGGCAGCGGACAATGTGACATTGCAGCAGTCTGAGGCGCGCCATGCATTCTCCCGGGGAAGTTGTCCCTGGATCACGGGACCCTGGCAGTGGTGGGCTGCACAGGCTCCTGGGAGGGGAGGTGTGGACAGTGACGTGTGGTTGCACACAGGCTCCTTGGTGGCGGCAGCAGCAGCCTTAGCGTCCCATGCCTGTCTCTGGGGTCCGCACTGATAGTCGCGTCTCACACCCATCTCTGGAGCTCCTTTAAGTGGTGCCCTTAATCCCCTCTCCTCGTGCACCAGGAAACAAGAGGCAAGAAAAAGTCTCTTGCCTCTTCGGCAGGTCCAGACTTTTTCCCGGACTCCCTCCCGGCTAGCTGTAGCGCACAATCCCCCTCAGGCTGTGTTCACGCAGCCAACCCCAGTCCTCTCCCTGGGATCCGACTGAAGCCCGAGCCTCAGCTCCCAGCCCCCGCCCTCCCCAGCAGGTGAGCAGACAAGCCTCTCGGGCTGGTGAGTGCTGGTTGGCACCGATCCTCTGTGCGGGAATCTCTCTGCTTTGCCCTCTGCACCCCAGTTGCTGTGCTCTCCTCCGTGGCTCCCCCCCTCCGCCACCCGCAGTCTCTGCCTGTGAAGGGCCTTCCTAGTGTGTGGAAACCTTTCCTCCTTCACAGCTCCCTCCCACTGGTGCAGGTCCCTTCCCTATTCTTTTGTCTCTTTTTTCTTTTGCTCTACCCTGGTACGTGGGCAGTTTCTTGCCTTTTGGGAAGTCTGAGGTCTTGTGCCAGCATTCAGTAGGTGTTCTGTAGGGGTTGTTCCACATGTAGATGTATTTCTGATGTATTTGTGGGGAGGAAGGTGGTCTCTGTGTCTTACTCTTCTGCCATCTTGAAGCTCCTCCCCTGAAATTTATCTTTTCCTTATTGCTAATATCCTTCTCTTTTTTTTTTTGGCTGCGTCAGGCCTTAGTGCGGCATGTGGGATCTTCCGTTGTGGCACACGGGCTTTTCATTTTGGTGCTTGGGCTTCTCTCTAGTTGTGGTGTGCAGTTTTTTTCTCTCTCTAGTTGTGGCGTGCGGGCTCCAGAGTGCATGGGCTCTGTAGTTTGTGGCATGCGGGCTCAGTAGTTGTGGTACATAGGCTTAGTTGCCCCGCGGCATGTGGGATCTTAGTTCCCTGAGCAGGGATCAAACCCACGGCCCCTGAACTGGAAGGAGGATTCTTTACCACTGGACCACTGGGGAAGTCCCCTTATTGCTAATATCTTGAAAATTCAACATAATCATAATTTTATTGTAATGTCAAAGTGTATATTCCAATTGAGAAAACATCCTGGGAGAAAACATCCTGGTTCTAGAGTGTGAGAGGCACCATCTCGTACTTGGAAAATAGGGGAAACAGTGTCCTCAGTTAAGAGACAAGTGTTATTTAAAGCAAAAAGGATATTCTGAGAGAAGTTGAAAATACACAGAACGCTTATTTACAAAAAAAAAAAAAATTCACATAGCACAACAGAAAGAAAGAATAGAAAGTAAAAAATCATAAAAGAAAGAACTGGTAGGAGGGAAGCAAAGAACAGTAAGACAATGATTGCATGCAGATAAAAATATGAGAAAACTATCAATAAATATTTACGGAGTTTTACTATACTTGCAGATACAGAGATGAACAAGAGATCCTTTTAGCCTCAAGAAACTTATAGTCTAGTCAGGGAGACAAGAGATAATTGCAGGTAATGATAAGTGCCACTAAGAGGGTAAAATCGGGGTATATGATCAAAAATAAAACAGGGCAAAAAGTTTTACACTTTGTCTAGAGACTAAACAGAGGAGAGTGAGGGCTCTATATAGCTCTGCTTTTAGGTCATTTGAAATTAGCACTAAATGTTGTTTAATGGTTAAAGAACAGGTTATTGATGAGCATTTCCACTGCCTTTCATAAAAAACAGCTTTACTGAGGTATATAATTAATACACAATAAACTGCATGATTTAAATCCACGAGCTAATTTAAAATGTACAATTTGATAAGTTTTGACATCTGTGTATACCCCTGAATAGATCACCACAATCAACAAGATTAACTTGTTCACTCCCAAAAGTTTTCTTGGCCCCTTTGTAATCCTTCCCTCATTCCTCATAGGTGCCCTGTTCCTAGGCAAATACTGACCTGTTTTCTGTCACTGTATAATAGTTTACATTTCTTAGAATTTTTTATAAATTCATACAGCAAGTACTATATTTGTCTGTTTTTTTTTCACCCAAATTAATGATTAAGGATTTTCAGACTGATCTGTGTTGTTGTATCTGTCAGCAGTTCATTCCTTTTTGTTGCTGTGTAGTATTCTACTATAAGGATATATTAAGATGTTTTATTCAACCGCCTGCTCTTGTATATTTGGGTTGTTACCCTGATTTTAGCTACCATAAATAAAGCTGCCGTGAACATTGTGAAGGAGTCTTTGTATGAACATATGCTTTCATTTCTTTTGGATTTTAATATCCATGAATGGAATGACCAGGTCATATAGTTGGTGAAGGTTGTAACTTTTTAAAGAAACTGCCAAAAAGTGTTCCAAACTGACTGTACCAGTTTGCATTCTCACTAGCAAAGATGAGATTTCTAGTTACTCCACATCTTTGCCAAGACTTGGTACAGTCTCAGACATTCTATTAAGTGTTATGGTATTCTCATTGTGACTTAATTTGCATTTCCCTAATGACTAAAGATGCTGAGCACCCTTTTCATGTGCTTATTTGCTATCCATATATGTTCTCTGTTGAAGTATCTGTTTAAATTTTTTTGTCCATGCTTTTAAAAATTGGGCTGTTTTCTTATTATTCAGTTTAGAGAGTTCTTTAAATATTCTGGATAAAGTCCTTTATCATATATGTTACTTGCAAATATTTCACCCATTTATGGCTTACCTTTTCATTTGCTTAGAGTGGCTCTCAAAGAGCAGAAGTTATTGATTTTGATGAGAACAATTTTGCTGAAGAACACCATACTTTTGGTGTCATATATAAGAAATCTTGGCCTATCTTCCAAGGTTGCAATGAATTTTTTCCATGTTTTCTTCTAGGAGCCTTATGGTTTTAGAAGTTAAAGCTATGATCCATTTGAATTAATTTTTGTAGATGGTGTGAGGTATGGTTTGAAATTCATTTTTGGAGGTCTACAGATATCAAAATGTTCCAGTACCAATTATAAAAAAGACTGTCCTTTCTGAATGAAATTTACTTTGCATTCTGTCAGACATCAAAAGATCATCTATGCATAAATTAATCTCTTGACTCTCTATTATGTTCTATTGATCTATTTGTCTACCTTTATGCCAATAAGATACTGTCTAAACTACAATATCTTGAAGTCAGGTAGCTGAAGTCCCCCAATTTTGTTCTTCTTTATTAAAGTTGTTTTGGCTATACTATGTTATTTCCATATGAATTTTAGAATAAACTAATTAATCTCTACAAAAAACACTGGTGAGATTTTGATTGGGATTGCACTGAAAATACAAATCAATTTGCTGAAACTGACACTCTGACAATATTGAATCTTCTGATATATGAGCACAATGTATCTCTTCATTTATGTCTTCTTTACTTTCTCTCAGCATGTATAATAGTTTTTAATGTATAATCCTTTATCAGATTTATCCCTAAGTATTTCCTATTTTTTGATACTTTTGTAAATGGTATCTTTAAAAGTTCAATGTTTATTTGTTGCTAGTATACAGAAATATGATTCACTTTTGTTTACTGATCTTGTATCTTACAACTTTGCTAACATCATGTATTAGCTATAGTATCTTTTTTTTTTTTGGCCCTGCCACATGGCATGCAGCATCTTAGTTCCCCAAGCAGGGATTGAACCCACACCCCCTGCAGTGGAAGCGTGGAGTCTTAACCACTGGACTGCCAGGAAGTCCCTATAGTATTTTTTTTATGTAGTCCACAGGATTTTCTACATATACAATCATGTTACCAGTGAATTTAGAGTTTTATTTCTTCTTTTCCAAAATGTGTGCCTTTTATTTCTTTTTCTTGCCTTGTGTTGGCTAGAATCTTCAGTATGATGTTCAGTAGAAGTAGTGAGAACAGATATCCTTGTTTTATTCCTTATCTTTTATCATTAAGCATGATGTTAGTGATAGTTTTTCTGTAAATATCTTTTATGAGATTGAGGAAATTCCTCATTTCTTTCAAGTTTTTATGGGAAATGCATGTTATGTCAAATGCTTTCTTCTGAGATAAGATTTTTTTCTCTTTTAAAAAGTTTCTTAAAATGGTGAATTACAGTGACTGATTTTTGGATTAAATCAACCTTGCATTCCTTGGATAAACCATTTGGTCATGATGTATTAGCATTTTTACATATTATTGGATTTGATATAGTAAAATATAGAATTATATAGAATTTCTGCATCCAATTCACAAGGAAAATGACCCTGTATTTTCTTTGTTTGCAATGTTTTTTATCTGACTTTGATATCAGAATTATTCTGGTCTCATAGAATGAGTTTGGAAGTATTCCCTTCTCTTCAGTTTCTGGAAGAGTTTGTGGAGAAGCGGTATTACTTCTTCCTTAAATGCCTGGTAGATTTTACAAGTGAAGTTATCTAGACCTAGAGTTTTCTTTGTCGGAAGGTTTTTAAGTACAAATTCAATTTCTTTAATAAATACAAAGTTCCTCAAATCTATTTCTTCTTGAATGAGCTTTGGCAATTATCTTCTTTCAAGAAAAGTTGCTCATAACATTCCCATTTTATCCTTTTAATATGAGTAAAATTTAGGGACTTCCCTGGTGGTCCAGTGGTTAAGTCTCTGTGCTCCCAATGCAGGGGTCCTGGGTTTGTTCCCTGGTTAGGGAACTAGATCCCGCATTCCGCAACTAAGAGCCCGCACGCGACAATGAAGGTTCCGCGTGCTGCAACTAAAGACCCAGCGCAGACAAATAAGTAAATAAATACTTTAAAAAAGAAAAGAAATCCAGTGGTATATATTTAAAAAATATATAATAAGTAAAATTTATAGTGATATAACCTTGCTCATTCCAGATTTTGATAATTTGCTTCTTCTCTCTTTTTCCTAATGAGTCAGGCTAGAGGTTTTCCAATTTCATTAACCTCAAAAACTCAGTTTTTTATTTTATTAGCTTTTCTCTATTGTTTTCTGTTGCCTATATCATTGATTTACACTCTCATTTTTAATATTTCCTTTCTTCTGCTTACTTTGGGCTTTGCTTAGTTTTCTTTTTCTAGTTTCTTAAAGTAGAAGCTGATTTTCATCAATTTGAAATCTTCCTTCTTTTATATTATAAACATTTTGGTGTCATAAACTTTCCTGTAGCTTTAGCTACATCCTGCAAATTTTGATGGTTTTGTTTTCATCTTCATTCAGCTCAAAATACTTCATAATTTCCCTTTTGATTTCTTCTTTAACTTATGTGTTATTTGGAAATATTTAAAATCCTCTTAAATACTGACTTGCTTTATCACCTACATCTATTTAATAGATATAATATGATCTATTTTGATAAGTGACCCATACGTATTTGAAAACATGTATTCAGCTATTGAAAGATGAAGTTTTATAAATTCTACTTATGTAAAGTTAGTTGACAGCATAGCACAAGTGTTCTATATCCTAAATGATTTTCTATTACCTTATTCTATCAATTATTGAGAGAGCCAGCTTGAAACCTCCAGTAATTTCTGCCTTTTAATTGTAAGGATAGATCATTTATATTTAAAGTGAGTATTGATATGGCTGGGTTTTAAATCTGCCATCTTGCTATTGTTTTCTGTGTGTGCCATCTATTCTTTGTTCCCTTTTTCTTCTTTTTCTGCCTTCTTTTTGGCCTCTCAATGTTTCTCATATATTCAACATATTTCTTATTCATTGTTTAGTTGATCATTAACCTAAATTTGTGATAAAACATGATTAACCTGAAATATAATCACAGTATAACATTATTTATATTAGGTAAATATTAGTTTAATGTCTTTTATATAGTTGAGTAAAACTACCATTTAATAAAGAATAACTATATATTTTATTAAATTTAGTTTTTGCCAAATACATTACAATAACTGAGGGAGTAACTGTACTGCTATCTTCCTTAGAGAACTTCTATTTTTGCTACTTTTATTTTTGCTAAATGATCCATGGGATAGTTTATGGACCAATGGGATATACCTGATTTAAAATGATAGCTCCTGATTTCTATACAATACACTCCTTGGTATTTACTTTACTAAGGTACAAGATTCAAACTGACCTATTCGCACTAAGAAGTCAAAATATTCCAGAGTTACGAGATAACACTAAACAAAGCATCATTTCTTTTCCTATAAGATTTTATCAGTAAAATAATGAGGTTCTAAGATTGGCTCCTATTCAGAGACACAACTTATATTCTCTTATTCAAAATATTCTCTCTTAAATGCTGTTATCTATCATCTTAATTATTATAGTGTTACTGAAGAGGTTTTAGTTAAACTGAATTTATAAGTACACATTAATCTGTACTACTAAGTAAATGTTTTAAAGTTAAAAAAAAAAGCACATTTTATAAATACGTGGAAATATGAGTAGATTACATAGTTATAAGGGGAGTTGTAAAAAGCTCCCTGGAAAGAATGAGAAGTCTTTATGTAGAAAGAGGAAATCTATAAGCCAACAGAATACTAGACTGGGAAGCCTTATGGAATTTTACAATATGTACAACTTTTCGAAAAACTAAAGAAACTAGATAAAAGAGAAAATAAGTATATTATAAATTAAAAAGGAAACAAATCGTCACTTATTAAAAAAAAAGAAAACCGAAAAGAAATTGTACCTGATCATCATTTTCATCTGAAAAGGTTATTGATGTCAGCTTGTAGTTATTCTTCAATAAAAATTCATTGACTAAGAAGTTTAGAGCTCTCTTTTCAAGAGGTTTGATTGGCTCCTAGAGATAAATAAAAGACAGATACAATACTGTAAGTCTTCTTCCTTCAATACTTGTGCTACCATTTCATATGGAAGATACTTTTAGATCTGTCATTCACCCACCTGAATTTCAGGACTTGATTTGTAATTTTTTCGTTCCTGTAAAGGAACTTCGTGTTCTGGTGGAAGAAAATATGAATAATATTTTACTATTTTACATTAGAAAATATCTCAGCTACTTCTACATTGTCAAAGTAGAAAATGTCTCAAAAAAGTTTATGTACACCACCTGCAGCCTTTGTCAGGTTGGCTCGGAGGGCCTGAATGGTCTCCTTGGCTTTCCGTAGTTCAAACTCCAGGACTGGACAGGGATTTGGAATAAACACACACAGGCATCCAACCAAGAAAAGGGAAACAAAAATAAAAAAATAAAAAGCAAGGATGGGTATGAAAAAAAAATACAATTTGTATTGAAAACAGAAAGCATGCAATCTTTATGAAACTTGTGAACGCATGCAGCAGAGTTGATTTGCAAGCAAACTGGTGAATGTTTTCCATAGTTTTAGAATACAGGGGACTACTGATCAAATGTTCCAGCTGTCTGACAAGGAATAGCTCTATTTAAAAGTAAAATCTATGGCATACTCTCCTTTAGGTAAATAAAAATCTTAGTAATTTAGGTGGTTGTGTTTCACTCAGTCTAGGTAAGAAATGTAATGGAATGTTTTCAGGTGACATAATTTTAGGGGAAAAGACAAAAATTAGATGAAGTCCTAGCAAATACACTTAAAGAAAATCTTAGGATTAAAAAAACTGTATTTTAAAATGCATTATCTAGAATAATGTTATAAATCAACATACAGAAACATTAGTGAATATAGTCCTTCATTAAGATGTTGAAAGAACAGGGTTTAAATATTTAACAAATGTGGGATGCCTATCAATTTTTCTACAAACAAGTATGTCTTCTATAAACAAGCACAGATATGTTAAACATATATCTAAAAAAAAGTTCTGAGGGGGTTATTTTAGGTTTCATTTAAAGCCAAAGGATAGAAATAGTTTGTCTTTTAATTTACAATTAAGATCATTCTAAAGCAAATGATTGAGTACAATTCTACAAGTGTGGTAATCTAAGGATACTGAGTAAATTTAAGTAGAATTTCAAAGTTTCTGACAACTCTTCAAATAGATATTTGTTCATAGTAAGAGGTACTAATGAAACTTAAAGATTTCTCCTATTACCACAGAGTCTGATTATAAGATAAACATGAATACTGAGGAGACATTTTAATGAGCTCTTTAAAATGTTTCATCATGAGCAAGATTTAACTATATGTGTCTTTGCTGGGAATTTTCTTTAAAATATATAAATACTGCTCTGAAGAAAAAGCAAGCTTACATGTGGGGGAAAAAAGCCATTTGTGTGAAGTAAAGCTCTGAGAAAATTAAGTGATCTTTGTCACAATTGGATATTTAAAAAAATTATAATTTAAATAGTTCTGCATAAAAATTAGCAAATTTAACACTTTAAAGATGCATTTTTTCCTCATTGACTAATAAACAGAATAAAGAAGATGGCAAATGAAATGCTATCAGAGACAACAAGGCTATAAAAATATATGGAAAAAATAGAATTCACTCAGTTTGCATATTTTCATTAAAAACTTAAGATGTAACTGAATCACATCTGGTACATTAAAGCCAATTATTTTGATGCACAGAATTTCCCTGCAGCAACACGGAAGCACAACTAAAAATCAGATGACATGTATGTGACTATTTCTTTTTTGTTAGTCAGCAATGCTGATCTGCAAATATTTCTGTGCAACAAAGTTAAAACATTTCCTAAAACTCAACACTTCTGGAAACTCTTAGAGTTTGTGTTTAAAGTCAGACTGCACACATTCAATGTGTTAGGTAAGTACAGAATAGGTTTACTTTTCTTTTTATTTCAAAACTTTAGGTAATTTATTTTGATTTAAAAGCACTTAACTATACCACAAGCAAAATGAGTATACATATTATGCTTCCAGAATCACTTACAATTTACTAACATATTACAGAACAATTGCAGATCAGAAATGCCCTGCACCAGAATGAAAGAAATATGAAAAAAATAAATTAAAAAAAAACTGGTTAAAACACAAACTGTGAAAAAAACTCAGATTCAACTGGTGAAAGTTTAGGTGACCAAGAGCAAAACACTAAATGATCAAGGCACAGAAAGCCAGAAAAACCCATGTCAGACGGCAAGAATTTATATTTTTATGCACATCTACACATACATTGCCAAATGTCATTAAAAGGTACCAATGCTCTGGAAAGATAGTGCTTATCAAAATGAATTCACTCTGCTGCATGTTTCTTAATATACAATATAGACTTTAAAAGACAAAGGCATATCTTTGAAGCCATAGCACATCTCTATAAAGGCACAGTATGATCAAGTATTTGCAGTTATGTGAGAAAGTTTCACAAGAAAGGTCTGAACAGCTATATTTACACATATATAAATTTGTCACTTCTTCATTAAAAAAATATTGGATTAAATCTCAAAATTTATTATCCTGTAAAGAGATACATTGTACCAAGCAACCTCCAAGTATTTTTCAAATATTATAATTCTTCATAAAAATGTTTGAAGAAGTACATGTTTTTAAAAAACACTGTAGGAAACAACTACCAGCCTGCTCACTCCACTATTCCAACCCTCCACTAGCCCAACCCTGCTGAATGCAATTTTATTGGAACTAAAGTAATCGCAGACATAGGTATATTCTAATACTGCATATTACAATCTTACCAAAATATTTAATGACTAAGTCAGTATAAGCAATTCTAGATTAGTTGAGATAGTTATTTCCTAAATAGGGTTGGATAATACTGGCATTATATCAGGGGTACTTGAGAGCTTCAAGATCAGGTGCTGGTGACTTGGGATATTTACAATTGACCATGTCGAGACACCAAAGGTGCAGTGTTAAATTTCAAAGCAGAAAGAAATATTGATTCTTTGTTGCCCCAACTAAATATATTACTAATATTATCTTGAAATATTTGTTAGTCTTACTTCTTTTGGCACAAAACTCAAAATAATACATATTTTAGATCTTTCCTATAATACTGATCAGAATATTATAGTGGTAATAAAATACCACTTCCCCATCCTTAATACTTATTTTATTATCCCAGGAAACGTTCTAGGAAAAGAGGAAAATTCTCATAAGAATATGAATTAGAATAAAAATAGATTCCTAAAATAATACAAAAATCCCCAGGCAGTACCATCACCACTCCTTCTGGGTTTAGAGAATGCTCCCTGCCTATTACAGACCTAAGAAAGGTAGAGGACTGTTACGCATGACCTAGCAAATAGTGAGAAATAAATGAAAGGAAGCAAGATGCAATCTCCGTGGTTTGTAGACATTTAGTTTTCTATATTCTTCTGAGGGGGAAAAGATTCCTCCTCCTTAAACTTTAAAAGAAGAAAATTCTTCCCATTATTGTTCCTCCTGCTCAGGTTCTCTTACAGATTCCTCTATCATTCATCTCAAAGTTGGTGTTTCCCAGAGTGTCCTCCGTGGTCCTTTTCTTATTCTATATACTGGGATGATAAACATTTCACTCTTACAGTTTTACTCTCAACAGTACTCTTAAGATTCAGAAATCTTTAAACTTCTTCCCCAAGATAAACAGGGTTACCTGTTTATCAACTGAACATGCCCACTTGAATGTCTCATAAATTTTGAATTTGATCCTATCTAAATGAACTTCATCATCTTCCTCTCAAATCTGTCTTCCCTCCTCCTGCAGTATCTCTTCATTAAGGGCACCACTATCTACCAAGAGGCCCAAATAAGAAACCTGGAGATTACTCTTCACTTACCTCTTGCCCTTACTCCCACATTAATTCAATGTCAAGCCATAATGATTCCAGCCCTTGAATCCTAAATAACCATTCATCTCAATTGTCTCTGCAATTGTCCTAGTTCAGACCTTTATGACTTATATAAATTTTAACAATTTACAACTCACATCAAAGGCTTGTTGCCCTTAAAAGGCTTGTTGGAGCATCTATCCTATTTTAAATCATACAAAACCATAAATAAGATTTAAGTAAAGTTGAAAATAAGAAAAACAAAAAGTACTGCAAACAGGAGGTAAAGATATTTGTACTAAGGAAAAATATATTATAATAAGACAGATAGGCTTATTTAATCCTGATAAAGCTGGATATGTATGCTGCAGCCCAACAGCTAAGGAATGAGAGGGCTACTGATGATGCTTCTTACCCAGGGGGTAAGGCCAGGTTAACCCACAGGCAAAAATTTGAATTTCATTTTAGAATGTTTACTAGATTACGTAGGCTTAAAAAGGCTTCATATGTCTACTTTGTTGTTTATTGTTCCCAGAACAGTATAATACCTTGAATATAGAGGACTCAGCAAATGTTAGTTGTATGAATGGGCATTCCAGTACTTGATGCCATATCTAATAAATCTAAACATCAGTGATCTTACCAGCATTCAGTAGTGTCTTTCCCTGCAAATTGGAAAGAACAGTTTCTGCAGTTCTCTAGATCCCAATACAAAAATTAAGGTATGAACTAGAGAAGTAATACAGTAACAGGTAGAGGTATGAGAACAAATAAAATCAGAGACTCTGATGCTAAAAGATGGATCAGGTGAACCTGAGACAGGGATACAGATGGTTCTAAAATCAACAAGTTCCTTATCACTAGTTCCAAAGTACTGAACATTTATTTGTATTACAGATATAGACAGGTTTTAGTACAAATTCCTTGACGGCAGAAACTCTATTTCATGCGTCTGTATCTAGCGCCTAACATAATACCTAATATGTAGCAGATGCTCAAAATGTCTAATTAAAGAATGGCAATCCCAATATCTAGAACATAGATGTCCCTTGCTATCTTGAAGAAAACTTGAAAATTTAACAGCTACACTGTATGTACACTGTACAGCTTTGTTTAATAACATATAGAAAGGCTTTTACTAAAAAGTCAGTTAAATTAAGCTCATTTTGGTTTGGTGTCTACTAAATTCAGAAGTGGAAAATATTTGAAATGAAATGCTTTTGAAATTTTACTTTTTTGGAAAGAAAATGACTATGTTGAAACAGTCTTGTATGGGAAAGATAAGATTCTGCTATCCACATGAATGTACCGATGAGTCAAAGCTCCAGCCTGGTACTTAAAGATACATCGTGAGCCCTGGAATAAAAACCTATATGTTCACATCTTGATTTTGCCCTTTAGCCATATGGAGGCTACTGGGAAAATTTTTCAATCTTGGTAAGCTTTTCAGTTTTCTGATCTATAAAATAAGGATATCATGACCTATCTTGAAGGATTGTTAACAAGGTTAAATAAGTATTTTATATAAAGCAACCGGAACAGTGCCTGGCACAGAGCAGGTGCTCAATAAACATTTGCCCATTTAGAGATCTTTTCCTCTTTAAAGGAACACCTGTACAGACTTGAAAAAATAACCAGATATTTAAATTTAGGGAAAAGATGATAAGAATGATGCTGAACCCACATGTAGTAGTATATATATGTCTCATAAACAGCAACAGTTTATTAAAGGCTGGAGCAGACCCTACATTTGCATCGTGGGGCAGCGGACTCAATATCTGTATTATCTATAATCTCCTTCTGCCCAAGACTGGTATACGAAAATAAAAGAGATTTTTATTCTTTCTCAGTGAGGTTTACACGTGATCCAATGATAGATGGCAGGATAATTATCTTTTCTGGATTGTTCATTTTTCGATTAGTTTCTAAGTTACTAGCAATGGTTAGCAAAGAGCCAAAAATTTTTTTGTAAATGGGAATTGTGATTAATTGAAATTTTCATCCATGTATCACACATTTGGTTCAATAATAGGCGATGGCACAAGAGCATTAAAAGTCTAAATGCCATTCTCTTGGAATAACATACATTTCCTTCCCTTTTCCAGTGAAGATGGAAGACAGCATTCAGTCACTCATTTACACTGAAGTATAGTTGATTTACAATATTGTCTTGAGCTTCAGGGGTACAGCATAGTCATTCGATTTTTTTGTATATTATATTTCGTTACAGGTTATTACAAGGTATTAGGTATAATGCCCTGTGCTACAGAGGGCATTGTTTATCTATTGTTTGTGTATCTATTGTTGTTTATCTATTTTATGTAGAGTAGTTTGTATCTGTTAATCCCATACTCCTAATTTGTCCCATCCTCTTCTCCCTCTCCCCTTTGGGGAACCATAAGATTGTTTTCTAGTCTACAACTCTGTTTCTGTTTTACGTTGATATATAGATTCATTGGTATTATTTTTTAGACTCCACATATAAGTGACACCACATAGTATTTCTTTCTCAAGACAGCATATATTTATACATTAGCATTATATAGTAAGCAAAAATTACTTTATCTCCCCAAACTTAGAGATAAGAATATAATCTTTAGATTAAAAATATAAGGTCAAAACTACCAAATATTTAAAATATTCACTCTTAGTTATGCTTAGTTATAACATATTGCTTAATTATAACATCTTGCTTCTATATCATTGTTCCCCCTAATTAGAAATACTAAAATACCTAAATACTGAGAATAATGATGAACCTCTTAAATTTTACTAAGTCTAAAATTTAGGTTTTCAAACAAAAATTAAAGGGAAGAAAATAATTATGTGGTCTATTTCTGGGTAGAAGTTATTTTCTGATACATAACCATCTGAACAACAATACAATATACAAAACTAAATATATTTGGTTAGTCTCTAATAAACCAAAATACCATGCATTTAATACTTAACATATAACAGAAAACACAGAATAGCTAACATTTACTATATAATTAAATATAACAATGCCACTTAACAAATGATATAATTAGTAGGATAAGTCTGTCCTAAAATTATTCAAATAATTCCCATTTGATTTGCTAATTTTCAGACAGTACTGATGTGATTTCTTTTTTGATACAGCTTTCAATTAATAATGCTTATGACTAAATCATGACTTGATATATGGAGCTGCATTAAACTCTTCCAATGACTTCTCCATTCAATTGATAATGCTATTGTTCTCACTGCTGAATCCTCTCTTAGCCTCTGTTGAACTAAAAACAAGTACATCATTTTTTTCCCCTAACTCAGGGAAGAGATTAGGGAAAGAGAGATTTTTTAAACATTCAATAGCTCTATTCTTGAGTTATAAATGAAAACCACATATTGGAATGTCATTTTAACCAGGTCAAACCTCATCCTTCATGCTAAGAGGTAGCATACAGTGCAGTCAGTTGTGGGCTCTGCTGCTGGGTTATCTGCGTTCAAGTCTTAGCTCTGCCACTAAAGTCTTAATAATCTCTGAGTGCCTCAGTTTCTTGGGGAGGGGAGGATGATGATAATTCTATAACTCAAAGAGTTAATATACATTTACAACAGTGTCCAGGATGGAGCAAGTGCTATATAAAAATTAGCACTCACTTTTATTCATAATGACTATGACAGGCAAACATTTGGTAGGTTTTAAAAAACTTGTCCCAGTAAATGGAAGAAAAATATTTCCCTCACAGGCTCCCATGTGTCCCACGTGGCATCCTTCCTGTGCCAGGTGTGCCCACCATTCTGGTGGATTAAAATACCTAACTGATGTCTGTCTGCTTCCCATCTATCTCAGAGTCAACGTCCTATGAAAACTACAATTCCAATAAGACATTCAAAAATTACTTCAATAACAGACAGCCACAGCCTTGAAGCACCAGAAAAGTACCAGTCACTTGACACCTGAGGAGCCAGAGCTGCTACACTGGTAAATCCCAGGGTGGACCCCAGAAGAATCCAACTGGCCTCATTTGATGTGGGCAGAACACAGAGGGTACAAATTGGTTTTCTGAAGTCCCTACAGATCCAGTGGTGATGCCTAAAAGGCAGAAATGGTGGGAGGATGGAGAGGGGAAGGAGATTGGAATGAGAAACCAAGCAACTAATAAGGATGTTGGCCTTCTTTTTGGAATGGGCAAGGTCCTGGAGGCCCCTGATGGACCAAGCATTAACCCTTTATTTTCTGGATCACAGGCAAGTCAAGAGAAGTTTCTGGAGAGATGCAGTGATGGCCAGGGAGCATCCAGGGAACCAAGCAAAATTTTATTCACCAACCAGCATAGAAGTATTTAAACCAATTTTAACCATCAGTAGAGCTGTATTGGTATATAACACATGAATATTACTCAGCCCTGGTTTGGAGGATAAAAGGAATGAGGAGGCCAATGACCAACTAACTTTGTACTAAACCATGGCTAACTTAAACCTCTTTTACACCAGTTGTATAACTACATGGTTGTAAACTACTGGCTACAAGCAGAATTCAGCAAACTGTAGGTGTGCATAACCAAAAATTCAGAGCACCACTGGAAAGAGCAGTTGGGGGCTGGGATGTTCCCTTCAGCCAATAAATTAGTAACATAACTTTGTATAATAACTATATCAATATATTCACATATCAAATTATAGAAAGAAGAGAATTCTTCAAGTCATTTTATTATTTCTGGAATGTCCAAAAATCCAAATCTGTCTTTACAATCTTACTCACCTGCCACTCTCTCATCCGTTTCCCTGTTACCATCATCTGAATATCTTGCAAAGTCTAAAGAATCAAGGGTACTGATGCTCCCAGCTCGATCTGTAATAAACCAAAAAAAAATAGAATTAAACAGATTTTTATTTAACTGCCAAAATAAGGGATTGGAAATCAATTAGCTAAGATTTTTTTTTCCAGTGAATAAACTGTGACTCTAAGATATAGGAATTCTATTAAAACAATAAGGTAAAAATGCTCAAACCAATTAAGCTACTTTGAAGTAACTCATGTTTCCCTGCCCAGATCTCTAACTAACTCCTGAATAATGGACACACAGGATATAATGCAAGCCCAGCTAAGGACAACAAAACTGTAAACAGTTTGAATTTTATTCCAACTACAATGGAAAACAACAAAAACACATACATTTTTGGAAAATCATTTTGGCTGCTGTAAGGAAAGTGATTTGTAGAGAGACCAGTTAAGAGGCTACTATGTAAATCAATTACACTTTAATATAAAATAACAATTAAAAAAAAAGAGGCTATTAGAGTCATGTAGGTGAGAGATGATCACATTTGGCCTAGAATAGAGGTAGTAGAAATGTGAGAAGTGTTCAGGGTTATTTTTTGATGTAGAACCAACATGTCCTGGTAGTGAAATGGATGTGGGTTTAAGTAAAAGAAAGTAAACAAGATAATTCCTAAAGACTTCATTTATTGAATTTGTAATATGGGATGCAAAAGGCAAATGAAGGGGTTTCAAGAGTTCTGTGTTTTAAGTGCATGGTGGTAGTGGGGAGTGTCCCTAGCTTTTGCCAGATTTTTAAGTGTCCCTAAACAGAAAAACACGATGTAAACATTCTCACTTAAAGGAAGAAATCAATGCTGATACTCACTAAAGGAGATCTAGTTAGCTAATGCAAAGAAGGGACAAATGAGAGGCTAGGTCAACTCATTCTATTAAATCATGCTACTTACATAGTGTCTACTGTTTATATATTGCTCTAAGGAATAGATTATCTGTGTTTAGAAAGCACAGTCTGGACAAATGAATGCAAGTTACAGAAATAAAGATTTGAACTCCACATAGGGCTCCCTCACCTCCTTTTAAAACAATTAGTACATGCCAATAATTGAAATGGTTGACTCTTCAAATACAGCTATGTCATTATCAATATACCACTTATCTTTAAATTCCTATTAAGTGAAATTCTCTATATAGTACTCTTCTGAGAACACTGTGTTTCTATTCACAGAAGCATTTAATTCCCCTGCAATTTAATTATATCTGATAAATAACAACTTGCTATTAACTTAAGTTTTAAGACAGCAAAAACAAATAACAGAAAATCAAGTATTACAGTACCATTCATTAGAGCATAATTTATTTTAAGCATAAACCAAGAAACACCAAATAACAATAGTAACCACAGAAATCTAGAAAGTTCATATTAAATATAGGCTGAACTCAGGAACATTACTCAGCAGTTAAAAAAAAACTATTGAGATATATGCCACAACATGACTGAATCTCAATGCTTTATGCTGAATGATAGAAGCCTTACGCAGAGTATATAATGTATAATTTCATTTACATGAACTCTTAGAATAGGCAGTAGTAACTTATGGTAGAAAAAAATCATTATAGTGGTTCTTGGAGTGGGGGGCTGAAAGGGGTGGGGACTGACTGACCGGAAAGGAGCATGAGGGAACTTTCTGGGGTGACAGTAATGTTCTATATATTGACAGGAGTTTGGGTTATCATGAACTGTTAAGTATGATGTTGGTTGTTGATTCTGGATAAATATTTTTCTATTATGTTAAGTATCTATCTAATGTTAGTTTTCTAAGTGTTTTCTAGTATTTTCAATCACACATACAAGCCTAGGTTAGAGTATTTTTAATCACACATACAGGCCTAGGTTAGAGCCTATTTGATCACCATATATTATTCCTCCATTATACTGTTACTATTTCTCTAAAAGTTTCAAAGAAATCACCTATGCAATAGGAAGAGTTCTTGGGGAAAGCAAACACTGCTTAATTTTTGACTTGGTATTATTATGGCCATTGAAAAATATATTCTAATTATTTTTTTTAGTTCCAAGCCAACAATTTTATATACTCCAAGAAAAAAAGTTCTAATGTCTTTTTAACTAACAATAACTATAGTATCATAAAAGTAAAAAAGAAATCTCCTAATTTATTAAAATTTATTCCATGTCAGAAAAAAATTATAGAAGGAAGTAATTTTAACTTTGATGGGGCTAACGTATAACAGATTTTGTACATAAAATGTACTTTGGAATTTAAGACTAATAGGTAATATTACAGCTCCTAGACAAATATGCACAATTCTTTTCCAGGGCAAGCACATGCCTTTCCAAATACTCTAATATAAAAGAGGAAGAGTTTGGAAAAATTAGCCTCTTTTATTAAGAAAGAAGCTACTACCACTTTCTAATATAAAGTATACCACAAAGCCTTTCTTCAAATTCCAAGATTGTGTAACTTCTTAGTAATTCACTTTACAACTCAGAAACCGAATGATCAGGGACTTTCATCATAGTTGGCAAACAAGTAAAACCTGTATGTAAGTTTTACTAGGTCTGAAAACTAAAACCATTATACACAGTGTGACTATAAGGCATGCAGACTGATTTTATAAATCACATATGAGAGTAGTCTTATTTATATATACATTTAATCTTTTAGTACTAATGACAGAAGGTAACTTTTACGATAGTTAAAAAAATGAGTTTCAGACCCTTGAAAAGGTATCTTTCATGGAAATTATATAGCACTTTAAAAGCTAAGTGTACCAGGAAAATTGATCAGCTCCTGACTGGTAAAGAGCATTGGTTAATTCAGTGAACATTTAGTGAACAACTATAATGTACCAGGTTACTGACAGGAAGCTACAATAAAATATTGAATAATAATTTTTAAAGGTTATAGATATAACTGACTCCAAGAAGTAGAGTTAAAATTTTTCAATACATACTCCTCTCTATACTGCTTGAATTTTTTTATTTGTGCTTTGGTATTTTTTCCCCAAACACAGTTAATACCTTTTATGATATGGGCATTTTATAATTAAAAAGTCACAAAAGTACCCAGTTCACAGTTAAAGAATAGGAAGAAAAATAATGTCAAGCAATTAGCTTTAAATTCCAATTTGTTTAGTAAAGATCGTTTACTGAACCATGCCTGTGTCATGATAAGTAACAAAGAAAGAAGTATATAGTATATAAATTTAATAAACAGAAAGATAACAAATTTACCTTAAAAGTAATTATATCTAAATCTGAGGTCATGCATAAACACTTTAATATGTATCCACTTAAATTAAAAATGGATCTTAGGAATCTGTCAATGGCAAAACATTTATATTTTCTGATCCTCAGTTCTTCTCTAACGCTGGGACTCACTTCACTGACCCCTATGTTCAAAATATTTGAGAGCTAGAGGGAATCTTAGAGATAGTCCAACCCCTCCATCAACCCCAGTTTGATGAGAAAACTGAACCGTGTATTCATTCAATGCATATTTACTAATCCATGGTAGGGAGTAGAAAGATAAAATTCAGTAAGACTTGGTTCTTGCCTTAATAAGTTTATAAACCACTGTAGTTTCGTGCTGTAAACAGATAACGATAATAAAGTTAGACTACTTTATGTTAAAGGTTAAGCAAATTAATCTGTGAGCAAGCTAGGGGTACAATGTAAGTCTCCCAGTTTGCAGTCCACTGTCTTTTCTGTCACAAGATTACACTGAGTTAAATGTCAAATCAAAAGACTTAAACTTAGGAAGAGACTTGAACACTGAAATTTTATTGACAAACTATTCACTGAAATTAAAATTTCTATAATGCTGGATGATTTTACCATATGAACAGCTATCAGGTTAAAAGGAAGATTATTATTAATAACAGCATTAGTTATTATATTGAAGATTTTCTGACCACTTATTCTGTGCCAGATATTTTTCATAGATAACCTTATTTAACCTTCGTGACAGCCCCCTGCAAGAGGAGTCATTACCTTCTATATTTTACAGTAAAGGAAACAGAGACTGTCCCAGAGATACGCAGCTAGGAAGTAGCAGAGTAAAAATATGAACTCAAGCTCTCTGATGCCAAAGCCTGAGCTCTAAACCATTAGTTCCCTTGAACAATATGTAAAAGCATGCAGGTTCAGATCTCCTAGATTCCAGCTAAGTTGGGCTTGATACCGTGAAAGGCCTCAGAAAGATCAGCCTGGACTCAACTTTCCTCAGGCTATACAGGGAAAGCTAATTTCACACGGAATATTCCAAACTTACATATTTATAGGATCCCATTACCTAAAGATCATTTCTTTAACATAACATCAACATTTTTTCAAAGCCTTATTTGCCAGGCACAATATTACGCACTGGTGACAGAAAGATAAATAAAATATGGTCTCTTTTCTATACGCATGCTAAATAAACATTTATATATTGCCTACTTTTAGGCATTTGTGCCAGGTGTGAAAGAAGTCAGAGATATATGAGACAGGAACTCCAACAAACATCTCAAGAAAAAATCCAATCAGCTAAAACATTAACATATACAAAAATTTCAGTAACACTAACACAGTCACAAGTTTCCATATAATTAATCTCCATAAGTGAGACAGACAAAAATTACCACAAGTTCAGGGGATTTAGAGATCACTATGTGCTGGAGAAGCTTCAGGGAGAGGAAGGAACATAAACTGGACCTTCCCTTAAGGATATACAGAATCTGGAAAAAACAAAAGGAGGATGGAGGAAAAGAATTCCAAGAGAAGGAAAAATAATATGGCCAAAGGCACTGAGATAGGAATATATAAAACATGTTCAAGGGACATTGAGTAAACAATGTGAGTACACCAATGGTTGGTATATGACAACAGGGTTGAAAAGGTAGGAAGAAGCAAAATTACAGGGAGAACTTTATGATGCACACTTATAATAACATATTTCAAAGTCATTTTTATCATATACTATGCAAAAATGGGAAAAAATAAAATTCCTAAAAAGAATTTGTTTCTGCAATATATAATTTTGCTAATAAAAAAAGAGTTCAAAAAAGTTGCCTTGGACAGCAGAAAGCAATGTTAAAAGGTTTTAGCCGCAGTGACAGGAATGAATAGCTTTTAAAATCAGTTAAGAATAAGGATGCAGGAAAAGTTTAAAGGCACAGGAACCAGTTATAAGGCTAAAACTGAGGGTCCAGATAGATGTAAGCTAAAGGCCTGAACTAAGGCAGCACACAAGCACAGGGCTGATGGATGGTTAGAAAGAACACAGACGATACGATGACACTACCTTGAGCAATCTAAGCCACCTAACCAGGACCAGCTGGTTTCAAAAACAAATGAACACCATTTCTTATTGCTGGGGAGTTTTGAAATAATAGGTGGGAATATCTGGAAGAAGGTTACACCCATGATGGCAACTGGGGTCTCCTCCTTGAGGCTTAGCCATGTTCCATGTCTAGACCAGAAACTTAGATGTAACCATGCAGCAAAGCTTCAAGATTGAAAAAGAGAGTACATGCTAATCCAACCTTGGCAGATTTCCTTAGAATTTCATTCAGCAGATTATTCACCTCTGTCTTTTTTTTTTTTGCATTACGCGGGCCTCTCACTGTTGTGGCCTCTCCCGTTGTGGAGCACAGGCTCCGGATTCACCTCTGTCTTGATGTGGTGCTATAGTTTATCACTTTATTTTTTAAATGATCAATATTATACTACCTGACTTGCCTTCTGCATTAAAACGACTGGCTACTCTGAGTTAATAAGATATACTCTGAATGAATTATTAAGATACTTTGCCTGACCATACACTAAAATGATTTAAGAATATTTGCTTAACTGTGCTTTAAAATTGACAAAACAGTAGTTGTGGTGTAATGGAAAGAATGCAGACTTGGAAGTTAGTGATCTGGTTTGGAATCCCAGCCTTGCCACTTAAGACATGCTATGTGGTAAAATATAAAAGGGCATACAAAGAAAAGGTAAGTCCATCTCCCAACAACCAATCACCCTCTGTGACGACAATCATTGTTTAGACTCTTCTGTATATATCCTTTTAGAAATATGCTAGGCATAGGCCAATTTCTCCCTTTTTGTATGTAAATGGAAAAACACAAATACCTGAATAAATTAGCCTGCATCCTAATTTATTCAATTTATCATATATCTTGGTGATCATTCCACATCAGCACATATAGATCGTTTTTTTTAATTAGCCAATCCCCTACTGTTGGACAGTCAGGTTGCTTTCAATCTTTGATACCTTTACTTGTAGAATATATGAAAAAAACCTAGGTTCAGTAGTAATGCAAACAAGCTTGTCTATAATAAATTATAGAAATGGAATTGGATATTAAGGAATATGTATTTTATTTTATTTTTTTTAAGAATATGTATTTTAAAAATATGATTGATATCACCAAATTATTCTCAAAAGAGTATCCTACCAACAGTACATAAGTATACATTTTACTTTCCGACCTTTGTGTCACACACATTTGATCAAAACTGCATTCAGAAGACAATACTGTTTATAGAAAAAAAATCTGTTAGGAAGAGTTCAGTAAGACTGTAGATTCAAAAATCACCCATCAATACAGGCTACCTATTTGATATGGACATCTTATTAGAAGGTTTAGGAGACAAAAATTCTTACTGCTGTAACTTATTAAAGGGTACAAAATGCAAATATTAAACATTAAGAACAATAATAAAATGTGACTAGAGATTTTGGTGATACATTCATAACTCTCATCATCCCACCTTATATTCTTTGGTCAACGCTCCTTACTCACATATCCATCCCTGAAGAAAAAAAGAAGCTTCCCATGATTGTAAAGAATGCCTACAATCAAGAGCTACTCTTACCTAGAAAAATTAGAAACTTTAAGGCTGTTGCTAGGTACTTTTCTAACAGTAATTCTATTTCCGTACAGATATACATCAACAGAATAGTTACAAAACTCCTCATACGATGCAATAAAAAGCTATTGGTACAGTTTTGTTCACTTGAAACATGTCAAATGTATCTTAAAAGAGATTTGTGTCAACATTATACTAAGAATTATTAACTGATTCTGAAGATTTCCCTTCCAGAGAAAACTGATCCTCAAGGTTACAAATGGCAACAGAAGACTGAGAATAGAGAAACTGGTACATATGTACCAATAGTTTGTGAGCAAAGAATGACATTTTTTTGCTGTTATTTTGTGCAAATTTAATTAATAGATGACACAAGACAGATATTCAATATAAGGTAACAAAAAAGGTAGACATATACCAAACACATACGCAGAAATAACTTACTATGCAAAATTCATTCTCTGGGTTCATATACCAGAAAGAAGATGGTATTTCATGTCACTAAAAACACCAAACTCAATTTACACTGCACAGTTATAGGATTAGGTGCCAATTAAGGGTGGAATAGTGGAGTTATAACTCCCACTACAAATTTTTCTTGTTTTACCGGAATTTACTACATGCAAATTTTGACAAAAATACTTTAAAATGCTTTACTTTAAATTGCTTTAAAGAAAAGTACAATACCATATAACCACCACCTGATATGAACAACTGCTAACAGTCTGCAACTTAAAAAGAAATAATACCTTAAAGTTCATGTCCCTAATGTTTCCCTCCTCGAGGGCAATCACAGTAATGGATTTGGTGTGACTCTAGTTGATGCTTTTATATCTATAATACATATACAAGTACCCACAAATAATATACAGTATTGTTTTATGTATTTGAAAATTTAAATAATGGTATAGAACTGTAATGCTCCACAACAGATCTGAGATCTGATTAAAGGCTGCTAAGATTTCCATTTCATGAATATACCATAACTAATGTTTCCATTATGTATGGCCAAGAGGACTGTTTCCAACCTTGTACACACCTCGTTACACACCCTCATAAGTTCCAAATACTTACACGTGGAAAAGCTGGGTTGAAGGGTGTGCACATCTTCAACTTTTCTAGATTTTATCAAAATATTCTTCAAAGTAGTTGTATCGACACTTCTACTGGTAGTACAAGAGTGCCTGCTTCCTCCATATCAGGAATACTAAGAGTTGTCAGACATCTTCATTTTTGCCAAAAGGCTGGGTATTGTGAAATGCATTTCCCTGATTACTAGTGAATTTGAGCAACTTTTTATTGGTTTGCTTCTTTTTGAATTACCTATTTTTATCCTTTGCCTATTTTTCATTAGGTTATTTTCCTTCTCTTAATTTACAGGCATTCTATACAGATTCTAAATTTGAAATACTTTTTGACTGTTATATGTATATGGCAAATATGTACTCCTAGTCTGTGGCTTGTCTTTTACTTTATGTTAGCTTTTTACATACAGGAATTTTAATTTTGATACAAATATATCAATCTCTTACTTTAAAGTGTACAATTTTTATGTCTAAGAAATCCTCACCTCAAGGTCATAAATATGTTTTAATATTTTCTTCCAAAAGTTTTCAAGTTCCATTTCCCACATTTAGTATTTTAATTCATTTGGAGACTTTGTTTTCGTGTGTGTGTATGTGTATGGTAGGAGGTAAAGAAATAATTTCCCTCTAGAAGGAGAAAAATTTATTGAATAGCCTACCCTTCCCGCACTGATTTGACTCTTTTTCCTATACAAAAGACTCCTTGAGCTTGTTTCTGGTCTGTAATCTCTTTCTTACTTCACTCTGTCTACCTCTGCTCTTCTTTGCTTTTAAAGTACTTGTTCTGTAGATGGCAACATATATTGATTTTTTAAAACTATTATTAAGTTCCAAAACAAAAATAAATAAAGGGAAAAAAAACCTTTTCTGGCCATCCATTAGTTATAAAATTGAGTAAGTAACCATTGTCTAAGAAGAACACAAAAAGAAATTATATTTAAAAATAACTTACATGAATGTGATTAAACACATCTGTAAAAATGTAGGCACAATGCCTTTACAAACATAAAGTACAATGCATTAACTGTACGGTAGCAGGTTTTAATGAACCATTACAAAATCCTAAATCCAATGTTTGCCTTTTCATAATTTATTTTACACTTATACAGACTTACCGCAAATGATAATAAATATTAATTCAGCTGACTCTCACAACAGCTCTATGAGGTAGGTACCGTTATTCTCATTTTTAGATGAAGAGACTGAGGCATTGAGAGATTCAGTTACTTATTCAAAGTCACAAGGATAAAAAAGTAGCAGAAACAGGATCCAAGCCAGGTAGTCTGACTCCAAACTGTGCTCTTAACTCACTATGCTATACCGCTTTTTCCCTTAAAATGAGCAGACTTCTTTGATCTAATTTTTGGTGGCTACTCAAAAAGAAATGCTATCAAACTTTCCTGTGAATTTCAAGTACAAATGTTCCCAGTATGTTTTTTAAACGATTATTTTAATTAGGATGCCATATACCCATTAGCCCCATTTAATCCTACAAATTAGTACTAGCAGACATCAACTATCTTTCTCAGTCTTTTATCATCAGCAAATCTGATCTAGTTTTCCCTCATCGCTTCATATATTTTTTCTTATAAAAGAAAGAAGTAACTATAAAATGAGTTTTTGAAGTCCTCTCACATATATACCCTCACGTAAACTTCATTAAAACCCTATAACTAGCAGTGGACAGAAATGATTACGATGCTTCACACAGAATGAGAAGGCTCTAGGGCTTCCCTGGTGGCGCAGTGGTTGAGAGTCCGCCTGCCAATGCAGGGGACACGGGTTCGTGCCCCGGTCTGGGAGGATCCCACATGCCGCGGAGCGGCTGGGCCCGTGAGCCATGGCCGCTGAGCCTGCGCGTCCGGAGCCTGTGCTCCGCAACGGGAGAGGCCGCAACAGTGAGAGGCCGGCATACCGCAAAAAAAAAAAAAAAAAAAAAAAAAAAAAAGAAGGCTCTAAAAGTAACAGAGCTGTAAGTGGCAGAGCAGAACTGAGGATCAGATATCAATACTACAAGTTGAGTGGTCTTCAAAAAATAGGCCAAGGGCTTCCCTGGTGGCGCAGTGGTTGAGAGTCCGCCTGCCAATGCAGGGGACACGGGTTCGAGCCCTGGTCTGGGAAGATCCCACATGCTGCGGAGCAACTGGGCCTGTGAGCCACAATTACTGAGCCTGCGCGTCTGGAGCCTGTGCTCCGCAACAAGAGAGGCTGCGATAGTGAGAGGCCCGCGCACCGCGGTGAAGAGTGGCCCCCGCTTGTCACAACTAGAGAAAGCCCTCACACAGAAACGAAGACCCAACACAGCCATAAATAAATAAATAAAATTTTTTTAAAAAAATGGGCCAAGTTCGAAAGTATAGATGATCTAGACTGGCACAGACCTACTGTTGTTTTTATCAGTTACGCATCTTTCCACGGCTACTCTTTTACCAAGCCCATATTTCTCTATTTTATTCATACCAGTGTGAGAGATCTGTCACGTAGCTTGCTATAATCCAAATATATCAGCTCTAGGACAGTCTTCTTGATCCTGTTATAGTTAAGTGTTATCGTTTGCTGAATCTTAGTAAATACCATTGCTGTATTCAATTATATCAGGTATTCATTTCTCAGAAATCTGAAGAAAATATTTTTAAAGTGAATTAGACAATTTACATTCAACTTGTTCAGATTTCCTGGGCAGATGTCCTTAGTTTGTAGAAAACATATGCATATGTGGAATTAGAGAGTTATATGCTCCAGCGAAATGGGGGCCAGCAACCAGTTTAAAAATTAATTGGAGGGAGGGAGCCGCAAGAGGGAAGAGATATGGGGATATATGTATAACTGATTCACTTTGTTATAAAGCAGAAACTAACACACCATTGTAAAGCAATTATACTCCAGTAAAGATGTTAAAAAAAATTAATTGCAGGTATACACAATGTTCACTGCAGCACTATTTATAATAGCCAGGACATGGAAGCAACCTAAGTGTCCATCAACAGATGAATGGATAAAGAAGATGTGGCACATATATACAATGGAATATTACTCGGCCATAAAAAGAAATGAAATTGAGTTATTTGTAGTGAGGTAGATAGACCTAGAGTCTGTCATACAGAGTGAAGTAAGTCAGAAAGAGAAAAACAAATACCCTATGCTAACACAAAGATATGGAATCTAAAAAAAAAAAAAAAAAATTGGTTCTAATGAACCTAGGGGCAGGACAGGAATAAAGATGCAGACATAGAGAATGGACTTGAGGACATGGGGAGGGGGAAGGGTAAGCTGTGATGAAGTGATAGAGTAGCATTGACATATATACACTACCAAATGTAAAACAGATAGCTAGTGGGAAGCAGCTGCATAGCACAGGGAGATTAGCTCGGTGCTTTGTGACCACCTAGAGGGGTGGGATAGGGAGGGTGGAAGGGAGGCACAAGAGGGAGGGGATATGGGGATATATGTATATGTATAGCTGATTCACTTTGTTATAGAGCAGAAACTAACACAACACTGTAAAGCAATTACACTCCAATAAAGATGTTAAAAAAAATTAATTGCAGGTACAAATTTCCAATTTTAAGATAAACAAGTCTTGGGGATGGAATGTACAGCATAGTGGCCATAGTTAACAAGACTGTTTTGTGTATTTGAAAGTTGCTCAGAGAGTAGATCTTAGAAGTTCTCATACAGGAAAAAAAATTGTAACTTTGTGTGGTGATGGTTGCTAACTAAACTTACTGTGGTAATCATTTCACAATATAGACATATATCAAATCATTATGTTGGACACCTAAAACTAATAAAATGTCATATGACAATTAGATCTCAAAAAAAAGTTAATTGTAATATTGAAACAAACACTCATACGATAAGTGAGTTGAAGTAGATCAATCCTAAACTAATGCAAAACCCCCAAAAATCAACCAAAGAGGAGCTGTGTTCAAATTATAGCCAAACAGCAAAACATAATTCACTTAAGCATCAACAAGTATGTTTTTAGTATAAATAATTTAGAAACCATATTTTATCATCAACTCTCACAGTACTTATAGGTAGAAGCCAATAAAAACAACTACCTGAAAGAAAAAAAATAGGCTATTAATATTTAAGACCCATCTCAATCGATATTTGTAATTTAGATATAAGTAGACTGTATTTTTAGATCAAGGTAAGTGTTCTTTTTCAGTTAATCATCCTAAAACCATGGGAGTTAAGGGGGTGGGCACAATTAAAAGCCATCATATAAAAACAAATTAACCGAATTTAGTTTTTGACCTAAATATACTAAACAAAATGAAAATTACACTAATCCTGGAACGTTTTTTCCAACAAATGTTTTTTAAAAAAACAAGCAAAGAAACAGATAAGCTTACATTCTGAAGATCACCCCTAAAGTAGAAAGTGTAAGTTTAATTTTTGACAGAAATAAGGCCTGTTTCCCCTGATTAATGCCCCTATCTTGCTTCCTTTTAAACTATGTACCACAATGGCTTGAAACATCATACTGCATTTTAAAATCTCTTTATTAATTGGTGAGCCAGATAATGGTAAGCATGTTCCCAGACGATGTTTTAAACAAGGCAAAACATAAAATAAACATTATCTTCTCTTTACCCTCACTTTCTTGCCTCTCCATCAAGAACATAAACTCAACGACATACACTAAACTTCTCTTGGATTCCTACAATCCTTAGTTGATCACAGTTTAATAAATGTATTGATCAATGTAAAATATTGAATACCAACTATACTCTTCACTGTTCTAGGCAACGAAAATATCTGACTAATTTTCCACAAGAATTAATAAGTTTGAAGCTACTGAAATGCATAGGCAAAAAAATGACAGTCATGTAAGCGATAAATTTAGGAATCTATATGGTCCAGACAATAGTAGGAAGTCTCATTCAGCTAAAAGCAGTGAACCTAATAAATTTTAGAAATATATTCTTGATACTCTCCTGTTAGAAGCCAGAGGAAGCACTAAACCCAATTCCAACCTAACAGGGAGGAACTACTGTACTTTGTAAAGCAGAAGAGATGGAAACTCTGGAAGACGGTAATCATACAGCACAGGTGATACTAAGAAAGGAACAGAGCACAGTGAGATATGTACCCTTTCAGAGTTTTGAGAAAAGATAGGCAAGGTAATGAAACAGAAAATTTTAAAAAGGAGAAAGATGACTCAAGAAGTCTGTAGGCTCACAAGTTAAATTATTAAATTCAATCATAAATGCCTCCTGATAAGCAGCCTTACAAAAATTTGAGAGGATGATAAATACAGAATAAAAGAAATCCATCATTGAAAGGCATAAGTTATTTGACCACCTACTGTCTCTACAAAGAACTGGCTCATCCTAAGCAATTACAGTCTAATTTTGATTAGAACTCTAAGGCTTAGAGTGGAACCAGCATTCCTCTGGATAAGATACTACAATCTGTTCAGTGCTAATCAATGGCACTGGCACAACTTTTATCTTGCAATCTAATTGGAAAGCAAAACAATTACCAAATTGGCTCAGCTGGCAAAAATACAGGGAAAAATATATAATTAATGTGTGTGTATATTCAACCAAGTAAAACAAAATACAAAAGATCTAATTAGTTTAACAAATGGATCTAGTAGGAACATCACAATGATGCTGCAACAATTTATCAAACACTGAGACTTCATTAGAGCTCATTTTAAATTCTTCTACTGAAAACATCAAAATTATAAAGCTATAATTCTTTTAATTTTTGAATGTTTTATAAATATAGACTACTCTTCTAATCAAGAAAAAAGATTAAATATAGTATGAAGACTTCTTACAGTATTTTAAAACCACCACTATACTAGTATTAACCGAGGTCAACAGACTTTTGGGTAAACGATTTAGTAAATCTTACAAAGTTAAATTGCTTTTAGACATCTTTAAAGAAAACTACTTTTGACTATACATGTATTATTCTGAAGTTTTATGAATTTTCAGATCAGACACACATCAAAAAATACATAAAAACAAATAAAAATAATTTAATGTTTTAGATAATCATACTATCAATCTTTATACTCTTTATAATTAACCAAAAAGTACTTATTGAGTATTATAAAGTCATAACCAAACTAGCAACAGCTGACATGCTAGAACTGAACATAGAGGACCTTAAAACAGACAGTAGTCTGGTCCTAAAGAAGGATTCATCCTCAGAATCTCTAAAACAGAATTTGTGTGATTAGGAGCTTAGTCAAAATCTTCAAAACATGGTACTAACCACAGTTTTACAGACTTCTTTTAGCATTTATCTATTTTCTGACTGTATTAAGACATTTAAATGCACTGATATTTTGACATACACAATGCACTTGCATTTAAGCTATACTAAAGTTTGTGCTATAAATATCTGCACATTTATAGGAGGAATATTTAAGAAATATTTCTTCTTTTTATGATGCCATCATAGGCCTAAATTTAAAAGCTAAAACTATAAAATTTCTAGAAGAAAATACACAAGAAAATTGTTGCAACCTTAGGATAGGCAAATATTTCTTATTTAGGACACAAAGAGCACAAATCATTAAGGAATAAACCCAATTAACTGGACTTGATAAAATTAAAAACCTTTGTTCATAAGACCCATTATTAAAAAATGAAAAGGCAAACCATACTGGGAGAAAAAATTTGCAAAACACATACTTGATAAAGGATGTGGGTCCAGAATATATAAAGAACTATAACTCAATAACAAGCTGGGAAGAGACATTTCACAAAAGATACATTAATGGCAATACACACACACACACACACACACACACACACACACACACAATGGCAAAAAGCTCAGAAGAAATAGCTCAGCATCACTAGCCCTCAATGAAATGCCACAGCACTCTCACTAGAATGAGTTAAATAAAAAGCCTGAAAATACCAAGTGTTTGGGGGATGTATAGAAATTGAAACTCTCACACACTGGTGATGGAAATATTAAATGATACAACCATTTTGTAAAAACAGTTTGACCGTTTCTTACAAATTTAAATATATACTAAGTATATGACCCAGGAATTCTATTCCTAGGTATTACCCAAAAGAAATGAAAACATATGTCCAGGCAAAACTTATACAAGAATGTTCATGGCAGCTTTATTCATACAGGCCAAAAATGGAAAAAACACAAATGGCTAACAGATGAATGGATAAACCAAAAAAGGAATGAACTATTAATACACATAAAAACATTATTTGGATAAACTTCAAAAACATTTTACTGAGCAAAGGAAGCCAGACAGAAAAGACTATATGCTCCGGAACTGCATTTATATGAAATTTTAAAATAGACAAAACTTAACTAAGGAAGTGGTTCTTAATTGGGGAAATTTTGCCTTCCCCTTCCTTGGACAGTGCTGGTGACATTTTTTGATTGTCACAACTTAGGGAATGGGGTCGGGGTGGTTGCTACTGGTATCTAGCAGACAGAGAGGCCAGCAATGCTGTTAAACATTCTAGAATGCAGAGGACACTAACACAACAAAGAATTATCAGGCCCAAAGTTTCGATAGTGCCTAGGCCAAGACTGGAAAATTGTGTTCTACAGTGGTCAGTGATGGTCTTCGGATATTGAATGCAAAGGAAAATGAAGGAGTTCTGGTGACAATAAAAATGTTTTGTATTTTATTTGTAGTAGTAATTTTTTTTCCAAAACTCATCACACTGTACACTTGAAATGGGCACATTTTATTGTATGGAATTTTACCTCAAAGTTGATGGTAAAAATTACAGTGTCTGTCAACTAATATAAAGCTATATAAAACAGTTTAAAACAATTTTTGGTTTCTAAATTATATGGATAGAAAAGACAGAAAAGGCAAGTACCACTGGTTGGATTATGGATAATTTTGATACTTTTTTCCCTGTTGCTCATTTGTTTTGTACTAACTTGAAAATACATTATCTAAAATATTTAATTATATATTTTTGAGTTATACCCAAAAAAGGTCCAATTAAATGAGGATAATAGAAAAGCACAACTGCAGATGAATATTTGATTGTAGTTAAATTTTGATTTTTGATCACAGGACTTAAGTTGTTTCAAGAAACTATACAAATGTATAATGCAAAGGCATTTAGAAGTCAATTTTTACTCTAAAACACCTCTATAATATTGTCTAAATTATAAATATATTTGTATACGAAAGGTTTTTAAGAGACATTTTCACTATAAACAGTGATATCACGCCATAATAAGGTAGGGTGAACAGGATAATAAATTCTTTTAAATTAAATAGAATAAAGTTATGAAGTAAGTAATAACCCATTTCATTATATTTATATAGTAGAAAAACACAGCAGATGCAATTTAATTATGTTCAACAACAGGCCAGGAACTGCACAAACTGTGAGGAATATAAAGATGACCCTCAAGAATTGACTATCTAATGGAGAAAAATGATACTGTTAACAAATCAAATACAAAAAGCTAAAAGCAACGGTTGAGGTTTGAAAATAGTACAATGAAAGAACCAAACAACCAAGCCTGGAGAGTGTGGGAAACATTTACAAAGATGACATTTGAGCTGGGTCTTGAGGAAGTAGTAAGAGCTTATCAGGTGAAAATCATTATTAGTTCAAAAATCTGAAACCAAACAAAGAAAGCCAACTACCTAACAATTTTGTTACACTGCTCTTTGTTACATTTTATGGTCTTAAAGGTCAGCAATGAGAAAATCGTTTCCAGAAACGGAATATTATCCTATAATATTGAGCAAGGAAGTTACACCTGCTGAGAAAGTTCCATATTCAAGAGAGAAATATGCTCAGTATTTACCCTGATGGAAAGTGCACTCTTTGCACTTTCACTACAGCTAAGTTAGGAAATATAAGTCTCTGGCACCATTTAAAAGTATAGACAGGGCTTCCCTGGTGGCGCAGTGGTTGAGAGTCCGCCTGCCGATGCAGGGGACACGGGTTTTTGCCCCGGTCCGGGAAGATCCCACATGCCGCGGAGCGGCTGGGCCCGTGAGCCATGGCCGCTGAGCCTGCGCGTCCGGAGCCTCTGCTCCGCAACGCGAGAGGCCACAGCAGTGAGAAGCCCGCGTACCGCAAAAAAAAAAAAAAAAGTATAGACAAAAAAAAATCAATTGGGTTACACTTTTAAAACTGTATATTTAACATTTGTTAGTAAATTCCAGTTGGCCTCACATAACGCACAAAAACACCTCATACCATTAATAAGGGAAAAAATCTAAGATGCCTCTCAAAAGGGGTGGGTCCTAGGAATACAGTACACATCCTTGACAGCACGTTTTAAAGTCATAAGAAATGCTTATAAATATATGATGAATGAAGTAAACGACTACTCTATACTGCTAACAATGATTATAACAAGGTAAAAAAGTTAATTCCTAACTTAGGCAGAGAAAAAAGCCTGTGAGGTGGTGACACCAGCAGATACACTGCAGGCAGAACTTGCCTAGCCAGCTCCTTAGACTTCCTGTAATTTTGGAAACCTACTGAAATTAAGGAACAGAAATGGAATTAAACTGAATTTAAACAGAACAAATTTTATGCAACAGAAAACCTAATTTTTGAGTGAGCAAGTCTTCCCAAAGACAAAGGGTCTTCAAGTGGATCTGATTTCGTGGAGAGAAATTTCCTATTCTTTTCTCTCTTGACTTTGAGTCAAATAATTACTGCGAACAATTTAAGGAACACTGTTTCCAGGCAGTGGTGATTCAGGGGATTGGAGAAAACGGAAAAAGGATTAAAGCGATAAACCAAGGTTGCAAGGGAGTCTTCTGGGGTCACGTAATAGCCAGTGAACTAGAAACGCTGGCTATTTAGTAGATCCCGACACCAAGAGTGGAGCCAGGAGCAGGTGCAAGTCCAGCCAAGAGCTGGAGGCAGGCAGGCAGAGAACAGTCACTGCCAGATCCTTTTGCTTCCACCGCAGAAGATCACCCCCCGCCCCAACTCTCCAACTAAAATGTTCCTCATACTCAGTATCCGCCCGGAAGTACCCCTCCCCACAACGACCCCTTGCAATCCCAACAGTCCAGCCGGAGTGACAGGGCTGTTGTTCACTTACTGAGCTGTCCCCCACCCGACGTAGTACTCGGCTCCCGACCTCCTGCGCCTCCAACGCCGGCTGCTCCAGGGATCCCCGGCGCCCCTAACCCCGGCGGGGTCCCGCTCTGCCTCTCGAAGTTGCCGGGATTGGAGAAGTAATCGCGCAGCCGAGGGAGCTCGCGGCCACTCTCTAACAGCTCGGTGTGCAGCTCCAGGGCGGTCAGCAAGTATTGATCGCGCAACAACTGAGCCGCGATCGCATCAATTGACAATCGGGCCGGGGTCTCGCCAGTGCCCCCCAGGGCCACCGCAGCCGCCGACGCCTCCCCAGGGAGCCCTGGTCGTGCACTGCTCCCTAAGGCCACGGGATCCTGAGGCGATAGCGAGTCCGCAGAACCAGGATCTAGGCCGACCCCGGAACTCAGCCGAAGTCCTGCCCGCCGCTCGTCGGTCCCTGAAACCTCGTCGTCGTCCTCGTCCGAATCGCTGAGGAATGGATTCACGCCGCCGCCACCACCTCCAGGCGCCATCGCCGCCATCTTATACTGTCAGGAGCGTGGGCGCCTCCCTGTCTGGCTCTGACAGGCCGCAGCCTGAATCCCCACTAAGCCTCAGCGGGCACTGGGCACCTTCAGGGCCCCGGATTGGCCACGTCCCGCCTCCTCACTTGGAGACCAGGCCCAGGCTCGGAGGCAAACGGTCTGGAAGCAGCACCACCCTCTGCCTCAGCCGCAGCTGCAGCAGCAGCCTGGCTCTGCAGGCGTCTTCCTGGTCCCCAGTCTCGCGAGAAATGGCGCGTGCCGTACCCCCCCTCTCCCCGCCCCAGCCCCGCCCCCGCCCCGCCCGTTCTCCCCACTAGTGAGCAAAGATAGAGGGCCCCGCTCCACGCTCAAAGACAAAATTCCGCCCCCACTCCTTTTTGATTGGCCAAATGAGGTAGGGGGCGGGGACTGGAGTTACGGAGGGCTGACCCAAGAACTATCGCGAGAGCAGCTTCTGGACAGGTAAGTGTCAGCGGTGTTCCGTGGTTGAGGAGCGGTTATGACGGTGGTTTAGGAACATTCATTCTCTTGGATGTCCTTTCGGGAACAGAGGGGAACTCTGACCTCGAGCTGGGTCCCGCCTTCGCGGTGAGGAGGCCCCATTCCTGAGATCAGGCCTGACCTGTATAAGCCCAGGTAAAGTCCGGGACTAGTGGGGGAGAGGTGCGATGGCCCCGAAAGTGGCCTCACGCCCGCCGCCGAGCTGCTTCACTTTTCCTTAGCACGTTTCACTTTTTCTGCTGTGTGCCGCCAATTGATGGCATTTTCTCCGCATGTGTAGCAAGTGCCCAGGGCAAGGGCTGTAGTCAGAATGCGGCTTCCTTTCTCTTCCTTGCCTTCCCAGCCGTGTATCCGTTTGCCCTGGAGGCCTAGGAGAGCGCCTTCTCGCCACCGAGTTAGTAGTGATAGGGCAGGATGCCATAGGGTGGGGTGTGGGAGGTGGAGAGAGTAAATAGAAAATGGAACTCAGAGGTTTGGATTTGCGTGGATCAGAGAATACCCTGATAGCCTCGACTTCAGTAGCAAACTGTTAGAATCTCAGGATTTAATACACAGGGATGCTTCAAAATATCAAATGCAGTCCCTCAGTGGAGGGAAAAGTAAACTTAATCCTAGAGACGTTCAATGACCCGGATAAGTCAACTCCATCAATAAGTATTCAAAGAACTAAAGTCAGTTCTCTTATGTCCATAGCCATTCTTTCTCCGCTATGCCTTGCAACATTTCTGACTTGTACATTTAGGCTGGAGTCAAGGTACTGACTGTGGAACTGAGAAATTGTTTTCAAACTTGGCTGCTTTTGACAGTTTTGATATCCTTTATCAAGTGTTAGCACAGTATACTAAGTTTGGACAGTATACAAAGTATACTTTGGACAGTATATATATATTGGACAGTATACAAATATGTTAGCACAGTATACAAAGTTTGCCACTTACGCACTTTTAGATTTCCCTGTCTTTCTGCATAGGTTCTTCCTTTAAGCACCAAAATAGAGGTGGCAATAATTATGTTATCAGGTAAGTTATGTTACATTGAAGCAGTGAAGTATATCCTTTAGGTCTGTGGAAAAATAAAAATATAGCGTTCTTATATAGCCTTAGGTCAGGTTATTGGTTTACATGTAAGTGTATACCAACAGTTAAATGTCGGCTTTAATTTCAGTTTACCCAGACTCAGTAAACTAAACTTTTCATTTGAATGAGGCTTTGGGTTTTTCGTTTTATTTTTGGTAGAAGTTGTTTTTGATGTTATTAATACTAAGAATTCAAAGTATTTTTATAGAACATTAGCTCCTAATGTTTGAATTCTAAATCTTTTTGTGTGTGAGCCATAATATATTGAAGAAAAGCATGGAAAAAAAGATCGTGGATCTTAGAAAAATAGTATCAAACTAGTCAATGCTGTTACATATTTCTTAGCTAAAAGGATTGCTGCTCCTTATTGAGTTTGCCAGAGAGACTGAAAATGGAACCAATTTCTGGAATGGAGGAATGGAAGGGATTAGGGACTGGCATGGAAAGGGCATGATTAGAAATGGGTTGTTTGTATAGTACAATATTTCCATCTCTGTAATGGGGAATTTTAGAAATCTTTTGTATTTAGGGTCCCTGCACTTATGGTCTTCCCTTAGAGGATTGTGCTTATTAGGTTGAAGAGCCTAAAGTTCATATCCCAGTTCTGCCAATTATTTACTGTGAGACTTTTATGGGTTTTTTTGTTTTGTTTTTTTTTGTTTTTTTGCGATACGTGGGCCTCTCACTGCGTGGCCTCTCCCGCCGCGGAGCACAGGCTCCAGACGCGCAGGCTCAGCGGCCATGGCCCACGGGCCCAGCCGCTTCGCGGCACGCGGGATCCTCCCTGACTGGGGCACGAACCCGCGCCCCCCGCATCGGCAGGCGGACTCCCAACCACTGCGCCACCAGGGAAGCCCACTGTGAGAATTTTAAATAGTTACTTGACTTCTCTCAGCCCTCATCTGTCGAGGGGATGCTGAAAGTATATAGAATTAGGAATGTGCTTGTCACCGTACCTGGTACCTAGTACACAATAAATGTTATAGTCAGTTCTCAATTAGTGTTATACTAGTATATGGAGAACATTTGACAGACTTTTAAAAATAAAGCAAAACAAACCCCTTGTCAATTGTTTAGTAGCTACAGCCAGAAAAAGCAATTAAGGTAGTAGGTCCCAAAGGGAATATCTTTAATTTAAGGTCTGATTTCTAAAATGAAAGTTGAAAATATCAATAGATTTAAAATATGTTTCCTCAGAGAGTTGTAAGGAGTTGGATGTAGAAGTCCTTCCATGATTGGCTTCCTATAACACGTCTGTAGTTTCCTGATTCTACTTCGTATCCTATAATCATGGACTTGTTTATGTGACCTTCCAAGCCCGTAACAAATCAACTGGCCAGTCTCCTCAGTAAGTACTTTTCTCTTCCGCAATACATAGAGGTTTACTTACCAATTTAAAATGTTTAAGAAATAGCACATACTAGAATATTAATAATTGCTGATCTCTACTTTTAATAGTTTGCTGTTAATATTGTTGAGAAATTTTCTTTCTACTTAGCAAGATCTGCATTAATTTGGTCTTTACAGCTAATGTTTCACTGAATAATATGGATAGTCATTGAAGTTTGTATCTTAGTGATGAAAATATAAAAGATCACCTTTTTCCAAGCACTTAAATCATTTTCATGTTTAAAAAATTATTTTTTGCTTTAGTAGTCTTAAAATAACCACAAGTAATATTTCAAATGCAAGTTTTTCATTGACTTAAAGTTTTATAAGTATCTAATTTTTTATACATTTTTATACATTCTAATTTTTTAACATTGTTTTTTAGCATGTGGTAAACATCCCACAGATATAAGCTAAATAACTTTTATTGATATATGGTTATGTGTATTTTAAAATTTTTAGTAATTATTCATTTATTTTGGTGGTTTCCAAATGATTCATCCATGACAAAGTTTTCTTTTTCACTAAATCTGAATAAAAAGTGATTTTTTAAAAACAGAAATATTAAGTAATAATATTGCTTAATTACATGTGCTTAGCAATAATAAAATAAGTAGTGTGTGAAGAATGATATTTTGGAATCACCGAAATTTTATGTATAGTAAATGACTTAAACATAAAAGTTGTTGTGGTTGTTTTTAAGTATCCTGAATCTTCACAGTTCATGCGTATGTTCTGGAGGAGGAATAAATAGAGAAACAAGGCAGCCTCTAGTGGCTATCCTGCATATTACATTTACCTTTGAAATGATAATTGTAAGTCATTTATTAGTCCTTAGTAAGTGCCCAGGACTGTGATGAGTGCTGGAGAAAGCCTGTCTTGCTGTCTTGGAATCAGTTTTAAATGATAGAGACAGACATTACTACAAATAGTCAGAGTCATAGCCATATAATTGTAAACTGAAGTAAAGGTTTTGGCTTCTGATTTGGACTGCATAGTCCCTGAGGAAGTGATGCTTGAGAGTGCAAGGTAGGCACTTGACTAGGATCCCACTGTCACTATATAACAGAGCTAGATTTTTATGTTGGCTGTTACAGCTTCAGGGTCAAAGTTCTCAAATACAATTTTTGTTTCACTACTTCAGTAAGGTTTTGGGTAGTGGAAAATTTGTATTATCCTTTGACACATAAACTTTGCTACTTTATATAGAAGAGTTGTGTAATAACAATGGAGAAAAGAAAGAACATAAGTCCAGGGAGTTATTTGTAAATACAAATGAAAGTGAGACGTGATATACATATTTCCTTATATATAAGCATGGAAAGGAGAGTACTCAGGTTTCCATGGTAAAGAGGAGTATTTAAATCAGTGTGAGCTTCTGTACATCTAGATATATACAGTATGTACTTTAGTTGTAAATAGAGTTTAAGATCTAACTGAAATGAATTAAGTACTTGAAAAATGACTTACTTTGCATAACTAAATATGATACCTGATAGATGGGGTCCTGAGCTAGATGACAAAAAAAAGGATAAGTGAATAGAATATTATGGATAATTTTGGAATAATAAATTTGACAATTTGGGTGAAATGGACAAATGGACAAATTAAAAGATAAAACTACCAAAACTCACTCAACAAGTAGTAAATAATCATAACATCTCTCTGTATATGAAGAATTTATAGTTAAAAACCTTCCAACAAAGAAAACTCTGAGCCATTGGTTTCATTGGTGAATTCTGTTACACAAGAAAGGAAGAAATAATATAAATTCTACACAGCCTCTTCCAAAAAATAAAAGAGGTAACAGCACTTCCCAATGCATTGTCTGATACCAAAACCAGAGAAAAAAGAAACTTATAGTCTAATATCTCTAATAAATATTACTTTAAAATGCTAAATAGTATTTCAGGAAATAAAATCCAATAGTATATAGAAAGGATAACACTTAATGATCAAGTGGGGTTTATTCTGAGAGTGCAAGCTTGGTTTAACGTTTGAAATTCAATCAGCGTAATTCACCACATTGGGAGACTAAAAGAGAAAAACCGAATGATCATGATCATCTCAATAGATGCAACAAAAGCATTTGACAAAATCCAGCATTCATTCACAGTTTAAAACTCTTTGCATATTGAGAGTAAAAGGGATCTTCTTTAACTTAAGAAAGGGAATCTACAAAACCTGGAAAACTGACAACTTTCACCCTAAGACTGGAAACAAGGCAAAGATTTCTATTGTTATTACACCTATTCAACATTATACTAGAGGTCCTAGACAGTACAACAAGCGTGAGACATAAATAAAAAAGTATAGATTGCTAAGAAGTCCTTTTTTCACAGGTGACGTAGTTATCTCTTTAGAAAATCAAAAGGTACCTACATAAAAGTTACTGTAACTAATAATTTTTCAGTGTTGCAGGATACAAAGTGAATGTATAAAAATCAGTGGTAATTTAAGAACTAACAAGGGGAAATTGAAATAAAAAATATCATTTACAATAATATCAAAAAATGAAATATGTAGGGATGAATCACAGAGGCATGAGGAAACTTTTGAGGGTTATGGGTATGTTCACTATCTTGACTGTGATTATTATACACTTTAAATATATACAGCTTATTATAGGCCAATTATGCCTCAATAAAGCTATAAAAATGCTATAAAGAATATTATTGGGACACTTCAAAAATTTGGAGTATAGATGGTAGATTAGATAAAAATACTGATGTTGAGTGTACTGAAGTTGATAACTCTACTGTAGGTATATATGGGAGTATCATTATTCTCAGGAAATAAACACTGAAGTATTTAGGGGTAAAGGGCCATAGTGTATGTAACTTATCTTCACATGGTTCAGAAACAATATTATGCGACACACACACACCCCCAAACCTCCCACCCGCACACATGGGAGGGGTAAGTTAAAGAGGTGAGGCAGGGACCAGAGAGGCAAGAGGGAGAAAATGATAAAGCAAGTGGGAAAAATGTTAACGTTAGATGTATATGGCTAAGGGGTGTATGGATGTTCATACCACTATTGCAATTTTTCTCTGAATTTGGAATTGTTTGAAAATAAAAATGTTAAAAATCTATACTAAAGTGTTGTCATTTACAAAAATTCCTTAGGTGGGACACAAAATACAATCACCAAAAGAAAATTAATTGAACTTAATCAGAATTTAAAAGTACTGCTATTTGAAAAACGCTGTTTAAAAAGTGAAAAGGGCAAAAAAAGAGGATTAAAAAAAGTTCATTAAATGCATGAGAAGTTGCTCAACGTTATTGGTCATCAGGGAAAGGTAAATTAAAACCACAATAGGTTACCACTACACTCCCACTAACTAACTGTAATTGAATATACTCAAGAGTGGGGGGAACATTATAACAATATATAAGAAATTATAAAGCACATTATACTTACTATTAAAGTAAATTCTAAAACGACATTTATAGCCAAATTATAGATTGTCAATAAAATAAAGTTTTAAAACACTTAAAGACATTGCTTGTAGGTGTGTTAAACAGTTTGGAAAAAGTTTGGTAGTTCTTTTTATACGTTTAAACATCTGCTTACCATTTAACCCAGCAATTCTAATTCTGCATATTTATTCAAGAGAAATGAAAGCATATATTCACAAAGTCATTTACTGTTCATAGAAGCTTTATTTATAATAGCCCAAAACTGGAAAAAATTCACATATCCATCAAGAGGTGAATAGATAAACAATTTGTAGTATATCCATACAATGGATCCTTCTCGGTATTAAAAAGGAACAAACAACAGAATCACAGCCATGCATGAATCTCAAAAATGTAATACTGAATGAAAGCAGATACAGTAAAGTACATACTGCATGATTCCATCTCAATGACACTTCAGAATGCTAAAAATTAATCTTGCATCACAGAAGGCAGTGATTGCTTATGGTCAGAGCTGTGGGGACAGGGTTTGACTGCAGAGGAACATGGGGGAACTTCTTGGAATGATAAAAATATTCTATATCTTGATTCTGGTGGTTGGTTATATGAGTGTATATATTGGTCAAAACTTTTAAAATGTAAAATGTCCATTTTTGTATATAAATTATACTTTAATAAAGTTGATTGAAGAATTAAAAAATAGATGCCATTCATTAGAGTGCGTCAGAAAAAATTTAGTAAGACTATTGACCTTAGAATAATTAACTCTAAATAAGTAGAATGTATTATAACAAGAACCCTTATACTCAAAAGAAAAACAATTGTATGAACTAGTGGTAATTTTTACTTAATAGGCATATATTTAAAAAATGGTTAAAAACATACATTAGTAGGTAACTTTTTGGATCTGAAAGAATTATCACAGGGCTCCTTGTTAGCATTGAAAAGTGGGCTACTAGATATTGTATTTTTGCATACATCTTTTGATTGCCTAATATCCCATATATCTTCAAAGACTTTCCTTGCTTTGGCTGGGTTCTTTGCCCTGTTCTTTGTGGTCCTACTAAAACATGTGGTCATGCGTATTCAACACGGACATGTGGTCCATGTCTATTCACTTTTCAAATTCTGTTGCTGAGCATAATACTTGCAAAATAGTAGGTTTTGAATAAATGTTGTTGAAGTAGGATTCATTTTAGCCATAATTACTTTGCGATTCATTTTAATAAGTTCCTTAAAAAACATTGATTGAGCACCTACTTTCTCAGTAGGTAGGACATAACAGTGGTGAACAAGATATCAAGCCTTACGGGGCTTATATTCTAGCGGAAGAGAATCACTAAGTAAATTTCAACAATAAATACAGAGTGTGTCATTGTTTAAATCAGGTAAAATGAGGAAAGGGTCTACTTTAGGGTGGTGTAGAAACCTTGAGGAGGCGACATTTGAGAAGATGGTGTGAAAAATAAGAAGGAGCCCGCCATGGGAAGAGCCAGCTGAAGAGCCCAGAGATAGTTCACTTGGAACTGAGCTGTTTGCCTGGATGCAAGACTTCCAGTGCCCAAAGCCGGGGGGCGGTGTGTCCCAGGCACAGCAGGGTGGTCCAGCTGCTCCACTGTGCTGTAGGCTCCAGCTCTTCTTGCTTTCACAAGGATTTTTAACTCCTGCAGTTACTCCACCTTTCTGTTGCAGCATTAATTTCTTTCTACATTTGAAATCATTCCTCAGCACACAGATCTAGTGTCTCCTAGCTGAGGAAAACCCTCTATTGGCCATACATCAATTTTCATTTAAGAAAAGAACTTTTCTTGAGACTTAGCATTCTCCCAAAGAGCTGTACTCATCCCACTGTCTTTCCCTCCCTGACCTCCCATTTACTTTCCAGCAAGCACGTTCATGGGGCTTACCTCTCACTACTCTGTTGAAATTCCTCAGTAAGGTTAACAAGGACTTCAGTTTGCTGCCCTGCTCTTACTCCAGTCTTTAAGTATATCTGATAAAGTTGATCACACCCTCCTCTCTTGAAACACTGATATTAATAATAATTTCCATGTTTGAAATCTTGTCCTTTAGAATATTCTGCTTAATGTCTCCTTTTTAATTCATCAAATTTAGTTTGTTGTACTGTGTGTATTTGAAGGAGGGCTTGTGAGATAAGCAAGAGAAATATATATTGCAAGTGTTTAATTAATTTTTCATTAGGAGAATCAGTATTCAGCTGAAACAATTATTTCCATATATAGCATATCAAAGGCCTTAAAGATGTTCATAGCCTTTGATTGAGTGACTGTACTTATAGGCAGTATCTTAAGCACATAATGTGAAATGTCTGAAAAATTAACATAAAAATTATATATAAATTTAGATTAATCACATCGATACTTTTAATAGTAAAAATCTGCTTAACAATATGGGGGTGATCAGGAAAATTAAAATGCACCCATAGAATAGAGTTATGGTAATGGTAAATGATGTGTAGGAAAAGGTGGGTTTTTTTTTTTTTAAATAACAGAAATGTTAATGTATAATAAAGGAAAAAATCTATATAAAATTGTGAACCTCTATAAAAATGTAGATAGGATAAAAATTGTAAGAAACTGTGAACAGATTTTTCTTTAGGTAGTAGAACAGTAGGTAATTTTTCTATATTTCCAAACTTACCACAGTGATTTTATTTTTATAATCAGATTGCTATTATTAAGATGGGAGTTGCTATGTGGTCAAAGCTCATAAGGAAAATACATATTTATTCTGAGAGTGTTGCCTTAGATTGCAGAATAGCATCTACTCAGTAAGGGACTTTCATAATTTGTGGAGTATCTTTGATATTTAGTTGACTCTTGATTCTCCCAAGAAAAAAGTGGCCCATAATTTGACCATTTTCTCTATTTTATTTTATTATATGCTTGACTTTGATAAGGTTTTTTTCCCCAATGTTTCGTTTTTTTTGCAGGATATTTTGCCACCCTTTCCTTTCATAATGTACTTCTTCAGGCCAGGAAGAATAAGATGTATCTGTAATTAATTAACTCATGTTTAGTGTTTTTCAGCCAAGCGTCACTATGTGTAACTAATGCAGTTACATTACAAGGACAAGTTAGAGTACTTTGCTGTTATTTATAATCTGGGTAGAGATTCATCAACAAAAGCAAATTGTAGACTGGCTTGAAAAGCACTCCCCTGGACTCCCATTGATTTAGGCAGTTAATGGTATACTTTAAATGTGTTATTTAAATGTTACACATTGCTTAGTTTTCCTTCCCTAAGTATTTGTAAGCTCATCAGATTTGTGACTGTGTCACTTTGGTGGTCTCTGTAGTTCCCCAGCACACAATTATGTGCTTAATACGTGCACAGAACATTTTTACTGAATGAATGAATGTAACCCTCTGCTTTTTTGTATTGGTTCAGGGAACTAAAATAAAGTGTTCCCTTAATGAGTGTAAATCTTCTGAAGCAAAGATGAAATTTAACTGCTTTTTTCTTCCCCTACTAAATGGACAAAATGCATGTTGTCTGCTCAACTTGGTGATAGTCAAGAGAAGCTAAAACTGTCCTGAGCTGATAATCAAAAGTCAAAAAAAAAAAAAAAAAAAGAAGCACAAATAGTTAAATAATGTTAAATTCTGAGAATATCAATGGTTGTCACATGGGTAACCAAGACCACCATGAGTTATATTTTCTATCTTATACAGGATTTGACTTGACTGAACCCTAACTCATTTTAGGACTCATTTAATTCTTCCTTTGTTTTTTGATCCTATGTTAGTTTTTATGACCTTAGTATGCATTTAAGTTTATTATAAATAGTTTATTGGTGCTAATTACTTATGATACTTGAACTTTTTGCTTGAGTGTACTTTATCATATTTTATTTCTGTATTATCTCATTATTAAATAATGCTTGTTACCATCATAAATAAAGGTGAAGCTGTGTTATGTAATATTTTAAAATATACAATCTATATGTAGTCATCAAAATAAGTGCAAATATATATAATTGCACTAAGGCTTACCCAAATTTAATTTTGTTCCCTCTTTTCAGTTTTTCTTGAAGATTAGTTACACAGGATATGCTGCTGTACACTATTTTGGGATTGCTTATACATTTGGTGTTCTTCGCCTCTATCTTTGACATTTATTTTACATCTCCTTTGGTTCATGGAATGACTCCTCAGTTTACACCATTGCCTCCCCCAGCGAAAAGATTAGTGCTGTTTGTTGCTGATGGCCTGCGAGCAGATAAACTTTATGAATTAGATGAAAATGGAAATACTAGGGCACCATTTATTAGGTAAGCATGTCAACTGGTACAAAGACATCTCTGGAAAATGTCATGCTAATACTGTTTATCTCATGTTGGGTAGAGGAGTGATGTTGAGAAGGAGAATAGGGCACATATACATTGGGCTTTGCCGTAGAGATTAGCAAGTTTATTTCCTTCTAGGAGTTATTTCTCATTGTGGAAGTTGATATCAGGTGAATCGAAATTAATGACCTTAGCTGCTTGGCCTAACTTGTCCTAATTTCTGAAACCTGGCTTACAACTCACTATATTGTCCTTTTCTTATTAATGACAAGCATAATTATTAGTGAATTGCCAAATACAAAGGTGTTTAACTAGAAAATATAGACTTCAACTCAAAATACATCTTCTATAAAATATATAAAGCCCTTCCAAGTCTATATCACTACATAATGTAATTTTTGGATTCTATTAAGTGGCTTTGAAAAGAAATGTTTAATTTTGGGGGCTTAGGGGACTCCTGCAATCAACTGTTCTTTTTCTGATTCTATGGCAAGCCCCTCAAAAGCCCTTCCTAATGCTGTTGTAGAGAGATTAAAACTCAAATTCAAGTGGAAATTTATCTAAAATCGTCTATCTTTCTCCTGCCCCTGTCATGATTTCTTTCTATCTCTTTACCCTATTTCAATTTTCCTTATAGTACTACTTAGCATGTGCAACTTCCACTAAGGCTGGGACTTTGTTTTATATACCACTTTATCTCTAGTTCCTAGAACATACAGGCAATTAATAAATATTTGTTGACTGCTAGAAGAATGAATGAACCTGAATTCTATGTTGAATTTCCAGGAATAAATTTATGGTGCCTCAAAGAAATGCATAATATACTAAAGTATGCAAATAATTGAGCAACTCAGGGCAATAGGAAAATATGAGTAGGAAAATAAGATCAAGCCTGGGCTAAGTTCAGTACACAAAAATGTGTAACATAAATTTCTATGAATAGTTTAAAAATTGGGGTGATATATTTGGTTGAATTTCTTAGTTGTCGAAGAAAGGAGAGAAATATAGTTCATTGCAAAATTAATAAGATATAAAATATACTGGTTGTTAAGGCAAAAGCAAGGCTTTCTGGTACCACTTGCTTCTCCTTGGGGTGTTACATAGAGGGCAAAGGGCTCACAGTTGATGTTCCTTGTGTTGTATGCCATTCTAGCTTCTCCTAAACCTTTTTTTTTGAAAGGTTTTACTTGTTCCTCACTGTTTTTTAAAAAATATGATCTGATCAAAATGTTTTCAATGGAAGTATCCACATTTCTTTATACCTTCCTCTCTCTGGGTTCAGTTTCCATTACATAACTGAAGAAGTTAAAAAATATTTCTCCCTCAGCAGGTGGTTCAATGGTTTTTTAAGCCTTTTACTTTTTATGTATATATTTGACTAAAGTTGGTTTTATTATGAGATGTCAATATTAAAAGTATCTAAACCAGCACTTTTAGATACTTCTCTACAGAACATTTTGAGAGTTGAAAGTTTATCTTGAAAGTTGTTACCAATGAATTAGTGTTTTATAACTTGTTGCTCTGCTGGCCTTTTACCTGCAACAGCATTACTGATAGTTTTGCATTTTCCCCCAAATTCTGCAAATCACTGTTAGACAACTTAAAGAATGTTGATACCTTTTAGCAAAAGAAATTTTGGCCTGTTTTAATCTCAAATTTAGGTAGATAATTTAACCACCATCACACCTAATAAAATTTAACATTGACAAAATAATATTGTGTATATCAGTGATTTCTTATGTAACATACCATTTCAATACTTTGTGGCTTTAAACAATAATGGTGTATTTTGTCTTGTGATCCTGTACAGTGGTTGAGTGGTTCTTTGTCTCACCTGGGCTTTCTTGTGCTACTGAATCCAGCTGGTGGGAGGGATAGGACTGGGCTCAAGTGGTATCAGAAAGATTCCTTCTTAAATTTTGACTCACTCTTTTGACTGGATTCCTTCAGTAATAATCTTATTTTTCTAAAGCCTTAACAGAACATTTGATCATAGTCTGTGTTAATTATTCATCTGTAACATCTTTTAGGAATATCATAATGCATGAAGGCAGCTGGGGGATATCTCACACACGTGTGCCAACTGAATCTCGGCCAGGCCATGTAGCCCTGATAGCAGGGTTTTATGAAGACGTCAGTGCAGTTGCCAAAGGTATTGTCTATTTAGATGATTTTATCACATGAAAAATTTATTGCAAAAATATTGCTTCTTTAACACTGAATCATGACACAAAGTGAAGTATGTTTTGAGATACTTTTCTTTTGGCCATGCTGCGTGGCATGTGGGATCTTAGTTCCCTGACCAGGGACCGAACCGATGTCCCCTGCAGTGGAAGCATGGAGTCTTAACCACTGGACCACCAGGGAAGTCCCTGTTTTGAGATACTTTTGACAAGTATTTTAGCATGCCTAACTCACATAAACACAAACTGGGATTGACTCAAGAATTAAGCTTTAGCTTTTTATCATCCTGTGCTATTGATAGGATATGACTGGATGGATTCATGGATTTCCTAGATCTTAACACTCGAAAGGTCAAAAGTGATTCTATATTTTAGTAAGAAGTAAATTATCTATTGTAAGCTTTTTTAAAAAAATTGTAATATAATACATGTAACAAAATCCGTTATTAGTTTTGCATTTGTTCTGCAATTAATCCTCATTGTCATTATTTGAAAAATACTTCTTTAGGGGATATACTGATATTTCATCATGTATATATTACTTTTGTCATTGTTTGCTTTTTTTTCTCAATTACCTGAAGGATGGAAGGAAAATCCTGTAGAATTTGATTCTCTTATTAATGAAACCAGGCACACATGGTGCTGGGGGAGCCCAGACATCTTGGCTATGTTTGCCAAAGGTAAAAGTCATTGATTATATTTCCTCAGCTACTAAATAGGCAATAAATCAATATGGTAATTTAAAATATATACTATATTTTATTGATTTTGAAATACATGGTTTTACATGTTTAACATCTCTGAAATCAGAGTGTATATTACAATAGATAGACATGTCAGTTTGATTTTTTTCCTTCTTAGTTGTACTTGAAATGTTGAATTATACAGTTTTTAATACCTTGGATTCGATGAAATGGTATATGTATGACTCTTAACATCTAACAGCTTTTTAATCTTCGTCAAGTTAGATAACTTCTTTGAAGTTCAGTTTTCTTTTCTGTAAAATGTGATGATGATAATAATTTCTATCTTCTAGGTTTGTTTTGGGGATTAAATAAGATAATTCATGTGAAACATTTAGCAAAATGCTTATTATGACGATGGTAACTCCTCATTATGATGATGATGTAGATGTCTGGTTCATTTTACTTTGATAGATTCTTACTAAGAAGTTAGTAGATAGTCACATAAAGATTTAAATGTTAATATTTATAACTTCTATTTGCATATATTCAGGATCATGCCATTTGGATTTGTTGTATGTGTTGTATTTCTGCATGAATCTGCAAGTATTCGAACATCTCTTGATTAGAGAATTCATTTACATTATTTTCTAAAATCAGTTGGATTCCATTTGAATTTTATGTCATTAAATGCTTTTTAGTGAGAGCATTATGATCATTTCACCTAATGAAAAGGTTTACACTTAGTCAAGAATATAATATAATAATTGTAATTACTAAAGATTATTATATGTCTCAAAAGCAAAACAGATATTCAGAATTTTCTGTATGATAGTCACAGAACATTATTATGTAGCGCAGGTCAAAAAACTCATACTGCTTGCCATTTATATACTCCCTTCTTTGGAAAGCAGTTAAGCTTTTTGGGGGGACTGGTGGTAGTGAGAATGGATTAAGTTGCTATGGCTACCAAATTTACCTCCCTACTTCTGACTACAGTTGATAGGACAGGACGCCTGAATTGGAGATAATCGAATAAGAATGTTCCATTTCTTATGGCAACCCACAGACCAACTCAGATCTTTACTTAGAATGTGGGAAGTAGAATGGCTGAACAGTAGAATAGTATCATTAGAGCTAAGCTGATATTATAAGAGATTTGTCATTATTTTGTTATATCTCTTACTTATGAGCTGTAAGAGCCTAACTCAGAAATTCACTAAGTTGATTAGATTCTTAATAAAATCCTACAAATATGTAAGATTAATATATTTGTTGACCCTTTCAAACTATTTGGCAATAAGCAATATTTATTCCCTTATACTGAGAAAAATGCACATATTTTATGAATAAAAGAATTGAAATATTTGAATTTTCTTCTTGGTTAGGGAATTTTGTAAAACAAATGATTTCATCTGTTTTAGATTGTACCATCCTTAGATGCACAAATTCTTTGAATAGTTTAATCCTTACAGGGAGACAAACTTTGGTGTTTACTTTTGTGCTGTCGTGTTTCATTAGCACTGTGACTTTGGCAAGTTAATTAACTCATTTGTAGTGTATCTGTAAAATTGGAATATATTACTGTGAGAACTAAAACAACAGCATATGTTATAGTATAAACTATGGTCCATGGCAGATCATTAAAAATTTTTTTCTCCAAATTTCCTTTTCAGGTGCTAGTGGAAACCATGTTTTTGCACATAATTATGACGCTTACAGTGAGGATTTTGGTGCCCAGGATGCAACAAAACTGGATACCTGGGTTTTTGATAATGTGAAGGTACGTGCTATTGAGTGGCTAATCTACAGCACACGTATTTGTACCTAATGTACTAGAAACTGACTTGTTAGTAAATGCATCTTAGTTTTTTTTACTTGTATGAACTTGAAAGTTCTTTATTGTAGCATACTAGTTTAAAAAGACTGGATTCTAGGAAATTACACATTCTACAATAACCAATTAATAGAAGTTTAAAAAAAATAATTTTAAAAAGTTAACTCTGGGCTTCCCTGGTGGCGCAGTGGTTGAGAATACGCCTGCCAATGCAGGGGACACGGGTTCAATCCCTGGTCTGGGAGGATCCCACATGCTGCGGAGCAGCTAGGCCCGTGTGCCACAACTACTGAGCCTGTGCTCCGGAGCTTGCGAGCCACAACTGCTGAGCCTGCATGCCACAACTACTGAAGCCCACGCACCTAGAGCCCGTGCTCTGCAATGAGAGAGGCCACTGCAATGGGAAGCCCATGCACTGCAACGAAGAGTAGCTCCCACAACTGGAGGAAGCCCGTGTGCAGCAACAAAGACCCAATGCAGTCAAAAATAAATAAATTAAATAAATAGATTTATTAAAAAAAAAGTTAACTCTTAAATTCCGTGTTTCTGACAGTAAAATGAGCCCTTGGTTGGATTTAGGAAACCTGCATTTCTTTCCTAGTTTGCTGAATCATCCTAGGTAAACCTTCTTGATCTTTCTTTGACCACAGAACCAGTCTCTTACAAGTAGTGGGACCATGTGATTTGTTTGAAAGTCTTCTGAAAAATGCTGTTCAAATCGAATGCATTTATTGTAACATAAAGTAGATGTTTAAAAAAAATTGTACTTTAAAGAAAAATTAGATAAGCAAAAACAAATTCACAAGTTAATCATAATAAAATATTTGAATTTCGTTAAGATATCGAGTTTTTTGGACTATTTGTTAGTGACAGTCATCAGCTTCACCAGGAATCCAATAGAATTTATATTTTCAAAAACTGTGTAAAAATCTCAGCTGTGGATATTGGCTCACTCCTTTCTGTCAATCTATTCTTTCTCATCTCCAAATTATAACTCATAATTCATCTGTTATAAGAAGCATTCATTGATTGACCCTTAATGATTCTTCCTTTTACCAGTAGTGTCTTTGGACTGACATTGCAGACTTCTCCATAATGTAGTCATTTTTATTGTTTGTTTGTAAACAGTCAGTATGTGTCTGCATTTTTCTTTGTATTTACTTATCAGGAATTAAGTGCTCAATGTGTTCTTTGATAAACCCTATTTCTTTATCAGAATATTTTTCCTTGAAGCTTTCTTTTTTCATTTCACGTATGCTTTTGTCAAAAGGGAAGACCTTCAAATTAAATAAAATCTCTTCAAAAAAATAGTTAGCAATTTATTTTGCTATCACTTCTTAATATAGTTGACTTATATTAGTATCTGCTTAAAGGCCTTTGGCTTCTAATTTCATAAACATGCCAAAAATGTTCCAAAATCATGGATTTGATCGCTTGTGGATAGGCAGATATTGCTAATGACTGGCCTGATTTTATGCCTTTTTTACTTTACTTCAACACTGCTAGTTGGTGATATGATAGTGACCAGAAAAAAAATTTGCCTACAACTTCATAAGATATGATAGAGACATGTACATTAATCAATAACAAAAATATGAAATCATCAACAATGATTAGTAGTGTGAAGGAAAAATGCAGGGACTAAGAATATATCTTTAGAAAATTCTGATCTAAACTAAACAGTTAGAGGAAGACTTTCCTGAGAGTTTTGAGATAGTCTCTGGAGAAGTATACGAGACAAAGAAATGGATGGATCTGGATTGCATATAGAGAAGAGTATTTCAGGCCAACAGCATTATGTAAACTTGGGCCCTGAAAGGAGAGCCAGCATAATGGATTTGGGGAACTGAGAAAAGGGGAGGTTAGCATGGCAGGAACACTTACTAGAGCACAGTCTGAGATCAGGCTAGAGAGGGAGTCAGGGGTCCAACCTGGACTTTGTGCCCTGGCCAGAGACTCATGCTTAATTCTAGTCAAACGGTTTACAAATATATGCCAATTTCTACTCACTTTTTAAAAAACTGTGGTAAAATATCCATAGCTATCTCCTCTATTAGGTCTTCCATGACTTCCCTTTGCTTTACCCCACTTCCAGTTTGACTTAGAGAACCCTCTTCTATATTCCCTTAATACCTCTGTCTTAGTACCTTATTATGCTATGCTGTAATTTTTGATACATTGGCAACAATTTCAATCCTATGGGAAAAGAATCTAAAAAAGAATGGAAAAAAAAAAAGATGTGTGAGGACTAACTGTTCCAATACATCCCAGAGGATTAAAAGGAACTCTGCTTTTATTTAAGCTTACAACTGCCTATATTATAAGCCATTGGATCTAACAAGCATTTCTGTACTGTTTATGCAAAAAGGAGGGGATTTAAAAACAAAACAAAACAAACAAAAAAACCCAAACAATTTCAATGCTATATACATCTTATGGCAGAGATACTGTCTTTTTCACATTGTTAAATCTAAATTCCTATCATGTATTCTGGTACATAGATACATGATTAATTTAGATTAAATTCAACTCTGTAATAGAAAAAAAAATATTGCTTAGAAGTTCTATCTCAATAAGAGATAATGCCAGAAGTATGCAGCCCAAGATTGATGCAGTCCAAGATTGTCATAGTGGTTCCACAATGTCATTAAGACCCAGTCTCCTAAGTTTCTCTTCTATCCTCAGAGCATGGTTTTAGCTTCAGAGTTGTCTAACGACCCAAGAGATGCTGGAGTTCCAGCCATTATTTTAAATGTTTTAGGCCAACAGTACGAGGAATCGAAAAGGACCTTCTGTCCTACTAAATTAAATTTATTTCAAAAAACCTTAGGTCCACATAGTCCTTTGACCAAAATGTTTGACTTATATCTCATTGGCCATAACCAAAAAGGCACATGTAGCTGTGAGAGAGAATAGGAAATATGTAGGTTTTAAGTTTGGAGCACTGACATGTCCCATAAAATCAGAGGTTTTACTTGGAGAGGAAGGGTGACTGCATGCTGGGGTAGTCATCTAGCAGTCTCCCATGAGGTATAATAAATATTTGTTAAGTACAAAAATGAATGAGTGTCTTTGAGCTAAGAAAAGTGGGATTGGTGGGCATAATTATACTAAATATTGGGGGGAAAGAAGCTAGGAGTGTATTCTATCTCTTAGGTACAAAAGACCAACTTTTTAAAAGGCAGTGGGAATCTAATAGGCTGAGCTCTGTAAGATTAGTGTTTGATGGCTTCCCAGATCTTGTGTCCACATATGAATGAATAGCACTTTTTACAAAGCTGAATATTATCAGTCATGAAACAAATTGTAAATTTGACTCAAGTTCAATTGCTAAGTTTTTTTGTTTCTTGTCAGCTTTCAATTATATCTTCAGAATGTAATTCCATTCTCTTGAAAAACTTGCCATTTCCATCTAGATTTAAAATTTCTTAGGGGCTAATTAGAATGTATTTGAAAGGGGCTAGGTAGAATATACATTTCATACATATATGAAAGTTAGGGGGCCATTTTATGTTTTTAAGGAGGATTGGTAGCACTATGTTTATGTTTTTAAAAAAAATTATTTCTATTCTTGACTAGATGCTTTCTCTAATGGTACCATTTATATTTTTAATGTTTGTAATAATGAAGAATTATCTGAAAAAATATTTCAGACTTTTGTTGGAAAGTTAAATACCTCTTATTCTTAAAATTAACATCTTCTATAGTTCATTTATGTGAACAATAATTATATATCTTGGCAGTCTGTTGACTTATTTAAAATAATTTAAAGATACTCTCCATAGGTACTTGCTTACATGTTCATGTGTATGTAAGCACAGGATGAATCCTTTTCTTAGAGGCCTTTATGAATCCAGTTTATCTTTATGAAATGAATCATTTTTGAACCGTATTTCCTTTCATTAAGTGGACATTTTTCTATCATACAATGTGAAGAACAGATTCTAGTCTTGGGACAAAGGAAATAGGAGGCTATTTGCAATGTTGCAAATGAGAGACTATGGTTGAACTAGGGTGGTAACATAGGACAACAGAAGTATGAAAACATTTTAAACTCATAAAGCGTTCCTAAACCGTTGCCACTAGTACCGTTTTACTTTTGACTCTTGTCAAAATAGTTCTTCAGTCTGCTATGTTTTATTCAATGTTATGAGAACTTCATGAAAACGAGATCCCCGTTCTATAAACTTTTTTCAGCCTAATTATAACACAGAAAATAGCTCACTCGTTATTTGAACATAGATGTCTGAACTGACAAGTACTTTGTGTTGGTAGGTCCTGAGACAAATTTAAACAAAATAGGATAATTTAATTTTATAGTTATGTATAAATTTAATTAAATGTTTTCATTGGAATTACTTTTTAAATAAAATAAATGAACTAAAATTTTTTAACTGATTTGTTACATATAGGAATTCTTTCATGCTGCCAGAAACAACCAATCTTTGTTTTCTAAACTAAATGAAGACAAAATAGTTTTTTTCTTACATTTATTAGGAATAGATACAAATGGACATGCTCACCGACCATCGTCAAGGTAATTTTAATGCTGTGTTTAATTTCATGGTTTTGAGGGAAACGCCTGTTTGAACTTTTAAAATATTATTATAATGTTTTCTTTGTAATGATCACAACAGAACTTATATTTTAAATAACTCTAAAGTAGAATAAGTTCTCATTTATATGAGATGTAGTATGATATAGTGGCTAAAGTCACATGTGCTGTGACCACACTGCACATTAATATAAGTAAAATATATCCTGTATGTGTATTCCATATTCTTCATTTATCAGGTCAGAGAGAAAAAACTCATATTTTAGAAGTATTTTAGTAAATTTTGAAATAAAAAGCATTTTTATGGTGTTAATATTTATATCACAAAAAGACGTAATTAGCTGTTCCTTATGTTCCATTTAATCAGTGCTGTATCTAGCAGATAATAGTATAAAGTTTTGTATGTGATGTTTCAGTAGTACTCCTTATATAAAACAGCAACTATTTTTCTCACTTCTGAAGACCGTAAGAAAGGAAGAATTCATGTTATACTTTTATTCTTCATTTTGAATTTGATTTAGATTAGTCTAACTAACTGCAAAGCCTATTGGCTAGCTGCCAGTAATGAATACCTCATGCTTCCCTTCTTTAACACAATGCATTGTCTTAAGTGATAGAACTTATACCAAACCATCCTTGTTCAACTGTATGGAAAGCTTAAATATAGTTTGTTCAAAATATATTATAGTGGTTTATATCACAAACACTCTAAGGGATGGAAATATTGTATAGTTGAAACAGTGATGCTTACCTGTTACTAATGTGGAAAGAGCAATATAGTTTACATTATGAGAGGCATGAACTTAAAAGTCATCATTGTTGCAATTGAGACTTAAAAAGCATTCCTTAAAATCTATTTGCTAATCAATATCTTTTTAAAAATCATTTTTGAAAATCATTCCAGATTTTTTTACTTCTTTAAGAGGAGAAGAAAATTACTTTTAACAATCTAAAGAGCTCTGATTTAAAAAAATATTGAAGATGAGATCTAAAAGTACTTCAAGTTATTGATTTTATAAGTTCATGTTGAATAAATTTGATTTTTCCAAATTAATGTAATTAATATAATTTAATTTTCTCTTCTCTTTCTTTTTAAACAGGGAATACTTGAACAATATTAAAATAGTTGATGAGGGATTGAAAGAAATTGTGTCTACTCTTAAAGATTTTTACGGAAATGATGGGAAAACAGCATTTATCTTTACTGCTGACCATGGAATGACAGACTGGGGTTAGTCTGTTTCTAAGTGATATATACTTTACGATTAAAGCAGTGGTAAATGTAGCTTGCAAATATCTTGTAATGTTGAAGAAGATTAGATATCTTAGTATATGCAAACTGTCTAGCACATAATAGCATGCATAAAATGTTAGTGTATAAAAGACTGATCTTATATAATCTTTCTTCTAACTATGAAGGGAATATACTCTCATTTAACATGAGAAATTAGAGAAAAGTGTGGTGAAGAAAACAAAACATACTGATTATTTATCCACCTAGAATTAACTGTATGTGATGGCAGAGGGGGTGAGTTTAAGGTGGTATTACTGAGGGTACTACTAGATGAGCCTATCCCCCCTGTGAGATTCCCAAGGCAAACACAGTGTGTGCACAGAGAAGAAAATAAGGCAAAGCTGAGGTTTGGGTCACCAAATCACAATGTAGAATTCTTGTGAGCCAGTTCCACTGTATAAAGGGCTTTTGGCTATACCAGCCAGAGTGGCCTGGAAGAAAAGCATATAGAGACTTTGCTATCCTCTTCAGAGCAGACCTGGCCTCAAACTTGGGTGGTTACTCCCCAAAGGAGCTTTCCCTGTTCTTTCTGCCTTTGGTGCTACTCTGGTGGCATCTCCTCCAAGTCTTATTGTTATTATTCTTATTCTTCTTTCAACCAGTCACTCAACGGATGTTCTGCTTTTTGTTTTTGCCTGTTTGTTGTTGATGCTCTGACTTTCTTTGGGAATATTTAAAAACTAATTGTTAAATAGAGATGCAAACATTTGGGAGTATGGTGGCTAGAATTAGCTATATAGAGATCAACTCTTTAAAACTAAGTATTAAAAAATATTTAGGTATAAGTTAATTCTTATATATTGATACTTGTCTTATTACTCTTTGTGTCTTATTTGTAGGTTCCCATGGAGCTGGTCATCCTTTAGAGACTTGTACTCCTTTTGTCACTTGGGGAGCTGGAATCAAGTATCCTCAAAAAGTGTTAGCTCAGAAATTTGATGATACATATTTGCAAGGTATGAACATTTATCTTTATTGTTTTTATAAATGTGACATTTTAAAATAAAACCAAAGTTTAACTTAAAAAAATTACTTTTCAAGTTATAGCTTTCATTTTGATATTTGTGTCATTACTATTTCTATGTATTACTTTTGTATAGTTCATATTATTTGGTTTATAATATTCAGCTTGAAATATAATTGTTAGTTATTTGCCTTGTGAAAGTTCAAGTATAAGTTTTAATATTTTTTTTCACAAACCTTATTATTCCAGGACTTAGATTAAACCCTTTGCTTAGATCTTACCTGCAAAGACTATCAATTAGATAAATCACACATATGTCACAATTGATATTTCAAAACCGGACAGATTTTGCCCTGTCTCTAGTACTTTTGAAGGCTCTCTCTGTTGCCCAAGCCTCTGTTCCTTCTCAATCCATGGCGAAAAGGAATTCCTTTTTCTTGGAGCTCTGGTTATTTTGTAAGGTAAGGGTATTTTAGCGTTTCAAAGCTTTTACTAATTGGACAAAATAAATGCCTCTCAAATGCCTTTCTCTGGATTAGTTGTGTCAGACTCATTCAAAGCACTTGTTAAGAATACAGATTAAAAAAAAAAAAGTTACAGGGCTTCCCTGGTGGTGCAGTGGTTGGGAGTCTGCCTGCCGATGCAGGGGACATGGGTTCGTACCCCAGTCCGGGAAGATCCCACATGCCGTGGGGCAGCTGGACCCGTGAGCCATGGCCACTGGGCCTGTGCGTCCGGAGCCTGTGCTCCGCAATGGGAGAGGCCACAGCAGTGGGAAACCTGCGTACCGCAAAAAAAAAAAAAGTTACAGATTTCCAGACCTTGTCTGTAGGTATTATGATTCCATGAGTCTGGGTAAGCCCTAGAAATGTTCCTTTTAAAACCTTCTCCAGGGATGTGGACTCCCAGCTGTATTAGGTATTTCTACCATAGAAGACTTTTTGGTTTGTATAATAAAATTTTCCTACACACTTTCTTTCTTTTTTTTTTGTTTATTTTTTATTGAGATGTAATTCTCATACCATCAAATTCATGTTTTGAAAGTGTATGATTAAATTTTTTTAGTATATTCACAAGATTATGCCATCGCCTCTACTATCTAATTACAAAACATTTCATTGCCACCACCCGCCCCAAATCCCTTCCCATTAGCAGTCACTCCTTACTTCTCTCTCCATTGTATGTCTATGCCATATTTCATTGTCATCTTATGGACATTTAGGTCGTTTCCACATTTGGACTGTTATGATAATGACTCAATGAACATTTGTGTAAAAGGTTTTGAGTGCATATGTGTTTTTATTTCTCTTGGGCAGGTACCTAGGAGTAGAATTAATGGGTCATGTGTTCCTCTACGTTTTATTTTTTGCAAACTACCAAACTGTTTTTCAAAGTAGCTGCACCATTTTATATTCTTATGCTCTGTGTTAAATGGATTAGATTGAATCTAAATAGAAGCTAGGTTAAATAGTATGTTTGTATTGAGTACTTAGGAGACAGAACTTTCTTTTGGCAGTTGATTTCTCAGTGACTTAACGTTTTAGAATCATATGACTTCAAGAATCATTACTGAAAGAATGTATTTTTTCTTATATGGGTATTTGGTATCATAAGTTACAGAGAAAGGGAATGTACGTGTTTTTCCTCATCAGGTGATTAGTCTGAATTTTTAGTAGCTGACTGGTAGAATTAGGATCATATTTTTAAACTTTTTTAGCTTATTAAAGGAAATTTCATCATAAAAATGCCTTAGAACCCTTTGGGTAATATATCTTAAAGTCAAAAACAAAGTCTTAAAATCAAGACATGGCCTCATAATCATTTGTTTTGATTACTGTTTATTGAAATTTCTGAATTTATATGTAGAAAGATAGGGGAATGAGGCAGTTTTAATAGTAACTCACTATACTACTTTCACATTTGGGATTAGTGACGGTAGGAGCATCAGAGCTAAAAAATTTCAAATATTTTGCAAGCAACTCTCATTACAGAAAAAAGAAAAGCTTAGATTGACTAACGGGCTATTGGTTGCCTTAATAATTCCCTGGAACGTGACTGTCATTAGTTGTAGTCATGCTGACAGTTGTTATCATTGTGCCTTTTACTACCATTTTTCCTTCCTTAGCCTTTGGATGTTTTGAAACAATTATCTCCAAATTATTTCCAAATTAATATACTATCACAGAAAATATCAAATATTTACTTTTCAGTTATTCTTTTAAAATTCTAGTTTAAAAAATTTATAGCTCTTCCTTCTTAAGCACGCTTTTTGTTCATACTTGGCTTAAAATGAACTTTACCAATACTTTTGTTTCCACTGACCACTTATAATAATAAAATGATTTATCTTTTAAAAAAATTCTTAACAGCAGCTCTGGTGTTTATTTGTATATTTCAGAATGGAAATTGGAGAACTGGAAGAGACAAGATGTCAATCAGGTATTCATTAAATTTAATCATGTTCAGATTTAATTTCGTCTATAAGAAGTTTAGACCAAAAAAGTCTGGAAAAAAAGTATATTAATAATGATAAAAGATTTTTCTAAAACATTTCAGTTACCAAGGGAAATCCTGTTAAATGAGAATATCTTAACCCCAAGTAATCTTCCTTTTGGCAAAATAAAAAAAGCAGCTGCAAATAAAAGTGAAAAGAGAAGATGCCCTCCCTCCAAATAACACTGGCTAATTAAAGAATTATTATGCAAATTAAAATTTGCATGCCTGTTACATTTCTGTGATTTCTTGTCATGGTTGCCTTGCTTAGTTGCTTTAAGCACAGATCTAATAAAACCCCATTATGGGTTTCTCTCCTGTTAGTGTGTCAGTTACCACTTCTTTTTTATTAACACCCATTTTATCTTTAATTCTACCCAGAGTTTTTACAAATGCAATGGAGAAAAAGTGACAAGAGTATATAGATTACTCAGCTAGAAACCTTACATTATAGGAAAATGCGTGGCCAACCTAATCAAGTTAGACCAGTAATATTATCTGTAAATATGAAGCACAGATTTTTCTTGTTGAAGATATGCTGTGTAGACAGCCATCTTTACTATTTGTGGAAGGCATGGCATCGTTGGTATGTGGCCTCCAAAATGGTGGGAGTACCTTACTTCTCCAGGTCACCTCACAAGCTGACATTCCTTACTGTGGTGGATAAACCAAGGTCTAGGGTCTCATTTTCAGGCTTACGGTTATAGAAGCCTGTTCTTTCTCAGCATATTAAGAATGGTCTCTTCGCTCAGGATGGATGCTTATTATCCAAGTAAGTGACAATGTATAGAATCAGATAGCAGTCTATTACTTTGCAATAAAAATCACTGTCAAAGGGATAGGAATAAGTTGAAGTCCATAAAACAAGAACGTGTTTTTTATATAGACTGGATCATAATCAAAAACTAAATATAGATTCAGCTATTGCTCTCTGAATACTGCTTCAGATCTACATTAGATGAGAATTCTTTATTCACTCCTTCTGCCAACACTGTTGTGTGTCTGCAGTATGTTTAAACATCGTGCAAACATTAACATTAACATTAAAATATTGAAACATTAACACATTAACATTAAACTTTGTATAAGGGATATAATGGTGAATAAAAGCTGACACACTCCCTACCCTAGGAAGCTTATAGTTTAGGAATAAGATAAATTTTACTTTTATTTGTATTTATCATACAAACAAATGTAAAATTATAGCCGTGATAAGTACAACAAAAGAGGCCTGTGAAGCCATCAGAGTATAAAGCAGATATATCTCATAGGCTGTGTGGTCAGCAAAGACTTCCCCAGAAATTGAGACTTGGGCTGCGATTGAAGAATGAGTAGCAGTTGCCAGGCCAAGGCAGGAGGAAGGGAGCTTTTCAGGCAAAGGAGCAGCATGTGCCCAGAGCTCTGGTAGAGGGTACGTGGCATTTTAAAGGATCTTGAAGAAATGGGTGTACAGAGTAACAGGCCGTGCTTTGATGTGAGGCAGAATAAGGTAGACACTGGACCACACAGGGCCTCATGGGCCCTATGGAGTTAATCCTAAAGCTTGAGGAAGCCTTTGAAATGTTCAAAGCCTGGGGAGTGACATGATCTGATTTTCTGTGAAAGGATTCCTCTGGCTGCAGCATGGAGACTAGATCAGAGGAGGCCAACGGTGGATTCTGGGGGAAGGAGAGGAAGCGATTAGGCGGCCAATGGGGTTTTCAGTGTTCTATGAGATGGTAAAGAGAGTCTAGATGGTAAAAAGTAAGACTGAGAGCCTGGGACCAAACTCCAGTTTTAAATAGGGGCTAGCGAAGGTATCTGGAAAGAAGCCACAGTGAGATTGGAGGCACTCAGTGGGGGGATGTTAAGGCCCAGGAGGGGGTGGTCCGCACAGCACTGCCAAGAGGTCACGTAATTATAATCATCACAACAGCATTTGTAGCCACCGGTTAGTGCAGGACTATTATGTGCCAGGTACTTTATAAATTTAGTCTCATTTGATCCTGCCATAACTCTGTAAGGGAGAAACTTTTATTTCTTTTTTAACTGATAAGGAAACTGAAGCATTGGAGAGGTTAAATAACTTGCCCAAGGTCTCAGAGATCACAAGCAAGTGTTTGAAACTGAGCATTCTGACAGCCAAGTATTTTACTCCCTGAAAAATTGTATGGACTAATATAAAAGCAATCAATTAGTTGTAGAAAAATGGAGGTTATTAGCTCTTTAGGAAGAGCGGTCTACAGAATGATAAAGAGTCAAAACAAGTTAGAGTGGCCTGGGGAGTGATGGGGAGGTGAGGCCATGGAGACAGAAAGCATGAACAACTCTTCTGGGAAACTGGACTTGAAGGGAGCTCTCCAAAATGATATTTGAGGTCTTTTGTCCAAAGAACCTCTTATCTGGTTTGTATCTTTTCTGGACTTCACTGGCTGGCAAACAAACCTCCTTCTGATACATACTGTCTTTAATTTATATATATATATTTATATTTCTTTAGTTAAAGTCTATTGTTGCTATTTATTTTCTAGTTAAAGCATCCTTCTCATAATAGTCAAACACTGTTGCATAAAGTGGTCAAGTTTTTGGCATCTAGAATAAGTAACTTTTTATGTGTTTTACATTTGGGGCTCCTAGTGGTTTCTTGTCAAATTTAAGTTTTCATAAGTTCACATACCTCTAGCAAATGACATTTTTTAGAGATCAGTACCTACTATGTATTAAATAAATGTTTGAAGGTAATGGATTATAATGAATATCATGGTTATTTTTCAAACTACAGTGATATTAATTAGATTATTTACTTTCCTTGTTGATCTCTGTCAGCTTCTTAGATTTGAACTTCTTCTGTTTGTAGGCTGATGTTGCACCACTGATGGCTGCTCTTATTGGAGTTCCCTTCCCTCTTAATTCAGTGGTAAAGAATACAATTTTCTTATCAACTCTCAGAATTAAAAAAAGTTATTGTACAGTAAAATTAACTTTTTGTGTGTTTCTGAATTATCTTTGATTACATTTAAAACTTTTTTCCTTTATATTTCTTTCTAAAGATGTAACACCTCATAATTATGTATGAAATACAACATGGAGCACAAGCCTAATAGCTTTTCTTAAAAATTTTTTATTTTCTAAAATGTAAATAGATTTATATCTTTGTATTTTAGTTACATGATGAAAATATATAAGTAATTTTTTATTGTAAGAAGCAGAAACTGAATCCATTTAAAGGAAATTTACTAAAAAGATATTGCTGGTTTGCTAAATCAAAGGGGTCCTCAAAGGCCAGACTGGGAAATGAACAGGAACCAAGAGTGCTCCAGAGACTCAGGAGAAAGAAGCTCACCGTGGTCCCATGGCAGGGCCAGTCTGCAAGGTCACTGACACTGGGGGAGAGTAGCATTACACCTGGTGTACTCTCTGTTCCTTGACTCTCAAGTGTCAAATTCCAGTGCTTACCATTTGAGTGGTCTGGCCTCAGTTATTTGTCTACCCTTCAGTGAGGGAAGGCTGGGGGGGCCTCATTAGAGACCTACTATGCTCTACCTGATATCTCAACATAGAATGGTAATGCTGTTAAAAATGGGAACTGGATGCTGAAAAGCTAAAAAACAAACAAAATCCATTCCCATCAGCCATTCTTTCTAGCCCTTCAAATCAAACTTAAAAAACATAATGTCATCTACCTCAGAACTCTGATATGATCCCTATAGTCATAAGTGTGTGTGTATGTCTGTCACTGAAACCAACGTTTCACAAAACAATCCTTACCGTTACTATACATAGTAATATAGTCCTATTTTTCTTATTATTTCTTTTTTTTCTTTTTAAGTGAGCTGGCTGTGGCCCACCATAGTAATTTTGTGTGTGTGCAGAGCACCTTTAGTTCACTGCCTGCCACATAGTAATCTTTAAATAAATGTTAGGTTTTGTTGAACTTAATTCATCTCTTTTGCTTTATTTACTTTATTATATCTACTTTGTAAGAAAAAATAATAGAACATTTTTTAGTTATGGTTTTTAAAAAGATTTTTTGTTTAATTATTCCAAGAATTTGTCCATATGTCATCTCTGTTGCTTCCTTTGTAAGTCTGTTTTGTTTTATAAGAATATTTTGAGCTTTGTTAGTACTAATATTAAATCAGTGTCTATTATTTACAGGGAACCCTTCCTGTGGATATACTTAACAGCACTGATCTCTTCAAAGCAGAGAGCATGTTTACAAATGCAGTACAGATTCTTGAACAGTTCAAGGTAAAACAAGACCACACACAAAAATGGACGCTACTACAATTTTAAAATTGCATATATTAAGTGAAAATATTTGATTTTGCATTTCAAGAAATGATTTTCTATAATTTATTATCTTTAAATCTTGTGTGTTTAACTAATGTCCTAAAGTTTCACATGTCTGAGGTGCAGGTTCCATGAATCAGTTTAAGGGTGTAGAATTACCTTTGAGGAGTGTTCCTAATTGTTAGAGTACCACATATGCTCATAAAGACTACAAACCAAGTCTTTATCAATGAAATTTGCCTTGTAGAAGTAGGATTAGAGATTGCAACATTTCTTGTCATTCCATGTATATTATTATATGCATTAAGAGCTTAAAGAGGTGACCATTTAACTGAAACTTTCTGTTATTCTTTTTTGTTTTTGGCTGCGTTGGGTCTCCATTGCTGTGTGCGGGCTTTCTCCAGTTGCGGCGAGCAGGGGCTTTAGTAGTTGCAGCACATGGGCTCAGTAGTTGTGGCATGCTGGCCCTAGAACACGCGGGCTTCAGTAGTTGCGGTGCGTGGGCTCAGCAGTTGCGGCGTGTGGGCTCTAGGGTACACGGGCTTCAGTAGTTGTGGCTCGTGGGCTCCGGAGCGCAGGCTCACTAGTTGTGGTGCACGAGCTTAGTTGCTCCGCAGCATGTGGGATCCTCCTGGACCAGGGGTCGAACCCGTGTCCCCTGTACTGGCAGGTAGACTCTCAACTACTGCGCCACCAGGGAAGTCCCTTTCTGTTATTCTTAATAACAGAATATGTTAATGCAGCTTGGCTTATTTTGTTTCCTAAGAATTAAAGAAATATAGTTTAATTACATTACAATATGTTATTTTGCAGGCTTGATATGCTTAATTCTCAGCTTATTGTAATGGTACAATAATATTAACATTTTCTTTAGATATTTATGAAATAATATAGCAACACAAAATTCCATTTATTTCTGTCCCTGAAGAACTATTTCAATGGATGTTTATATTTCAAAATGAAATTAATTTTTTTTCTCATTTATAATATAAAGTATTTTCATACTTGGTTCCCAGGTGAAAATGGCTCAGAAAAAAGAAGCTACTTTACCATTTTTGTTCACACCATTTAAGTAAGTCTCTTATATATTTTTATTAACTTGTAGGAAATAATTTTTCACTGAGTTTGAAAGCTTGACAGGATAGATTAGGTACTTAGAAACATTGTCTTTTTTGGGTACGTTAGTGCAGTCTTCTAAATGAAAGCCTCTTCTCGTTTTATAAATAATGAACCAGATGCTATATACCTTTGAATGGCTGGTAGAGGAGATATAGGGGTGCAGAGAGATATAGGAAACATAAAGGAGATAAATTCAACAGGGCTTGACTGGGAAGGTGTGGGGCTCTTGGTTTGGTTGATTGGGAAGATGCTTGTGCCATTATGGCTTATAGAAAGAAAGAAGAGCTAGTATGAAAGGTAAGGATGAATTTACTGAGTTCAACTTACATTTGAAGATACCAGTTAATTAGTTAAAAATAAGGACTTGAATTTCAAGATAGAGATGAGAATTGGTTATTAAGATTTTGGAGCCAACAGCATAAAGATGGTGGTGGAAAGTGTTAAACATGTAGGAGGCTCTGGGGAGAATATAAAAAGTGACAAGAAAAGGCCAATGAGACAATTCTGGGAAACACTGACAACTACTTGGGAAAAGAGGAGAGTTGATTTTGGTGGGCAGCAGATTTTGTCCCACATCCAGAAAGACGTACTTTCCTTGAATTGAGAATGGGCAGATTTGAGTCATAAATGTGGCTCTGCACCACCGACTCGGGCGGGTTTTCTCAGCCTCCTTGGACTTCGTTTGCAGTTAGTAGGGATTCACATTTAATTAGGAAGGATTTTGTTCTTGACCAAAATAAATAAAAACTGTTTGAAATATGGGTGGTAAGGATCTGATTGAATGACTTCATTGGAGTTATTTTTACTTATATAGCACTAGTGTAGTATTCATAAACTAGAAACTATTGCCCTCTGAATCATGTAATCACATCATTCTCTATGGCAGCCTGCCTTTGTGTGTGTGTGTGTGTGTATATGT